>NC_079199.1:36918991-37518991 GCF_029499605.1 Hyla sarda | reverse complement strand
TAGGTAGGCACACGTGACCACAACAAGCTAGCCACTAGCTTGTTGTGATCACGTGAGTCATTTATTTCCTTTGTTTGAAACAGGCACAGCTCAGGACAGTCCCCTAGCGGCGTAGGACCCCGTCTTCAAACGCCCCGCCCCTTGCCGTCCCTGTCAGTTTCTGCGCTTTTGAGGCGGCGGCCGGGTTCCTGGAGTAGAGATGCCGCTGTACGAGGGTCTGGGTAGCGGGGGAGAGAAGACCGCCGTGGTGATAGACCTGGGGGAGGCGTTCACCAAGTGAGTACCCGGCCATGTCTCACCACCTCCGGGCTGCCGTCAGCTTACTAGAGGGATAGGCCCTGCAGGCAGCTGGAGGACTAGACGCCATAGAGTTGACCAATTTTTGTTTGCAGACAGTACAGTACATCCGGGTAATTGGCTGTATAGAAGATGTAAAACTACTGTAGACAAGTCATTAGTGGCCCCACTCCAATTGCTGCAAAACTCCAATTCCCATCATGGCCTGAGACCTGACAGCATGATGAGAGTTGTACTTTTGCAACAGTTTGGAAACAGGAAACATCCCCTCTGTTGCCATGGCTACTGGGATTTTAGATGTCCACTGGAATGAGGGGGGGGGGGTATTGTGGGATTTTAGGTAGGTTTCCCTAATGCAGGAAATGTAATACAGTAAGAATATAACCCGGTGTTTCCCAACCAGGGGGCCTTCAGCTGGTGCAAGACTACAACTCCCAGCATGCCTGGACACATGGAAATGTCTATCGCGAATGTAAATAGTCTGAGAACACTGGAAACCAGTGTTTTTCATGCTGTGTGTCTGGAGCTGTTGCAAAACTACTACTCCCAGCATGCCCGACTGTTCAGGCTGAACTAAACAATTTCACCGGCGTAATTTTCCGCTGCTAAAATTCCACAGTGTCAGTTATTAGTGTCCCCTTATGTCCCTTCTGTGTCAGTTATTTATGTCCCCTCATCTCCCCCCTTTGTCATTCGTTACTGTCCTCTCATCTCCCCTGTGTGTCAGTCATTTCTGTCCCCTCATCCTTCTTACTGTCCTCTCATCTCCCGTGTCAGTCATTTCTGTCCCCTCATCCTTCTTACTGTACTCTCATCTCCCCTGTGTGTCAGTCATTTCTGTCCCCTCATCCTTCTTACTGTACTCTCATCTCCCCTGTGTGTCAGTAATGTCTGTCCCCTCATCATTCTTACTGTCCTCTCATCTCCCCTGTGTGCCAGTCATTTATGTCCCCTCATCCTTCTTACTGTACTCTCATCTCTCCCCTGTGTCAGTCATTTATGTCCCCTCATCCTTCTTACTGTACTCTCATCTCTCCCCTGTGTCAGTCATTTCTGTCCCCTCATCCTTCTTACTGTACTCTCATCTCTCCCCTGTGTGTCAGTCATTTCTGTCCCCTCATCCTTCTTACTGTACTCTCATCTCTCCCCTGTGTGTCAGTCATTTCTGTCCCCTCATCCTTCTTACTGTCCTCTCATCTCCCCTGTATGTCAGTCATTTATGTCCCCTCATCCTTCTTACTGTACTCTCATCTCCCCTGTGTGTCAGTCATTTCTGTCCCCTCATCCTTCTTACTGTACTCTCATCTCTCCCCTGTGTCAGTCATTTATGTCCCCTCATCCTTCTTACTGTACTCTCATCTCCCCTGTGTGTCAGTCATTTCTGTCCCCTCATCCTTCTTCCTGTACTCTCATCTCCCGTGTGTCAGTCATTTCTGTCCCCTCATCCTTCTTCCTGTACTCTAATCTCCCCTGTGTGTCAGTCATTTATGTCCCTTCATCCTTCTTACTGTACTCTCATCTCCCCTGTGTGCCAGTCATTTATGTCCCCTCATCCTTCTTACTGTACTCTCATCTCCCGTGTGCCAGTCATTTCTGTCCCCTCATCCTTCTTACTGTACTCTCATCTCTCCCCTGTGTGTCAGTCATTTCTGTCCCCTCATCCTTCTTACTGTACTCTCATCTCCCCTGTGTGTCAGTCATTTCTGTCCCCTCATCCTTCTTACTGTACTCTCATCTCCCCTGTGTGTCAGTAATGTCTGTCCCCTCATCATTCTTACTGTACTCTCATCTCCCCTGTGTGCCAGTCATTTATGTCCCCTCATCCTTCTTACTGTACTCTCATCTCTCCCCTGTGTCAGTCATTTCTGTCCCCTCATCCTTCTTACTGTACTCTCATCTCTCCCCTGTGTGTCAGTCATTTCTGTCCCCTCATCCTTCTTACTGTACTCTCATCTCTCCCCTGTGTGTCAGTCATTTCTGTCCCCTCATCCTTCTTACTGTCCTCTCATCTCCCCTGTATGTCAGTCATTTATGTCCCCTCATCCTTCTTACTGTACTCTCATCTCCCCTGTGTGTCAGTCATTTCTGTCCCCTCATCCTTCTTACTGTACTCTCATCTCCCCTGTATGTCAGTCATTTATGTCCCCTCATCCTTCTTACTGTACTCTCATCTCCCCTGTGTGTCAGTCATTTCTGTCCCCTCATCCTTCTTACTGTACTCTCATCTCCCCTGTGTGTCAGTAATTTCTGTCCCCTCATCCTTCTTACTGTACTCTCATCTCTCCCCTGTGTGTCAGTAATTTCTGTCCCCTCATCCTTCTTACTGTACTTTCATCTCCCCTGTGTGTCAGTCATTTCTGTCCCCTCATCCTTCTTACTGTACTCTCATCTCCCCTGTATGTCAGTCATTTATGTCCCCTCATCCTTCTTACTGTACTCTCATCTCCCCTGTGTGTCAGTCATTTCTGTCCCCTCATCCTTCTTCCTGTACTCTCATCTCCCGTGTGTCAGTCATTTCTGTCCCCTCATCCTTCTTACTGTACTCTCATCTCCCCTGTATGTCAGTCATTTATGTCCCCTCATCCTTCTTACTGTACTCTCATCTCCCCTGTGTGTCAGTCATTTCTGTCCCCTCATCCTTCTTCCTGTACTCTCATCTCCCGTGTGTCAGTCATTTCTGTCCCCTCATCCTTCTTCCTGTACTCTCATCTCCCCTGTGTGTCAGTCATTTCTGTCCCCTCATCCTTCTTCCTGTACTCTCATCTCCCGTGTGTCAGTCATTTCTGTCCCCTCATCCTTCTTCCTGTACTCTCATCTCCCCGGTGTGTCAGTCATTTATGTCCCCTCATCCTTCTTACTGTACTCTCATCTCCCCTGTGTGTCAGTAATGTCTGTCCACTCATCCTTTTTACTGTACTCTCATCTCTCCTCTGTGTGTCAGTCATTTCTGTCCCCTCATCCTTCTTACTGTACTCTCATCTCCCCTGTGTGTCAGTCATTTCTGTCCCCTCATCCTTCTTACTGTACTCTCATCTCCCCTGTGTGTCAGTCATTTCTGTCCCCTCATCCTTCTTACTGTCCTCTCATCTCCCCTGTGTGTCAGTCATTTCTGTCCCCTCATCCTTCTTACTGTACTCTCATCTCCCCTGTGTGTCAGTCATTTGTCTTCTCATCCTTCTTACTGTACTCTTATCTCCCGTGTGCCAGTCATTTCTGTCCCCTCATCCTTTTTACTGTCCTCTCATCTCTCCCCTGTGTCAGTCATTTCTGTCCCCTCATCCTTCTTACTGTACTCTCATCTCTCCTGTGTGTGTCATTTCTGTCCCCTCATCCTTCTTACTGTACTCTCATCTCCCCTGTGTGTCAGTCAAGTGTCACATATTCACCTTGTGTGTTAGTTATTAATTTATAAATATCCCCTTGTGTGTCACAGTCTTAAAGGGGTACTCCGGCCCTGAGACATCTTGAGAGATGCCTCACCGTGGGGGTTCCGCCGTTGGGGCCCCACGCAATCTTGTATTCGCCACAACCTGTTTGAGCTGCACGCCGCGGTGCCAGCTCACAAACAGCCGGATGGCTACCACAGCGCCAGAGTATCGTGACGTCACACGGGGGCGGATAGGGGATAAGATGTCTCAAGGCCCGGAGTACCCCTCTAAAGGGGTATTCCAGGAAAAAAAAAAAAAAATATATATATATATATATATTTTTTTTTTTATATCAACTGGCTCCAGAAAGTTAAAAAGATTTTGTAAATCACTTCAATTTAAAAAAATAGTCTCCTAGGACTGTATCCACCTTTTCCAGCCCACAGGAGCACCTGAAAGCTGAACTAATTTATGCAGGAAAAGGCATCAACTGCCGAGTCGAGAAGTTCGTGACAAATCAAATTTACTGTAAGTTCGCTCATTTCTAATCCTTTCAGTACTTTTTAACAGCTGTATACTACAGAGGAAATTCTTATTTTTTTTTTTGTCTTGTCCACAGTGCTCTCTGCTGACACCTGTCCAGAGCAGGAGAAAATCCCCATAGCAAACCTATGCTGCTCTGGACAGTTTCTGACACGGACAAAGGTGTCAGCTCAGCAGAGAGCACTGTGGACAGGACAAAAAAGAAGTTCAAAAAGAAAAGAATTTCCTCTGTAGCATACAGCTGCTAAAGGGTACTGGAAGGGTTAAGATTTTTTAAGAAATCTGTTTATCTTTCTGGCACCAGTTTATTTAAAAAAATAAAATGAAATGTTTTCCACCGGAGTATCCCTTTAACATGTTAAAGACCCATGACGTACCGGTACGTCATGAGTCCGCTCCCGATCTATTACGCGGGGCCACGGCATTGTTAGAGGCCGTGACCCGTGGCTAATAGTGCGCGGCACTGATCGCGGTGCTGCGCGCTGGCGGCGTTCAAAGTTGATCGCCACGTCTAAAGTGAAACTAAAACATTGCCGGTTAGCTCAGGGAGCTGTTCGGGATCGCCGCGGCGAAATCGCGGCATCCTGAACAGGTTACAGGACAGCCGGAGGGTCCCTACCTGCCTCCTTGCTGACCGATTGCCGAATGACTGCTCAGTGCCTGAGATCCAGGCATGAGCAGGCAAGCGGCAGAATCATCGATCAGTGGTTTCCTATGAGAAACCATTGATCAATGTAAAAGATCAGTGTGTGCAGTGTTATAGGTCCCTATGGCCGCACAGTCAATGGCGTACGCGCAAAAAAATTCCAAAGTCCAAAATAGTGCATTTTTGATCACTTTTTATATAATGAAAAAAAATGAATAAAAAGCGATCACAAAGTCCGATCAATGCAAAAATGGTACCGCTAAAAACTTTAGATCACGGCGCAACAAATGAGCTCTCATACCGCCCCATACGCGGAAAAATAAGTTATAGGGGTCAGAAGATGACAATTTTAAACGTATACATTTTCCTGCATGAAGTTATGATTTTTCCCAGAAGTGCGACAAAATCAAACCTATATAAGTAGGATATCATTTTAATCGTATTGACCTACAGAATAAAGAGGTGTAATTTTACCGAAAAATGTACTGTGTAGAAACGGAAGCCCCCAAAAGTTACAAAATGGCGTTTTTTTATTTTTATTTTTTTCTATTTTGTCTCACAATGATTTTTTTTTTCCCTTTTCGCCGTAGATTTTTGGGTAAAATGACTGATGTCATTACAAAGTAGAATTGGTGGCACAAAAAATAAGTCATAATATGGATTTTTAGTTGCAAAATTTAAAGTTATGATTTTTTTAAAGGTAAGGAGGAAAAAATGAAAATGCAAAAACGGAAAAAACCCCGGGTCCTTAAGGGGTTAAAGGAGTAGTCCAGTCCTGAAAAACATATCCCCTATCCTAAGGATAGGGGATAAGTTTCAGATCGCAGGGGGCCCGACCGCTGGGCCCCTCCGCGATCTTCTGTACAGGGCCCCGGCAGCCCGCGGGAAGGGGACGTGTTGACCACCGCACGAAGCGCTGAAGGCAGCGCTCCAGCTCTGCCATAGAGTTGTATTGAGCGGGTGTGTCATCAGCCGCTTCATTCCTTAGTATGGGGGCGAAGTTTTTCAGGACTGGACTACTCCTTCAACAAAAAACAACCAACCTGTTTTACTTCCATCCCAGTTCTCTACTGCCCATTCTCTAGGCAATCCTTTGGTGTTCAGCCACAAATGTCTTCGGACGGCGCTCCAGAGACCCATAACTGCCACAGCCAATCAGCAACCTCGCTGTGACTCCATCACCATTGAGGCTGCTGATTGGCTGTGGTGGTCACCTGACTTCAACTGCTCCTGTAACACTGGAGTGGAAAACTACAACTCCCAGCATGCAGGCATAGTTTATATCCTGGAAGTTGTAGTTTTGCAACAGCTGGAGGCACACTGGTTGGGAAGTACTGCCCCAATGTATGACCAGCTTTACACCATTTTTTTCCCTCCATGATTAGGCGACCAGTGTTGTCTGAATGCACCTATTAGAGATGAGCGAACTTACAGTAAATTCGATTCGTCACGAACTTCTCAGCTCGGCAGTTGATGACTTTTCCTGCATAAATTAGTTCAGCTTTCCGGTGCTCCGGTGGGCTGGAAAAGGTGGATAAATTCCTAGGAAAGAGTCTCCTAGGACTGTATCCACCTTTTCCAGCCCACCGGAGCACCTGAAAGCTGAACTAATTTATGCAGGATAAGTCATCAACTGCCGAGCCGAGAAGTTCGTGACGAATCGAATTTACTGTAAGTTCGCTCATCTCTAGCGCCTATAAATAAACAAAAGATATCTATAATTCTGCCTCTACCTTGACGACATTCCAAAGGTCTGGTGCCGTGTTTTTGCATTGAAAATGTAAATCGCACAAGAATGATTTGTAATAAAATCTTTACTCTCACAGGTGTGGATTTGCTGGTGAAACTGGTCCAAGATGCATTATTCGTAGTGAAATAAGAAAGCCTGGTATTTCAAAGGTGCAGTAATTTTTTATTTTTTTTGTAAACTATATTGGGGAACACGACATCGTAGGGATTCGGCCTTTGCCACTAGGAGGTGTTGCTAGGCAGAAAATAAGCATTATACTCCTCTTATATACACCAGTGCAGTGTTTCCCAACCAGTGTGCCTCCAGCGGTTGCAAAACTACAACTCCCAGCATGCCCGGACAGCCAAAGGCTGTCCGGGCATGCTGGGAGTTGTAGTTTTGCAACCGCTGGAGGCACACTGGTTAGGAAACACTGCACTAAGCTTTTAGCCTAATATTCGTAGGAGGCAAATGTGACTTTGTTTGTGATACACTAGAGGTATTTTTATTTTTTTTCTCTTTTGTGTGTTCCTAAATCGGATGTCCTCCTTTTTTAAAGCTGGGTTCATGCCATGTTTTTGCAATACAGTTCCCGTATCAGGTTTTTGATTTAAAAAAAAAAAAACAGATTCCTCAAAACCTGACTAAATGGTATGGTTCCCATTGACTCTGATGTAAAGAAAAAAAAAACTTTTCAATACGTTTTTTCACCCGGACCAAAAACCGTGGTAGGCTACAGATTTGGGTACGGGGGAAAAAAACTGGCAAAACCGTACAGGATGCAAAACGGACACAACCTGATGCATCTTTTGGCATACCGTTTTGCTTTTTCAATATTTTTTTTTGTTTCATTGTTGCAGTATTTATTATTTAGTTGGTTAAGAATAATTCATTAATACTCTTATTTTCATTTTCTTGCAGCCAATAAAAGTTGTCCAGTATCATATAAATACAGAGGAGCTGTATCCCAACCTGATAGAGTTCATTCACATGCTGTATTTCAGGTAAGGTGCTATAGAACTATTGCAATGGTATATTGTTAAAGGGGTTTTATTATGTGCCCCATAGGATGGCCACCATAAAATACTATTTTCCCAGGTTCTTTTTGTCTTTACCAGCAAAATCAGCTAATTGTATCTGAAAGAACATGGTGCTGCATCTAGCTTGACTTCAGCTGCAGCAATGTGATCTCAACACTCAAGCATGACACCTAATAATACAGGTTTACCTAGGATTATAACCCATTCCCTTGGTATGCCTTTTGGGCTTAATGCCGCCCGGCTGCCATGGAAACTGGATCACAGAGGATTGCAGGGTCCTTGGCTGCTGCAGGTAAGGAGCACTCTTCTCATTCTGCGGTCATGATTTCACTGAGGCATTTGAAGAGTTAAACTATCCAGAGCTGGGGTTTCTCAGCTTCTGGTAGTTACAGCAGGAACATGGCTATTATATTGATGGCCTAGTTCCTGTAATCCTTGCACGGAAGAGCCACGCAGCCTTATTCTATCCCCACATTGAAAACACTGTTGGTGAATAAGGACCCTTAATAACTGTCTTAAAAAGGCATATCTGTGGTCATGAAGAGGTTAGTATTGGTGGCCTATTTTTAAGGTAGGCCATCAATTTTAGGTTAGTGGGGTAGATAGCTGTGAATTTCTATCTTTCCCCATACACATGCTGAGCATCCATTTACTCTTAATGGGGAGAGGGAAGAAACCTACCTTAGTACTTTTCCGGCAGCTAGTTATCTCCCAGAGAACAAGAGGATTTGGCATTTGAAATCCAAAATGCCAGCATTTGAAATCCAAAATGCCTAATCCTCATCTCCCCCAATATCTGCCATCGAGGAAGAATCGGGAGCCCCATACACATTAGATTGGCAGGTGGTTCCACATATATAGGCAGGTATAGCAGACTTTATTTTTTGTCATTTAAGTGGAGACTTGCAGATCAGTTAGAGGTTTAATTAAAAAACATTTTTTTTTTGTATTAGTAAGCTAAGTGAGAAAATGCAAAAATAGCCTGAGGACAGGGGTGGCGCTGTTTCTGAAATAAATTAATTCTATTAACCCCTTCCCGACCTATGACATACATGTACATCATGACCGGGAAGGTTTTCTCGACCTATGACGTACATGTATGTCATGCAGATATTGGCCGCTACTCGCGGCATCCCGCTGCGCCCGGTAAGATGGTGGCTATCACGAATTGCCAGCCATCTTGCCTCGGGACCTAGGGGGGGTTTCGTCACCACCCCCCTCACCACGATCGCTACTATCAGCTAGTCAAATCTGACTTGCCAATTTTTTTTTTTTTTTTTTTTGAATGAGCTGTTAAGTTGTACAACAGCTCCCCCCTAGTGTCCTAAACCTGCTACTGCATCTTGTGCTTGGCAGGGCAGATACAAGGGGGAGCTGTTGTACGTAAGTAAAAAAAAATATTTCAGTGTTTTATTCACACTTGGCAATAACAAAACAGTCTTAGTGCAGTAAAAGGAAAAAACAACATACACCATAGTCCAAACTGTGCAACAATAAGTCTTTTTCAGACAGGTTGCTAACCAGCTTTCAGACTAGAGCCAGAGCATGGAGGACTACAGCTCACCACTCACACAGTGAGCTACAAACACACAAATCCCCTCCAGCTGGTGGAGCAAGCTGCCTTTAGGGTCAACAAAAGGCGACCTGGATTGTGGGGAATGGCCCCCACCCAGCACTTGGCCATCCCCAGTAAGAGCCGTCCCGGGTTAGCTTTGCAGCTATGCTACGACTACATTGTCAGTCTGCAAACCGCAGCGCAGACACTGGAAAATTACTGGTTCTTACGCCACCGAGGCCAGGATCCCAGTCACACATACCGACCGTCCACGATGGCCCCTTTCACCTTCTCACATACTACCCCCCTTTGTTCAACCCTGGACACATGCACATCAGTGAACCCGTGACAGGGCTTCTGCGTTGCCTAGCAATCGACCAGCCCTGTCTTCAGCCGTGAACTTCTGTAACGACGAAAACCACCGGGTAACCCTGGTATTCCTGTCTGAGATAAAACTTCCTCCCCAACAAATAGCGGAGAGACTCGAGTGCCCACTTAATAGCCAGGCACTCTCTCCGCTATACTATACCTGGTCTTGGCCTGGGTAAGTTTGCGGCTGAGAGAGACAACGGGATGCTCCTCCCGTTGACTTCCTGGAAGAGTACAGCACCGAGACTTACCTCGGAGGCATCTGTCTGCACTACGAATTTTGTTTTAAAGTCAGGTGTCACCAAAACCGGAGACCCACACAGGGCCGACTTCAAAGCGGAGAAAGCCTGCTCGTTCCAATGCACCATTACCGACTTGCGTCCCTGCAAGAGGTCTATTAAGGGTGCAGCTACTGTAGCAAAGTGGGGGATAAACCTCATATAGTAACCCATCATCCCCAGGAATGACTTCACTTGTCGGTTAGTGACATGTCGTGGCCAATTCCGAATGGCCTCTACTTTTGTTTTCCTGGGGTTTGACAACTCCACGCCCAATGACATACCCCAGGTACTTGGTCTCTTCTAACCCTATTGCACATTTTTTGGGGTTAGCAGTTAAACCAGCTTTCCTAAGGGAGTCTACAACGGCCTGCACTTTTGGTAGGTGACTTTGCCAGTCTGTACTGTGAATGATATTGTCCAGATAGGCTGAAGAATACCGATCATGTGGCCGGAGTACAACGTCCATTAGCCTTTGAAACGTAGCAGGAGCGCCATGTAGACCAAAGGGTAATACCTTGTACTGGTGTGATGAAGGCTGTTTTCTCTTTGGCAGCCTCCGTCAAGGGTATCTGCCAGTACCCTTTTGTGAGGTCCAAAACAGAAAAGTACTGAGCTTGGCCTAGCTTCTCAATAAGCTCATCAACTCGGGGCATGGGATATGCATTGAACTTGGAAACCTCATTTAGTTTGTAGAAATCATTACAGAACCGCAACGTACCGTCCGGCTTGGGTATTAAGACTATCGGACTGGCCCACTCACTCTTCGATTCTTTGATGACATCCAGCTTTAACATCTGTTGTACTTCTTCCGAGATGGCTTGTCACCGAAACTCAGGTGCCCGGTATGGTTTCAACCATATTTTTACCTGGGGCTCAGTGACAATGTCATGGCGGATGACAGAAGTACGTCCAGGGAGGTCCAAGAACACATCTGTGTTCCTGCTGACGAACTCCCTGGCCTCCTGAGTCTGTGTAGAGGAAAGGCTGTCGGCAATCTTTTCTGTGGCAATTTCTACCCTTGCACCAGACTGAGGGATGGGAATCTCCACCTCTAACAAACCTGGCCAGGGGCTGTCATCCACTCTAGTCTCCCTATCCCTCCAGGGTTTCAATAAGTTTACATGGTACACTTGCTCTGGCTTCCTTCACCCGGGCTGGTGTACCCTGTACGTCACCTCCCCTACTTTTTCGATCACTTCGTAGGGACCTTGAAACTTACTGTCAACCATTGGTCCCAGAACCAAAACCCAATCTCCCTGGTTAAAATTCTGAACCAGAGCCTGGCGATTATAGACCCTACGCTGGACTTGCTGAGCTGCCTCCATATATCCCATTACCAAGGGCAACACTGTTTCCATCCGCTCTTGCAACTGAGTGACATATTCAACTACACTTATGTGCAGTGTGGGCTGTTGTTCCCACGCCTTTTTGGCTATGTCTAACAGTCCACGCAGATGTCTGCCGTACAGCAGTTCGAAGGGAGAGAACCCAGTAGAGGCCTGGAGTACTTCTCGCACTGCAAACATGAGAGGGCAGCAAAAGATCCCAATTCTTCCCGTCTTTAGACACCACTCGCTTTAAAATATTTTTAAAGGTTTGAGTAAACCTTTCTACCAGGCCGACCGTTTGCGGGTGATAAACAGAGGTCCGTAGCTGCAGTAACTTACGGAGCTCTCTCATTATCTTTGACATAAAAGGGTGCCCTGGTCGGTCAGAACCTCTTTAGGTAAGCCCACTTGGGAAAATATCTCCATTATTTCCTTAGCTATTAGTTTGGCCGAGGTATGTCGCAGGGGAACCGCCTCCGGATTCAGAGTGGCATAGTCTATGACTACCAGGATGTGTTGGTGCCCCCTAGCTGATTTCGGTACTGGGCCTATGAGATCCATAACGATCCGTTCAAATGGGACCTCAATAATCGAGAGGAAGACCAGGGGACTATGGCAATGTGGCTGGGGGCTAGTTATTTGGCATGTTGGGCAAGATTCACTATACCTTTTGACCCCCTTATACACGCTGGTCCAGTTAAAGTGCTCTAAAATTCGGTCCTGCATTTTCTGTTGGCCCAGGTGTCCCCCTAGAACATGTTAGTGGGCTAAGTCTAATACGAGCCTACAATACACTTTAGGCACAACCAATTGTTCCACACTCTCACCCCGTACCTGATTTACCCGGTACAGCATCCCCTGGTGGACCACAAAACGGGGGTACATAGACTCGGGCCGCTGGATGTTGTGGTTCACCTTCTACTATTACAACATTTTACCAGGCCCGAGATAGGGTCGGGTCCCGATGTTGTGCTGTACTGAAATTTTCTCCAGAGACATTGAGGTCTGCCAACTCTGGACCTGACGGCAACTCCTCGACATGTTCCACCATTACACTCAGTGTTGACTCCTTCTCTTCCACTGTAGTGGTGTTCATCCCTACTGCGGTCCCATCAGACTCAGGTTCCCAGGGTTCCGGTGTCACCCCTGAGTAGGGCCAGTCTATTGGGGATACCCCCGTTTTGCAGGTTTTAGTGACTCTTGTCTTAGGCCATAATGACACGAAACAAGGAAAGTCTCTCCTGATATATATATATATATATATATATATATATATATATATATATATATATATATATATAATATAAATATATATAAAAAGTTCGTAGGGTAACTTTGTGGCAATGGCCACCTCATGAGTCCACCTGCCGGTCACTGTGGATAAAGTCACCAAGGCGGTGGAATAATTTAAGTCCCCGTGAAATACATAGGATACCAGCTTTTTGGTCCGTATACTTGGTGGGCAGTACCAGGTCAGATCTCACCAAAGTAACCATGCTGCCTGAATCCAGTAGTGCTACCACCACAGTTTCTCCCACCTTCGCCTGACAGAGGTGACTATAGTCCACTGTTTCTGGAATAGCTGTGGCACACAGTCTCTGGGCATACATGGAGGGGCGGTAGGCAAAGTTTATGTTCATTGGTTCTCCCTGGTGGGGATAATTGGCCCTGACATGTCCCGGCTCCTGACACCCCCAAAACAGCAATGGGGCGGGGTCTTAAGGGAACACCTTCCGGGGAACTTTTGGGTTCACCAACCACCTGGGGAAGGGTGGGGTCCTCTTGGGTTTAACAGTACCCCCTGTAGTTTCCTGGTGGCCTCATATCGCTCCACCAGGTTGACCATCCTGAGCGCGTTGCCAAGGTATACCTGGCCGATCCAGTGCTGGAGAGAGTATGGCCCTCCAGAACATATCGGTCTAGCATAGCCGTGGGACTTAGCACTTCAGGCTGTAGCCATTTTTGCAACCAGTGTAACAGGTCGTAATACTGTGGCCTGGCAGGCTCAGCCGGCTTGTACTCCCACTGATGTACCCGCTGGACCCGGACCAACACATTTACCACCAGTCTTGCCAGGATCTCGCACTTGATGATCTCATTGTCAGCAGCCTGGTCGTTGGGCAGCTCAAAGTACGCCTGCTGGGGTCCAGACGTCAGGAACGGAGCGATGACCTCAGCCCACTGGTCTCGGGGTAACCTCTCTCACAGCCACCTTTTCAAAGACTGCCAGGTAGGTCTCGACATCATCCGAGGCGGTCATCTTAGGGCTCGGCGACCGAACAGCTTTCCGGTCGTCAGGGACGGTCCAGGACGTCCCTGCAGTTTGTAGCGCCATCACATGCTGCAGTAGCAGTTGGTTGGTCTCCTGCTGCTGCTTGTTGGCTTCCCGCTGCTGTAAGTTAGCATCCATGCGCGCTTTCATGATAGCTCCATCTTGACATCACTGCAGACACTGGATCACTGCAGACACTGGAACTCTCCAGACACACTAGAGAAACACTCCTGCCGTACTGAGTCACTTGTCGGCAGGATCATTGCCCCTAGCAACAAGTCCAATGGGTTCACCACAGGCTCGGTTCTGCTCTTGTACTTCACATGCACCATGGACGGCGGGTGCCTCTTGGCAACAGCGTGCTGCAACTCAACTGCTGACCACAATGCGGTGCCCGCATTCTCCACCATTTGTGATGACTCGCTCTTGCAGACAGGTGCGGTTGGAGTTATAGAGGCAAGGAATCAGGATTTTCATATTCACACTTAACAAAAGTCTTTGTGCAGTAAAAGGAAAAAACAACGTACACCTGCGTTCCTTAGGCATTGGTTCACACGAGAGTCCGTACCATGCAGCAATAATAAGTCTTTTCCAGGCAGGTTTCTAATCCGCTTTGAGACTAGAGCCAGAGCATGGAGGACTTCAGCTCACCACTCACACAGAGTGAGCTACAAACACGCAAATCTCCGTCAGCGGGTGCTGCAAGCTGCCTTTAACCCCTTAAGGACTCAGCCCAAATATACCTTAAGGACCCGGCCATTTTTTGAACATCTGACCACTGTCACTTCAAGCATTAATAACTCTGGGATGCTTTTACCTTTCATTCTGATTCAGAGATTGTTTTTTCGTGACATATTCTACTTTGTTAGTGGTAAAATTTTGTCGATACTTGCATAGTTTCTTGGTGAAAAAATCCAAAATGTGATGAAAAAATTGAAAATTTTGCTTTTTTTTTTTTTATCTTTGAAGCTCTCTGCTTATAAGGAAAATGGATATTCCAAATAAATTATACATTGATTCACAAATACAATATGTCTACTCTGTTTGCATCATAAAGTTTACATGTTTTTACTTTTGGAAGACCTCAGAGGGCTTCAAAGTTCAGCAGCAATTTTCAAATTTTTCACAAAATTTTCAAAAACTGAATTTTTCAGGGACCAGTTCAGTTTTGAAGTGGATTTGAAGGGCTTTCTTATTAGAAATACCCCACAAATGACCCCATTATAAAAACTGCACCCCTCAAAGTATTCAAAATGACATTCAGTAAGTGTGTTAACCCTTTAGGTGTTTCACAGGAATAGCAGCAAAGTGAAGGAGAAAATTCAAAATCTTCATTTTTTACACTCTCATGTTCTTGTAGACCCAGTTGTAGACCCAAGTGGTAATAGGAGAAAAGCCCCCAAAATTTGTAACCCAATTTTCTCTCGAGTAAGGAAATACCTCATATGTGTATGTCAAGTGTTCGGCGGGCGCAGTAGAGGGCACAGAAGGGAAGGAGCGACAATGGGATTTTGGAGAGTGAATTTTTCTGAAATGGTTTTTGGGGGGCATGTCACATTTAGAAAGCCCCTATGGTGCCAGAACAGCAGAAAACACCACATGGCATACCATTTTGGAAACTACACCCCTCAAGGCACGTAACAAGGGGTCCAGTTAGCCTTAACACCCCACAGGTGTTTGACAACTTTTCGTTAGAATCGGATGTGTAAATGGGGGGGAAAAAAATGTCGCACTAAAGTGCAGTTTTTCCCCCAAATTTACCATTTTTACAAAGGGTAAAGGGAGAAAATGCCCCCCCCCAAATTTGTAACCCCATCTCTTCTGAGTATGGAAATACCCCATGTTAGGACGTAAAATACTTTGCAGGCAAACTACAATGCTCAGAAGAGAAGGAGTCACATTTGGCTTTTTGAAAGCAACTTTTGCTGAAATGGTTTTTTGGGGACATGTCTCATTTAGGAAGCGCCTGTGGTGCCGGAACAGCAAAAAATACCCACATGGCATACTATTTTGGAAACTACACCCCTCAAGGAACGTAACAAGGGGTCCGCTGAGCCTTAACACCCCACAGGTGTTTGACGACTTTTCGTTAAAGTTGGATGTGTAAATGAAACTTTTTTTTTTTTTTTTTTTAACTAAAATTCAGTTTTTCCCCTACATTTTACATTTTTACAAGGGGTAATAGGAGAAACTAACCCCCAAAATTTGTAACCCCATTTCTTCTGAGTATGGAAATACCCCATGTTAGGACGTAAAATGCTCTGCTGGCGAACTACAATGCTCAGAAGAGGAGGAGCGCCATTGAGCTTTTGGAAAGAGTTCGTTTGGAATGGTAGTCAGGGGCCATGTGCATTTACAAAGCCCCCCGTGGTGCTAGAACAGTGGACCCCCCCCCCCACATGTGACCCCATTTTGGAAACTACACCCCTCACAGAATTTAATAAGGGGTGCAGTGAGTATTTACACCCCACAGATCTTTGGAACAGTGGGCTGTGCAAATGTAACGAAACTTTAATTTTTCATTTTTACGGACCACTGTTCCAAAAATCTGTCAGACACCTGTGGGGCGTAAATTCTCAATGTACCCCTTATTACATTACGTGAGGGGTGTAGTTTCCAAAATGGGGTCACATGTGTCGGGGGTCCATTGTTCTGGCACTATGGGGGCTTTGTAAACACATGTGGCCTTCAATTCCGGACAAATTTTCTCTACAAAATCCCAATGGTGCCCCTTCTCTTCTGAGCATTGTAGTTCGCCCGCAGAGCACTTTAAATTCACATATGGGGTATGTTCTTACTCAGAAGAGATGGAGTTACAAATTTGGGGGGGCTTTTTTCCTATTTTCCCTTGTGAAAATGAAAAATGTAGGGTAACGCCAGCATTTTAGTGAAAAAATATAATTTTTTTCATTTTCCCATCCAACTTTAATGAAAATTCGTCAAACACCTGTGGGGTGTTCTGGCTCACTATACCCCTTGTCACGTTCCATGAGGGGTGTAGTTTCCAAAATGGGGTCACATGTAGGTATTTATTTTTTTTTGCGTTTGTCAGAACCGCTGTAAAATCAGCCACCCCTGTGCAAATCACCATATTAGGCCTCAAATGTACATGGTGCGCTCTCATTCCTGAGCCTTGTTGTGCGTCTGCAGAGCATTTTACGCCCACATCTGAGGTATTTCCGTACTCAGGAGAAATTGCGTTACAAATTTTGGGGGTCTTTTTTTTCCTTTTACCGCTTGTGGAAATAAAAAGTATGGGGCAACACCAGCATGTTAGTGTGAACATTTTTTATTTTTTTTACACTAACAGGCTGGTGTAGCCCCCAACTTTTCCTTTTCACAAGCGGTAAAAGGAAAAAAGACCCCCAAAATTTCTCCCGAGTACGGCGATACCCCATATATGGCCCTAAACTGTTTCCTTGAAATACGACAGGGCTCCGAAGTGAGAGAGTGCCATGCGCATTTGAGGACTAAATTAGGGATTGCATAGGGGTGGACATAGGTGTATTCTACACCAGTGATTCCCAAACAGGGTGCCTCCAGCTGTTGCTAAACTCCCAGCATGCCTGGACAGTCAGTGGCTGTCCAGAAATGCTGGGAGTTGTTGTTTTGCAACAGCTGGAGTCTCGGTTTTGGAAACCCTGCCGTACAAGACGTTTTTAATTTTTATTGGGGGGGGGGGGGGGGAACAGTGTAAGGAGGTGTATATGTACTGTTTTACCCTTTATTATGTGTTAGTGTAGTGTGGTGTTTTTAGGGTACATTCGCACTGGCGGGTTACGGTGAATTTCCCGCCGCAGCCCAAACTTGAAGCAGGAAATTTACTGTAAACCTGTCCGTGTGAATGTACCCTGTACATTCACATGGGGGGCAAACCTCCAGCTGTTTCAAAACTACAACTCCCAGCATGTACTGACAGACCGTGCATGCTGGGAGTTGTACTTTTGCAACAGCTGGAGGCACACTGGTTGGAAAACCTTCAGTTAAGTTCTGTTACCTAACTCAGTATTTTCCAACCAGTGTGCCTCCAGCTGTTGCAAAACTACAACTCCCAGCATGTACCAATCACCGAAGGGCATGCTGGGAGATGTAGTTATGCAACAGCTGGAGGTACCCAACTACAACTCCCAGCATGTCGAGACAGCTGTTTGCTTTCTGGGCATGCTGGGATTTGCAGTTTTGCAACATCTGGAGGGCTACAGTTTTTAGACCAGTGCACAGTGAGCTCCAAACTGTGGACCTCCAGATGTTGCAAAACTACAACTCCCAGCATGCCCAGACAGCAAACAGCTATGTGGGCATGCTAGGAGTTGTAGTTTTGCAAGATCTGGAGGGATATAGTTTAGAGACCACTGTATAGTGGTCTCAAACTGCAGCCCTCCAGCTGTTTCAAAACTACATATTCCAGCATGCCCAAACAGCTGTCTGGGCATGCTGGGAGTTGTTGGTTTGCAACATCTGGAGGGCTACAGTTTAGAGACCACAGTCTCAGACTGTAGCCCTCCAGATCCACTTACCGGCTTCTGTAGGATTCCGGGAGCCGTCCTCTTCTGACGCACGTCACGCCGCCCGCCAATCAACGTCGCCGCAGCCTCCGGATCGGTAAGTGGACGTTAGCGCCCGGTCCCTTTCGGTTCCCCGTTCTGCCCCGCCTATTGTGGGTGGGCAGGACGGGGAAAACGAAAGTTAACCCCCCCGCCCCCAGTCTGCTATTGGTCGTCTCCTCTGACGATCAATAGCAGACCAATAGCAGGGATAGGAGGGGATCCCCCTTATATTCCTGGTCACCATAGACCCGTATGACCCGGAATCGGCGCAAATCGCAAGTGTGAATTCATTTGCGATTTGCGCCGATCGCCAACGGGGGGGGGGTCTGATGACCCCCCTGGGCATTTGCGCGGGGTGCCTGCTGATTGATATCAGCCATCCCAGGTTAGCTTTGCAGCTATACTACGAGTACAGTATCAATCTGCAAACTGCAGCGCAGACACTGGAAAATTACTGACTCTTACTCCATCGAGGCCAGGATCCTCGGTGACACGTACCCTTTCACCTTCTCAATATATAGATTTTATATTATATTATACACATATTCAGAATTCAAGTGGTCCCTAAAAAAAAAAAAAAAAAAAAAAAAAAAAAAAAGGGATTTTGTCGAAAATTTTAAAACATGCTCACATTATTATAAACCTTCCAATGTCATAAAGTTAAGAATGTTTAACAAATGATGCCATCATAAGGTAGACATGTTTTGGATGTGAATTAATAACTAACTTATTTGCCATTACTATTTCTCTTACAAGTAGAGAGTTTCAAACATAGAGAAATGAAAACTTTTTCACAATATTTTCGTTTTTCACAAAAATCGCTTCATGTATTAACAAAAATTTACCACTAATATAAAGTACAATATGTCTCAAAAAAACAATCTCTAAATCATTTTGCCAGGTAAAAGCAGTTCAAAGTTATTACCACTTAAAGAGACACATGTCAGATTTGAAAAAACAGACTGGGTCATAAAAGCAAAAAATTGCTGTGTCATGAAGGGGTTAAAGGGGTATTCCAGGCAAAAACTTTTTTTTATATATTAACTGGCTCCGGAAAGTTAAACAGATTTGTAAATTAATTCTATTTAAAAAATGTTAATCCTTCCAATAGTTATTAGCTTCTGAAGTTGAGTTGCTGCTTTCTGATGACTCACGTCCCAGGAGCTGTCCAGCTCCTATGGGGATATTCTCCCATCATGCACAGCTCCCGGGACGTGACATCATTGAGCAGTTAGACAGAAAACTTCAGAAGCTAATAACTATTGGAAGGATTAAGATTTTTTTTTAATATAAGTAATTTACAAATCTGTTTAACTTTCCGGAGCCAGTTGATATATATAAATTTTTTTTTGCCTGGAATAACCCTTTAACCCCTTAACCCCTTCCCGACCTATGACATACCTGTACGTCATGGGTGGCAAGATGTTCCTGACCCATGACATACAGGTACGTCATGAACATTTTTGCCGCTACTCGCGGCATCCCGCAGCGCCCGGTAAGATGGTGGCTATCACTGATAATCAGCCATCTTACCATGCGACCACGGGGGGTTTCATCCCCCAACCCCCCCAGCGATCGTTGCTATCAGCTGGTCAAATCTGACTAGCTGATAGCAGCGTTTCGCTATGAAAATACTTAGCAGCGCGGTGTGTGAGTTCCGATCAAGGGGATCGGGACACACACCGCTCTGCTAAGTGTCCCTGACCCGTCCCCCGGCGTCACTTACCCTTCCAAGCGGTGTCCCGAGCGGTCCCGGCGCGAGCGGCGTCCTCCAGGCGGTCCCGGCGGCGCTGCGTCCCGGCGGTGAGTTTCCGGCAGCAGTGCGGCATCTTCATTGGCAGCAGTGAGATCGCCGTAAAGCGATCTCACTGCTGCCTCTGGGAGTTTCAAAACTGCAACTCCCAGCATGCCCAGACAGCCTTTGGCTTTCTGGGCATGCTGGGAGTTGTAGTTTTGCAACATCTGGAGGTCCTCAGTTTGGAGACCACTGTATAATGGTCTCCAATCTGTGCTCTTCCAGATATTGCAAAACTACAAATCTCAGCATGCTCAGTCTGTCCAGGCATGCTGGGAGTTGTAGTTCTCTAACATCTGAAAGAGCACAGATTGGAGACCATTATACAGTGGTCTCCAAACTGTGGACCTCCAGATGTTGCAAAACTACAACTCCCAGCATGCCCAGACTGCCCAAGCATGCTGGAAGTTGTAGTTCGGCAACATCTGATCCTTCAGATATTGCCGAACTACAACTTCCAGCATGCCTTGGCAGTCTGGGCATGCTGGGAGTTGTAGTTTTGCAACAACTGGAGGCTCACTAGTTGGGAAACATTGTCCGTTTCCTACCTCAGTGCCTCCAGCTGTTGCAATTGTTGCAAAACTATAACTCCCATCATGCACTGACAGACCGTGCATGCTGGGAGTTGTAGTTTTGCAACAGCTGGAGGCACACTGGTTTGGAAACACTAAGTTTGGTTGCAAAACACTTGAAAGTTTATTACTTAACTTAGTGTTTCCAAACCAATGTTCCTCCAGCTGTTGCAAAACTACAACTCCCAGCATGCACGGACAGCCAAAGGGCATGCTCGGAGTTTGCAACAGCTGGATGTTTGCCCCCTCCCCCCAATGTGAATGTACAGGGTACACTCACATGGGCGGAGGTTTGCAGTGAGTGCTGCAAGTTTGAGATGGTGCAAATTTTGCGCTGCAGCTCAAACTTCCAGCGGCAAACTTGCTGTGAACCTCTGCCCATGTGACTGTACCCTAAAAACACTACACTACACTGACACTAACCTAAAATAAAAAGTTAAAAACACTACATATACACATACCCCTACACAGCCCCCCCTCCCCAAAAAAATGAAAAACGTCTGGTACGCTACTGTTTCCAAAATGGAGCCTCCAGCTGTTGCAAAATAACTCCCAGTATTGCCGGACAGCCATTGACTGTCCAGGCATGCTGGGAGTTTTGCAACAGCTGGAGGCACCCTGTTTGGGAATCATTGGCATAGAATACCCCTATGTCCACCCCTATGTAAATCCCTAATTCAGGCCTCAAATGCGCATGGCGCTCTCTCACTTTGGAGCCCTGTCGTATTTCAGGGCAACAGTTTTGGGACACATATGGGGTATCGCCGTACTCGGGAGAAATTGCCTTACAAATTTTGGGGGGCTTTTTCTTCTTTAACCCCTTATGAAAAGGTGAAGTTGGGGTCTACACCAGCATGTTAGTGTAAAAAAAATAATTTTTTTACACTGACATGCTGGTGTTGCCCTATACTTTTCATTTTCACAAGATGTAAAAGGGGGGAAAAAGACCCTCTAAATTTGTAATGCAATTTCTCCCGAGTACGGAGATACCCCATATGTGGGCGCAAAGTGCTCTGGGGGCGCACAACAAGGCCCAGAAGATTGAGTGCACCATGTACTTTTGAGGTGATTTGCACAGGGGTGGCTGATTATTACAGCAGTTCTGACAAACGCAAAACAATAAATATCCATATGTGACCCCATTTTGGAAACTACACCCCTCACGGAATGTAAGAAGGGGTGCAGTGAGCATTTACACCCCACTGGTGTATGACAGATTTTTGGAACAGTGGTCTGTGAAAATGAAAAATAACATTTTTGATTTGCACAGTCCACTGTTTCAAATATCTGTCAAACGCCAGTGGGGTGTAAATGCTCACTGCACCCCTTATTAAATTCCATGAGGGGGTATAGTTTCCAAAATGGGGTCACATGTGGGGGGGTCCACTGTTCTGGCACCATAGGGGCTTCCTAAATGGGACATGCCCCCCAAAAACCCTTTCAGAAAAACTCACTCTCCAAAATCCCATTGTCGCTCCTTCCCTTCTGAGCCCTCTTCTGCGCCCGCCGAACACTTTACATACACATATGAGGTATTTCCTTACTCGAGAGAAATTGGGTTACAAATTTTAGGGTGATTTCTCTCCTTTTACCCCTTGTAAAAATTCAAAAATTGGGTCTACAACAAAATGCAATGTGTAAAAAATGAAGATTTAGAATTTTCTCCTTCACTTTGCTGCTATTCCTGTGAAACACCTAAAGGGTTAAAACACTTACTGAATGTCATTTTGAATACTTTGGGGGGTGCAGTTTTTATAATTGGGTCATTTATGGGGTATTTCTAATATGAAGACCCTTAAAATCCACTTCCAACCTGAACTGGGCCCTGAAAAATTACGATTTTGAAAATCTTGAGAAAAATAGGAAAATTGATGCGGAACTTTGAAGCCCTCTGGTGTCTTTCAAAAGTAAAAACTTGTCAATTTTTTTATGCAAACACAAAGTAGACATATTGTATATGTGAATCAATATGTAATTTATTTGGAATATCCATTTTCCTTTCAAGCAGAGACTTTCAAAGTTAGAAAAATGCTAAATTTTCAAAATTTTCATGAAATTTTTAGATTTTTTACCAAGGAAGGATACAAATATCAGTGAAATTTTACCAATAACATAAAGTAGAATATGTCACGAACAAACAATCTCGGAATCAGAATGATAAGTAAAAGCATCCCAGAGTTATTAATGTTTAAAGTGACAGTGTTCAGATTTTCAAAAAAATGCCCAGGTCCTGAAGGTGAGAATGGGCTGGGTCATGAAGGGGTTAAGGGCCAGGCCATCTTATACCTCAGGACCAGAGCGTTTTTTGCACATCTGACCACTGTCACTTTAAACATTAATAACTCTGTAATGCTTTTAGTTATCAATCTGATTCCGAGATTGTTTTTTCGTGACATATTCTACTTTAACATAGTGGTAAAATTTTATGGTAACTTGCATCCTTTCTTGGTGAAAAATCCCAAAATTTGATGAAAAAATTGAAAATGTTTTCTTTTTCTAACTTTGAAGCTCTCTGCTTGTAAGGTAAATGGATATTCCAAATAAAAAAACATTTGATTCACATATGCAATATGTCTACTTTATGTTTGCATCATAAAATTGAGAAGTTTTTACTTTTGGAAGACACCAGAGGGCTTCAAAGTTCAGCAGCAATTTTCCAATTTTTCACAAAATTTTTAAACTCACTATTTTTCAGGGACCAGTTCAGGTTTGAAATGGATTTGAAGGGTCTTCATATTAGAAATACCCCACAAATTACCCCATTATAAAAACTGCACCCCCCAAAGTATTCAAAATGACATTCAGTCAGCATTTTAACCCTTTAGGTGTTTCACAGGAATAGCGGCAAAGTGAAGGAGAAAATTCACAATCTTCATTTATTGCACTCGCATGTTCTTGTAGACCCAATTTTTAAATTTTTACAAGGGGTAAAAGGAGAAGATTTATACTTGTATTTCTCTCGAGTAAGCACATACCTCATATGTCTATGTAAAGTGTTCGGCGGGCGTAGTAGAGGGCTCAGAAGCGAAGGAGCGACAAGGGGATTTTGGAGAGTACGTTTTTCTGAAATGGTTTTTGGGGGGCATGTCGCATTTAGGAAGCCCCTATGGGGCCAGAACAGCAATTTCACATTTTTGCAAGGGTTAATAGCAGAAAATACCCCCCAAAATTTGTAACCCCCATCTCTTCTGAGTATGGAGGTAGCCCATAAGTTGACCTGAAGTGCGCTATGGGCGAACTACAATGCTCAGAAGAGGAGGAGTCATATTTGGCTTTTTGAGAGCAAATTTTGCTCGGGGGGCATGTCGCATTTAGGGAGCCCCTGTGGTGCCAGAACAGCAAAAAAAAACACATGGCATACCATTTTGGAAACTAGACCCCTTGAGGAACGTAACAATGAATAAAGTGAGCCTTAATACCCCACAGGGGTTTCACGACTTTTGCATATGTAAAAAAAAATAAAAAAAATTTCACAAAAATGTGTGTTTCCCCCCAAATTTCAAATTTTTGCAAGGGTTAATAGCAGAAAATACCCCCCAAAATTTGTAACCCCATCTCTTCTGAGTATGGAAGTACCCCATAAGTGGACGTCAAATGCACTACGGGAGCGCTACAATGCTCAGAAGAGAAGGAGTCACATTTGCAAATTTTGCTGAAATGGAGGGGACATGTCGCATTTAGGAAGCCCCTATGGTGCCAGGACAGAAAAAAAATAAACACATGGCATACTATTTTGGAAACTGCACCCCTCAAGGAATATAACAAGGGGTACAGAGAGCCTTAACACCCCACAGGTGTTTGATAAATATTCATGAAGTGGGATGTGAAAATGAAAAATTTGATTTTTTTTTTTACACTAAAATGCTGGGGTTACCCCAAACTTTTCATTTTCACAAGTGGTAAAAGGATAAAATGTCATTGTAAATGTGTAAATACATTTCTTTGGAGTAAGTACATACCTCAAGTCTGGGCGTAAACAGCATGCACACCGGTCTCAGAGGTGCCGGAGATCAGTCAGGGTCCTTGAGCTTTGGCTTTCTCCTATGGAGCCAGAACAGTGGGACCCCCCCTCAAGGGGCATTACATGGGGTAAATAACTGGGGTACACTAAGTAACTAAAATGGGGTACAGTGGGACATAAAATTATAAAACAGATTATGTTCCCAGAATGAAAAAAACAAAAAAATATGCCTGCCCCAAACCCTATGCTCTGAATCATCATTCTGGAATGTGATATGTGTTGCCGTCCCTAACTTGTTGCCTCAAATGCGCACCCCGCTCAGGTGGAGAGAGAGCGCTGCGCATTTGAGGCAACATAAAAAGTCCCCGATGATGGTGACTCAGTGACCCATGACCCATTTTTTATTAAAAAAAAAAATACCCCCAGAGGTCTTATCAGTTTTTTATTTTTTATTTATTTTTTTTGGATTAAATATTTTTTTGGGCAATTTAGTGGTTTTATGGGGTTAAAACTTGGAATGTACTCTGGACTTGGTACATTTTGGTCAAATTGTGGAAAATTAAAATGAAGAGGGAAAATTTAGAACTCCATGGAAGTGTGATACTCCCTGAAGCAATCCTTAATGCAGAGGCCCGGATTATCTGGGCAAGTGTCACATTGAGTGGTGGTGTCCTTCCGAATCCCCCTCTTGTAACACACTCTGCATCTTTTCTGGGCTCGTCCCTTCTTTCCAGTGTGGGGGACCTCACCTGGAAAGTGTTGGCCTGGGACGATCCTGGCACCTATTACTTCAGTTCCTTGGGAAGCCCGGCCTGCTCTTTCCCGGTCGCCAAAGATCAGGACCTTTAGGACTTCTTGGAACTGGAGGAATATCCCTGTGTTGCCAGCGTACTGGGACAGTACAAAAGAGTTGTACATGGCAACCTGTACCATGTAGACCGCAACTTTCTTGTACCATACCCGTGTTTTCCGCATGGCGTTATATGGCTTGAGGACTTGATCAGAAAGATCAACTCCCCCCATATACCGATTGTAGTCCAGAATCCAATCGGGCTTGAGGACCGGTGTTGTGGTACCTCGCACAGGGACAGGTGAGCTGCCGTTGCCATGAATAGTGGTCAGCATAAGGACATCCCTCTTATCCTTATACTTGACCAGCAACAGGTTTTCATGGGCAAGGGCACGGGGCTCACCCTTGGGAATAGGTGTCTTAACAAAATTTAGAGGGAGGCCTCTCTGGTTTTTCCGCACTGTCCCACAAGCGGACGTGGATCTGGCGGCAAGGGATGTGAAGAGAGGGATGCTGGTATAAAAGTTGTCCACGTACACGTGGTAACCTTTATCCAGCAATGGGTGCACAAGCTCCCAAACGATTTTCCCGCTAACACCCAGAGTGGGGGAACAATCTGGGGGTTCAATACGGGAATCTCGTCCCTCATGCACTCTAAACTTGAGAGCGTACCCGGAGGTACTCTCACAAAGTTTATAGAGCTTCATGCCATACCGCGCCCGCTTCGAGGGAATATACTGGCGGAAGATGAGTCTCCCCTTAAAACTGATAAGAGACTCGTCAACAGAGAGCTCCCTGAGGGGTACATAGGCCTCCAAAAATTTGGCCCCTAAGTGATCGATGACCGGCCTCACTTTGTAAAGCGGGTCATAGGCGGGATCACCTCGGGGTGGACATGCCGCATTATCTGCATAATGCAGGCATTTCCAAATGGCCTCGAACCGCCTCCGTGTCATAACCATACTGTAAAGCGGGGTCTGGTAGAGGATGTCCCCGCTCCAGTACTGTCTGACACTTGGCTTTTTGACCAGGCCCATATGCAGCAAGAGGCCCCAAAATGTCCTCATCTCTGCTGCATTAATGGCGCACCATTCATTGGACCAGGCCAAAACAGAATCGGGGTGGTGGGCGATGAACTGCATGGTGTACGGAGATCTGCTCCACCATGTGATTGACAAAACTGTCACTGAAAAAATAACTGAAATAGTAAATTTCAGTGAATCCAGAATTGTCAATCCGGATTCTGGAGTCGCCAACAAATTCCGGAACCCGTGGCTTATAACCCTCTGGGGGTCTCCAGACAGGTTCACCGGAAGGGGGCTCCGGTAAACATGTCTGGGGGGGTCGGACTCCTAGTACGAGCGGCATCACCACTCGCACTAGTGCCGGCCACTGGGCCACTATCATGGCGGCGTCTCTGCCGCCGTGCAGGGGGCTCATCATCAGTACTAGATGATGAGGAGGACGATAAAGAACACAGAAATGTGTTGGATCTTCATCGTCCTTACTGACCGATTCGGAGTCGGAGGCAAGAAAAGCGTATGCCTCCGCTACCGAAAATGCCCGGCGAGCCATCACCTTTTTTTCTACGGTGGTGGGGGGGAGGGTAGTGTGTGTGTGTGTGTGTGTGTGGGGGGGGGGGGGGGTTTATGTACTGTGTGTGCTTGGTGTATACTAATATATAACGGTGTGTGATTAGAAATCACACACAGTTATATGGGGGGGAAAAAATGCTGCAGCCCCCCAAAAAATAGAGGGGGGGCTAATGCAGCGCCCTGAACCCCTAATAGGGCCCGGGTCACACTGAAAAACTGCAGAAGACCGTTGGGGACCTATTAGGGGGTCAGGGGGGGGGGATTTTTTTTTTACTTTATTTTTTACTATTTAACCTACCTTTCCCTGGGCTGTATGCTTTCCCTGATCTATGGGGGGCTTCTTTTCTTCTCTGGGGGCTCCGATCTCGGCAGAGGGGGGGTCCTGGCCTTCCTCCAGCAGCTCTGACTGAACTCAGCCAGCGGCCGGAGCTGCGGGAAGATGCTGTTAACCCCTCCCCTGCCGGCTGCTATTGGCTGGACGATCGCCCAGCCAATAGCAGCGATCCTGGGGGGTGGCGAAATCGCCACCTCCCCATAGATACAGTGGGTGATAGGGGGTGTATCATACACCCCCGATCACCTTGTATCTCCGGGTCAGCGGGTTGCACGTGACCCGCATCGCCGGAATAGCCGCAAATCGCATGTGTGAATTCACATGCGATTTGCGGCGATCGCCGACATGGGGGGGGGGGGGGTCTGATGACCCCCCTGGGCATTTTCACAGGATGCCTGCTGAATGATTTCAGCAGGCATCCCGGTCCGATCCCCGCCCGGCGCACAGCGGGGACCAGAACTGCCAATGACGTAAATGTACGTCCTCGGTCCTTAAGACCCAGGGTGTCGGGCGTACCGTTACGTCATGGGTCCTGTAGGGGTTAAAGGGGTACTCCACTGGGGGGGAAATTTTTTATTTTATTTTTTATCAACTGGTGCCAGAAAGTTTAAACGGATTTGTAAATTACTTCTATTAAAAAATCTTAATCCTTCCAGTACTTATCCACTTCTGTATGATCCATGGGAAGTTCTTTTCTTTTTGAATTTCTTTTGTCTGACCACAGTGCTCTCTGCTGACACCTCTGTCCAGTTTAGGAACTGTCCGGAGTAGAAGCAAATCCCCAAGGAAAACCTCGCTTGCTCTTGACAGTTCCTGACATGGACATGGTCAGCAGAGAGCACTGTGGTCAGACAAAAGAAATTCAAAAAGAAAAGAACTTCCTGTTGATCATAACAGCAGTTGATAAGTGCTGGAAGGATTAAGATTTTTAAGTAAAAGTAATTTACAAATCTGTTTAATTTTCTGGCACCAGTTGATTTAAAAAACAAATAATGGAGTAGAGAACCCCTTTTAACTCCTGTTAAGATTGTCAATACCAACTACAAAAAAAAAGCAGTGAAAAGCAACTATAGCACCTAAGCTGTTAGTCAGAGGTGGGTGATGCATCTATTACCCCACTAGCGCCACCTCTTGAGCATCTTTCCTTAGAACACTGCATTGCACAATTCTCCTACGATTCCTCCTGAGGATGTATGAAATAATTGACACCTGGATGTTACCATTTCTATTGTCAAAGGGTCACAGTCCCCTCTGATTGGACAGTTTTAGATCATGTAGGGACACGATCCCAATGAGTTACATGCTGTTGTTTGTACATTTCTAAGAGGAATAACAGTAATGGCAGGCACCATGCAGAGCTCTAAAAATAGATGCTCCATAATTGGCCTTTCATAAAAAATACAAATATTTTCGACAAAAGACATATTAGGAGAGATGAATAAGGGGACATCATACGGGGACATCATACCTGTTAGAGTACCTATCATGAACTAAACTGTCCCTTATCCCCACCCC
Organism: Hyla sarda; assembly: GCF_029499605.1. Lineage (NCBI taxonomy): Eukaryota > Metazoa > Chordata > Amphibia > Anura > Hylidae > Hyla > Hyla sarda. Next base: position 37,490,454 of record NC_079199.1, on the reverse strand, counting down.
CTCATCTGTCCCTTACTCTACCTGACACTAACCTCAAAAAAACACCTTTGTACCTTTTCTCTCCTCTGCTCACTTTGCAGTCCGTGTGGAGGGAGGAAGGGGGCGTGGCCTGCCCTTCCTCCTCTATGCTGCTATCCCTGCATGCATAGAGACTCCTAGTGGTCATATTTTAGAATGAAAAAAATATATATATAAACATTATAGATAATTACATGCAATTAGAAAGTTGTTAGGGAGACATTAATGAACAATATATTAAGTTTTTATGATAGGTACTCTTTAATATCCAGCACACTGATCACCGTATTGCCGTGCAGAGCGGTATCTTCTTTTCCTCAGTGAGCTGTTTGTCATTAATGTCTGTCAGTACCGGTATTGTCATCCACAGGTGCTTCCAGAGAGATAATCCACTTCTCCCAGCCCTTGGACAGTGTAGTTAGTGCCTTGCGGCCTCCAGGATAATTGCCTCACCGATCTGTTATTTTCCCTGGTGGCAGGCATAGAATATCAATGTTTAGCTGGGCATTGATGGTATGAACGGTGGTGGTAATTTCAGTTCATCCAGTTTTGCCCAGTCAATGTCTCTAAAAAAGGGGTGTGATCTTATGCAGCCCTGATATCCCAGTCTTTCCTTTGGCTCTTCATTCATCAGCTCCTTCAAAATGGCTTCAACACTGCTGTCAAGTTGATATTGTGACAGTTCAGAGATTTTGCACTTGAGGCGTTCTTGTCTTGTTGTTAACTGGAAGATAACTACCCCAAAGGAGTACCAATCTGCTGCAATATTGTATACTTTTCTTGCGATAACCTCTGGGGCTACATATCCACGGGTTCCGGCATATCCTGTGATACCCTCTGTTTGTTTTAGGGCAAGGCCAAAGTCGCTGATGCGTAAGTGGCCAGTGCAGTCTATGAGAATGTTCTCCGGTTTTATGTCCCTGTGGATAAAGCCTTTGCCATGAAGAAACTGCAGGCCAGATGTAATTTCGGCTGCGTAGAATGTGGCATCGGCAGTAGGGAGACATCCTTTCTTTTTCAGGAGGCCATGTAGATCTCCCCCAGAGGCAAAGTCCATAAAAAAGCACCATTTTTTTTCAAATGGAATTGACAAACAACAGTGTATTAAGAAAGGGCTACCTGCAGCAAGTTGTAAAACTTCTTTCTCTACATCAATCCTTCTTCTTGCCGATGCTGAGGAGCCTTCTTCCACAATTTTAACTGCTAGCGTCTTATTTAAGACTTCATCCTTGACTTTTAACACTTGTCCAAAGCCGCCCTTTCCGATATAAGACTCGTAGGTAAACCTACTCTTGGTGATGGTATCATTACCTGCAGAGTAGTCACCGCTTGGTCCTGGTCTGGGCTCTTTGTCCTGTACTTCAGCCTGTGATCCACATTTTCGGATCTTCTTGGCTGGTCCATCCAGGCTGTTATCTGCCCTTTTCCTTTTTCTTCCACCGTCCTTTATGTCCAGACGTGGCTTCTTTTTCAGGGGCTCTGATGGTGATAGCTCCTCTCTACGCCTTTTTCTCCCTCCCTTTGAATTCAGGGCTTCTTGGTGGTGATTTGAAGACCCCATATTACAAAAACGCATAAAAAATGCTCAGCCGTACAATAGCACGTGTGCTCTCAACACCCTCCAAAAGAACACTGAGCGGGTGTCCAGGATCACAGATGTGATGTCATAAGAGAACATAGCGATGACAGTGGACTGGTAGACTAGTATGACCATGTTGATATCAGTATATAGGGGGGAATTTATCAAGGCTTGAATTGCAGTATTTGGCATTAAAAAGTCAACATTTTTAGCGCAGGTTTCATTTTGGTAATATAAGTAAATAAATAAAAATTTGCTCAAAAATAGCCACTTTTTTATGCCCGTTTCCTGGTGTAAGCATTAATAAATTCCCCCAGTAATAAGATTACCATGACTGGGCTTCTGCATAAGCTTCAGTGTCATCTTCTTAAACCAATGGATATTGGGAGGATCAACAGCTTCTAAGTCAGTGGTCTCAAACTGTGGCCCTCCAGATGTTGCCAAACTTCCATCCCCAGCATGCCTGGATAGCTGTTGAAGTTTTGCAACATCTGGAGGGCCACAGTTTGACACCACTGATCTAAGTGAATGTCAGTATTACTGGTTATTACAGTATTACTAGTTGCAGGCCAGATCCGACAGTTACTGACTGGTAACCGGCATGCGCTCATCCACCAGCATCAGTGGGATCATCCATTGTACATTTTTCATATTCTCCAAGTAATAGATGTATACCAAACAGAACATATCTTCCTGTAACACCAAATGTTGTTGCGTTTTTTTTTATTGCCAGAAAAACTGTGATTAGACATGCCTACATAAAACCTAATTTCTAATAGTTATCGGGGTAAAACGTATACAAAAAAACTCACACTATAAAGTACCCTATTGCCTGTGTGCATACAACCTAACAGGGTTATTTACATAGCATGTATGAATCAAAAAAATGCCCCTTCTCCTTAATGATAGCGTTATAGTTATTGCCCCAATATCGCTTGACATGAACAATCTGTAATCGTACCGTGGTGCCTCACTGTCCCTGCTCTGTCTAAGCTTGCCCTATATGTATAGAAGTATCAGAGTACACTCACCCTAGATAAGGGACTCACCCTGATTGTGTTTCACGTGACTCTGGCCTCTGTCCTAGAAAGGGTGACCTTAGTTACTCTGGTATGTTCCCCCTAGCCTCAGATGTCCCTAAAATATAAATTGTTTAGAGATACAGTGCTACAGATTGGCAAGGTGCTTCAAATAGGTAAATTACATAGATTACATAGCCTATAGATAAAGAACACTGGCTGGGAAACACTGATCTAGTAGATCCTTCCATTTACCACAATTTACAGTACAATCCGAGTGGATTGGGATTTTCAAAGCTTATTCACATATATGGGACCTTTTACAATGCTTTTATCTTTAAACCTGCAGCATAGTAACATAGTTCATAAGGTTAAAAAAAAGACCAGAATCCGTCGAATCCGAATCCGAGTTGATCCAGAGGAAGACAAAAAAACCCTCATTTTAGATGTAAAAATTTCTTCCCGACTCCAAATATTGCATCCGAATAAATCCCTGGATCAACCTTTTGTCCCTATAAATCTAGTATACATAACCTGTAATGTTATTACCAGGGGCGGACGTGGTCCAAGGGCCCGAACGTGAAAGGGGCCCGCAGCCCGCCAGCTGTCACATATTATCACAAGAATTTTTTTTTTTTACTAACCCCTTAAGGACCAAACCCATTTTCACTTTAAGGACCAGAGCGTTTTTTGCACATCTGACCACTGTCACTTTAAGCATTAAGAACTCTGGGATGCTTTTAATTTTCTTTCTGATTCAGAGATTGTTTTTTTTTTTTTTTTGTGACATATTCTACTTTGTTAGTGGTAACTTTTCGTCGATACTTGCAGAATTTCTTGGTGAAAAATTCCATCATTTCCTGAAGGAAAATAGACATTCTAAATAAATTATATATTGATTCACATATACAATATGCCTACTTAATATTTGCATCATGAAGTTGACATGTTTTTTTACTTTTGGATGACATCAGAGGGCTTCAAAGTTCAGCAGCAATTTTCCAATTTTTCACAAAAATCTAAATCTGAATTTTTCAGGGACCAGTTCAGTTTTGAAGTGGATTTGAAGGGCCTTCATGTTAGAAATATCCCCATAAATTAGCCCATTACAGAAACTGTACCCCTCAAAGTATTAAAAATTACATTCAGAAAGTTTGTTAACCCTTTAGGTGTTTCACAGGAATAGCAGCAAAGTGAAGGAGAAAATTCAAAATCTTCATTTTTTTTTTTTTTTTTGTTACTCTCATGTTCTTGTAGACCTAGTTTTTGAATTTTTACAAGGGTTAATAGGAGAAAAAGCCCCCCAAAATTTGTAACCCAATTTCCCTCGATTAAGTAAATACCTCATATTTGTATGTCAAGTGTTCAGCAGGCGCAGTAAAGGGCTCAGAAGGGAAGGAGCGACAATAGGATTTTCGAGAGTGAATTTTGCTGAAATGGTTTTTGGGGGGCATGTCTCATTTAGGAAGCCCCTATTGTGCCAGAACAGAAAAAAAAAGCACATGGCATACTATTTTGGAAACTACACCCCTCAAGGCATGTAACAAGGGGTCCAGTGAACCTTAACACCCCACAGGTGTTTGTTGACTTTTTGTTAGTCGGATGTGTAAATGAAGAAAACATTTTTTCACTAAAGTGCCTTTTTTTCCCCAAATTTACAATTTTTACAAAGGGTAATGGGAGAAAATGCCCCCAAAATGTGTTACCCCATGTCTTCTGAGTATGGAATTACCCCATGTTAGGATGTAAAATGCTCTGCCGGTGAACTACAATGCTCAGGAGAGATGCAAATTCTGCTGAAATGGTTTTTGGGGGGCATGTCACATTTAGGAAGCCCCTATGGTGCCAGAACAGCAAAAAATGCTGGTTTTTCACAAATTTTACATTTTTACAAAGGATAATAGGAGAAAATGCCCCCCAAAATTTGTAACCCCATTTCTTCTGAGTTTGGAATATAACCCATGTGTGGACGTCAAGTGCTTTGCTGGCGCACTACAATGCTCAGAAGAGGAGGAGCACCATTTAGATTTTGGAGAGAGAATTTGTTTGGAATGGTAGTCAGGGGCCATGTGCGTTTACAAAGCCCCCGGTGGTGCCAGAACAGTGGACCTCCCCCCTCACATTTGACCCCATTTTGGAAACTACACCCCTCACAGTGAGTATTTACACCCCACTGGCGTTTGACAGATATTGGAGCAGTGGGCTGTGCAAATGAAAAATTTATTTTTTTTCATTTTCACGGACCGCTGTTCCAAAAATCAGACACCTGTGGGGCGTAAATGCTCACTGCACCCCTTATTACATTATGTGAGGGGTGTAGTTTCCAAAATGGGGTCAGGTGTGTGTGTGTGTGTGTGTGTGTGTGTGTGTGTGTGTGTGTGTGGGGGGGGGGGGTGGGGGGGTCCATTGTTCTGGCACTATGGGGGCTTTGTAAACACACGTGGCCTTCAATTCCAGACAAATTTTCTTTCCAAAAGCCCAATGCCACTCCCTCTCTTCTGAACACTGTAGTGAACCTGCAGAGCACTTAACAGCCACACATGGGGTATGTTCTTACTCAGAGGAAATGGGGTTACAAATTTTGGGGGGCTTTTTTCCTATTTTCCCTTGTGAAAATTCTAAAAAAAAGAAATTAATTTTCCCATCCAACTTTAACGAAAATTCGTCAAACACCTGTGGTGTGTTAAGGCTCACTATACCCCTTGTTACGTTCCGTGAGGGGTGGAGTTTCCAAAATGGGGCACACGTCGGTATTTACTTTTTTCGGTTTATGTCAGAACCGCTGTAAAATCAACCACCCCTGTGCAAATCATCAATTTAGACCTCAAATGTACATAGTGCACTCTCACTCCTGTGCCTTGTTGTGCGTCCGCAGAACATTTTACGCCCACATATGGGGTATTTCCGTACTCAGAAGAAATTGCGTTACAAATTTTGGGGGTCTTTTTTCCTTTTACCGCTTGTGAAAATGAAATGTATGGGGCAACACCAGCATGTTAGTGTAAATTATTTTACACTAACAGGCTGGTGTGGACCACAACTTTTCCTTTTCATAAGGGTTAAAAGGAGAAAAAGCCCCCAATATTTGTAACTCACTTGCCTCGGAGTACGGAAATACCCCATATGTGCCCCAAACTGTTTCCTTGAAATAAGACTGGGCTTCGAAGTGAGAGAGTGCCATGCGCATTTGAGGACTAAATGAGGGATTTCATAGGGGTGTACATAGGGGTATTCTACGCCAGTGATTCCCAAACAGGGTACCTCCAGCTGATGTTGCTAGGCAACTCCTCCAGATGTTGCTAGGCAACTACTCACCGGCTTCCGTAGGATCGCCGCACCAGGGAGCCGCATCGCCGTCCTCTGCCGCCCGCCGTCGATCACAGATGAGTAAGTGGACCTCTGGCGCCGGTCACCGTTGCTTCCCCCGCTCTGTCCGGACTACATTCGGTGGGCAGAGCGGGGGAACCAAACTCTAACCCCCCAATCTGCTATTGGTCGGTCGCTTCTGACCAACCAATAGCAAGGAAAGGAGGGGTGGCACCCCTGCCACCTCACTCCTATCCCTTCAGGGGGATCGTGGGTGTCTTGGACAACCCCGATCCCCCTTATTTTCCTGGTGACCGGAGACCCGTATGACCTGGAATCGCCGCAGATTGCCGCTGTGAATTCACGAGCGATTTGCAGCGATCACCGAAATGGGGGGCGGCCTGGGGAGTCTCAGGACCCCTCTGGGCATTGGCACGGGATGTTTGCCAATAGACATCAGCAGTCATCCCAGTCCAGTCCCCGCCTGCATACAGGTATGCCCTTGGTCCCTAAGTGGTTAAGGCAGAAATATTGCAGATAGTGATTTCCTCTGACAACATCGTGGACAACAAAGCTAAAGCAAGATGATGAATTACACTCGAACATATTAAGTGTTTTCCTGGCTTAAGTTCTACTTTCAGATGACCTTCCATAGATTTCCAGATTGTCATTAGTAATGAATATTTTTTATGGATTATTGTTATATGTGATGCCTGTATCTGAAGTCAAGCCAGAGGCAGTACTGTGACCTTTCTCGTATCATGCAGAACATAATACACATAACTGATCATTTTCCAATTACATGTCTTCAGATATTTGTAGAATTATCACATTTAGAACCTGAAGATTATATACAGATAAGCGGCACTACATAGATACTGCTCGTCCCTTCCTGCACAACTGTCTGTTACGGATAACTTTTGCAGTTGTTTATTTCTCTTTCAGGCACTTGTTGGTGAATCCTCGTGACCGCCGTGTTGTCTTGATAGAATCCGTACTATCTCCTTCCCACTTCAGAGAGACACTTACACGTGTTCTTTTTAAGTATTTTGAGGTAGGAAAGTCCACAAGCTTGTAAACTGTATTAAAGGGGTACTCCGGCCTTAAGACATCTTGTCCCCTATCCAAAGGATAGGGATAAGATGTCTGATCGTGGGGGTCCTGCCACAGGGGACCCCCGCAATTTCTCATGCAGCACCCGCCTGTCTCAGCTGCACGAAGCAATGATTGCTCAATGTCTGAAGACTCACGACCAAGGAGCCGGAGTATCGTGACGTCACGACTTCGCCTCCTTGTGACGCCCATATAGGCTTGCATTGAGGGAGCGAAGCGTGATCTCACAGGGGGTGGAGTTGTGACGTCAAAATACTCCGGCCCCGTGGTCGTAAGGGTTCAGACACGAAGCGATCATCGCTTCGTGCAGCTGAGACAGGTGGGTGTTGCATGAGAGATTGAGGGGGTCCCCAGCGGCAGGACCCCCGCGATCAGACATCTTGAACTCTTGTCTGTCTGGAACTCATGGGAGAGTAAGCGGTGAGCAAAAGATTTATGAATTAACGTCAGCACTCCAGATTTGCCATTATTTGCCGGGCTTCCCAAGACCCTGCCTACCCACAGCTGCTTCTGCATTCTGTGAAAGCCCGGTTCCTCAAGATGCGTTTCTTGTAAGAGGACAATGTCGGGAAGAAGACTTTTCAGAAAAGGCAGAACCTTCATGCGTCTCTGAGGGGATCGTAGCCCCTTAACATTCCAGGTAATTCTACACATGATGCGCTAAACACCCTTCCTGGCGCCAGGGGGAAGGAGAGGGCACATTGCAGGTTAAGTCCGCCTCATCCAACGTTCCCGCCTGGGTGCCAAGATCAGCCTGGAGCTGTGTTAAAGTAGAACGCATGGTATGTTCCAGCGTTTGTATTGTAGGAGTGATGAGCTTGACAAGGGCTGCCACCAGCATCTGGCGATCAGTGGGGGTGGATACAGAGATGTCCGGTGCGGCTGCCAGCCAGGGGTATCTGGAGAGGCCCTGATTGGGCTGGTGGCCCCTCAGCCAGGGTGAACAAAGGCTGGCTGTTAACCTCCATCACAATCATGTGGTTGCGCAGTCTGTACTGGTGGCTGTCCCAAGGGTGAAACAGCAGGAGTAGGACTGGGTGCCTGTGCCGTGGTGGAGGGGCCCAAGCGTTGACACCCCTTATTCAGAAACCTCTCCATGAAAGACAGATGAGGCACTGTGGGCTGGGACAAGAAAGGCACCTGGTGATGGCTGCCTAGGAGGGCTGGGGGGAGCAGATACTTCTTTGTGCTATGCGGAGCAAGTGGAGAAGCTTGCAGAGTCCCCTTAAGAGTGCTAGGGCTGAAGGCCGCAGGGAGAGCCTTGCATATTTCAGCCTGCTGTGCCCTGATGAGGAGGTTCAGTGAATATGGGGGATGGCCCCTTATAACTGTGCTGAGTCCAGAGTCCCCAGGTGTAGCCTGGCGAGAGCAGGGATACCTAGGCTGTCCCTCTTATATCAGGAGGCTAGATGCCCTGCTTCTTGCCTGGGATCCAGTCCGTCCCCTTCTCCAAAGTTGCGCCCGTACCTTTTAGTTTGCGCTGGCCAGGAGAGAGTCTGACGTGCAGCTCATTTAAGATGGCGGCTGCAGCTGCGCACAAGAAGAGGGTCGTCGGGAGCCACTGGACTGTGCGCCAATGAGAAGAATGAGAAGATGCTGCCTCAGCTCCGTACCTTCCCAGTGCGTCTGGGGACAGCCTGTCCCGTTCAGGGGGGTAAGTGCCCCGCTATGTAGCCAGTCCGGTACAGGTAGGGGGTCCGAAGTGCAGGAGCTCTGTCTCTGCACTCCTCACATGCCCGCGCTGGAACCGGAGTCCTGTAAGTCAGTTTTGTTTATTACAACAAAATAGAGATTTAATACCACACACAACTTGTGAACCGTCATGGTTTATTTAAAAATAAAATGTAGTCTAATGTGCATTTATTCTTCTGCTAGTAGCATTGTCAAATGTGACTAGATTCTTCTCTTTTGCAGGTTCCATCTGTGCTGTTTGCACCAGGACATCTGATGTCTCTCATGACGATTGGTATCAACTCTGCAATGGTCTTGGACTGTGGCTATCGAGAGACCCTTGTTCTACCTGTATCCTCTTCTGCCAGTGATTGTATATCCTCCTGAATGTGTACTGTTATTTGTTGCAGAGGAATATAGAATCAGATATCTGTACCACTAAATGGAGTTTCCCTGCACCTAAGATCCTGTTGACTGGTGTCCATTTTCCCTACAGCATTGCCAAAGGCCATTTTAAAAGTATTTTGGCCATTAGGATGGGGGGCGGCAAGTGTTTGACTATAGTTTTCAGTCGTCTTCTTTAATTCTGCATGCGCCTGCCGACATATTAGAGCTGTGATTTAGTTACTGTGTAGGCCAGTGTTCCCCAACCTGTGGATTTTCAGCTGGACTATACTTCTCTAAGCAGGTGCAGACAATTGGGATTAATAGTCACAGATTGGGAAACACTGCTATGTGCACCAGCTATATAGATACTTTAATATTCTGCATAAGTTTGATACTTAACACATGTTAGATATATGAGGGTATTCCAATTCTGAGCTGCTGGGGAGCTCTTCCCTTGGGTGGAAAAGCAATTCACAAGTAAGTATGGAAATATAAAGTTTTTGGTCACTGGTTCATTCTCTGTAGAAAAGAGAAATCTTGTTTCTTTGGATTTGCATTAACATTTTCTTGGATGTTTGGTTAACTCAATTTGACTGACATGCTGCAGACAATGATGTCAGGAAATGTATTTATTCATGTTGCTTATATAGAACTAACAAAGATGTCACCTAGTAGATGTAAATCAATACTTCCGTTACTCCAATTAGGCGATGAGGCTGGGACTTATAGTTCCACCCAAACTCTTTGCTTGTCTGACATAAACCACAGTCAAATTTAAACAACCTTCAAGATCACTTACAGAGCGGCACCACTATAGCTTTTTTTTTCCCAGTAAAAATGTTTTATTGTATACAAAATGTTTTACTTTTGGCTGCTAAGTCTATTGCCCAACCCAGGGTTATATGTTTTTGGCTTCTTTCAGGACAAGTGAGTTGGTGTGCCATATATTTTACATGCCTGTTATGTTTTCATTCTTGTCAAGGTGATCTAAGGAGAAAACAAACCGGGTGGAACTAAAAGTCTCAGCCTCATTACCTGTAACACTACCAGTATTACTTTTATACATATTATTTTACCTAAAGGAGAGATTCCTGGCAGACTGTGTGTTATGTGGCCACTTCGTCTCCTGGGATTACACCAAATAAATATCCGCAATAAATTGAGAAATCATCTGTAACAATATAAAATGCAACCCAATATCTCATATTCCTTAATATTCATTCCCATGAATGGACCAGTGTTGTTTCATGGTAGTCCTTCCACGAGGTGACGCTATTTACAGTTCTGGGTCCTGAGCAATAGTTTCACTCCGATTTTAGAGTGACCTGTCCCTACCCATCCCCACTATGTTCCTTTAATCCTATTTGGATGAAGTAAACGTTAAGTTTTAACCGTACCCGTGGGAGCTGGATTTTTTTGCCTGAGCAATAGTGCTCATATTCTCTAACAGAACTTATAAGTCTGTGACTTTTTAGTGGTTATTCAGCTACAACTCTTAGCATGTCAGGATATGTTGGTAGCTGTAGATCTTCAGCTGCTGTCGAGCCATAGGTTGGAGTTGGCTTCATCACTAAATGTGGATCTCTTTCTGTTTACTGATTTGCTCCCTGTTATGTGTGCAGAGAACTTGAGGCTCAGTTGTTGGAGCAGTGCACTGCCGACACCGGGACAGCCAAGGATCAGAGCCTCCCATCTGTAATGAGTAAGGAATCCTGTAGAATTCTTGCTTTTCTCTCTTTCTAGAAATGTGTTATATGCATGGGAGGAATTGTCACTGGGACTGCCTGTAATGTGTATTTTGTTTCTTCTGTACTTTTGTAGGCGGTGTACCAGAAGAAGTAGTGGAAGATATAAAAGGTAAGGGGGGCACTCTTATGTACAGTGATCCCTCAACTTACAATGGCCTCAACATACAATAGTTTCAACATACAATGTTTTTTTTCTGGACCATTGTAACTTGAAACCAGACTCAACATACAATGCTATGGAATCTGCGAAACGTGTCAATGGCTGGAAGAACCGACCAATCAGAATGGACATTCACTGGTAAAACCCCTGTATTCCTAAAGTGCATGCACTGACTGGTGTCTGGTAGCGCCCCCTACAGTACAGGAAGGTATTACATGTTCTGTACTCTTTACCTGTACCAGGGTTAGCTGCTCTTTTGGACACCAGGTGAGGGCGGCTCCATTTTCCTTTTTTTAGGAAATTGGGTGTTCTGTACAGGACCCTGAAGGAGCTTCTGTCCTCTACATAGACCAGTGTTTCCCAAAGAGGGTGCCTCCAGCGGTTGCAAAACTACAACTCCCAGCATGCCCGGACAGCCGGAGGCTGTCCGGGCATGCTGGGAGTTGTAGTTTTGCAACATCTGGGGGCACCCTGGTTGGGAAACACTGAAATAGATAGTGATTTACAGCTCCCAGCAGATCTTTCTTACTTTTATATGTAAGGATTTGCTTTATCTATATTAGTTATCTACTTATTTTTCTTTTATCCTCACTTTTTCCTATATTTGGATGAAATTTTGGTGGCTTCAGAACCAATTACCAGGTTTCCATAGAGTTATGGTCTCAACATACAATGGTCGTCCTGGAACCAATTAATATTGTAACTTGAGGGACCACTGTAATATCAATATATCTTATAAAAACAAGCAGAGGGTGGCTTGAGGAGATGGACAAGTGTACACATAAAAAAATTGACATTGCAAATTGAAGTATACATGCCTAATAACAGTAACTGAACTGGTTTATATAAATGAGTTCACGCACTGTAGTAAAGTGTAGATCAGAGTAGGAGAAAGTAGTGTATATACTTGTATTAAATTAAAGGGGTATTCCAGGCCAAAACTTTTTTTATATATCAACTGGCTCCGGAAAGTTAAACAGATTTGTAAATTACTTCTATTAAAAAATCTTATTCCTTCCAATAGTGATTAGCTTCTGAAGTTGAGTTGTTGTTTTCTGTCTAACTGCTCTCTGATGACTCACGTCCCGGGAGCTGTGCAGTTCCTATGGGGATATTCTCCCATCATGCACAGCTCCCGGGACGTGACATCATCATTGAGCAGTTAGACAGAAAACTTCAGAAGCTAATAACTATTGGAAGGATTACGTTTTTTTTTAATAGAAGTAATTTACAAATCTGTTTAACTTTCCGGAGCCAGTTGATATATATAACAAAAGGTTTTGCCTGGAATACCCCTTTAAGCAGACCACTAAGTGGACCCACACGGCTTCATTGGTGCACAAATTTATAGTAATACCCTCCATTTCGTCAATTTTGCTTAGTCAAAAAAGGTTTTTGCACTGCTAATTCCTATAATGCTGTAAAACTCTTGTGCGTAAACTCATTGGACAAGTGTTGCAAATGGGCCTTTAGGCTATTCTGTGTTAATGGAGGGTGGTGGTGGTGGTGGTGGTGGTGGTGGGGGGGGGGGGTCCACTGTTTAAGATCCTCATCTTTATCCAGAGCTGGGCAGTGATTACAAGGAGCATCTATAACTTTGGAGAACCTTTCCTTTCCTGCATTAGACTGACCATTTAAATGGACACTGTGTAATGTGTAACTTTCCCGGTGGTGGCGCTGCCGGGAAACTGAACTCAGACTACAGCAGATTGCTGGAGACCCTCCATAAACGGGCTATTGTCAGATAACCATTCTAAAAAATAAAAAAATGAAAAACATAAATGATCTAAAATTGGTATTAGAGTAGTGGTTCTGTTTTGAGCAGCTTTAGTAATGCTAATTTTGCTGATCCGAATTCTTACCTACTTTTCGGATTGCAGTTCGTATTTGTTTTGTAAGTGACTTGGAGCGAGGACTGAAAATCCAGGCTGCAAGATTTAACATTGATGGCAGCTCTGAGGTAGGTTTCTTGCATGTGCAATGCTTCATCATTGGAGGTGCAGATTTTCCAATATCATTTTCAGAGGGGGGGTTAGTTAGGCGGCACTAGTCAGGAATACGGTCGATCTGGCAGTAATATTCCTTAGAGACTGAGTGGCTGCCAAGGATATTCTGCAGAGCTCCATATTTTGCTAATGGATGGGTATAATACTTGAGAATAATCAATAGTTTAATTCAGTTTTTTTTTTTTCTAGCGCCCTGTGCCTCCTCCTGATGTCGATTACCCGCTGGACGGACACAAGATTCTGCACGTTAAAGGAGCTATCAGGTTTGATTGCGTTTATTATAAATATGTATATAATGGAGATAAATAAGGGTATGTTTATGGGTGAGGGAGAGTTTACAGTGGGTTTTAGGCATGTGACGTATACAAACTGTATATATAACCCAGTTCTGTATAGCAGGCAAGGGATGGATGATGGTGTCATTCTGTACAGCAGAAGTTTCTGGAGAAAACTTGAAGAGAAATGTGGTGGTTTATTTTTTTGGTTTTTATAAATAACTTTTACGAGGATAGGGCATGAGCAGAAAATAAGTACTGGGAAAACCATTGATAGTAAAGTTAATCTAACTCGTTATAGTCCACTACATTGTTTTCCAACCAGTGTGTCTCCAGCTATTGCAAAACTACAACTCTCAGCATGCCCAGACAGCCTTCGGCTGTCTGGGCATGCTGGAAGTTGTAGTTTTGCAACAACTGGTTGGAAAAACACTGATGTCCTAATTGGACTATTGGTTGTTCACATGACTAGCAAAATGACTGGCCCCTCCATTGGCAGTTTAGAGTTCACTCTCCATTGTTGATGCCACTATACTCATACATGGATATTGTGCTTTATACATTTACAGAGACTCTGTGGTTGAATTGCTGTTTGAGCAGGACAATGAAGAGAAGTCCGTCGCTACTTTAATACTGGACGCGCTCGTACAGGTAACACAACCTTCAGTCTTTATGTAAAATAAAAGTTTACTTGTAAAGTGTGAGCACTTTGCTGATCACAGGTTGTCACTTTACTAGCAGCGTTTAGTGTCGGGTGACGCTGCATCCTTCATTTTTCACAGTGAATTAAAATGTTCTGCTCAACTGAAGTGTTGGGAAGACCGAGCTATTAAACACACCGCAATGATACAGTATGACATGGGGTTGCATTTATATGGTCCATGGTTGAATTGATGACATTGGGGGATATTTATCAAAGGATTTAGACTGGTTTTTCCTGTCTAAATTTGTCGCACAAAAAGTCGCAGTCTAAATATGTGCGACTTTTTAGCGACTTTTGTTCTAGAGGATTTTTAGAACATGATGCATTCTAGTCTATTTTAGACAAAAATGCATTGGAAATTGAATTTATCAAAAGCGACTTTTCTGCGTCAAGTCGCATCGGCTGAAAGTACGCCAAAATGTCAGACCATGTTGGAGCAGGTTTAAATACAGTCTAAAGCATAGATCACAAAGTCAGTGCGCAGAATTTATCAAGAGCCGTGCACTTTTGATAAATTAGGCGCACAATAGACCGGCCTAACCCTCTGTAGTTTGGTCTATATTGATGCAGGAAATAGACAACTTTGAGAAATATTCCCCATTGTTCTTATTGTTTGTCACAAATAATTGTAGACTATTGCTCATTGCTTAAAATGAATGCGTATGACTTTGTCATCTTGTGTGCTAGTGTCCTATAGATACCAGGAAACAACTGTCTGAAAACATTGTGGTTACTGGAGGTACAGCAATGCTCCCAGGATTTCTTCACCGGTTAATGGCGGAGATCCGATACTTGGTAGAAAAGCCAAAATATAAAGAAGCCCTTGCCACCAAAACCTTCAGGGTTCACAATCCACCTTCAAAACCAAACTGTGTGGCCTGGCTGGGAGGTAATTTACAAGTTATTGCATTTGTTTACTACTTACTATCCGTTGGAACATAATTTGGGCTAAACTAAAGTCTTTGAATATATTAGAATTTTCCTGCTTTTGGTCAATCACTGACTACAGTGGGGATGCCATTAAGTCTGCCATGTGACCAATGTGACTAGTAATTGGCTATAATTATCCCATATTGATACATCCCACTGGATGGATGTACAGTGAGACCTATGTGGGACAACGGGACTGCACATGCAGTTTTTTTTAGAAAGCTGGACAACCTCTTAAAATGTATCTTTTGAAATGTTTTACAACTTACTAAAATATTTGTCCCTTAGGCTTGGAGTCACTTTTGCAACATTACCTTTCCGAGTTATCTGAGGGTAATGGTGGAGACCCAGAAAGCTAGAACTTAAGCTGTTTTTTTTTATTTATTTTTTTTCATGAAGTTATCCAGTAATAGAAACTGTGGTGACTACTTTACCCTTAGGAAAACCTTCCATGTATACTGCGGTTTAGAGTCACCAGGATTGGCTGCTAAGTGCTCACAGGATGTTGACTGTGTAGAATGGATTGGTATATTTTTACCGTATATACTTGAGTATAAGCCGACCCGAATATAAGCCGAGGCCCCTAATTTTACCCCAAAAACTACTATAAGCCTAGGGTGGGAAATACATCATCCCCCCCCCCCATGTAATCATCAAGCCCCCGTCATATTCCCCCCCCCCCCCCCCTTCATCATCACCGCCTGTCAATCCCTTCATCAGTGGTCTTCAACCTGCGGACCTCCAGATGTTGCAAAACTACAACTCCCAGCCGATGGCTGTCCGGGCATGCTGGGTGTTATAGTTTTGAAACCTTTGGAGGTCCGCAGGATGAAGACCACTGTGGCCTTCATCATACAGTCTCCCACCCCCACCCTTTTGTTTTGTATTCACCCCCCCCCTGTGGGAAGTTAAGGTGAGCTGGTCTGGGCCATCTATGCTGCAGGTACCGTCCGGTGGGGATGGTTAGTCATTGCGGGCTGTCCATTTTCACCGGGGGGGGGGGGGCCTCTTCTCCGCAGTTCGGGCCTGGACTAGTGACATTGCCTTGACGATGACCCACAGGCACGTTGCGCATGAACGTCCCTGTGTGTCTTCGTCAAGGCAACGTCACTACTCCGGGGCCGGGCCCCAAGCGCGGAGAAGAGGGGCCCCCCCCGGGTGAAAATGGACAGCCCGCAACGACTAACCATCCCCACCGGACAGTCCCTGCAGCATAGATGGCCCGGACCAGCTCACCCTAACTTCCAGCCGAGGGGAGGAGAGTACAAAACAAAGGGGGGGGGGGGGGATGATGACTAAGGCCGCAGTGGTCTTCAACCTGCGGAACTCCAGAGGTTTCAAAACTACAACAGCCAGCATGCCCGGACAGCCAGGCATGCTGGGAGTTGTAGTTTTGCAAAATCTGGAGGTCCGCAGGTTAAAGACCACTGATGAAGGGATTGACAGGCTGAGAGTTCACTCGAGTATAAGCCGAGGGGGCGTTTTCAGCACGAAAAATCTTGCTGAAAAACTCTGCTTATACTTGAGTATATATGGTATATTGGATAAGATGTCTGCTGAAAAGCTACTTCACTTTCTTTACAATAAATGATTATTCCCAATCCTTATACCCATCCAGGAGCGATATTTGGAGCTCTGCAGGATATCCTTGGCAGCCGCTCGGTGTCTAAAGAATATTACAACCAGACCGGCCGTATTCCTGACTGGTGCTGCCTTAATAACCCCCCTCTGGAAATTATGTTTGATGTTGGAAAGTCTGCACCTCCGATGATGAAACGTGCCTTCTCCACTGAAAAATGAAGACACTGACATTTTTAGCAAAAGGACTAAACTAGATGTGCAAAAATGCCGATATTTATTATAATCTTCAACGCTAAAAAGAACTTGTGTATATATGTATTAAATATTTTGCCATGTTTACACTGCATTACTTAGGTAGTTATATTCCATGATGTATTGTAATACAATGTGACATTAGTTACAGGGCTTCATCATTCCTTTATATAAGCACTCATCATACTGTGGACCTTTTGGCTTCATGGTGGAGGCTGCCATTCTGTTTTCTTAGTCACGATCTTGCTTAGAGCTCCACTGAGCTACAGCCTTTATGTTTATGAAGTGGTGATTTGAATGTTGATTCATACCATAAACGTGGCCACTTTTACCCATATGAAAGATCCATTGTTGGAATGCACTTGTCACACAGGCCCTAGGAACTTGGCACTCCTCTAAGGAGCTGAAGGTTAAATACTTGTCCTCCCTAGGATACCTGCTTACAAGTACGCAACTATGTCTGCCCCTGCTTAGGATACAAGTGCAAAAATGTATTCTATTTCTAGGTATTAATGTTGATGTATAGCCCTAAGACAGTGTTCCCTAAACAGTGGCTCTACAGTTGCCAAACTACATAGTTCACCATTTATTGCAAAACTATTCCAATCATGTCTTGACAACCTTCACATGTCAGGGCATTATGGGAGTTGTAGTTTGCAGCAGCTGGAAGGCCAGAGATTGGGGACTACTTGAACCTGGTAGATGAGATTTGAGTGGTGGTCAAAGTTTGATGAACCCCAGTTTTTCAGTATCACCAAGGTTTCTATGACCACATTTCTTGAACCTTCTGCCTGATTTATCTGGACAATAAACAGTCTGACAGCAATGATGATGTTCACTTATTTTATTAACTTTATTTTTTATTACAGCACAACTACATTTGCCTAAAATTTTTGTGTAAGGTGGAATCAGAAGCTGAGTCACCAAAAGAAAACACCACATTAGTCGCCTTAGGGGACTTTTATAAGGATTTATATAGATGCCTTGGCTTTTACAAAAGGCGGTTCTGTTGTTTTTGCAATAAATCATGCAGCGCTACTGTGAACACACAGACTGCAGAGATCTCACCCCCGAGCTTTATACACAGACTGCACACTGCTTCTTTGTTATTCCTTACATGCTGCAGCTGCGGTTTAGGCTGTGTATAGAGACTAGAAATGAGCGAACTTAAAGTAATTTGATTAGTCACTAACTTCTCGGCTCGGCAGTTGATGACTTATCCTGCATAAATTAGTTCAGCTTTCAGGTGCTCCATTGGGCTGGAAAAGGTGGAAACAGTCCTAGGAGAGAGTCTTCTAGGACTGTATCCACCTTTTCCAGCCCACCGGAGCACCTGAAAGCTGAACTCATTTATGCAGGCTAAAGTCACCAACTGCTGAGCTGAGAAGTTCAGGACAAATCAAATCACTATAAGTTCGCTCATCTCTAATAGAAACATAGAAGTGCAGGATCTCCTCCTCTGTGTACAGTGTATAGAGACATAGAAGTTTAAGATCTCCTCCTCTGTGTACAGTGTATAGTGACATAGAAGTGCAGGATCTCCTCCTCTGTGTACAGTGTATAGAGATATAGAAGTACAGTATCTCCTCCTGTGTACAGTGTGTATAGACATAGAAGTACAGGATCTCCTCCTCTGTGTGTACAGTGCATAGAGACATAGGAGTGCAGGATCTCCTCCTCTGTGTACAGTGTATAGTGACATAGAAGTGCAGGATCTCCTCTATGTACAGTGTATAGAGATATAGAAGCACAGTATCTCCTCCTGTGTACAGTGTGTATAGACATAGAAGTGCAGGATCTCCTCCTCTGTGTGTACAGTGCATAGAGACATAGAAGTACAGGATCACCTCCTCTGTGTATACAGTGTATAGAGACATAGAAGTTTAAGATCTCCTCCTCTGTGTACAGTGTATAGAGACATAGAAGTGCAGGATCTCCTCCTCTATGTACAGTGTATAGAGATATAGAAGTACAGTATCTCCTCCTCTGTGTACAGTATGTATAGACATAGAAGTGCAGGATCTCCTCCTCTGTGTGTACAGTGTATAGAGACATAGAAGTGCAGGGTCTCCTCCTCTGTGTACAGTATGTATAGACATAGAAGGGCAGGATCTCCTCCTCTGTGTACAGTGCATAGAGACATAGAAGTTTAAGATCTCCTCCTCTGTGTACAGTGTATAGTGACATAGAAGTGCAGGATCTCCTCCTCTATGTACAGTGTATAGAGATATAGAAGTACAGTATCTCCTCCTCTGTGTACAGTATGTATAGACATAGAAGTGCAGGATCTCCTCCTCTGTGTGTACAGTGTATAGTGACATAGAAGTGCAGGATCTCCTCTATGTACAGTGTATAGAGATATAGAAGCACAGTATCTTCTCCTGTGTACAGTGTGTATAGACATAGAAGTACAGTATCTCCTCCTCTGTGTGTTCAGTGTATAGACATAGAAGTTTAAGATCTCCTCCTCTGTGTACAGTGTATAGTGACATAGAAGTACAGGATCTCCTCCTCTGTGTACAGTGTATAGAGACATAGAAGTGCAGGATCTCCTCCTCTGTGTACAGTATGTATAGACATAGAAGTGCAGGATCTCCTCCTCTGTGTACAGTGTATAGAGAGATAGAAGTACAGGATCTCCTCCTCTGTGTACAGTGTATAGAGATATAGAAGTACAGGATCTCCTCCTCTGTGTGTACAGTGTATAGAGACATAGAAGTGCAGGATCTCCTCCTCTGTGTACAGTGTATAGAGATATAGGAGTGCAGGATCTCCTCCTCTGTGTGTACAGTGTATAGAGACACCATAGACATTAGACTCCACTCACCAGGGAGGACTGCACATTATAGATAAAGCCTGCAGAGAAGAAATTATATCATATCATAATGATGCGAGCATGTTCTTGAATGTTCTTGAGTTCTCCGGATATAAGGCTAATGTAAATTCACCTACATTCTGCACAATGAATGACACCCGTTGTTTTGAAGTTCATGAATTGGACTTTCCTGGATGTCCCACAGCAGCACACAGCAGGTTAACTGTACTGCAATGTAGCCTTGAAGAAGGTCATCTGTTATCCTACAGTAGTACCAAGTAGCTTCTTGCTTGTATTAAGAGTTTTTGGCTTTCTTGCTTGGCACAAAGATAAATCTACTGGTTTTGCCTAGCACCAGGGCCATTGCACTGGTATATTTTTCTAACAAACTCCTGTCCTGCAAGTTATACCAAATGTTGATTTTTTTTTCTTGTGCCAAATAGAGAAGCATATCCAAATGAAGAAAAAGAGCTGATAAAGTGCATGTGGAAATTACCAAGAGCAAAGGTTTCTCCACTCCTGGTAGGTACAGTGGAAGCCCAATGAATTAACCCCTTACATGTTGTGACTGCTTCATGTAAGAAATTGTCTTCCATTGTTTCTGTGCCAGCTGGGGTCTTGTGAAGGCCCCCATGCCTGCCATGCCTTCAGCCAGGCCAGATATATGAAGCAGAATACACTGCACTAGAGCAGAATATTATCTCAATGATCTGCTGATTGCTGTCAAAGTTGCCTTATAAAACTAGTAAGAAATAAAATGTAAAAAAAAATCCCCCATGCACTTCCCAAAATATTAAAAATACATTTATAAAAAATGGCAAAGAATTATTTAAAAAAACTTCAATAAAAACTATTGAATAAAAAAAAGGCAAAGAAAATGGTCAAAAAGTCATATGTATTTCAAAATGGTATCAATAACAGCTAAATGCTGGCCTTAATTTGGTGTTGTCAAAAAAAAAAAAGGAAAAAGGCATGGGTTATTTTTTTTCTTTTTACGTTTTTATCTTGCCAAAGTAATAAAACTTAAAGAAAAACAGTAGAGAGCAATGTGCATTTCAATAAAAGTGACACATTTTGACTTTACTTGAAAGCCTTAGTCATACTAAGGCTTTCAAGTAAAGCTGTAAACCACTTTATACATAGAAGACAGGAGTTTCTTCAGGACCTGTACAGTGCACAGTATACAGGAGATACAATACAGAGCACTCTCACCTGGTGTCCAAAGAAGCAGATAGTCCTGGAACATGTTAAGAGCAGTACAGTACTGTATACTGGAGGGGGTGCTATAAACAGCAAACCAGTGCATGTACTTCAATAATACAGGGGTTTTACCAAATGTCCATTCTGATTGGTCAGATCTAGCAGCCATTATCACATATCGCAGATCTGGACTGTCTGTAGCATTGGATGTTAAGATAATGTTAATCCAGGAAAGACCATTGTATGTTAAAAAATATTGTAATATGAGGCCATTGTATCTTCAGGGATCATTGTATAGCTTTATTTTGTGGGTCAGTATGATCTCAGCAATATTTATATTGTTTTTCATTAAAAAAGCAAAAGTGTTCAGCGCCCGACTCAGGAACGGTTCCTTTATTGATGAGCCATGGTAGACATCACAGGAACACGGTAAAAGTGATGCGTTTCAGCTTCTAGTAGATCTTTCTGACTTTTATATGTAAGGACTTGCTTTATATGTGTGGTGTCCCAGCACCAAAGGCTGTCCTGTGGGCTGCGGATCTCCTGCGGACAGGCCTGCTGCTCCTGTGTTAGGCCCACAGCTATAATATTTACTATGTTCATGCATTTATTATATTTACTGTAGTCACTGTAGTCACTGTATTTTTGTATTATGTGTACTGTACCTTTAAGAAGGAGATTTAGAGTAATCAGGGGGACCCCTGTTATCCAATAAGAACCCCCTAATTGTCCGGCATATAGTGTAGGAGGGAGGAGTTGCTCCAGTTTAGCCTAGAGCTGAGAGCTGAGCAGAGCTCCATGTGAGCTGCAGTGTGGAAAGGAGGTGGAAGAATTGTGAGGGAATCCAGAGGGAAGCCTAAAGAAAAGCGCTTAAACAAGTCGGCCCTCCATTCTGCAAGTGTTCCCCATCCAGGAGTTGGTGAGTCATAACCTGGTGGTGTCAGTGAAATTGGACCTTAGCAGAACCCTAGTCAGCGTGGGATATCTCTTAAAGGAGTACTTCGGGATGGGAAAATTGTCATTCATGCTGCTGTCAGTAAAAAAAAATAAAGAGGTACATACCTTCCGTCGCTCCCCCGGTGCCTCCGGTAACCTGCTTCGGCCTCCGCCGCGATCCTCTTCCTGGTTGCCGGTTAGTCATACTGCACTCAACCAATCACTGGCCGCAGCGAAATCCCGCCTCGGCCGGCGATAGGCTGAGCGGCAGTGTGACATTTTCGATCGTGGCAGAGGCTGGAGTGGGTTACCGGAGGCAACAACGGAAGGTATGTACTTCTTTCTTTTTTTACTGCCGGCAGTGGGGGAGATTTATCAAAGCCTGTCCAGAGGAAAAATTGCTGAGTTGCCCATAGCAACCAATCAGGTCGCTTCTTTCATTTTTTTTCAAGCCCTCTGCAAAATAAAAGATGCAATCTGATTGGTTGCTATGGGCAACTAGGCAACTTTTCCTCTGGACAGGTTTTGATAAATCTCCCCCAGTATGAATGACAATTTTTCCCTTCCCGGAGTACTCCTTTAAGTCTCAAGTCTATTTAATTCAAGTGGGTGAAAAGCATCATAAGTCCCAGCAAGGCAACAGGCCTTTCAAGGGTTACACTGCATTCCTTCTACTCTGCTCTGTACTGTGTGTTGTACCATTTACACCTGCCTTAGTAAAAGACAGTTATCCGTAACCCGCTGTCGGTGTGGTTCCCCCCCATGTCTGACCCAGGAAACGTTGTCTCCACCTCGGACCATGTATAGGCTAACGGTGCCCTGGCGTCACAAATTTAAAATGATACCTTGCACCCCCATATCACCACATATGTATTAGTAATCTTACCATACAGCGAACATCGTAATTTAAAATGCAATGAGGAATTAAAGGGATGACAAAATCACATTTTTGATATTTCCCTGCAAATAAAAATAAAAAAATAGTTATAAAGATTAACCAATAAGATACATGGTGGAAAAAAATGGTGGCATTAAAAAGTACAACTTGTTTTGCAAAAAATAATAAACTGCTTGTGCAATAAGGCAGTCTGGTTTGGGAAGGTTTAAAGGGACTGTACACATACAAACATCCATGGTGAATTACAGTATTTTTATTTGTAAATAGTCTTAAAATCTTTATACAGCCTCCTTATTAAGTACTGTGACAAGTACAGTATTTAGTAAATATTTAATTCAGTGGTGCGGCTGGCATTCGGGGTGCACAGGGGACATTATTAATGAGTGAAGTTACTATTATTGCAGAGATGAGTTGATGAGAAGTCATCAGGGTGGTCTAAGGCTGGGTTTCCATTTTTGTAGGCAAAAATGCACTGTCCTTAATTGGCGTATTTTTTTTTTTTTGGCTCAGTGACAGTTTTCAAAAATCGCTGCATGCAGACTACAGTGTTTTTTTTTCCCAGGTAATCTTGGAATTTTTTCTCCCATACACTTTTATGGTGGGAAGACGACGCTGAGACATATGCATTCTTCCCATTCTATATATGAATAGAAATGGTCACATGATGAATGCATAACGCCAAGCCAAAGGAGTGCACACCCGAATATAAAAAACACTGCACAAATGTTATTTAACAATAATCAATATACAGAGGTCCCTCAACATACGATGGTAATCCGTTCCAAACGGACCATCGTTTGTTGAAACCATCGCATGTTGAGGGATCCGTGCAATGTAAAGTATAGGACAGTGGTCTTCAACCTGCAGACCTCCAGATGTTGCAAAACTACAACACCCAGCATGCCCGGACAGTGAACAGCTGTCCGGGCATGCTGTGTGTTGTAGTTTTGCAACATCTGGAGGTCCGCAGGTTGTAGACCACTGGTAGAGGAAGTTGTACTCGCGTGTCCCTGCCGCTCCGGACCATCACCGCTGCCCTGGATGTCGCCGTCCATCGCTGTTGCCGCGTCCCCGGGGTGTCCCCGAAGCTCCGGCAAGGCCTCTGCTTCCCCGGCATCCGCGCTCTCTGTCGCCGCCATCACGTCGCTACACACGCCGCTCCTATTGGATGACGGGACGGCGCGCGCGGCGACGTGATGACGACGATGGAGAGCGGCGACGATGTAGGGTATCCCGAAGAGGACGCGCCGGAGCCCCGAGGACAGGTAAGTGATCGTCAGCGGACCACACGGGGCACCGTAAACGGCTATCCGGTGGCAGATGAAGCAGTCTGCGCTGCCGGATAGCCGTTTATGCGATGGCCCGACATACAAAAGCATTGTATGTTGATGCTGCCTTCAACATGCGATGGCCTCTGAGAGACCATCGCATGTTGAAATTATCGTATGTCGGGGCCATCGTAGGTCGAGGGGTCACTGTATGTACAAAACACTGTGGTTGTAGAGAAACTGACAGCTAGTTCACCCAAACTAAACCCAATAAAGCTGAGCAATGGCAACTGATATAGAAAAGGGCACAACTCCCTTCTTTTTACAGCTATTCACCCGCTCTATAACCTTAGTACCATATTTTTCGCCGTATAAGACGCACTTTTTCTTCCCCAAAACTGGGGGAGAAAGGGTAGGTGCGTCTTATACGGCGAATACACCCCTATCGCGGCGGTCCCTGCGGCCATCAATGGCCGGGACCCGCGGCTTATACAGGACATCACCGATCGCGGTGATGCCCTGTATTAACCCTTCAGACGCGGCGATCAAAGCTGACCGCCGCGTCTGAAGAGAAAGTGACACTAACCCAGCTGTTCAGTCGGGCTGTTCGGGACCGCCCAACTGAATAGCCGGGTTAGTGCTTACAGGACACCGGGAGGGACCTTACCTGACTCCTCGGTGTCTGCTCCGTTCAGGGATCCCCTGTATGGCCGGCGCTCTCCTTCCTCGTCATCACGTCGTCGCGTACGTGCGTCGGCGTGCGTAATGACGTGATGGCGGCGACGGAGAGCAAGGATACCCGGCCGGCAGCAGAGACGTTCCGGAGTGATGGGGACACAGCAATAGCGATGGAGCGACATCCAGGGCAGCGGTGACGGGTCCGGAGCAGCGGGGACACGTGAGTATTACCTCCTATGCAGTGGTCTTCAATCCGTGGACCTCCAGATGTTGCAAAACTACAACTCCCAAGTTGCCTCCCCCCATCACCGCTGGCATAATTACCTGAGTCCGGTCCGCGCTGCTCCGCTGCTCCAGGCCTCCGTCGTGCGTCCCCGGCGTCATTGCTATGCGCTGAACGGCGCGGCGCTCTGACGTCATGCGCCGCGCCGTGCATAGCAATGACGCCGGGGACGCACGACGGAGGCCTGGAGCAGCGGAGCAGCGCGGACCGGACTCAGGTAATTATGCCACCGGGGATGGGGGGAGGCAACGGGGCAGCGGCGCCGGCAATGGGTGCCGCTGCCCCTTCTCTCCCCCTGGCTGTCGGCGCCGGCACTGATAGTCAGGGGGACAGAACGGGCAGCGGCACCGATAACCAGGGGGGGAAAAGGGCCGACAGCAGCGCTCTAGACCCCAGGAAAGGCAGGGGGAGAGAAGCGGGCAGCGACGGCCTCTCCCCCCCTGCCTTTCCTGGGGTTGTATCGGCGTATAACACGCACACAGACTTTAGGCTAAAAATTTTAGCCTAAAAAGTGCGTGTTATACGCCGATAAATACAGTAGTTGTCAGTTTCTCTTTAAAAAATATTTTTTTAAAGCTCCAAAGTGAGCATAAACAAGGCCAAGAGAAACATAATATGCTCTACATACAGGACACTATTACCAATAGTATGGGTGGGCACAAAAACTAAACAATACAAAATGGATGCCCACCTGCTAAGATCATAAGAGAAATAAATAGACAATACTCATCTGGAAGGTGATAAATAAGTATTAAATCAGAGGGGGAAACGTAAAAAAAAAAGTGTTATGATGTAGATGTGAACTCCCACCACAACCACCATGTCCTCACCCCTGCAATGGTGACAGAACACATGGGGAGTGCACATCTACATAATAATACTTAAAAGTGTTTTACGTTTCCCCCTCTGATTTTCGTATTTCATACATATTAGATGAGAATTGTCTATTTATTTCTCTTATGATCTTATTAGGCATAGCAAGTCGGCATTCATTTATACGGTGTCCATTTTTAGGACATCGTCAGACGTAACTACGTCCTCTGTCCCACCTCCTCCCTCGGACCAATCGCTGTCAGTCGTCAGCCGCAACTCCATCCTCCGTCAGGCGAAATGGCGTCCCGCCTCCTCCCTCACACCAATCGCTGTCATCCTTCAGCCACAACTCCATCATCCGAAAGTCCCTCATCCTAAACTCCGTCATGCCTCAGACGATTCTCCCTCAGACGCAACTTCCTGCCGCATAGCAGAGCCGACACTGAATAACATGTACAGCAGAACCCGTACAGCAGAGAGCCAACACTGACTCGGCTCTGCTACACAGCAGGAAGGTTTTTCTTCTGAGGGATGACGGAGTTTTGGATGAGAGATTTTAGGATGACGCCTGACGGAGATTGGTCTGAGGGAGGAGACGGGACGCTGTTTTGATTGACGGAGGTATGGCTGACAACTGACTATGTCCTAAAATGGACACCGTACATTTAGTATTGTTTATTTTGTGCCCACATATACTAACGCATTGTGTAAAATGCCAGTGAAAAGATACCAATACTAAAACCCAATACTTAATAAAGAAGAAAATGCCACAAAGAACAGCATCTTATGAGTGCAATATTTTCAGGTCAAAAAAATCACCAAAAATAGGTTGTTTGAAGTGTCCCAGATATTTTTAGATAACGCCGCTGATTTTATTGTAACTTTTGCTTTCAAGTAAAATACAAGCGGCACAAAGCAGGCCTCCCACCACATGAGGGCGCTCCTCTACTTAGTCCACTCCTTTATACAACGCTTAATCTATACTGCGCATGTCTTGTAGAGTGAAGTCTCTGATTGGTCTTTCTAGAGTGAAGCCGCTGATTGGTCTGTTAGTGAGCAATCAGGTAGCTGGATACTGCCTGGTGAGTGTGCGGAGGAAGACTGAAGTGAAAGTGCCGTCTCACCGCCGGAGTCCGCTCAGCACTGTCAGACATGAGTTCTATCGGGACCGGGGTGAGTGAGCGCTGTTGGCCGGAGCCGCGTTGCTTCTCCCGCGGGGTGGCGCTAGCTCTGTCGCGTTCTTGTAGTTGACCCTGCCTGTTCGGTATGGCGGGGTCTCCCGGGGACTTGCGTCTCTTTGTGCGGTGGGGAGAGCGGGAGAGCAGGCGGTGAGAAGCGGCGCCTCCTCCTCCCGGACGGTCATCCTACGTTACCGCTCTAATGGGTGAGGGGCAGCGCCGGTGCTGACTCGCTGACTGACTGCTGCTGCTCTCATAGACTATAGTGGTCATGTACAATGTAAAGCTCTCCTACCATCTTTGCTTGCTGTCAGTGAATAGAAACGCGTTAAATACTCGCCTGGATCTGAATAAAAATGTTTCTATTTTCTGTGAGCAATCAGAGATACTGAGGACAATGAGAAAGTGAAGCAAAGTAGAGAGTTGCGGAACAGTTTTCTTATACAATACTATAGGACAGTGGTCTTCAACCTGTGGACCTCCAGATGTTGCAAAACTACAACTCCCAGCATGCCCGGACAGCCATTGGCTGTCCGGGCATGCTGGGAGTTGTAGTTTTGCAACATCTGGAGGTCCGCAGGTTGGAGACCACTGCTACAGGATATAATCATGGTCACAGGATCAAAGGAAGTGTAGAAGACCCCCTTCCCCCCCCCCCCCCCCCAAATCACTAAAATCAATGTGCAGAAGAGGACAGCTGTAGTGTCCCATTGGTGCTCCCCACATAACCAGCTGTATGGTTTTATAGAAAAATAACAAATACACACACACACTGGGGCAAAAAAGTATTTAGTCAGCCGCCAACTGTGCACGTTCTCCCATGTAAAAAGATGAGAGGCCTGTAATCTTTATCATAGGTTATAACCTCAACTATGAGAGACATAATGAGAAAAAAAATCCATAAAATCACTGTCTGATTTTTAAAGAATTTATTTGCAAATTATGGTGGGAAATAAGTATTTGGTCAATAACAAAAGTTCATCTCAATACTTTGTTCTATACCCTTTGTTGGCAATGACAGAGGTCAAACGTTTTCTGTAAGTTTTCACAATGTCTTCACACACTGTTGCTGGTATTTTGGTCCATGCTGATCTCCTCTAGAGCAGTGATGTTTTTGGGCTGTCGCTGGGCAACATGGATTTTCAACTCCCTCCAAAGGTTGAGATCTAGAGACTGGCTAGGCCACTCCAGGAGCTTGAAATGCTTCTTACGAAGCCACTCCTTCATTGCCCGGGCAGTGTGTTTGGGATCCATGTCATGCTGAAAGACCCAGCCACATTTCATCTTCAATGCCCTTGCTGATGGAAGGAGGTTTTCATTCAAAATCTCCCGACACATGGCCCCATTCATTCTTTCCTTTACACGGATCAGTCGTTCTGGTCCTTTAGCAGAGAAACAGCCCCAAAGCATGATGTTTCCACCCCCATGCTTCACAGTAGGTATGGTGTTCCTTGGATGCAACTCAGCATTCTTTCTCCTCCAAACACGACGAGTTGAGTTTTTACCAAAAAGTTCTACTTTGGATTCATCTGACCATATGACATTCTCCCAGTACTCTTCTGGATCATCCAAATGCTCTCTAGCAAACGTCAGACAGGCCCGGACATGTACTGGCTTAAGCAGGGGGACACGTCTGGCACTGTATGAGGCTGGGTCCACACTACGTTTTGTCCCATACGGGAGCGCATACGGCAGGGGGGAGCTAAAACCTCGCGCTCCCGTATGTCACCGTATGCGCTCCCGTATGCCATTCACTTCAATGAGCCGACCGGAGTGAAACGTTCGGTCCGGTCGGCTCATTTTTGCGCCGTATGCGCTTTTACAACCGGACCTAAAACCGTGGTTGACCACAGTTTTAGGTCCGGTTGTAAAAGCGCATACGGCGCAAAAATGAGCCGACCGGACCGAACGTTTCACTCCGGTCGGCTCATTGAAGTGAATGGCATACGGGAGCGCATACGGTTACATACGGGAGCGCGAGGTTTTAGCTCCCTCCTGCCGTATGCGCTCCCGTATGGGACAAAACGTAGTGTGGACCCAGCCTGATTTGAGTCCCTGGCGGCGTAGTGTGTTACTGATGGTAGCCTTTGTTACTTTGGTCCCAGCTCTCTTCAGGTCATTCACTAGGTCCCCCCCCGTGTGGTTCTGGGATTTTTGCTCACTGTTCCTGTGATCATTTTGACACCACGGGGTGACATCTTGCGTGGAGCCCCAGATCAAGGGAGATTACCAGTTGTCTTGTATGTCTTCCATTTCCTAATAATTGCTCCTACAGTTGATTTCTTCACACCAAGCTGCTTGCCTATTGCAGATTAAGTCTTCCCAGCCTGGTGCAGGTCTACAATTTTGTTTCTGGTGTCCTTCGACAGCTCTTTAGTCTTGGCCATAGTGGAGTTTGGAGTATAAAGTTTAAGGTTGTGGACAGGTGTCTTTTATACTGATAACAAGTTAAAACAGGAGCCATTAATACAGGTAACGAGTGGAGGACAGAGGAGACTCTTAAAGAAGTTGTTACAGGTTTGTGAGAACCAGAAATCTTGTTTGTAGGTGACCAAATACTTATTTTCCACCATAAATTTTAAAATAAATTCTTTAAAAATCGGACAATGTTATTTTATGGATTTTTTTTCTCATTATGTCTCTCATAGTTGAGGTATACATATGATGAAAATTACAGCCTCTCATCTTTTAAGTGGGAGAACTTGCACAATTGGTGGCTGACTAAATACTTTTTTGTCCCACTGTATATAATGTGTGTGTACACTACTCTACAAGCCTTGTATCGCCACAGATGAAAATTTCTGACAGGTCACTATGGTTTGTCAAGAGACTATGAACCATTGCCTCCTCCAGCTGTCGCAAAACTACAACTCCCAACATGCCCAGACAGCCAAAGACTGTCCGCATGCTGGGAGTTGTAGTTCTGCCGGTTGGGAAGCACTGGTTTATAGGAATTCTCATTTCGGAAAGTTATCCAAAGGATAGAGTGTAACTATCTTGTTGCTTGGGGTCCAAATGCTGGATCCCTTACTGACGCATAGAATGTAGTAAAACAATACCCCTTAATGAACGGTGCGCACCACGCCTGTACGGCCAGCACTGGATTAAATGGGGTTATCCAGCCCTAAAGACCTTAGATAAGGGATGAGTGTCTGAGCGCAGGGGGGTCCGACTGCTGAGACCCCTCACGATCTCCAGAATGGGCCTCCTCTCTTCCTGTTAAAGGAGTGGTGCAGTCAAAGATAACTTGTCCCCTATCCAAAGCGTCGGACCCCCCGCGATCTCCTGAACAGGGCCCTGGCTTTCTGCCGTAAGTGGCTGTTCCAAAGGAAGCCGCGGCCGACACGCCCCCTCTATGTATCTCGATGGGGGGCGTGGAGGCCACCACTCTGTGTGCGGGTTGGAACACCGCCTTCCAGCTGACTGCAGGGGCCCCGTTCAGGAGATCTAGAACTTATCCCATTTTCTTTGGATAAGGGATAAGTTATGTTCCACTACAGAACTCCTTTAATGAAGCGGCATGTCCACACTAGAGATTAGAAGGCCTGGAAAAAAAGAACGACTGCTGGGACCCCACTCAATCTCTGGAACGAGACCCGGCTCTCAGTGAGGAGTGTGTGCTGCAGGCGGCACATGCTTCATTTCTATGAAGAGACCCATCTACAGCCGTCGGGCCTTCTCCATAGAAATGAACAGAGAGAGTGACGTTTAACGGTAGATGACA
Source organism: Hyla sarda (assembly GCF_029499605.1). Lineage (NCBI taxonomy): Eukaryota > Metazoa > Chordata > Amphibia > Anura > Hylidae > Hyla > Hyla sarda. The sequence continues at coordinate 37,459,913 of NC_079199.1, read as the reverse complement.
CCCGCTCCTGGAGACCGCAGGGGTCCTACTTATCCCCAATCCTGTAGATAGGATTTGGCTGGAGTTTTTCTTTAAGCTTCATGCTCATAAAACTGCTTAAAGGGTTGTTGCAACTTTTTTCAAATATGAGCGACCATTATGATCACGTCCAGGTCTTGGAACCTCCAGGAAAACAGCGGCTGTATTATATAATGGCCAGAGCCTTATAGGAGGATCCCAAGTGCAGGACCCCCTTAAACCCCATAATAGCTCATATAGACAGGAGTTGACAGGCGCAATTACAGTTGGTTCACAGTGTTGCTTTTATACACTTGTATGGGAATATAGGGGGTTTGAATGTTTTTGGGTTGTATACATTGTGATTATTATACAAAAAAAAACACATGATGCTTAGGAGGAAGACTTTGGGGCATTGCACCTCTGATCATCATGGATATTTTCTGACAAAAAGGGATGATGTCATAGTTTCAGGAATATTTGCTAATTATTGTGGCTGATGTATCTGCAGTGACCGTATCATTGCTACATGAAAGACTCATCCGGTTATTGAGGGTCTATGTGCTTTTTGCATGAGAGGGGATTTGTAGTAATGTCAGAATGCTGTTCTTGTAATCAGTGAAGGTCTAAACCAGTGTATTCCAACAGAGTGCTCTCCGGCTGCTGCAAAACTACAACACCCAGCATGCCTGGACAGCTATAGTTTTGGAACAGCTGGAGGCACTCTGGTTTGAACACACTGGTCTATAGACTCTTGACAAGCCATAGTGATCTGTCACAAGTTTTTATCTCGTAGACTTGTAGGGCGGTGACGCACACACAGCCCTTCTATAAATCCATAGCACCAATGGGACACCACAGCATACAGCCAGCTTCTTCTGCCCGTTGATTTTAGTGATCTTTGGTAGGGATCGACCGATTATTGGTTTGGCCGATATTCACGCTTTTGGACATTATCGGTATCGGCAATTACCTTGACTATATGCCGATAATGCACCACCCAGTCAGAGACCGCCGCCGCTGCCCTATTGCCTCCCCCATCCCCGGTTTTATAATTACATGTTCCCGGGGTCCGCGCTACTTCTGGCTCCTGCAACGTCCTGCACGCTGCGCAGCGCAATGACGAGTGACGTCCTCAATGTGACGTCACCGTCAGTGTGCACAGTGACAGCTCAGGACGTCGCTGGAGCCAGAAATAGCCCGGACCCCGGGGATGGGGGAGGCAATGGGGCAGCGGCGGCGGTGGTGGATGGACTAGGGAGGACCTCAGGACAGGCAGGGGGAGAGAAGCGGGCGGCAGCAGCGGTCTCTGGCCCCGCAAAAGCTGCTGCAGTTCATTGATTTAAAGTGCCCGCCATCAAAAATAGGGTTTTTTGACCATCCTTTTGCATCAGGTATGTCCGTTTTTACAAATTTTGATTATTTTTGCCAGCACAAAAAAACAGTGTATGCACTAATTTTTGGTCCAGCAAAAATAATGGGGGAAAACATTGAAGTATATGGGAAACGGATGTTAAAAAAAAAAAAAAAAAAAACATCCGTTGTCATCGGTTATTGTCCGTTTTCAAAATCCGTTTTTTGTACTGAGCATGCTCAGTACAGCTTTACAAAAAAGGGTTAAAAACCTGATTAAAAAAGATGTAACTGGTGATAACGGAAGAACAACATCAGGTTTTTTAAGAAACAACCCATTCAAAATAACAGATGATGGTCATCCGTTATCATCCGTTATTTTCAGTTATTGCATCCGTTTTTTTTTTTTCATCCATTATTGTAAAATAACCGTTATTGTAAAATAACGGAAGTAAAAAAGCAGGATGATACCTGTAGTGTGAAAGGGACGTTAGTTTACCTTCTGTTGTAGTCTTCTGCCTAGAGAGTTTTTATTAATCATTTTCTTAAATTTTTACTAAAATAAAGTCCAGGTTTTACAGACAATTCTTTTTGTTTCATTGTAGTATGATCTGTCGGCTTCTACGTTCTCACCAGATGGCAGAGTGTTTCAGGTTGAATATGCAGCTAAAGCAGTGGAAAACAGTAGGTAAGTGATGATCTTATAGAATCCTTTACCATTAACACAGTGTTTCCCAAACAGTGTCTCCAGCTGTTGCAAAACTACAACTCCCAGCATGCCCGGACAGCCGTTGGCTGGGAGTTGTAGTTTTGCAACATGATTGCTTATTTATTTGCACCACCAATTCTACTTTATAATGACGTCAGAAATTTTACCCAAAAATCTACAGTGAAATGGGGTAAAAAATCATTGTGCGACAAAATGGAAGAAAAAAACGCCATTTTGTAAATTTTGGGGGCTTCTGTTTCTACGCAGTACATTTTTCATTAAAAATGACACCTTATCTTTATTCTGTAGGTCCATACGGTTAAAATGATACCCTACTTATAGGTTTGATTTTTTATTACTTCGGAAAAAAATCATAACTACATGCAGGAAAATGTATACCTTTAAAGGGTAGCTCCCACCATCCTCTTTTTTTTTTTTTTTTCTGTCCCTGCCTATTGCCCATCTATCCCTAACCCCCTCCCTGCCTTTATTTATTTTTTTTATTATCTTAAAAATGGCATTTTGTCTGCCTGGTAGTGTGCTCACTACCAGGCAGACTTCCCCAGCAGGCACAACGTCACTGATGCCTGCTGGGGGCCGAGTTCCGCCCATAGTTCTCCTGACAGGGTGCCTCCAGCTGTTTCACCACTACAACTCCCAGCATGCCCTGACATCTATTTGCTGTCAGGGCATGCTGGGAGTTGTAGTGGGGAAACAACTGGAGGCACCCTGTGTTGGAAGACACCCAGCCCCCGACCAATATCGCCCCCCCTCACCTGTGCCGGACCATGAGCGGGGGTCCGTAGCAAGCAACAAGTGTATGCCCGGCTTCCTGTCATGCCCGTACACTCTGGAAACTGTCTCTATGTTTCTGGAGGATTGAAAGTCCTCCAGAACCATAGAGAGAGTTACCAGAGTGTAGGAGCATGACAGGAAGCCGGGCATACACTTGTTGCTCCATATAACGCGCTCCCCCCGGCAATGACAGGACACAGCTGCAAGGAGCAGTGAGGAGGCGGCGTATCCCCACTGGAGCCGGGGCTGTAAGCAGAGGTAAGAGCCATGTTCCTCCCTGCTGCAGTGAGAATATGCAGCAGGGAGGCGGCCAGTGTGAGAGTCCAGGGAGCCAATGCGCAGCCCTGGATTTCACTGTGCTCGCTCTCGCCTGTTTGATTGACAGGCGGGAGCGAGCACCGCAGTGACTGGAATTTCGACTGATTTGCCAGGCTCAAATGAGACGAAATTCTGTAGTGACGTCACTGCCGAATGCATTCGGCCACTAGGAGGGCGACCCCTAATGGCCGAATTTAAAAGTGATTTTAAAATGGTTTTAAAATCACTTTTTTTAATTAAACTATATTAGAGATATGTTGTAGTATTTAAGCACTACAACATATCAATTTTTTTATTTCATGACAATGCCAATTTAACATTGTCATCTTCTAACCCCTATAACTTTTAATTTTTTTTATTGTGCCACGTACAGGGCGGTATGAGGGCTCATTTTTTGCGCTGTGATCTGAAGTTTTTAGCGGTACCATTTTTGTGTTGATCGGACTTTTTGATCGCTTTTTATAAAAAAAATTTGTTATAAAAAGTGACCAAAAATACGCTATTTTGGACTTTGGATTTTTTTTTGCATGTACGTCATTGACCGTGCAGTTTAACAATATATTTTTATAGTTCGGACATTTACGCACGCGGCGATACCACATATGTTTGTTTTTATTTACAGTTTTTTTTTTTATTTATTTATTTATTTTTTTTATGGGAAAAGGGGGGCGATTCAAACTTTTATTAGAGAATGGGTTAAATGACCTTTTGTTAACTTATTTTTTTTTTTTTTTTTTTTACAGTGTTATAGCTCCCATAGGGGGCTATAACACTGCACACACTGATCTCTTACACTGTTCACTGCAAAGCCATAGCTTTGCATTGATCAGTGTTATTGGCGGTTGATTGCTCAGGCCTGGATAGCCCACCTGCAGTGACCATCTAAGTGCTAGATCCATCCAGCCTCACGGGAGTCTTCCGCTCCAAGGACCGGTAATGTACCACAAAGCTGCCCGCTATTTGTCCTGAGACCGTGACAGAGAGAAACTAATAACTGTGACCTCTCACATTTCCTCAGTTTAATACACTGAACATTGTTTCATTTCCATTTACTAAGAGGAACTTGTCACAATATTGCATAACCATCTCTACAGTGAAAAAGATTAATTTATAAGAGACTTTTCAGCAATTAAAGTGTCCCTAATTGTTTCAACACTTACCAGTATATCTTGCCTTAACCATTTAAGTGCATCTTGCCTGTAATTGTATCAGTATAGTAGTACATTTTGTAATACCAATTAGTTATCAGTGATAGTTCATTTATTTTAGGTGATTGTATACCCCTCTCACGAGGGGCCCCTTGTGAGGTGGAACTTCTTATCAGTCATATATCAAATAAAATGTATATCTTTTCATAATTGAAGCACGATCCTTGGTTCTTTAATTACAGTTTTATTTATTATTTTTTATTATTTAGTATACCTTCCTTGAGGACTGGGTATTTTTGTCTTTTTTTATTTATTTCAATATTGGCACCATAGGTATAGGTGCATTACCCATTTGTCCTCGGTTGGTTATATAATTGTGAGCTGCACAGATCTTTTCTCTTTTCCTAGAGATTTGTAAATTACTTCTATTAACAAATCTTAATCCTTTCAGTACTTATGAGCTGCTGAAGTTGAGTTGTTCTTTTCGGTCTAAGTGCTCTCTGATGACACTTGTCTCATGAACTGTCCAGTGTAGAAGCAAATCCCCATAGCAAACCTCTTCTACTCTGTGCACTTCCGGAGACAAGCAGAGATGTCAGCAGAGAACACTGTTGCCATACAGAAAAGAACAACTCTACTTCAGCAGCTGATAATTATTGGAAAGATTAAGATTTTTTAATAAAAGTAATTTTACAAATCTGTTTAACTTTCTGGAGCCAGTTAATATAAAAAAAAAATTTTTTTTTCCCTGGAATACCCCTTTAACATATCCCCTATCCACAGGATGGAACCGGCGGTCTGAGAGGAACGTGTGCAGCACTCCATTCATTTCTATGGGAGCGTCAGTGGTGCCTGGGAGCTATACTTGGGTCTTTTCGGCACTCCCATAGGAATGAATGGAGCGCATTCCGGCTGCAGCACACTGACTTCAGTGTAATCTGCTGTAGATTTTCTGCTGCAGCTTAAACCCGCAGAGGGAAACTCCCTGTAGATCCTGCACATATGAATGTACCTTTTTTATTTTATTTTTTTTTCTTTGCATTGAAAATTGATGGCCTATCTTTAGTGTTGGGCAGTGGTCCAACTCCCAGCAGCCCTGCCGATCAGCTGGTTGATAGGGCTGTGGCACTCCTGCGACCTGTGAACCATCTTCAGTGCTCTAGTGGTGGTTAGAAGGTACTGCAGTGCTCTTTATTATTTTAATAATTTTTCTTTTCTTTCCCTTTTTCAGCACGGCCATCGCCATCAGATGTAAAGATGGCGTTGTGTTTGGCGTAGAGAAGCTCGTGTTATCTAAACTTTATGAAGAAGGTTCTAACAAGCGCATCTTCAATGTGGATCGGCATGTTGGCATGGTAAGAAAACTTGAAGCAGGTTTTGCACACTGCAGGACAGTCCAATTTGAGGATGAACATTTTTAAAACAAATGGAAAGGAAAACGTGTAGGACACGTATGGAAGCTATGAGCCCTACAGCAATATTGACGTGCAGCAGCTTTTCATTCTTTTATCCTTTTTATTATTTAGATGGCTTGCTAAGAAAAAAAATTTAAGAAAATCCTATTAAGAAAATGTACACACGATTATTAACCACATCAGGTTTTTTTTTGGCTTGAACACTGTTCAGACTTACCGTGAGGAGATGGAGAACCGTGCAGAAAAAGTAACGGCACAATTTTTCTGCACGGTTACACGGTGAAGCTCCCATAAATGTCAAAAGGAGCTTTAGGGCTTGCAACACATCCATTATATCAAGATTTCTATGTGCCTGTATGAGCACTTAAAGGAGTACTGCAGTCTTAGATCTCCTCTATGCACAGGTCGCCAACACGCCCCCTTCATACAGCTCTATGGGACAGGCAGGGAGGCACGAACGCTGCATCTCCACCTCTCCCATAGAGATACATGGAGGGTGGTTGTCGACCGTGGCGTCATGCTGCAGCCGATACACCTCCTGCACGGCAGAGATGGGGCCCCATACAGGAAATCACGGGGGGTCCCCTGGAGTCACACTTAAAAGTGTCTAGGGCTGTAGATCTTCTTAAACTTTTTTTTCCCTCTTTTACACTGTTTACTTTGTATACAGAGGTTTTGTGTTTCTGCTTTGTGCCCCACACGTCAGGTTTACAGAGATCCTTGTTCATTTGACAGAGGACAATGTTACCATCATCAAAAACAACTTTTGACTTATTGAGCAGACACGTCAAAAGTGGTTTATCGCACCCGTTCTTACTCCTGAGACCCAATGCAAACGTATGTTATTAGCCTGGGAAGCAGGCTGCTTTGCGCTCTGCTGGCCGGTCGAGAGAGCTTAAAGGGGTACTCCTAGACATCTTATTAAGTAAAGGGGTACTTAAAGGGGTACTCCTAGACATCTTATCCCCTATCCAAAAGGATAGGGGATAAGATGTCTGATCGCGGGGTCCCGCGATATAGCGTGCAGATACAGGTGGGTGCTGCACGCTATATTGCGGGACCCCCGCGATCAGACATCTTATCCCCTATCCTTTTGGATAGGGGATAAGATGTCTAGGGGTGGAGTACCCCTTTAAGAGTGCTTTCTTTGTTCTAGAACTCCTGACAGTTCTGACCAGAGCTGATTTGTTTTGCCAGTAGTACACAGTTTATTTTTTTTCCCTCCATATATTGCCTCTTTGCTATGCTGTGATATGGTGGTGGTAAAAGTGCAGTAAACAGTCATGTGCTGAGCTCATGAGTTACATAATACTCTACTACAGATTGCATGTGGGGGGGTGGGGTGGGGTTTACTGGTCCTCTGGCTTTGTAGATTGTGAGCTGTGAACTAAGCTCTGCTGCTCCTGCTAAGATAAGAGAGACCTTGATTTGCTTTGCATGGACAGTACAGATCCTCTGGACATGCAAAGATGCAGGGACACAGCTGGAGATTCATCAAAACCTGTGTAGAGGAAGAGTGGTGCAGTTGCCCATAGCAACCAATCAGATTGCTTATTTCATTTTTAACAAGGCCTATGAAAAATGAAAGACGCAATCTGATTGGTTGCTATGGGCAACTCAGAAACGTTTCCTCTGGACAGGTTTTGATAAATCTCCCCCACAGTCTTTCTCTCCAAAACAGAGAACATCCTAAGCCCTGCACCCACTTTGTGTTCAACCTAACAGGCCGTTGACAGCAGGGAAGCGAGACGCCTAGTGGACAGGTCTTTTTTTAAATTTATTTATTTTTTGTGGGGGGTAAAAGGTAATTTTTGGCAAAAGTGATTTTAACCCCTTGCCGCAAATACTTTCATTAACGTCCATCTGCGGCTCCCGAGGTATGACACGCGCTCAGTGGGAGAGCGCGCATCATACCTGGTGGGTCCCAGTTGCTATAGGCAACCAGGACCACGGCTAATGCCGGACATCGCCGATCAGGCTGATATCCGGCATTAATCCTTCCGTCTAAAACAAAAGTAAACATTGCCGGTTAGCTTAGTGGTGCTCTTCGGGACCGCCACTGTGACATCCCAAACATCTTGCAGGGCGCAAGGAGGATCCCTACCTGCATCCTCTGTCCGATCGGCGAATGACCTCTCCGTGCCTGAGATCCAGGCAGGAGCAGTCGAGTGGTGATAACACTGATCAATGCCATGCTATTACATGACAGTGATCAGTGTATTCAATCAGTGTGTGCAATGTTAGTCCCCTATGGGAGCTATAACATTGTGATAATAAAGTGTTAATAAATGTCATTTAACCCCTTCCCTAATAAAAATTTGTATCACCCCCCCCCCCCTTTTCTCATAAAAAAAAAACCTGTCTAAATAAATGTGGTATCGCTGCGTGTGTAAATGAACGTACTATAAAAATATATCATTAATTAAATCGCATGGTCAATGGCGTACACCGAAAAAAATACCAAAGTCCAAAATAGCGTATTTTTGCTCACTTTTTATACTATAAAAAATTGAGCAAAAAGTCCGATCAAAACAAAAATCGTACCGATAAAAACTTCAGATCACAGCGCAAAAAACAAGTTCCCCGTATTTGGAAAAATTAGTTTTATAGGGGTCAGAAGATGCCATTTTTCAACTTTATTAATTTTGTTGGATGTAGTTATAATTTTTTATTTTTTTTGTAGTAGTAAAATAAAATCAAACCTATATAAATTGTGTATCCTTGCGACCGTATGGACCTACAGAGTAAATATAAGGTGCAATTTTTACCGAAACTGTACTGCATAGAAGCGGAAGCTGCTAAAAATTTCAAAATTGCTTTTTATTTTTTATTTTTTTCAATTTTGCCTCACAAATAATTTTTTTTCTGGTTTTGCTGTAGAATTTGTAGTGAAATTATTAATGGTACAAAGTAAAATTGTTGGCGCAAAGAACAAGCCCTCATATGGATTTTTAGGTGGAAAATTGAAAGTGTTATGATTTTTATAAGGTGAGGAGGAAAAAAACTAAAGTGCAAAAATGAAAAACCACCAAAGGGGGAAGGGGTTAAAAAATTTTTTTTAAAATCATAGGCCATCACTTATGGAGAAGTTGTTTGAAACTACATTGGCCGTGTAAACTAGAATGTTCTCATTCACAGACATCAGGGATGTTTAAATTGGTGAGGAATTGTATAATATAAAGTTAAAGAACTTTTCATTGTTTATGAGGAGAATGTGGGTATTAAGACTCTTGATGTTCCTGAACATTTTCTGTGCCTCTTTCTGTCAATCTAACCTCCTGTCAATCTAACCTCCTGTCAATCTAACCTCCTGTCAATCTAACCTCCTGTCAATCTAACCTCCTGTCAATCTAACCTCCTGTCAATCTAACCTCCTGTCTTGCAGGCTGTCGCTGGACTCTTAGCAGACGCTCGTTCCTTGGCAGACATTGCTCGAGAGGAAGCTTCTAACTTTAGATCGAACTATGGCTATGACATTCCATTAAAGGTACAGTGGTCCTCGGAGTGGTAGTTAACCCCATGTTGTGGTCCATATTATATCTAATGTAGTAATCTTGTCTCTTCACAGCATCTTGCAGACAGAGTGGCCATGTATGTACATGCCTATACATTATACAGCGCTGTCAGACCATTTGGATGCAGGTAAGATATATCTTGGCTTTCAGGCAGCTTTGATACTGTTAGAATATTTACTAAGCAGTTCTGCAGCTACCGTATTTTTCGCCCTATAGGACGCACCGGCGCATAAGACGCACCCAATTTTAAAGGTGCAAAATCTAAAAAAAAATAAAGATTTTGAACCCAATAGTGGTCTTCAATCTGCGGACATCCAGATGTTGCAAAACTACAACTCCCAGCATGCCCAGACAGCCGTTGGCTGTCCGGGCATGCTGGGAGTTGTAGTTTTGCAACATCTGGAGGTCCGCAGGTTGAAGACCACTGCATAGGAGGTAATACTCACTTGTCCCCGCCGCTCCGGACCCGTCACCGCTGCCCTGGATGTCGCTCCATCACTGTCACTGTGTCCCCGTCGCTCCGTAACGTCTCCGCTGCCGGCCGGGTATCCTCGCTCTCCGTCGCCGCCATCACGTCGTGACGCACGTACGCGCCGACGTGATGACGAGGAAGGAGAGCACCGGCCATACAGGGGATCCCTGAACGGAGAAGACACCGAGGAGGCAGGTAAGGTCCCTCCCGGAGTCCTGTAAGCACTAACCCGGCTATTCAGTCGAGCTGTTCGGGACCGCTGCGGTGAAATCGCGGCGGTTCCGAACAGCCCGACTGAACAGCCGGGTTAGTGTCACTTTCCCTTCAGACACGGGGGTCAGCTTTGATCGCCGCGTCTGAAGGGTTAATACAGGGCATCACCGCGATCGGTGATGTCCTGTATTAGCCGCGGGTCCCGGCCGTTGATGGTCGCAGGGACCGCCGCGATAGGGGTGTATTCGCCGTATAAGACGCACCGACTTTTCCCCCCAGTTTTGGGGAAGAAAAAGTGCGTCTTATACGGCGAAAAAATACGGTATAATAAACTGGATGCACATGTTGTTATACAGTTTACACATGCCTTATGTTTGTTGTGAGCATGTATGGGGGTGGTGCTGATCGGAAATGATTTCACTTAAAGGAGAACTCCAGAATATAAAAATTGTTCCCCATACTGCCAGCAGTAAAAAAAAATAAAGATGTTCATACTTTCCTCCGCTCCCCCGGGGCTTCCGGTCTCCGCCGCTATCCACTTCCTGGTTGCTGGTGGTCGGAGAATCATACTGCACTCAGCCAGTCACCAGCCGCAGCGAAGTCCCGACTCGGCCGGCAATAGGCTGAGCGGCAGTGTGACGATTTCGGCCCCGGCAGCAGGTGCCGGTGTAGTGAAGGATTTTGTGTCCTGAAGTGTTCTCACCCTGCCGCTCAGCCTATCGCCGGCCGAGTCGGGACTTCGCTGCGGCTGGTGATTGGCTGAGCGCAGTATGATTCTCCGACCACCAGCAACCAGGAAGTGGATAGTGGCGGAGACCGGAGCCGGTTACCGGAGGCCCCGGGGGAGCGGAGGAAGGTATGTACATCTTTATTTTTTTTTTTTTACTGCCGGCAGTATGGGGGACAATTTTTATATTCTGGAGTTCTCCTTTAAAGACGACCTGTTACCAATCTTTTTTAGATCTTGATACAACATCCAGTTCCTGAGATATGAGGGTTTATAATTTTTGTTTCAGGGAATCAGTCAGATGGGTGTGAACTTCACTTTAATAATGGGAGGATCAGGTGATGGGTGGGATTATACAGTCAGGGGATGTGTATTAGGTGTACATGCCCCTAAACTTACACCCTCTGACTGTATAATTCTGTCCATCACCTGATATTGCCTCCTGTTATTAAAATTAACATCTTAAGGATGCAGGTACCTGTATGCCCTGAGTCTGCTCCCTTTCTCCCCGCTCCCATCATATTGGGTTGGGCCCGGCCTCTAACAACGGGCAGGACCCGTGGCCGATAGATGGCAGCACTAACCCTTTAGACATGGCGTTCAAAGTTGATCGCCTTGTCTAAAGTGAAAGTAAACTACCCCCCGGCTAGCTCAGTGGCCGGTTCGTGACCGCTGTGGCGAAAAAATCGTGGTGTCCCGAACAGCTGGAGCACACAAGGAGGGCCCCTACCTTCCTCCTGGTGTCCGATCACCGAATGACTACTCAGTGCCTGAGATCCAGGCATGAGCAGTCAAGTGTCAGAATCATTGATCAATGTTATCCTGGGATATTTATGGGATAACAGTGATCAATGTAAAAGAATGCTATGGGGCCTATAACATTGCAAAAAAAAAAGTGAAAAAGAAAGTTAATAAAGATCATTTAACCCCTTCCCTAATAAGTTTGAATCACCCCCCTTTTCCCATAAAAAAAAGGAAAATAGTAAAGAAATTGAGGCTCAGGGTCGTGAATATTGGAATAAATGATTTATTAAATAAATATAGGATACAAATGTGTTTGTGTTTGGTGACTCACAGGGCCCTTGCGGGTCAACAGAAACACTAGATAACTAATATATCAATAATACAATACTTAGTAGGGCAAAAAAAATATAATACTTTTTTTTTTTTTTTTTTTAAGTAACATACGATTTTAATGAAAAAAAAATATATAGAAAAGGGATGTAAAAGTGTCCACACATCTGTAGTAGGTTCAACCTGGATATAATATAGGCAGTAAAGATATATAGTGATGTCTCTGTTATAGTTTTTAGTTCCACGTTTATAATCTAGGTGGGTATTCTCTCACTAGAGTATTTATCCAATTGGGAGATGTATAGGATACAGCGCTTGTGACAATATTGGCTGTGCAGTGATAGTTTGTATATATTAGTATCTTGCAAATTGTGCTATAGTAAGTCTGTGTCCCGGTTCTCTATGCAGAGAACACGCTCTTAGAGACTCGGCCATCTCACAATTGAACAGCGGTGATTGTGGGCTTCAGTACTACAGACTGCACAGCTTCTTATATATATACATTTAGTATGATTTGTACCTTCTATTCAGATATCGGTCGCAGGTTGAGTCCCGGCTCTCTGTGCAGAGAGCGCGCTGCTAGAGACTCTGCCGTCTCAGGTACGCAGTGGCGATGGTGGGCTCAACTCCTGTGGACGGCAGCGTCTTCGTGGTGGGATAGCATGCATTGTCATACGCTGATTGACAGGTGCAGTAGAATTCCATACAGCGCTGTATCCTATTTAGGAAGCTTGATAATGTGGCACTTGGATATTTGGTAGGTTATGGCTGGATGCGTTTCAGATCCTCCATAGGACCTTTCTTTAGCAGCTAAACAACATGGCGTAGCGTATTTTTATTCACTTTTTAGATCATGAAAAAAATTTATAAAACGCGATCAAAAAGTGCGATTTATGCAAAAATGGTACCACTAAAAACTTCAGACCACGGCGCAAAAAATTTGCCCTGAAAAGTTGAGTAATCGGGGCACCCTAAGCTATTTAAAGAATACCTGTCGCCAAATTAAACTTTTAATATAAGACACTTAGCAATTTACTTGCTGTTAAAATTGTCAACCTTTTATGTTTTTAATGTGATTGAAAAAACGGCCACTAGGTGGCTGTGTTCTGTTCCCACCCGGACTTGCAAAATTTCAAACACAGGAAGTGCTTGCGGGGCATGGCGAGTCACAGCTCTCCCAGGCTTCAGTGACGTCCTGCTTGCTGGGGACCGCCCACTTTCTTCTGCCGGGAGCTCAAACAATGTGAGCAAAGGAAACTGTATAATACAGAGCTTTTTAGAGCTCGTAAATTATTATTATTTTTTTTTTTACATCAGCAGGGGTGTTAGGAGTAGTTAATGAATATAATCTGAGTTAGTTTAGAAAATATGCTTTGATGACAGGTACTCAATAATAATAAACTCTAAATTGTTGGGTGTTGGACGCAGGTCCTCTTGAAGAGCTCTTTACTTGACTGTTGCTGAAGTCTCATTTTAGACTTCTGATACAGTCTTGTTAATGAGCCCTGTGGGTTAACAATTTCCATTCACCTCTAAGGCCGTCTTCTCACATGCTGGTGAACTCATGCAGGTAAAACCAAGACCCAATGCGGTAACAAATGGCCGCGCAATGTTGCAGATAATCCCAGCAATGTTATGCAGCCATTGCTGAGTGCTCACTTTTGACCGCGAGTTCACCAGCATGTTGGGAACGTGGCCTATAGGCTCTGTAAGGTAGTAATGAATGCACAGCCGGAAGCCTTTTACTGCCTGTTTTCCAATGCATTAGAATAGAATTAAACATTGTCGTATTTATTTTTTTATGCAAGTGTATTTATCACCTTATTTGTTCTAAAAATGACACAGTAAGGGTATGTTCCCACATAGTGGATTTTCGACAGATTTTCCATACATATTGAATATTTTATGTGTAAATTGGCCTACCCTGCTGACTAGAGATGAGCGAATTTACAGTATATTCGATTCGTCACGAACTTCTCGGCTCGGCAGTTGATGACTTATCCTGCATAAATTAGTTCAGCTTTCAGGTGCTCCGGTGGGCTGGAAAAGGTGGATACAGTCCTAGGAAAGAGTCTCCTAGGACTGTATCCACCTTTTCCGGCCCACCGGAGCACCTGAAAGCTGAACTAATTTATGCAGGAAAAGTCATCAACTGCCGAGCCGAGAAGTTTGTGACGAATCGAATTTACTGTAAATTCGCTCATCTCTACTGCTGACCACCCCCAAATCAGGGCTTCTCTACTCCTCGCTGGTCTCTGTACACCTGGCCTCAAGTGACATTAATGCATTGTCATTTCTAACCCATGATGCCAATAAGACTGCAGCGGTCACATGACAAAGAAGATTGGATTATGGAAACCCATCAGCAGCATAGACCAGGATGCCTCCAGCTGTTGCAAAACTACAACTCCCAGCATGCCAAGACAGCCTTCGGCTGTCTTGGCATGCTGGGAGTTGTAGTTTTGCAACAGCTGGAGGCACTCTGGTTGGGAAATGCTGGCATAGACCCCAATGAACTCTATAGGCATCATTTGCCAGTCTAAAATTAAAGCTTTGTTGCCTTTTGCAACCATTCAGAGCGCATCTTTCACCTTGTATTCTGCTCTTGAAAATTAAAGCTGAGCTGCGATTGGTTCCTAGGGGCAGCAGATTTGATAAGCGAGGCCCCCTAGAGTTCATTGCTAACTGTAATGCTTTCATTTCCCTGTGGTGGCGCTGCAGTAACACTGATCACTAGCTGATGAGTTTCCTCACCATCTGTAGCTGAAAAGTGATAGTGTTAAAGGGGTATTCCAGGGAAAAACTTATATTATATATATATATATATATATATATATATATATATATATATATATATATATATATATATATATATATATATATATATATATATATATAATGTTACAGATTTGTAAATTACTTCTATTAAAAAAATCTTAATCCTTTCAGTACTTATGAGCTTCTGAAGTTAAGGTTGTTCTTTTCTGTCTTGGCGCTCTCTGATGACACGTGTCTCGGGAAACACCCAGTTTGGAAGAGGTTTGCTATGGGGATTTGCTTCAAAACTGGGCGTTTCCCGAGACACGTGTCATCAGAGAGGACTTAGACAGAAAAGAACAACCTTAACTTCAGAAGCTCATAAGTACTGAAAGGATTAAGATTTTTTAATAGAAGTAATTTACAAATCTGTTTAACTTTCTGGAGCCAGTTGATATATATATATAATAAAAAAATAAATCCTGGATAACCCCTTTAACAGTGTGACAGCCTGCAATCAGTTTGTGGTCCAGGGAGATTGTCAGAGAACCCCTTTAACTCTTCTTCATTTTGCAGCTTTATGTTGGGATCTTACAATGAAGATGATGGGGCTCAGTTGTACATGGTCGACCCATCAGGTATATCCTATGTAAGTGTGAACTGCTTTGGATTTTTGTGTTAATGTCAATTTACATACACTCCTCCCTAGACATAGGCCATTTAGAATTCCTAATATTCGGTGAACAGTGGTTAGATTCTGTATGGTGCGGCATTTTTGGGATTTTAACCCCTTTGTGACCGATGAATGCCCTGATCCATCATGGTGCCGCTAATGGTGTTTGACTTTACTCAATACCCGGCGACCCCCAGCTGATTTAATTTGCCGCTTCTAATAGCTGCCATGTGCTGTGTCCAGCTAGAAACACTTTGTTGCTGTCAAAGTTGATTGCGGCATTAAAGGGGTACTCTGGTGGAAAACTTTTTTTTACTTTTATTTTTTTCCAATCAACTGGTGCCAGAAAGTTAAACAGATCTGTAAATCATTTCTATAAAAAAAAAAAATCTTAATCCTTCCAGTTCTTATTAGCTGCTGAATACTACAGAGGAAATTATTTTCTTTTTGGAACACAGAGCTCTCCGCTGACATCATGACCACAGTGCTCTCTGCTGACATCTCTGTCCATTTTAAGAACTGTCCAGAGTAGGAGAAAATCCTCATAGCAAACATATGCTGCTCTGGACAGTTCCTAAAATGGACAGAGATGTCAGCAGAGAGCACTTTGGTCATGATGTCAGCAGAGAGCTCTGTGTTCCAAAAAGAAAATAATTTCCTCTGTAGTATTCAGCCGCTAATAAGTACTGGAAGGATTAAGATTTTTATAGAAGTAATTTACGAATCTGTTCAACTTTCTGGCACCAGTTGATTTAAATAAAATAAGTTTTCCACTGGTGTATCCCTTTTAAAATGCATGTTAAAGTCATGGTTAGTAGTGCAGTGAGTCCTGGTGCTGCATGGAGATCTGTTGTCCCTTCAGACAGTGCTTACCTGAGCCCATGTCACTGCTGGGACTCTTGTATTGATAGTCTGCTTGTAAAACTAACCTCCTGTTCTCATAAATCTACAGAAGTGCACAAGTTTCAGATAGAGATTTGGAAGCGGGTGTTATATTCCCATGTTTAGGTATTTTTATGCAGTTTTTGAAGCCAAGGCTAGGAACAAATGTAAAAAAGCCTTAGTCTTTCCTGTATACTTGTCTTCCAGTTATGATCCATTTTTGGCTTTAGCTTCAAAAACTGCATTAAAGAAAAACCCTGAATGGAGGAACACTCCCTTAGTGATCACTAACAGTATATTACACTTACCTCGGTCTGTAAAGTGGTATGTGCTGGTTCCTGCCATACACATTAGGCCATGTCGCTTGAAGCTTGTCGAGGCGACATGAATGTCAATTGAGGACGTTTAAAGTGTATCTGTCGTCAACAAACACTTTTTATACAATGTAGATAATACCTTTATATGTATATTTGTAATATACATTGGTTAAAAAATGTGTATATTTTTGTCTCTACATCTATTGTCTGTGTGTCTCTGAGTCCAAATACAGGAAGTGAGGGTGGACAAGCAGAGCTCTGTACAGTGAGGACAAGCGGGGCTCTGTACAGTGAGGACAAGCGGGGCTCTGTACAGTGAGGACAAGCGGGGCTCTGTACAGTGAGGACAAGCGGGGCTCTGTACAGTGAGGACAAGCGGGGCTCTGTACAGTGAGGACAAGCGGGGCTCTGTACAGGGAGGGCAAGCGGGGCTCTGTACAGGGAGGGCAAGCGGGGCTCTGTACAGGGAGGGCAAGCGGGGCCCTGTACAGTGAGGGCAAGCGGGGCCCTGTACAGTGAGGGCAAGCGGAGCTCTATACAGTGAGGACAAGCGGGGCTCTGTACAGTGAGGACAAGCGGGGCTCTGTACAGTGAGGACAAGCGGGGCTCTGTACAGTGAGGACAAGCGGGGCTCTGTACAGTGAGGGCAAGCGGGGCTCTGTACAGTGAGGGCAAGCGGGGCCCTGTACAGTGAGGACAAGCGGGGCTCTGTACAGTGAGGACAAGCGGGGCCCTGTACAGGGAGGACAAGCGGGGCCCTGTACAGGGAGGACAAGCGGGGCTCTGTACAGGGAGGACAAGCGGGGCTCTGTACAGGGAGGACAAGCGGGGCCCTGTACACTGAGGACAAGCGGGGCCCTGTACACTGAGGCTCTATGACACGCCCCCAGCTCACACATCAGAGTGATTGACAAGCCAGGAGCCTGCACAGAGCCCTGCTTATCCTGGTCTCACTTCCTCATAGACACACACAAGCAATAGCTGCAGGGACATTTTTTCACAGGATTTCTCAGGTCCCCTATGACACGCTTTTCACATGTTGATTTTTTGCTCCTAGATATGTGATATGATCTTTCCTTCTCCTCTCTTCAGGGCTATTGGGGATGTTCCATTGGGAAAGCCAAACAGGGAGCCAAGACAGAGATTGAAAAACTTCAGGTGAGTGTTACATTTGGTATACACTATACAGTGGCCTCAGGTTACAATATTTTCAACACACAAATAATTTTCCTAGACGTGTAGATAACATACAATGCTACAGACATTTTGGATTTGTGGCTTGTGTGAATGGTTGATGGAGCCAACCAGTCAGAGTGGGCATGTCACTGGTATAACCCCTGTATACTTGGTGCATGCACTGGTTTATAGTTCCTCAGTATACAGTGGTACTGTACTGCTTTACCTGTTCCAGGACTACTTTTCCTTTGGACACCTGGTGAGGTTGGCTCCATATTTCATCTGATTCACTGTGTGCACAGACAGATCCTGAAGAAACTCCTGTCCTCTATGTATAAAGTCATTTGTAGCTTCTTGCAGCTTTCTGACTTTTATATATATATATATATATATATATATATATATATATATATATATATATATATATATATATATATGGCCTTGCTTTACCTATAACAATAACCTTTTCAAGTTTCTTTAAAGGGGAACTCCAGTGGAAATTATTATTATTATTTTTTTTAATCAACTGTTGCCAGAAAGTTAAACAGATTTGTAAATTACTTCTATTTAAAAATCTTAATCCTTCCAGTACTTATCAGCTGCTGTATATGCCACAGGAAGTTCTTTTCTTTTTGAATTTCTTTTCTGTCTGACCACAGTGCTCTCTGCTGACACCTCTGTCCATGTCAGGAACTGTCCAGAGCAGGATAGGTTTACTATGGGGATTTGCTCCTACTCTGGACAGTTCATTATGTAGGATGTCAATGTGTTTACATAACCTGTATTGGATGGATCCTTTTCCAGGATATTTATGCCCCTACTAGTTCAGTATTCGTGTCCCCGATGGATTACTGTAGTCTTGAAGCTTTCACATTTTCCTGTGCAGCTCTAGACAATACCTAATCACGGGGGTCTTGGCTTCTTCCCTGACTCACCTCATGTACAGATGGACCACACAGGTCATCAGGGGGCTGGCTTGTCAGGAAAGACGGGAAGAAGCCAAGTTCCCTGTAATCGGCTGTGGGCTCGAGCAACAGAGGAAGATAGGAAAGGGTTAAGATGACAGTAATCCTTAGTGCACAAGATTGCCAAACCTCCTAGGGCATAAAAATCCCCCATAACGCACAATCCACTCTATACAGGTAATTTAAGCACATTGACACCATACATAACTTGGCACAAGGGGCCATATAGTTCCAAAATATTGTAACTTGAGGGATCACTGTATATTAATGTTTTATAGCTACAGTGCGGCCAAAATCCTTTTGTGAGAATTAGAGATGAGCGAACTTACAGTAAATTCGATTCGTCACGAACTTCTCGGCTCGGCAGTTGATGTCTTCTCCTGCATATATTAGTTCAGCCTTCAGGTGCTCCGGTGGGCTGGAAAAGGTGAATACAGTACTAGGAAAGAGTCTCCTAGGACTGTATCCACCTTTTCCAGCCCACCGGAGCACCGGAAAGCTGAACTAATTTATGCAGGATAAGTCATCAACTGCCGAGCCGAGAAGTTCGTGACGAATCGAATTTACTGTAAGTTTGCTCATCTCTAGTGAGAATCTCCTTTCATTATCCAAACAGTAGAGCAAATAAATATAGAAGGCAGGACGCACTGGGTTCGATGCATCAAATCATCTTTATTGTATCATATTCTAGGTGCAATGTCAAATGGTAAATACAGGGGCGCAAGAACACTGACACCCCCAGCATATATACACTGCTCAAAAAAATAAAGGGAACACTAAACACAATGTAACTCCAAGTCAATGACACTTCTGTGAAATCACACTGTCCACTCAGGAAACAACACTGATTGACAATCAATTTCACATGGAACAGACAACAGGTGGAAATTATAGACTATTAGCTAGACACCCCCAATAAATGGTTAAGCAGGTGGTGACCACAGACCACTTCTCAGTTCCTTTTGCTTCCTGGCTGAGGTTTTGGTCACTTTTGAATGCTGGCGGTGCTTTCACTCATGTGGGTTGTAGACTTAGTCTCATGCTACCACACAAGTGGCTCAGGTAGTGCAGCTCATCCAGGATTGCACATCAATGCGAGCTGTGGCAAGAAGGTTTGCTGTGTCTATCAGCATAGTGTCCAGAGCATGGAGGCGCTACCAGTAGACAGGCCAGTACATCAGGAGACGTGGAGGAGGTCGTAGGAGGACAACAACCAAGCAGCAGGACCGCTACCTCTGCCTTTGTGCAAGGACGAGCAGAGCCCTGCAAAATGACCTCCAGCAGGCCACAAATGTGCATGTGTCCACTCAAAGGGTCAGAAACAGGCTCCATGAGGGTGGCATGAGGGCCCGGCGTCCACAGGTGGGGATTGTGCTTACAGCCCAGCACCATGCAGGACGTTTGGCATTTGCCAGAGAACACAAAGATTGGCAAATTCACCACTGGTGCCCTGTGCTCTTCACAGATGAAAGCAGGTTCACACTGAGCACATGTGACAGACGTGACAGAGTCTGGAGACGCTGTGGAGAACGTTCTGCTGCCTGCAACATCCTCCAGCATGACCGGTTTGGCGGTGGGTCAGAAATGGTGTAAGGTGGCATTTGTGAGAAAATATGCTGGTGCGGTTGGCCCTGGGTTCCTCCTAATGTAAGACAATGCTAGACCTCATGTGGCTGGAGTGTGTCAGCAGTTCCTGCAAGAGGAAGGCATTGATGCTATGGACTGGCCGCCCGTTCCCCAGACCTGAATCCAATTGAGCACATCTGGGACATCATGTCTCACTCCATCCACCAACGCCACGTTGCACCAAAGACTGTCCAGGAGTTGGCGGATGCTTTAGTCCAGGTCTGGGAGGACATCCCTCAGGAGATCATTTTGTGTGATTTTGTTGTCAGCGCATTCAACTATGTAAAGATGAAAGTATTTCATACGATTAGTTCATTTATTCAGATCTAGGATGTGTTATCTTAGTGTTCGTTATTTTTTTGAGCAGTGTATAACAGCTCAGCTCCATTTAAAGTGAATGAGGGGACAGCAGCAGTAGTCCAGCAATGGCCATTATACAATGTACAGATCTCTCTGGCTCCATTCACTGTGGATATGCATGCTGAAGACATTAATAAAGTCCTGGGAATTTTTCCTGGCTTAGCACTAAATTCTAACCAGTTGGTTTTTATTCAATTTTTTTCCCCCCCTATTCAGATGAAAGACATGACATGTCGTGAAGTGGTGAAAGAAGTAGCAAAAATGTAAGTGTGTATGGGTGAAAGAATACCCCTTTTCTACAGACATGGTTACTAGTGCCCAGACAATCGATAACTGTATAAATAAAACATTTCTGAGCAGGTGAGTGCAGGTGCAGTGACCAAGAAAAAAAAGAAAATAATATATTTTAACATTTTTTCATTTCTTTTTTTTTATAATTAACACCTTTTCCTAAAACAAAACTACAACCATTTCTGTAATTTCAAAAAGTTGGTGTGAATTTTTTTTTATGTAAACTGGACTCTCACCCCTAATATCATGTAAAGTACACAATATACGTGGACACGCCCATTTTCACAAAACTCATGTGAACAGTGTAAAAACAGCGGCCTGTTTGAAAATGTGGTTGAAATTATTATTATATATATATTTTTTATTTTTTGGTGCAAAATTCTTTGATAATCTCCCCCAATGTCCATGGAAATGCCCTCCTCTGTATAATTTTCTAATAAAACATGGAAAGGGCTGGTCTTATTCCAGTGTGCACAGTTATATCAAGTACACTAGAATCTTCCAATAGCGTAGAGAGGTTTCCTATTGGGAAAAATGACAAAAAAAAATATTTCTAAATGACCGAATACTTTACTCAGGAGTGTAATTACAGTAGAATCTCAGTGCCCTTTAATCACCCCCCGAACCCCCACCTGCTATTCCCCCCTATCAATCCTTCCTGCCTCTTTATTCCTCCCCCTTGAACCCCCTGTACCACTTTATTCACTCTGTGCCAGAATGATGCTGCCAGCGGATCCCGAGCCCCTTACTGGGGTATTAGCTGCACCCCCCCAGATGGCGTCCCTGTGTACAAGCTAGGGCCGGTACATAAGCCTGGTTGTCCCCTATTCGGAGGGTGAAAATACATTAAGTCTTATGTTACTCTGCCGGGGAATAAAAAAACTGCTATTTGGAGGTGTCCACTAAGGATGATTTTACTGTATCTACAAAGCCCACATTAAGATTGATTTTTAACTTTTCTTACAGAATCTATATTGTTCATGATGAAGTAAAAGATAAAGCCTTTGAACTGGAGCTGAGTTGGGTTGGAGAAAGTAAGAATGATTTGTAACTTTTTTTTCCCCCCTTTATGGTTGATATTTCTATATTTATTTTATTAAAATGTTTTTTTTTTTTTTTTTTTTTTTTTACAGATCTCTTATCGGTGTTAGGGTGGGGGGTTCACACCACGTTTTTCAAGTACGTTTCCCGTATAAGTTTTCATTATTGAAAACGTATGGAACCGTATTGAAAACCGTAAACATAGACAAATAATTGAAAACCATATGCATCCGGTTGCGTACGGTTTGCTTGCAATACGGTTTTCTCCCATACTCAAAACCGTGGTTGACCACAGTTTTGTCTCCAGTTTAAAAACCGTACTGCAACCGCATACGTTTTTTTATTTTTTTTAAACATGGACGTCAATGGGAAACGCACATGTATACTGTTCCATACGGGAAACCATATACTGTTTTTTACTTTGCACATGCGCATTTGCATCCTAAAGTCCCCACCCAAGACTCCTCCCATTAAAAATGGACAAAATTTTCAAAAAATAAATAAAAACGGACGGAACTGTATGCACTTTTAAAAACGCATACGGTTTACTTTTTCCCATACTGTCCACAGGTTGTGTCTAGTTTTGCAGCTTAGCTCCATTGAAGCAAAAGGGACTAAGCTGCAGTAATGCACGCAACCTGTGGACAGGAGTGGGGCTGTTTTTAAAAAAAAAAAAGCTGTGCTTTTCTATTACTGGACACTCTAAAGGATGATTTTAACCAACTGTTTTAATTTAGTGACACAAGGGACACGGAGTTTTATTCAATCTGGTGTTGTTGTCCTGCTGTACATATAGGCCCTTATTTACGAAGAGTGTTGTGTAGGTTTTTGTGGGTTTTTATTCCCTACAATTTATTTTCCGATTATCGGTTTGGCTGATATTATCGTCCGATAATCACGATTTTGGGCATTATCGGTATCGGCAATTACCTTGCCGATAATACGATAATGCCCCGCCACCGCCCTGTGACCGCCGCACCACGTCGTACCCCCCACCGCACCGCCCCGGCCCCATTGCCTCCCCCACCCCCAGTTTTATAAATACCTGTTCCCGGGGTCAACACTACTTCTGGCTCCTGCTGCGTCCTGCGTTACGCTGTGCGCAATGACGAGTGACGTGAAGCAACGTCACCGTCAGTGCACACAGTGACAGCTCAGGAGGACGCCACCGGAGCCAGATGTAGAGTGGACCCCGGGAACAGGTAATTATAAAACTGGGGAGGCAATGGGGCCGGTGGGGGGGGCAGTGATCGGACTCGGGACCCCCGGACAGGCAGGGGGAGAGAAGCGGGTAGCGGCGGCGGTCTATGGCACCGCAAAAGCCGCTGCAGTTCATTGATTTAAAGCGCCCGCTTTAAATCAATGATCTGCGGCAGTGTCGCAGGGGGATAAATAGCCGATAACTTATACCGGAATATCGGTATAAATTATCGGCTATCAGCCCTAACCTCCACCGATTATCGGTATCGGCCGATCCCTAGTATTTACTAAGGTTTCCCTACATTTTCCACTTTCCCTACACTTTGCTTTTTTTTTACACATGCTCTGATCTGTCTGGTTTTCCTCAGCTCAAATCCACCACATTTTCTGTGGAAACCTTAGTAAATATGTTGGGTTTTTGTGAAAATGTCAGGCACACGCCCCTTTTGGAGGCCACGCCCCTTTTCGGGTTTTCTTAGCAAAATGGAGAGTCAGTCGGGGTTTTTTTCAATTCTGGCGCAATGCGACAGAATCTGGTGCACAACCCGACAAAACATGTCGGGTTTGCAATAGTAAATGACGGCCATAATGTCTTTCCTTGTAGCATAATCTGGCTCTGTGAATATGGGGTGTCGTGTTGCAGGAACCCCTCTTTTAATTTGATAAACTCCCTTTAACCACCTTAAAGGGAGTTTATCAGTACTCTGTGTCTCTGTACATGAGTGAAACTAGAGCGGTTTTCTGGGAATGCTGTACTGGAGCCGCACTGCATTCATACATATTTACTTTAATAACCACAACATTCAACAATTTATACTTTTTTTTATTTACTGACAGTAACCAATGGAAAACATGAAGTAGTACCAAAAGAGATCAGAGAAGAAGCAGAGAAATACGCGAAGGTAAAAAGGACTGTATTGTGTCATTGTATTTATTTGAAGATGTAGCATCTGTGAGCTTGTTCTAAAGCAGTGTTTCATTCCCCCCGGCAGGAATCTTTAGAAGAGGAGGATGATTCTGACGATGACAACATGTAATTTAATTTCCTTTGTTTCTGCTCGACTACTCCAATTGCTGTTTTTATATGTATGGACCTGAACGTGTGGCAACTGGCAATAAAACCACTGTTTACACAGCTCGTGTCACTGGAACTGTTGTGTTGCTGACTAATAATGCTGGCAGTGCCATCCTGTAGGTCAGTGTTTCCCAAGCAGGGTGCCTCCAGCTGTTGCAAAACTACAACTCCCAGCATGCCCAGACAGCCTTTGGCTGTCTGGGCATGCTGGAAGTTGTAGTTTTGCAACAGCTGGAGGCACCCTGCTTGGGAAACACTACTGTAGGTAGTGGGGCAAGTGGAATAAACTCTTCCCTGCCTTCACCTGCAGAGTAACTGGGTACCCACATAAGGACACCCTGGGGGTCTGTAACAAAAATGATGTAGCTAAAGATTTAAACAATTAAAGATTTTACTCACCCCCTAAATATTATTAGAATTATTTTACGAAAACAACCTATAATCCCTATATTGGGTTTGGTGGGGCCTCTTAGGGTGGGTTGACACCACGATTTTTCTATACAGTTTTTGGATACGTATATATATATATATATATATATATATATATATATATATATATATATATATATATATATATATATATATATATATATAATTTTTATTTTTACTGTATGCAACTGTACAGTAAACTGTGGCCACAGACTTTCCATTCAAAACCATATGCATCATATTGTATACGGTCGTCTGTTTTTCAAACCACACGTTTTTTTTACTTTTTTTTTTTCTGGACAGATAACCGTAACCTACCACGGTTTTTGGTCCGGGTGAAAAACCGTATTAAACCGTATGTTTTTTTTTTTTAACATGGGAGTCAATGGGAACCGTATATGCGTACGGTTCCATCCAGTTAGCACCATACGGTTTTTGACTTTGCACATTTTTTTTTTCTTGGAATTTCAATCAAACAAGTGAAACTTTATTCATAATGGAGTGAAAAGTTCAATTCATATGATTTTTTTTTTCTTCTTAAAAAACGGATGCAACCGGACATGATTTTTCAACCATATATAGATAAAAATTTGTACACATGTTTTGACACACAGTTTAGTAAGGTTTTGGGAATGCGTTTTTTTTAATCAAAAACCTGATACAGGAACCATATAGCAAAATCGTGGTGTGAACCCAGCCTTATCTGTACTTGTAGCATAGTGATAATCATCCAGTAAACTGATACTATAGTAGAAATGCAAAACATTTTGGAGGGGCTCTTGTCAGATTAGTAACCAATAGACCCGAGCTTCCAAACTGACACCTATACCCACGGTGTCTAACAAAATGCTAAATAGTAGAAGAAATTGGGGCTCAGGGCCATGAATATTGATTCAATTGTAATTTATTATAAGTGATATAATAACACGTATAATATCACTTATAATAAATTACAATTGAATTAATATTCATGGCCCTGAGCCCCAATTTCTTCTTAGAAACATTTTTTAGGGGACCTATAGCCAACCCCAGCATTCCTATGCAGTTCCTGAGGAGTTAGGGTGGCAGACACCCAAGATGAACTAGATCAGTGCACCTCCAGCTGTTGCAAAACTACAACTCCCAGCATGCCCAAACAGCAGCAGGCTGGTTGGAATCACTGAACGTTCAGATGCGTGTGCTGTGGGGGACCAGAGGAGGCGAGTATATAGTTTGATTATAATTTTTATACAGTGCTCAGCTTTGCAGCAAATTTGTTTTGGAATGTTTATTTTTACCATCAAAATAGTTTTGCCCAGACAACCCCTCTATGTACAGTATACACTGACAGCTGCAGGATACATGATACATAAGATACAGTTCATTGGATGTTCTTGCATCCTCCCTTGTGAAAGCCCCTTAAATATTGGCTCACATAAGGAAGGGAGTGTATAAAAAAAAAAATGCCTGAACAATCCCTAGCAATAACTCACAGTAACCATGACACTGTAAATATACATGTATTCAGATTATTCTCCAGTATCTTATTGTTAAAGAGGGAACTTTTATTGAAATTGATGTGAGATAAAAAAAATATCTGATTCTGCACTGATTTTTACTGTGTAAACTTACTTTAAAAGAGAAACCTTAAAGGGGTTCTCCACCATAAGGTGATTTTAGTACATACCTGGCAGTCAGTAATGGACATGCTTAGGAAGGATCTGCGCTTGTCTTGGGCTAAATGGCTATGTTGTGAGATTACCATAATACTGTGGATAGCTTTTTGTGAACTTGAATTTCCTGTTTGAGTTTTCTTTTGCTTACAAATCCCATAATTCCTCCCTCCCACACATCAGCCACCCCACCCATTGAAACAAATGAGCTGCATCCATCAAAAGACCTGTGGTTTTCAATCAGGGTGCCTCCAGCTGTTGCATTAGTTGCAGATTGATCCCCCAACCCATTGAAGCAGACAGGCTCCTTGTCATCAGCTGACTAGTGATGTCAGGTCTTGGCCGCATTGCAAGCTGGGAAAAATCTGAGACAACAGTCATTTTGTATGCTGATAAAAATAAATGGGGTGGAAATCACAGAAGAATTTTGAGAAAACCATCACACACACGGGTGTGGAAAACAAAAAAACAAAACTACTTGTCCAAGGGACTAAAACGGAGCAGAATCTACTTGTCCTGGTACAAAATAATGTTAACCCAAATAGTATGTAAATAAGGTATTTTCTTAATAAAAACTTAATAGGCAGGACCAGTATGTCACCCCATTAGGTGGATAGGGTCCCTGATAAGTAAGTCCGCCCCATTAATGGAATACTGCAGTGCAAAATAACTTATCCTGACCGCTGGGAAACCCCTCCCACCTATTTTTTTTTTTTTTGTAAGGGGCCACGGAAGGAATGGGGGCTTGTCCACATGACGCAGCGAACGACATGTGTCACTATGTCTCTCTTCCCCCCCCCCCCCCCCCCCCCCCCCGATGTTCCTGTGCCATTATATCCCCCCTGCGCAATTATAATCCCCCTCTCCGATGCCCCTGCACCATTATATTCCACCCCCCCACTCTGATGCCCCTCATGTCATTATATTTCAGCCCAACCCCCCCTCTTTTCTCTCCTGTACCACATTATTTACTAAACCTCACCTCCTCTCTGATCCCCTGCTTCCTGTCCGCCCCCATGTGTGCTCCGGTCACTGTTGCTGGACCGCATCCTGGGTCCGGACAGAGGCATGCGATGAGTGACGTCATCGCACGTGCCTACGCTGGGACACTGTCTTCCTGCGTGGCTCGCTATAGGCTGCAGCGCCTATACATTCTGTAGGCATTTAGCCCTGCATGTCCCGGGCGTCAGGCGATACAATGTCCACATCCCTGCACACAGGTACAGACACTATATTATGAACTACACTAACTTTACAGCCCCTGTAGCATAGTCAAATAAAACAAATTCCTGGAATACCCCTTTAACTTATTTTCCTATCGAAAAGCCCAGAGTACAGCACTGGAGCATGGTTGATGCTCCCATAGAAATGAACGGAGGGTGTGCTGTCTACCGGTAGACGACGCGCGCTCCTCAGTGAGAGAGTCAGGGACCCAGTGGTCTGACCTCCCGCGATCTGATATCCTGTGTATAGAGGAGAAGTACATTTTCACTGAAGTTCTCCTTTAATATAAAGCTGCCCCTTTACTGGGGCTGGGTGGGGCAGGTAATTCACTACAACAGCAGCCACTGCAGAAACTTAGTCTGCAAAAATCTAAGACATAACTTGTATATTGGCGCAATG
Source organism: Hyla sarda (assembly GCF_029499605.1). Lineage (NCBI taxonomy): Eukaryota > Metazoa > Chordata > Amphibia > Anura > Hylidae > Hyla > Hyla sarda. The sequence goes on along the minus strand of NC_079199.1, from coordinate 37,432,110 downwards.
CAGAATTTTTGCAGCAAAAAATCTGGTGTGTGTGTGTATGGGACTGTAGAATCCCATTGAAGTAAATAGGCTGGAAACACATGCAGAACTTCTATGCGGAAATGTTGCTGTGTGACCATAGCCTAAGGCTTTATCTAGAAGGAATACCCTGTGCCAGTTGTCACGTCTGGATGTGTGTAAGTCTTAGTCTAGGACGGCTGTTATATGCAGTCTCTGCCCTGTAGACGTGTGGTTTCTGATCACTCCAAAGGCTGCTGAATGCAGGATGTAAATACTGGCTTCTGCAGGACTGATTTTCCAGTCACCATGGCAATCTGACAGATTTGTCCAGCCCTCATAAATATGGATGAAAAATTCCTTTGTGTGAAACCACCAGGAGTAATTACAATGTAGAAAGGTAAGGAGTGATGTCCACTTATCATACTGTCCAGGTAATCTGTAGGGTTCACTCACAGCCAAACACAAAGCATTTGTCTAATGTTACCCATACACCCTATTAGGGCAGATAGACGGTAACGCAGGGGGAGAGGTTTACTCAGTGACTCCTACTATTCAAGTATTACATGGACAACCATTTATAGCAATGGCCGTCACAAGTGCATTGCGTACACATTTCTACATCCCTATCCATGACACACAATAGGCATGTCATATACTTATGTGAATCCAGCCGTGATGTAGAAAGCTGACCCGTATAATCAGGACGTCTGAATGAAGATTAGGGCTGCAGCTAACAAGAATATTAATAATCAATCAGTTGTCTATTTCATCGATTAATCAGAAAAAATGTCAAAAAGGTTCAGGTAATTCTACTTGAAAAATTATGTACAGTGACCATATTAAGTTTCTAGCATGTGATCTGACCAAACGGCAGCAATTAGATTTTTATTTATTTACACCGGTTACTGTACAGGATTAATATTATTGATCCTGTACAGAAACCAGCGTAAAATTGATACTGCTGCATGTGTAACTATCTGAACTATTAAAGTAAAATGTTAATGATTCACTAATATTTTAAGTTCAGACAGTTCCCCATGTGGCAGTATCAAATATGTAAAAAAAAAAAAATAATAATAATTTTACTTTTGTATAGCAATAGGAAAAGAGGGGAGCAGTTAATTTTTATTTACATAGCACTCCTATACACATGGGGGTATGTGCACAGACTGCAGAGCATTGCACCCGACCCATGTCTGTAGTACTACAAATACTATGGTGCAAATGCTCTGCACATACCCCCACTGTGTATAGCAGTGTATGTGTACTGCATATACACCGCTATACCCATTGGGGGGGGTTATGTGCAGAGCATTGCACCCTTGTGTCTGTAGTACAGACACAAGGGTGCAATGCTCTGCACATACCCCCATGGGTAAAGCGGTGTGCACTGCACACTACTATAGACACAAGGGTGCAATGCTCTGCATATATTGCTTTACACAGGGGTTGCAGAGCATTGCACCCTTGTCTGTAGCAGTGTGTGTACTATATACACACTGCTCTTCAAATGGTAGTATGTGCAGAGCATTGCATAATAGTTTGCACGCCACTTACACTGTGGTGACTGCGCAGGGGGAATACTTGCTTACACTGTGGCCACTGCTGGAGCGCTCAGTGTCCAGGGGGGGTTGTGAGTGCTGCTGGCAGTGGGTGGTCCTGTGACTGCACATTAAAGGGGGGGGGCATTCAGCGGTCGGGATTGCCTACCCTATGAAAAGTGAAGAACTGTCCCTGTATGTGTGATTGGTAAGCAGTGGGTCAGAGGAGGGTGGGACAGGGACTTGATGAAGAGGGTGTGGCTTAGCATATGACCGCCGGCACCAACGAATCGGATTATTCGATAACTGGATTCATTGTAGACGAATCCAGTTATCGAATTTTATCGAAAAATCGTTGCAGCCCTAATGAAAATGTGCCCGCCCTCTGTCCTCCACCACCCCCTTTTAGCCTGTGGACACAGTCACTTCATCTCACATAAGTTCTGGTATGGTTTTATATGTCTAGCATGGTGTTTTCCAAGCAGTACACCTCCAGCTGTTGCAAAACTACAACTCCCAGCATGCCCAAACAGCCTTTGGCTGTTTGGGCATGCTGGGAGTTGTAGTTTTGCAACAGCTGGAGATGCACTGTTTGGAAAACACTGGTCTAGTAGGTGCTTAAAAGGGGTATTCCAGGATATTTGTTTTTACTTGACTATGCTACAGAGTCTGTGAAGTTCCTAATATAGTGTCTCTGTGTATGACTGTTTTCTCACAATTCTCTGATTATCGCCCCAATATTTATTTTTAACAGCATACAAAATTACTCATGTCTCTGGATTTCCCAGGTTGCAATGCATCAAGACCTGACATCACTAGTCAGGTGATCAAAGGGAGCCTATCCTGCTTCAATTCTGCAACAGCTGTAGGCTCCCCGTGTTAGAAAACACTGTTTCAATGGGTGGGGTTGCTGATGTGTGGGAGGAAGGAAAGTGACCACATACTTGCAAGCATGGAACTGTGGGATGTGTAGTTTAGAGAACAAAATGCAACAGGAAATACCTCGTTCAGGCCAGTAAGTACTAAAATCCCCTTATGGTGGAGAACCCCTTTAATGGATGCCTTCAGAAAGGTTATCAACTCCTAACTCGTGGAGGGAGGGGAATAACAAGTGATTGCTAGCAGCAGCCACTAGGTGGTGCCGTCTCACTCTGAGAAGGGCATCAAGCTGTGTGGGTGTGGAAGAGTTCTGAAACTGCTGTCAAAACCAGTTGGCTGTGCGCCAGTGTTGCTGTTTGTTCTGCACTACTGGGGGGAGGAGGCAGAAAAGCAGATCATTACAGAGCACGACGACAACTGCGACTGATCCACTGTATTAAATAACTGGGAGTCTATCACACGGGTTCAATGATATCTCCCAGTCCTCTTACCCTCTTCGGTTCATATTGTGTCATGTAGAGATGAGGGACGTTACAGTAATTCGATTCTGCACGAACTTCTCTGCGTTTGACTTTATCCTACATAACTTAGTTCAGCTTTCAGGTGCTCCGGGAGGCTGGAAAAGGTGGATGCAGTCCTAGGAGACTCTCTCCTTTTTCATCCGACCAGCGCACCTGAAAGCTGAACTAATTCATGCAGGCTTAAGTCAGCAACCGCTGAGCTGCAAGGTTCATGCAGAATCGAATCCATGTAACTAATTTCACTCATCTCTAGTGTCATTATTACAGTAAGGAAAGTACCGCTGGCAAATATCTCTACATAGTAATGCCATAAACCCCCCCATATGTGCTGGGAAGGCAGTCTGCAAGATAAGTTACATAAGATAAAGCAGCAGTTTTACAAGTACTGGTCAATAGCAAAGGTTTTATACCAAGGAAATAGTACAGACTGGGAGATAAACTTTATCTGTAGTATTGACTGAAAAAGGGAACCACCGTGCCGAAGGCTAAGGCTACATAACCACATGCTTTTCACTTATGGCTGGAAAACGGGTGATTTTCATGCAACTCCTAGGAAAACTCAGTCTGAAATAAACCTATTCCCTATCCACAGGTTAGGGAATAAGTAGCTGACTCACCGAGGGTTTGACCGCTGGGGCCCCCCACGATCTTCAGGACGGGACCCCGGCACTTTTAGAAGCGTGTGTGGTCTATTTCTAAGAAAGCACTGATGATGCCCGAATCTTTTTGGCGGCCCCATAGAAATGAATGGAGCATGAGCTGGCTGCAGCACACACTCCTCACTGAGCATCAGGTCCCGTCCTGGTGATCGCAGGGGGGCCCCAGTGGTCAGACCAACTGCGATCAGCTACTTATCCCTTTAGCCTGTGGATAGGAGAGAAGTTACATTTTTTAGCATTTTTTGCCAGAGGTCTCCTTTAAAAGGGGTACTCTGGTGGAATTTTTTTTTTTTTTTTTTTAATGAACTGGTGCCAGAAAGTTACAGATTTGTAATTAGTTCTATTAAATCTTAATCCTTTCAGTACTTTTTATCAGCTGTTTGCTACAGAGGAAAATCTTTTTTTAATTTCTTTTTTGTGTTTTCCACAGTGCTCTCTGCTGACACCTGATGCCTGTATCAGGAACTGTCCAGAGCAGGAGAAAATCCCCATAGCAAACCTATGCTGCTCTGGACAGTTCCTGACACGGACAGAGGTATCAGCAGAGAGCACTGTGGACAACACAAAAAAGAAATTCAAAAAGTAAAGATTTTCCTTTGTAGCATACAGCTGATAAATAGTACTGAAAGTATGAAGATTTTTTTTTTTAACAGAAGTGATTTACAAATCTGTAACTTTCTGGCACCAGTTGATTTAAAAAAAAAGTTTTCCACCGGAGTACTCCTTTTTCAAGAGGGTCTAACACAGATTTGAAGCAGAAAATAAATGTATGCAACTTTCTCATATATATGAATGGGGCACATGCTGTAGACCCAATGGATAAGTAGGATAGCGGGGGAGCTGACCTCTGGGACCCTTCCCCACAATCTCCAGAATGGGACCAGACCCTAACCTTCAGAGACCTACTGTCCCACTTTAGTCACAGCTGAGACCTCGTTCTTGAGATGGGACAGGCAAGCTGGATAAGTTCAGTCACAGATTTCTGCAACAAATCTGCCACATGGGCTGAAATTAATGCAAATCCACTACAAATACACACTAAAAACCACATGATTTGGTGTGGATTTTCTGCTAAACCCCCCCCCAAAAAAAAAAAAAAAAACATTTGTCCAGCCCTACCCCAGAGATATTTTTCTTGGCAGTGTTGGCCATCAGTCTAAAGTGTATGGGGGCCTCCTCCTTTTTTTCCCTTTAACAGATGATGTCATGGAGAGGAGGATTGTTTATTTAAATGCCTGACACTACTGTTCTCAAAATAAGCCGCTGCCAGAAGAGTCTTACCCCTCCTCTCTCCCACATTACTGATTGATGTACTGAATGCTTGTGTATAAAGAGATGTTTGGTCACCTTAACATAAGAAAGCTACATGTAACATGTTTTTGATGTGGGACTACGATGATGGATTGCTGGACATATGCAAACCCTGCCGAAGCTTAGTGGAAGTTGTGGGTCCAGGTCTTAAGGCCATAAACACAGCTTTGATGACTTTGGCTGTGACACAGGTCACTTGGCCATATAGCATAGTCTTGCATCGCAGCTAGTGAATGTAATATGCAGAAACAGCACCACTTATGTCCAAAGGCTGGGTTACATACTACAGCTTAAGTCCCATTCACTTCAATGGAGCTGAGCTGCAATACCAGACATAACCTGTGGATAGAAGTGGTGCTGTTCTTGCAAAAAAAAAAAAACACCACCATTTTGTAATCTTGGACAACCTCTTAAAAGCACACTGTGTGATCCAAATGTATTAAATGGTGAAGAAACTGTCCTTCCTATGTTTAGGCTCTAAAAGATCAACAAGTAGGATAGGGGTTCACAAGAACCAACATTTAAACATAAGACCTATAGGTGTGGGCTGCACACCTGAATGTGAAAAACACCAAAGTAGTGTAAAAAAATAAAAATAAAAAGTGTATAGTTAAAAATATATTTTATTAAATGATTTATTAATAGTTTATAGGGTATGCATACAAAATTTGGGAAGCATCAAATATATGATGGAATAAAACCACGTAATTGTTTAATAAAATTACAAGAAAAAAAAGAGGGGGTACTGGGGTGAGAAAATCCTATCTAAAAAGAACCAATTGATAATAAATAGAATAAATATAAGGTATAGAAGACTGGCTCAGCTGTATAAAGTGCTGGTGCTGCAGGACCTGCAACCCTTATGCTAATGAAAACTAGGTGCAGAATCAATTCATACATAAATACATGTGATGTATCCAATAGCAACCACAAAATATAGAGGTGATAGTGCAAGTAATGTCGAATACTGTGAAGATAGTAAAAACAGCAACAAATATTGTGAGCGTAACAGCAAGACACAAAATATAACTGCAAAAATAGCAAAGGGTATTAATAATGATGGCAGCCAGTATGTGAGTAGATACCTGATGGTGTGCAAAAGTAGCAATAGTGCAAATAAAAATAGTAGTAGCAGCCAGTATGCCGATGCACCACACGTACCAGTAAGACAACTCCCCCCAGCCCCACTCCGACACGTTTCGCCAGGAGCAGCTTTATCGAGGAGTGGTGTAGACTGGGGTGCCATAGAATTTATATAACGTTGTGCCAATGGGAGGCCAGGCACACACCGGATACCGGGAAGTGGCCGCCGGGGACCAGATATGTGCTCAGATGCCGCTGGATGCCTGACTGTGCCTAATGCATGACTAATTCCTGACTGCTGGAAAAAATAAAAACAGAATACGAAATAGCTACACAACTTTTGAAAAAGCTTCTAAAGCAAAAGTGACAAAATAAGTCACAAATGTAACACAGTAATCATGCAACACATTAACCCACTGGTAAACCCAAAAAAGCAGGTACTAAATCCTTTGAAAAATTCCCCCACTATCCCTATAAAAGAGACAGATCTCCCCTATGCATGAGCTGTTAGCATACACACAAAGCCAAGTTCACATTAAAACACCTTTAAGACAGTAATTGAAAGTGAAAATCGAAATTGAACCACAATGTATCAGGAAAGATTTGTACCTCTGCTGGTTTCTGGACCACTTTCCGATTTTGGCTTAAAAAATACTGATAAACAAATGTGATTGATGCCTAATGGAGACTATGCACGAACAGTAAAGCTGGGTTCACACCACGTTTTTGCAATACAGTTCCTGTATCAGGTTTTTGATGAAAAACTGATTCCTCAAAACCTGACTAAACTGTATCAAAACGTGTGTACAAATTTTAACCCGAATACAGTTAAAAATTGTACACAGTTTAAAAAATGAGGTCCGGGTTTTTTTAAAGAAAAAAAAAACTTTTTTTTTTACTTTTCACTCCATTATGAATAAAGTTTCACTTGTTTGATCGAAATTCCAAGAAAAAAAATAACTGTGCAAAGTCAAAAACCGTATGGTGAAAACCGTATGGAACCGTACGCACATACAGTTCTGTACAGTTCCCATTTGACTCCCATGTTAAAAAAAAAAAAAAAATGTATACGTTTAATACAATTTTTCACCCGGACCAAAAACCGTGGTAGACTACGGCTTTGGGTATGGGAAAAAAACTGACAAAACCTTACAGGATGCAAAACGGACACAAGCTGATGCATCTTTTGGCATACGGTTTTCACATTGAGAACGTATACAGGTATTGCAAAAACTTTGTGTAAATGCAGCCTAAGTTGTAAATGCAGCCATAAGCCAGTGTTTCCCAACCAGGGCGCCTCCAGCGGTTGCAAAACTACAACTCCCAGCATGCCCGGACAGCCAACGGCTGTCCGGGCATGCTGGGAGTTGTAGTTTTGCAACCGCTGGAGGCGCCCTGGTTGGGAAACTGGCATAAGCAAACCCACAAAGGGTATAGTGCCCAGATTTTAGATGTATAACATCTATTCCCTGCTACAGACTTCACTTCTAGTGTAGTAAGAATCCTGCCCATAATCATGTGATCTGGCATTCGTGCTGCCCTGTATTTTCCTACTTCCCAGTTTAGAGCTCTGTCTGCCCTAAACTATTTAGTGTGTGGAGCAGGCACACCCTTCTCTGCAGCCCTGGTGAATAGGAAGCTCATATTACTTGTGCTTAGCTGAACAGCATGCAGCCCGTGATGTCAGCGTCTTACAAACTACAGCCAGGCATGTTACTACTATGACAAGAAGCCAGCGTGCGCCTTCGAGTTCTCCCTGTAGGCTTAGCTGATAGACTAGATTGGTGGGGCCGACCAGCCTGACAAATACATGGAAAGGGAAAAAGGATTGTAATACTGGATTTATACATACCTGATCCAGCCCCAAGCGATAAGCCACTGTGTCAGGAGTGTGATCACATTTTGTTTCCTCCTCCCCTATGTGGAACATGTAGGCTCATGTTTATAGGGCAGGTGAGAGAGATGGCCAACAATCCCTAATAGGCATGGCTGGCTTATAGCTCAGGGACAATATGAAAGTTAAAGAGATTGTCTGCGAGTCTCAGAATTAACAGGGCGTTCCCATCTCAGTCCCTGCGTGTGCCTGTTAGAGGTGGTCAGGAATCTAAAAATAGCCAAGTCAGCTGTACTACGCAATTTACGTAACTCAATGACTTTAAAAGGGGTTATCCAGGAAAAAAAAAAAAACCTCATATCAACTGGCTCCATAAAGGTAAACAGATTGGCGTACACGCAAAGAAAATAAAAAAAATAGCGTATTTTTGGTCACTTTTTATACCATAAAAAAATATATATACACAATCAAAAAGTCCAATCAAAACAAAAATGGTACCGATAAAAACTTCAGATCACGGTGCAAAAAATGAGTCCTCATACCGCCCCGTACGTGGAAAAATAAAAGTTACAGGCGTCAGAAGATGACATTTTTAAACGTATTTATTTTCCTGCATGTAGTTATGTTTTTTTTCAGAAGTGCGACAAAATCAAACCTATATAAGTAGGGTATCATTTTAATCGTATGGACCTACAGAATAAAGAGAAGGTGTCATTTTTACCGAAAAATGTACTGCGTAGAAACGGAAGCAGTACATTTTTTTTTTCTGTTTCGTCGTAGATTTTGGTGTAAAATGACTGACTTCATTACAAAGTATAATTGGTGGCGCAAAAAATAAGCCATCATATCGATTGTTAGGTGCAAAATTGAAAGGGTTATGATTTTTTAAAAGGTAAGGAGGAAAAAACTAAAGTGCAAAAATGGAAAAACGCTTGTGGCTTAAGGGGTTAATATTGATGGCCTGTCCCAAAGATAGCCGGGATGACCCCTTTAGCATGTGACTGACAGCTCTTCTCCCGCCTCGACACACACACACACACACACACATATACTGTATATATAGTCACAATGCATACATGAGCACATGCCCTTCGCTTTAGACAAAAATTGTAACCAGAAAAAAACAAACCATTTTAATAAACTGTATTCACACCATGCCTATATTTGAAGCTGCAGATTTTAATGTAACCTAAATGACTGAACACAGCTTCAAATTTGAACAGGATACTGTTTGTATGACTAGACCCTAAGAGTATGTTCACACAGTAGGAAAATGTGTGGAATGTTCGCCGGTACAACATGGCAGATGTTAGGACCACTCGGAAATGCAGAGTCTCAGAATCGCCGTGCGAACACTCTCAACACTGCGGGGTGTCGGCATAGCTAGGACCCCACAGGAATGCACCTTCTCAGACTGCTATGCATTCCATGTGGACTCCGCACAAAGAATGAAAGGGTTTGATTCTTTGTGCAGACACGGAAAATGGAATTTCCATGCCGGAAACATCTGACATGGAAATTACACCGTGTGCACAGAGCAGCAGAATCCCATTGAATTCAACAAAACTCTGCTGCAGCGGAATCTGACGGATTCCAATGCGGAACCCGGTACAGAATTTCTGACGTGTGAACATGGGCTAAGAGTTCATTCACACAGGCGGATTTTGCTGGAGATGTTCTGCAGCCGACTTATTCTAACCATTGACTTTAAATGGGAAGCAAAACCTGCAGCATGCTTTGTATGTGAATGTACATTAAGACTATGGGAACAAGTATTAAATAAAGGGTTGGATTGGGTGACACTGGAACATGTTTTACTGTTAACGTTACTTCTCAACCATGTTCAATGAGAATAGGAATGAGGTGCAATACCAGACGCAGACACGTCTCTGGATAAAGTAGTAGGCAGCACCGTTCTACAACCTGTGGGACAGTGCAGGTAGGTACTTCTGATGGTTGTTTATAGACATCCAGCAGTGTGTCCTGGTTTAAAGGGGTGCTCCGCCCCTGGCATCTTATACCCTATCCAAAGGATAGGGGATAAGATGTCAGATCGACGGGGTCCCGCTGCTGGGGACCCGGGGATCGCCGCTGCGGCACCCCGCTATCATTACTGCACAGAGCGAGTTCGCTCTGTGCGTAATGACGGGCGATACAGGGGCCGGAGCAGCGTGACATCATGGCTCCGCCAGGGGCCGTGACGTCACGAGGGGCGGAGCAGTGACGTAACGATGCTCCGGCCCCTGTATCGCCCATCATTACGAGCAGAGCGATCTCACTCTGCGCAGTAATGATAGCGGGGTGTTGCAGCAGCGATACCCGGGGTCCCCAGCAGCGGGACCCTGGCGATCTGATATCTTATCTCCTATCCTTTGGATAGGGGATAAGATGTCTAGGGGTAGAGTACCCCTTTAAGGCTCATACACACAGCTGTATTACAGATCACTAATAAGACCCTATACTCTACACCAGTGTTTCCCAACCAGGGCGCCTCCAGCTGTTGCAAAACTACAACTCCCAGCATGCTCAGACAGGCTTTGGCTGGTTTTGCAACATCTGGATGCACCCTGGTTGGGAAACACTGCTCTTCACCTTGCTGTGCCACAATTTTCTATGGCATACGATGTTACAGCGGCACAACTGTGGATTCATAGTATGATCCCATAGGGACTACATTTAAAGCCTTCGGATACTCACATACAACAGTAGTGGGCAGCATGATGTAAATAAAAAGACAGACAAAACTGCCCTCATGTTTACCCTGTTGGTGTTTAATGTGCCATAGTCACAGAAAAATACTGTATTTAAAAAAAAAAAAAAAAAGCCTTTTTCTTGTAAATCCACGTGGTATTGTTCTGTGGTTTCTTGACCCATGTGATCACATTGCCCACAGGACCCCGAGGCTGCCAGCTCGCTGTTATACTGTAGTTTATCAGTTTTAACCACTGAAAATAATTCACACAGACAAGTTAAAGATTTCTTGAACAGAATTTTTTCTAATTTCTGATGGAAATTGTTCTGATGAGGATGACGACAATGTTGATTTGTTACAGTGACAGGTGTCACATGTAAATCTGCTGTGTAACCCTTGCCATACTGTCCTACATCTTCCGTATGAACAATGATTAAGCCTATGAAGTATTCACATGCCAAGCACTCCGGGCAAAGAATGTATGAGTAAACAAGGGCACCTCCTGCCTCGTTCACGTGGAGCCTTTAATATTAGGAGGTGAAACACATTCATTCAGTGTATGTCAGATATAGAATACACTGTTCGGTCACTTTAGGGCTTGGTGGTTTACCGGTTCACACTGAATACTGAATTTTTCCCCATACCGCAATACCGGTTTGGCCCCTCCCCCTCGGGAATTAATGAATTATCAGCCCAGCGCTGCGCTGTCCCCACATCAGGGAACTAATCATATGACATATCATAAATCTATACTGTACGCTGTATCCCTATGCCAGCCGGCTTCTTACATGACAGAGGGCTCAGCCTATCACCTGTCGAGACGGAACATTGCTGCGGCAGGTGATAGGCTGACAGCTCTCCGACTTTCCCGTCCCCGGGAAGCAGGTCCGGACGGACGGGGAAGGTGAGTTAAAGTTTGCTTTGGTTACCTTTTGCAGCCCGAGCATAGGGATACAGCGTACAGTATAGATTTCCAGCGGCCCACAACAAACAGGAGGATGAGGAGGGCAGCGCCTGCAGTGATATGTGAGTATTTACCCCGATGGGGACAGCGCAGCGCTGGGCTGATCAATTTTTTTTTTTTTGGGGGGGGGGGGGGGGGGGGAGAATACCGTTATATACAGTGGAACCCCCATAAGTTACAAAAATACCGTGATACACATATTTGGTCATACCGCCCAGCCCTAGGTCACTTTTAATGTTAAGTTCTGGCCTCTCTTTAGGCTCCCATGTCTGAATTAAAGTTGTAAAGTTCTGTCCATAGACAGGAGGTAGGTGGACTCCGACCCTTCCTCAATGACTGAGGTTGAAAGGAAAATTTACCAGCTAATTTAACAAAAAATAAAAAAAAACACAATGTGGGGGACAGCATAACAGTGTTTCCTAACCAGGGTGCCTCCAGCTGTTGCAAAACTACAACTCCCAGCATGCCCGGACAGCCTAACCGTGTTTCCCAGAGTGCATCCAGCTGTTGCAAAACTACAACTCACAGCATGCCCAGACAGCTTTACTGTTTCCCAACCAGAGTGCCTCCAGCTGTTGCAAAACTACAACTCCCAGCATGCCCAGACAGCCTAACCGAGTTTCCCAACCAGGATGCCTCCAGCTGTTGCAAAACTACAACCTCCCAGCATGCTCGGACAGCCTAACAGTGTTTCTCAATTAAAGTGCCTCCAGCTGTTGCAAAACTACAACTCCCAGCATGCCCGGACAGCCTAACAGTGTTTCCCAACCAGGATGCCTCCAGCTGTTGCAAAACTACAACTCCCAGCATGCCCGGCCAGCCTAACAGTGTCTCCCAACCAGGGTGCCTCCAGCTGTTGCAAAACTACAACTCCCAGCATGCCCGGACAGCCGAAGGCTGTCCGGGCATGCTGGAAGTTGTAGTTTTGCAACAGCTGGAGGCACCCTGGTTAGGAAACAGTACTCTAACAGATAGCTCTGACGTGCAGCGGTATACAAAAATGTGCATACCCTGCCCACCTTCCACATCTTTTTACTTTACAGGACAATTCTTTCCCATAGAGTAAAGACAACAAGGTATACCAACATACAGCTGCCTATATATACCAACCTATATATGCCTATATATACCAACATATATGGCAAACCAGGTTCTCAAACCTAATGTGAACATATACTTCTATGCACGCTATGTCTTTCAGTTGAGCAGCAGAGCTTCCATTCAGTACTCAACATGGGTGTGACTGCCTGAAGGCGTCTGTAGAATACATTACAAAAAAAATAATAGTGTAAAATCTACATTTTACTACTGGCCAAACCACATACCATTGTGGAGTGCAAGCGAGAGTGTCATAATGTTTAGACGCTAGCACAGGATCTGGGTGGAGGCACGTGACACCACGAGAAAGCTCTGGTATTGGAACAATGTCAGCGAGTAAATAAGAGCTGTAAGTTGTACTTCAATGTCAACTCATCTATACAGGATCAACAGCGAGGAGACTGATGACACAGCCGAACTGAAATAATCCAAGCGTCCCACATGACAGAATGACCTCCCTGATGATACTAGGTTATGAGCGGAGGATTACAGACAATGTTTTAAAATACATAATACGTACACAGTATACCAATGCGGCTGATAATCACCTATTCACTGCGCTGTCTATGGAAGCAGCTGTCTGCACAGCCTCAAAGAGACAGCTTCCAGTAGGAACATTTTCCTGACCCGTCCTCAAGCCTCTAATGATATACATACACACATTATACATACATACACACACACATTAAAATATATATATATATATATATATATATATATATATATATATATATATATATATATATATATATATATATATATATATATATATATATATATTATTTTTTTTATTATTATTTTTTTTTTTTTTTTTTTTTTTTAGGGCTGCACGATCCAGGAAAAATATGCGATTGCGATTTTGGGCCTAAATATTGCGATATGATATAATATAAAAAAGAAAAAAAAAAAATGGTGAAATCACCCCCCCCATTTCATATCCAATTGCCTCCATTTCACATCTACCTACCCATTTTATGCCCCCCCCCCTTGTCATATTCCCCTCCTGTCACTTGTACTGCAGTAATACACTGGGTTTCCTGGGAAGATTTCAAATATTCCGCGGGACCTGGGAAACCTAGTGTATTACTGAAGTACAAGACCTTTCCCCATCAGCCAATCACTGGCTTGACATGTGACACCACTGCGGCCGGTGATTGGCTGAAAAGGAGAAAGGTCCTACTGCCTGTACTAAGAGAGGACACTTTGGACGAATCTGCAGAGACGAATCTGCAGGGACCGGGACATGTGAGCATAAGGTTTTTTTTATTTTTCTCCCTGCGCCCTTAGCTCAGCGTTTTTCTAGCAAGGTGCCTCCAGCTGTTGTGAAACTACTACTCCCAGCATGCCCAGACAGCCTTTGCCGGTCTGGGCATGCTAAGAGTTGTAGTTTTGCAACAACTGGAGGCACCCTGCTAGAAAAACACTGACTTAGTATTTAAATTAGATTTTACCTGCTCTGGCCGGCCCCCGCCACGGGAGCCAGCCCGAGGAGATAATCGCATGTTTTCCTGGGGGCCGTATCGCCATATCGCAAAAATTGCGATTCGTGCTCGGGGCTACAAGCATTGCTATGAATCAGTATTATTAACAAACAGACCTTACATAGCGGTTGAAATGTGCCATAAGCAGACATTGCATATGTACCTGTTTGAAAGATAGTGACCCTACCCCAGCAGTTGAAGTGTGCATAAACCATGTCCCAAGGCATGCCTATAGAGGGCATACCCTATAGAGTAAATAAGGGAGGGTTGGGTGGGTTCCACAAAAAACGTACACCCCACCTACAGGGGGGGTTATATAGCCCCACCTGGAGGTGCGGAGGCGTTAAACCACATGCCCCTCGCACAAATACAGCCTTAACACTATATACATATACTGCTGGGACCCTCACTAATCACTTGAACAAAAGTCAAATGTGTCCCACTATTAATTCTCTAGGATTTCTGAACATTGCTGAGCACAGACTGTAGCTGCCTCACACAGTGAATACATGCTGCTGCTCCATTCACTCGGGGACATTCTTGTGATCAGTGGGGGTCAGAGGATGGACTCCCACTGAGCAGCTAGTTCTTCCCTATCCACAGGACCATATACATTACACAAAATAAAAAAAGGATAAGTTAATGCAGTGTAAACCCAACTAGTATGCCTCCAGTTTATGTTGAAAACTACAACCCCCAGCATGCCTGAACAAAGCTGGTAGTTTTTCAACAGCTAGAGGCAGACTGGTTGGGATACACTTGCCTTAAGCAATGTTCCCCTACCTGTGGGTCTCCAGCTGTTGCAAAACCACAACTTCCATTGTGTCGTGACCCCCTTCATATGTTAGGGCATGATGAGATGTGTTTTGCAACAGATGGACATCCACAGGTAGGGAAACATTGCATTAGGTTTTCAAACTTTTACTTTTTACAGAACACTCATCTAAGGTGTATGGATAGCCTCCTGACTTTACCCCTACTCACCACATTTTTGGGTTATCAGTATGAAGACAAATAGGTATTCGGGCATATACTGACACGCACCCATTGAGCATAATATACTAGTCCGTCTACAAGTAACCACATTAATTCTGTGTGTGTGTGAAGGAGGCCTAAATATCAAGCTTCAGATGTAGAATTATAAACCCTTCACGGTCTCTTCTGTAGAGCAGCCAACAGTGCAAGGAAAGTACCCAGCTCTGTGCTGTATAAAAATAATCCCGGAGTATTTCATTAAGGGAGTAAAGCATATGAATGCTGCAACATAGACGTCTAATGCAAACGTCTTCTAAAGACTTCTTTATCTTCTTAATGCCCACAAAATGTATCACCTACCTACATAGTAATTCCTGTAAGGACAGGAGAACGTATAGTAGTTACAGTCAGCTGTTCCTTTCAATGTACCAGGTGTCCTGATATAACCCAAGGTCAACTAAGAAGCAGCTGCTCACAGCATAACACATAATATGGGAGATAGCCCACCATAGACAACAGTGCCCGATCATTCCTTGTGCTATTCACAAATCCAGAGAAGCTGACATTAATGCTTCCTCCAGCTATAGTCATCTGTTCTCTGGAGAAGCCTCCACTGTCACATGCGTACGCTCAGGAACAGAGGAGGAGCCATGGTTGGTCCCTGTAGGGACAAAGCAAACAGAGTTACCACAGAAACCCCTAATGCTATGCCATAAAAAACTGCACTCATGGAGGACGACAGCAGCTGTGGGGAACACGCCAGTTTATAAACTACAACATTTGCACCAAAACATTAGTTCTAGATGTAATCTGTACTATGGCGCAGACGCTCACAGCCTTACGTAGGATCTGCATTATTATAATGTGTTATTGCTGACGACTACACCTGCAATGAGAATAAAACAGCAGTAGATTATCTACGTTAGCCATGATGCATAAAGGGCAGGTAAAAAGGTTGTTCAACCAAAAGGAACAGAAGTTTCTTAATATAAGGAGAAAGATCACTAAGGGAATTCTTAACGGTCCTACAGCTGCCTCTTAAATGCTTTTACATGAAAAAAGACGAAGTTAACAAATCAATATAAAATACTCCCTTCTCATGGCTGACAGCGCTTGGTTAATGATTCCCTTCCTCCCAGTACAGAGCAGAGTTGTCTGGCCACGTGTTACCCTGGTATGTGATCTAGCAGAGATATTTAGAAGCCTGAATGTCACAATGTAACAAGAAGGCTTGGCTCCAGGCCTAGTATTTACATTATATAATAGCTATCATTTTTCACACGTGAGCTCCCTAGATTTATCAACGCTGCATGCAAGTATTAGGCTAGGTTCACACTACGGAATTTCTGAAGCGGAATTTGTGAACGGAAAATCCGCTTGAAAATTTCCACCTGAAGAACGGCGTTGCTGATTCTTCAAGCGTAACTACTCGCGGAACACATTGCAGTCTACTGGAGACTTCAGTGTCCGCGCGGTCCTAGCACCGACTAAGTCAGTGCTGGCCGCACTTGCAGTCTCCGCGCAGAACTTTTCTGCCCGGAGATTCCACAGTGTGAACCTAGCCTGAGATGTATGTTCACACGCTGCTTTAACCCCTTGCCGCATACGGACGTTTATTAATATCCATATGCAGCTCCCGAGGTATGACGCGCACTCAGCAGGTGAGCACGCATCATACCCGGTGGGTCCCATGACTAATGCCGGACATCGCCGATCGGGCCGATGTATGGCATTAACTCTTTAGACGCGGCAATCAGTTGATCACCGCGTCTAAAGTGAAAGTAAAAGCTTTCCGGCAGCTCAGTCAGGCTGAGCGGGACCATCACGGTTAAATCGCGATGTCCCCATCCGCTAGGACGCAGCAGGAGTGTCCCTTACCTGCCTCCTGCGCGTCCAAGCGGTGATTAATTGCTCCAAGCCTAAAATCCAGGCTTGAGCAATCAACCGCCGATAATGATCATTGCATTGCAACGCAATGGCAGTGATCAGTGTATTGAATCTATGTACTGCATATTCTAGTCCCCTATGGGAGCTATAACACTGCAAAAAAAGTGAAAAAAAACGTTATTGAACATGTTCTTTCTTCATGCGGAATTCGCGTCCTAACCCCATAGAAGTCAATGTAAAAATGTTTTTCATGCCGCCACACTTCCGCGCGGAATTTGCGCAAAAAAAAATTAATTTCTGAGCAGATTTGTTCAGCGCACATGTTTGTCAGTGTGAACGTACCCCAATGTAATAGAGCAGCAGGAAACGCTAGCAGAATGCTTGGATGTATAGGGAGAGGTATAAGCAGTAGAAAGAGAGAAGTGCTCATGTCGCTGTACAGAACACTGGAGGCCGTATCTCCAGAAGGATATAGATACTCTAGAGAGAGTTCAGAGAAGATACTAAACTAGTACATGGATTGCAGGATAAAAAAGGGACAGAGGGCTATGATAGAAACTTTTAAATACATAAAGGGAAGCAACACGGTAAAGGAGGAGAGCATATTTAAAAGGAAAACCACCACAAGAGGACAGTTAAATTGGAGGGGCAAAGGTTTAAAAGCAATATCAGGGAAGTATTACTGAGAGAGTAGTGGATGCATGGAATAGCCTTCCTGCAGAAGTGGCTGCTGCAAATACAGTGAAGGAGATTAAACATGCATGGGATAAGCATAAGGCTATCCTTCTTATAAGATAGGGCCAGGAACTATTGATAGGATTCAGATTATTGGGCAGACTAGATGGGCCAAATGTTCATCTGCCGACACATAGAATGTCAGAACAATGTTAGCCAATTCAGTTACAGATTAGGGCAGTATTTCGCAACCAGGATGCCTGTGGGGGCAAGAACCAGAATCTCAGAACCACTTATTTAGGTGCAAATCCAAAAGTCCTTTTTGCTGTGGATTTTACTTGAGCAGGGAAGGGGGGGGGGGGGGTGAATGGGACCCAGAAGGGGGGGGGGGGAAGAAAAAAAAAAAAAAAAAAAAAAAAAAAAAAAAACAGTAGCAAGCAAATTGGCAGGATCTTACCATACTGCAGTTATTTCTGCACAGAAACAGGAACATGCTCTTAGTCGGAAACTGGCCTTGAACTTTACTACTTACATTGTAGCAGTGGGGAATATACAGCAAACTCTGCATGCAACACAGTCATACATCTGAGCCATGGCAGAAGACTTCACTGCTGTAAACACCATATCATGCTTTTTAATCAACCATTTTGCCTATGTAGTACTTGCCAGCTTTGCCATAACGTCCACATACTCAAATGCTCCAAACATTATTTTACAGGTGCAATCAGGGACTTCCAAGGCTATACTGCTGCAGCACACACCACATGGTCGCACATCCACAACATGTAGCTTGTTCTAAGGCTTCACAGCAACATTTATTAAACAGGTTGGTAGTGTACTCTAGGATCATGAAGTGCAAGCCCACTAGCCACGTCACGGCCACCTGTAAGTAGTGGGTCCCTAGCATAAAATGGTGCAGCACAGAGTGGTGATCCCCGCTCCAACACCAGTGCCCACAGGGGGATTGACCCAACTGGCAGAGCAGCCCCAATGCCACTCAAACCAGTCACTGGGCCGCGCCTCCCCACAGACAGCGCCGGGGAATGAATGGATGCCAAACAGCACTGCACCAGAGGTAACAGATGTAAAAAGCTCACTCAACATGTACTCCCAGTATGAGACTGAGAGGCTGCCAGGAGGAATAGGTCCCTAATGCAGCTTTCTGACAATTATAGAGCCTGTGCTGACCAAGGAGAAAAAAATAAAAAATAAAGAAGGGATAGAAAATAATGTGAATTCAACTTGAGAAAACAGATATGGTCACACATCCACAACATGCATCTTGATCTAATGCATCTCAGTAGAGATGAGCGAAGTTACGGTGATTCGATTAGTCACAAACTTCTCGGCAGTTGCCGACTATCCTGCAGAAATTAGTTCAGCTTTCAGGTGCTCCAGTGGCTGGAAAAGGTGGATACAGTCCTAGGAGAGAGTCTCCAGCCCATTGGAGCACCTGAAAGCTGAACTAATTTCTGCAGGCTAAAGTCAGCAACCACCGAGCTGGGAAGTTCGTGACGAATCAAATCACTAACTTCGCGCATCTTTAGTTCTCAGCAACATTAAACAGGTCGTTAGTGTACTTTATGATCATGAAGTGCAAGCCCCATGGTTTGCACTGCACCATTACCAGTCTGCAAAGCTTCACTTGAAGGATTAAAGGAGTACTCCGCTGAAATTTTTAGTTTTTTGTTTTTTTTAAATCAACTGGTGCCAGAAAGTTAAACAGATTTGTAAATTACTTCTATTAAAAAAAATATTTACCCTTTTAGCAGCTGTATGCTACAGAGGAAATTTATTTTTTTTAAATTTCTTTTTTGTGTTGTCCACAGTGCTCTCTGCTGACACCTGATGCTCGTATCAGGAACTGTCCAGAGCAGGAGAAAATCCCCATAGCAAACCTATGCCGCTCTGGACAGTTCCTGACACGGACAAAGGTGTCAGCAGAGAGCACTGTGGACAAGACAAGAAATTAAAGAATTGAATTTCCTCTAACAAAGCTGCTAATAAGTACTGAAAGGATTAAGTTTTTTTAAATAGAAGTAATTCACAAATCTAACTTTCTGGCACCAGTTCATTATTTATTTTTTTTAAAGTTTTTCACCGGAGTACCCCTTTAACCAGATGTTGGCCTACAAGTGTCTGATAGGGGAGGGGGCACTAAGTACTCATTGCTGTTCTTACAACATCTACACTGAAATCTTTCAAAGATCACTATGTGGTCTCCCATTCAAGTCAATGCCACTTCCATATTAGAAAGATTGAGTGGAAATCTCCACTTAATATCCAATATCTTTGAGGTCTTTAGTTCGTGAAAATTCTGATACAGGGCACCCCCTGACCCCATAGGTCATCTGTGGGGTCCTTATTTAGGAGTCCAATTATATAAAATATAACCATCTGGAACTTACTAAGAATATGAATTACACGTAATATGTAACTATGTATACACTCTTCCTGATAGCTTGTGCTTACCTGATGACAAGCTCTCCTACTAACAGTTCCATGTATAGTTATAGTTCCCTTCCATGTATAGTTAAATCTTTTTTTATTTTATTATAATGTGAATGTAAGCAGTAATCGGCAGTCATCTAAGTGGTATTTCCCTGAGGGCCTGTACTTTATATGCAGAAAACCACAAGATAAAATCTCCATGATGCGAATCTCTAGGACGTTAACCTGACATTTCATGTCTTCTAATGACTACTGCTGGCGCTGACAGACACTAAGCAGCCTGACTAAGCCCCTATAGCTCAGTACTGCTGCACCACATTGGAGATGCAGCAAATCATTTTGTGAGCTGACAGAGCAGAATTCTGACTGCATCAGTCAATGTGTAAAGCGAGAGATGGAACTCAAGATTGCTACACGCTAAAGCATTTGCAGAGTCACTTAACATTTGTAGATCATATCTAAATGTATACCAGAAAATTATGAAGCCTTCACACCATACTGAACTCGCTTGTCAGCAGACTCTACAGAACACTACAGAAGAGCACATGGCTTCTTTTACCAAACAAAGAGGAGGAAGTCAATAATAAAGGCCAGGACACCATGGCATTTCTCAAGCAGCCTATATTCTGATTACATGTATCCTTATACCAGGGTGCCTCAAGCTGTTGAAAAACTACAACTCTCAGCATGCCCGGAAAGCTTTTGGCTGTCCGGGCATGCTGGGAGATGTAGTTTTGCAACAGCTGGAGGCACCCTGGTTGGGAAACACTGCCTTATACAGTATGTTAGTAGAAGGCCACAGCAAGTTTACACTTACTACTGATCATATGTATATCCATGAGCATTTAAAGGGGTACTCTGGCCCTAATACATTTTATCCCCTATCCAAAGGATAGGGGATAAGCTGTATGATCGCGGGGGTCCTGCCGCTGGAGATTGTCATTGCGCACCCACCTTTGTGAGCTCTCCACAGCGTTGGAGGCCCAGAGTGTGTAGAGTCACGACCACAGGGCTGGTCACAATACTCCGGCCCCGTGGTCGTCAGGCTACACACTCTGGGCCTCCAGCACTGTGGAGAGCTCACAAAGGTGGGTGCGCAATGACAGATTGGCAAGACCCCCGCGATCATACATCTTATCCCCTATCATTTGGATAGGGGATAAGATGTATTAAGGCATGAGTACACCTTTAAAGGCTGTTTTAGATAGACACATCTAAAGAGATTTATCAAAACTTGCGCAGAGGAAAAGCCGACCAGTTGCCAACATAAACCAATCAGATTGCTTCTTTCCTTTTTGAAAAGGTATCTGAAAAACAGCTTTTTCATTTTTCAAAAATAGAAATCTGACTGGTTGCTATGGGCAACTTTTCCCCAGCACAGATCTTGATGAATCTCTCCCTATTTTCCTAATTAGACCCAATCTTCCCTGAAACCACCTGTTAAAAGATGCCAATATCTGCATACATCCCCTAAAAAGTATTTTACTGTTAGATTACTATAGCGCAATCCTGTTATACTGGCGCTTTGCTGCTGGATCTTGAACCAATCTATGGTGATTTTTACAAAGCAGCAGATGTTAAAATCTCAGACATTTCTGCAACTTAAATTGCTTGTCTTGTAAACTTCCCCACTCATGGAACAAATTTATCACAAGCCACATTCAGATGAATGACAAGAATATCTGCAACATGTGAATCTACCCCAATTGGCTTCTACACTAATTTACGTACCCTTATTTTATGAAGGTTTCTGCAGTGTACAACTGGTCTGAGCTGTCATAATTCTCTACAGGAACTACCCAATAGGCTCTCTGCTGGTAAAGTTTAGACGTTATATGAATAGGTGCGTTGAAGGTTAACCTTAAAGGGAACCAATCATCAGATTTTACCCAATATAACGCTTGGCAAAGCGTTATATAGGGTAAAATTTTTATTTTCACCATTTCCGTATCACCATTTTCACCATAGTCACTGCCGCCGCCGTAAGTAGTCACCTGGGCAGGGAGCTCTTCTCATCTAACTCCCGTTCTTCGGCCGGGAGCGACGCCCCCTCCGCTTGATTGATGGGCCGCGTCATCGCTCTACGCAGTCTGTTCAGTGAGCGGAACAATGACGCGGCCCATCAATCAAGCGGAGGGGGCGTCGCTCCGGGCCGAAGAACGGGAGTAGGTGAGAGGAGCTCCCCGCCCAGGTGACTACTTACGGCGGCGACTAGTTTATAACTTCGTATCTTCACCATCCCTGGGGGGCAGGAACGTCCCCCGGGGATGGTGAGGACAACAATTTTACCCTATATAACGCTTTGCCAAGCATTATATAGGGTAAAATCTGATGATTGGTTCCCTTTAAATTTAACATTTACATGGCAAAATGAATTAAATGTACATTTTACACTAGTTTATTCCCCACTTCTGCTTTTTGTTCTATTTTGGATATATACATAAAAAGGGTCACCTGATGTTAGTTTGGGATCCATGGACACTAGTGTTGTGGCTTCAGCTTACGCTGCTGCCTATGGTATCTGACTTATGATGGCATCTGCTACAGCTTTCCAGTAAGTCTGCCCAGACTGACTAGAGGTTCCTAGAAGCACCTCTGATGACAGTGTGAACAGGGCCTAGAGTCTTGTTAAAAGGCACTGTTGCATGAATTACATGGTTTAGTGCCCCACTGAGCCTGCTATAAAACACTAAGAGCATAATTTTTTTAGACCAGTGTTTCCCAACCAGGGTGCCTCCAGCTGTTGCAAAACTACAACTCCCAGCATGCCCGGACAGCCTTTGGCTGTCCGGGCATGCTGGGAGTTGTAGTTTTACAACAGCTGGAGGCACCCTGGTTGGGAAACACTGGTTTAGACTATAATAGGATTCACAATGACTTCAAAAACACATTTATTGTTGGAGAGAAATATTAAATTTTATTGGAATCTCAGAACATCACAAATACAGGAGGTGTAATCTACTCCAACAGACTGACATACAATACAAAACACCATAGTCTAGACAAAAAAAAAAGTTAAAAAAAAAATGCATCTCAGAGCAAATCTGGAACATTACAGACCGTACAGGTTAAAAACTTCACTATTTGTGACAAAAATAAGCAGATATTACCATTATGTTGTGCATTACAATTTTCATACCTTACAACAAGTAACAATTAGGAATTCCAAATTCACCCTGCCTGATGTAAATATTACAAACTTGCTAACAAAGCAAGGATTTTTTGGTCTGTGTCCCTTGTGAATTTATGTCAAACAGAAAAGAAAACAAGACCTCTTCTACACAAAACACACACTTTAGTAAACGTGGCTCCAAAATCCATGTCTGTGCATCCTACTCGACTCTTATGGTGTTTTACCTGGCCTTGGAAAGATTGCAAGGATCTAGGCGACAAATGAATTGGGTAGTTTCACCTCTTCATCTTCTAACTGTTCCTACAAAACAAGAACAAACAAAAAGACATTTAACTGGGTGCCACATCTATTCATATAGGAGGCCTCACAAAACAAGTCCTTCAGCCATGCGAGTACTGACATGGCTGGCAGAAAGCTTTTCTAGTACATTCTTCATTTTTAATCACTATAGGGGGGAGATTTATCAAAACCAGGGTAAGAGGAAAAGTTGGCAACTCAGCAACTTTTCCTCTGAACAGGTTTTGATAATTTTGGAAATTGGGTATTTTACATTTACACTGTTTGGCATCATTAAATCTTTGAGGACGGAGCCATTTTTCATAGCACTCCATTTTTCCACCCACAGACCCATATGTGGGCTTTTTTGCGCCACCAATTTTACTTTGTAATACTGTCAGTCATTTCTCAACCAAATAAAGGGCGAAACCAAAAAAAAAAAAAAAAAAAGATTTGTTAGACAAAAAATGTAAAAAAAAATTAAAAAAAAATTAAAAATGGGGGGACATTTTGTAAGTTGTCGGCTTTCGATTCTATGCAGTGCACTTTATGTAAAAAATGTCACCTTATATTTATTCTGTGGGTTATTCTGTGGCCAATAATCACGATTTTGGACATTGTCGACAATTACCTTGCTGATAATGCACCGCCACCGCCCCCTCCCCCCCCCCCCCCCCCCCGCCAGAGACCACCGCCGCCCTATTGCCTCGCCCATCCCCGGTTTTATAATTACCTGTTCTCGGTGTCCACGCTACTTCTGGCTCCTGCGACGTACTGCAGCGTCCTGTGCGATGCGCAATGACAAGTGACGTCCTCAACGTGACCGTCAGTGCGCAGTGTGACAGCTCAGGACAACGCCGGAGCCAGAAGTAGTGCGGACCCCAGGCCCAGAGAACAGGTAATTATAAAACCGGGGATGGGGGAAGGCAATGGGGCAGCGGTGGTGGATGGACTAGGAAGGACCTCAGGACAGGCAGGAGGAGAGAAGCGGGTGGCGGCGGCGGTCTCTGGACCCGCAAAAGCCGCTGCAGTTCATTGAGGGGGGGGGGGGGGGGGGGAGGAGAAATTGTGTGTAATAGCCGGAATATCGGTACAAGTTATCGGCTATCGGCCTCAAAGGTCGCAGATTATCGGTATCGGCCCTAAAAAAAGAGATATCGGTCGATCCCTAGTCCACATGATTAAAATTATACCGAACTTTCATCGGTCATCTTAGAACTGTACAAAAATTTGAATGTTTAAAATGGTCCTCTTCTGACCCCTATAAAACTTATTTTGCCACATACAGAGCTATATGAAAGCTAATTTTTGTGCCATGGTTTTTAATCGGTAATATTTTTTATGGGATATTTTTATACAATTTTTTTAGGATATGCAAAGTAACCAGATACATGCAATTTTAGACTTTGGAATGTTTGTGTACGCCATTGACCGCAGTTTAACATTTATAGTTTGGACATTTACGCACGCGGCGATACCACTTGTTTATGTTCATTTTTGTTTACATATTTTTAAATGGGAAAAGGGGGGCGATTCAAACTTTTATTAGGGAAGGGGTTAAGTCACATTTATTAACTTTTTCTACTTTTCACGCCATTTTTAGTCCCCATAGGTGATTATGACATGCAATCTTTTCATAGCATACACTGTTCAATGCTATGCCATAGCATAGATCAGTTATCTGTGCTCTGATGCTCCAGCCTGCTGAGCAGGGATGGAGCAGATAGCCCATCGGAGGGACAGGAGGCAGGTAGGGACCCTCCCCGTCCACTCAGCTGTTCGGAACACCACGATTTCACCGCAGCGGTCCCGAACAGCCCAACTGAACTGTCTGGATACTTTTTCCTTTCACTTTAGTCCGGAATTAGACACGGGTCCCGGTGGACCGACCCACTATGACCTGCACTCAGAGTGCGCGTCATTGAAGAGGAGGGGGATGAGGGCGTACAGGTACCCCCTCCGTCCCCATCAGGTTAAAGCTATATTTTAATAGTTTAGACACCTCTGCAGGTGGCAATACCAAACATTTTACTACACTGCTCAAAAAAAAATTAATGGAACACTAAGATAACATCCTAGATCTGAATAAATGAATTAATTGTATGAAATACTTTCATCTTTACATAGTTTAATGTGCTGACAACAAAATCACACAAAACTCATCAATGGAAATCAAATTTATAAACCCATGGAGGTCTGGATATGGAGTCACACTCAAAATCAAAGGGGAAAACCACACTACCGGCTGATCTAACTTTGATGTAATGTCCTTAAAACAAGTCAAAATGAGGCTCAGTAGTGTGTGTGGCCTCCATGTGCCCGTATGACCTCCCTACAATGCCTGGGCATGCTCCTGATGAGGTGGTGGATGGCCTCCTGAGGGATGTCCTCCCAGACCTGGACTAAAGCATCCGCCAACTCCTGGACAGTCTGTGGTGCAACCTGGCGTTGGTGGATGGAGCAAGACATGATGTCCCAGATGTGCTCATTCTGATTCAGGTCTGGAGAACGGGCGGGCCAGTCCATAGCATCAATGCCTTCCTCCTGCAGGAACTGCTGACACTCCAGCCACATGAGGTCTAGCATTGTCTTGCATTAGGAGACACAGGGCCAACCACACCAGCATATGGTCTCACAAGAGGTCTGAGGATCTCATCTTGGTACCTAATGGCAGTCAGGCTACCCCTGGCAAGCACATGGAGGGCTGTGTGGCCCCCCCCAAAGAAATGCAAGCCAATGCCATTACTGACCAACCGCCAAACCAGTCATGCTGGAGGATGTGGCAGGCAGCAGAACGTTCTCTACTGCATCTCCGGACTGCCACGTCTGTCACATGCTCCGTGTGAACCTGCTTTAATCTGTGAAGAGCACAGGGCGCCAGTGGAGAATTTGCCAATCTGTTCTCTGGCAAATGCCAAACATCCTGCACGGTGTTGGTCTGTAAGCACAACCCCCACCTGCTGATGTTGGGCCTTCATACCACCCTCATGGAGTCTGTTTCTGACCATATGAGTGTACACATGCACATTTGTTGCCCTCCTACGGCCTCCTCCACGTCTCCTGATGTACTGACCCGTCTCCTGGTAGCACCTCCGTGCTCTGGACACTACGCTGACAGACACAGCAAACCTTCTTGCCACAGCTCGCATTGATGTGCCATCCTGGATGAGCTGCACTACCTGAGCCACTTGTGTGGGTTGTAGACTGTCTCATGCTACCACTAGGGTGAAAGCCCCGCCAGCATTAAAAAAAAGTGACCAAAACATCAGCTGGGAAACATAGGAACTGAGAAGTGGTCTGTGGTTACCATCTGCAGAAATGCTCCTTTATTGGGGGGGGGGGGGGGGCTTGCCAATTGCCTATAATTTGATTGTCAGTGTTGCTTCCGGCGAGGTCAGTGTGATTCCACAGAAGTGTAATTGCCTTGGAGTTACATTTTGTTGTTTCAGTGTTCCCTTTCTAAAGTAAGCTTTGCTGAGCTTAACTCAAACACCAATTTAGGCTAGTAAAGTAATTCCGCTTTCCAAGTGTTCCACTTCCTTGGAGAAGTCTAGAATAAGAACATCCAGAGTCATTAGAACCTTCTGAGACGTCAGAACAACTTACAAAACTAAACTAATAGATGGTCGATTAAACTCAGGTTTGGAGGAGAATCTTGCTGTAGATTCCAGGAATATATTTACACTTCAATAGATTGTAAGAAAAACTATGTACAATTTCTGCCAAAACAGCACCACACCTGTATCATAATACATACAATCCGTGGGCATTTGCAGTGGCATTACAGAAAGACCGTGTGTTTTTCCGATCTGATACAATCCATTTATAGTTGGATTACAATATTCTGACAACAATACACTCACTTCTGGTCTTCATATGTAATACACATTGGCCCTGATTTACTATTGTAAACCTGACATGTTTTGTCAGGCTGTATGCCAGATTCTGGCGCATTGTGCCAGAAGTTGCGCCAGAATTTAAAGGAAAAAAAAAAAAAAAAACTTCCTGAGAAAACCCGGAAAAAGGGGCATGACCATCTGGAAAAGTGGGTGTTGAAAAGGGGCACTGGCCGCACGGCCCAACATTTTCACAAAAAAACATTTACTAAGATTTCCACAGAAATTGTAGAGGATTTGAGCTGAGGAATACCCCAAAGATCAGAGCATGTGTTTAAAAAAAAAAAAATTAATAAGTAGGTAAACCTTAGTAAATACTGTGGGAAAAAAAATATTGTAGGGAATTTGAACTACACAACACACTGTAAATCAGGGCCATTATACAGCACCAACATATACTGCAACATTGTACTATGGCCATCATTCACAGCAGTCTCAGTGCAGAGCCCTAGGTTTGGTCAAGCCTGATGATTTACTGTGATAAAGACTGTTCCTGGTTGTGATAGTCAAGCTTATTCTATGTATGATAAATTATGCAGCTTTTTTGCAGTTTTGATTCCTCATTTATTATTTTCTCAGGTTCTCACTATGTAATTGGAAATTCTCTTGAAAATAAATGTAACAACAACAACAGACAGGAGATCTTGAAACAAGTGAAGCATCTATTGACTGTGTGAAAACAGCTGTCATTTAAATAGGCACTGTCACTTTAAAACAAAAACCAATAACTTGACATGTTGCAGAGACACCACATTTTGATAGTTTGGGGTAAGGGTTCATACTCTGAGCGATAACAAGTCAAGAGAACAGCAAGCTTAGGCTATATTCACAAAGCAGAATTTCTGCACATCTGCACCAATCCGGGTCCGCAGTCACTTAGGGGGTTTCTGGCTTGTGGAAATTCTGCCGTTTGAATATAACCTAATTGTATGTTCACAAGGCAGAATGTGTGCGGAATTTCTATTTTAAGGAAGTGCACCACCATCTGAGACAGCACATTTCTGAGCGGTCCCAACGTTCGGCAGATTAGTCAAATGTACGGAATGTTCGCAAAGGTTTTTCCCAAGGGGACATGCCGCACATTTCCCGCCGTGTGAACCCGGCCTAAGGGATCCAAAATTCCATTAAAAATCTATGGGATTGCCTCTGTCAACAGAGCTGCTCTCCCTGCCCGTAGATTTATAGGGACAAAACCAGGGATTTATTCTGATTGCCCTATTTGGAGTGGGAATTTTTCCCCTGGTTTGGAGCAATTGGCATCAGCCTCAAAAGGTTTTTTGCCTTTATCTGGATCACCACAGTAGAGGCACAATAGGAATATAGGTTTAACTTGATAAACTTTTTTTTTTAAACAAACTTTTACAACTATATTTTAACTATTCTTTGCAGAGAATATAGAAAAAAATTGGAGCACTCACCCTTTTTCTTGAACAGGTTTTTATTTCATCACTGATGCGACATGACACGGTAGGAGCAGGGTAGACGGGTGCGGACTGGAGCGCTGCCCCACCTGGGTCCCCTCAGCCTCCAGTCCGCACCCGTCTACCCTGCTCCTACCGTGTCATGTCGCATCAGTGATGAAATAAAAACCTGTTCAAGATAAAGGGTGAGTGCTCCAATTTTTTCTATATTCTCTGCGAATATTAATTTATGAACTTTAACTATCTGTGAGCACCACCCACTGAACATTATACACAGGCCATTCAGCTTAAGAACTGTTTAAGCATGAACTGCATTTCTTTCTAATATCTCCTATATATGTCTAAAACAGGAGGCTCTTGTGCCAGTGTCTAAACTCTGCTCTATACATATATTTTAACTATATCTGGAAGACTGAACATTCAGATCCCAACCGATCTGAACTTTGACATGTCAAGAGGGTTTAAGGGTTTTCAAATACCTGTATGGCACCATCCAAAAGGCTTCCCCATGTGAGCTTCGCACTAGCTGCCATTGTTCAGCACCCAAAGTCCTCATGTTTTCATGTGCAGGCAAGTCTCCTGGCATCTTGGTAGTAACTGAGGTCACAGGTGACAGCAGGGCAGCACTCCAAAGAGACATCTGTTTGTAGCATGGCTTGTCCTTTCCAATCCTCAACTTTCCCCGTTTCTTTGTGCCTCTTCTACATAAGTGCGACAGCACATAGGAAACTGATGGATGGAAGTTTTCTGGGGGAGTACTTGTCCGCACTGGATGATCTTGATGTTAAGCCCACTCGTGTAAATTTTTATCTGAAAAATAGTCTGACTTAATACAATATTTTTATAAGACATGAAGGTATTTTATGGAAAGTTAAGTAACATTTTGAGGCTTTTCCTAACACTAGTGATGAGATCTATAGCTTTGCTCTACGGTGTGCTTTCTGCTGTTAGGGTATGGTTTTTACGGTTAATATCAGTAACTAGTTAATTCTTAATGCAGATTTCTCTGGCTTCTAATGGCTAATCTACAGAATACAAACAATCTGCAATGGAAGTCTATGGGAATGCCTAAAAGCTTTTGTCACAGAACTGAATCTGAACATACCCTAACTTAAGTGTGCAGACGTTTTTGCCCTTTCCCCATTAAAGGGAATCTGTCAGCTGCAATTCACATTCCTAACTGCTGACATGGTTACATAGCTGTTAGAGCAAGAAGACACATGGTACCTTTCATATTTCATGCCTGTGCTTTCAAAGTGTAGGAGTTAAAGCCCTCAGCACTTCAGGGGTTTGGGAAAGCCTCTGACACTTCGCACTAGAGAATAAAATCTGAAACATTGGAAATAAATAAAAAAAATTTATAGTCCTTGTTCAGTCTGTCCTGTAATATCACTAACTATTAAATTGCAGAATTTTTTTATTTTTTTACCAGTTTTGCTTATTGTGTCAACCCACACAAATTCTCTTAGGTCAGAATAGTTTCAGTAAGATAGTTTAAAGGGGCACGGCAGTACAACAAATATTCACTCACCTTTCACATTCCCTGTAGTTTATTAAGTGGGCCACAAAGATGACACTACATAGTTTAAACTAGAGATGAGCGAACTTCGATTTGTCACGACCTTCTCGGCTCGGCAGTTGATGACTTTTCCTGCATAAATTAGTTCAGCTTTATGGTGGGCTGGAAGAGGTGGATACAGTCCTAGGAGACTCTTTCCTAGGACTGTATCCACCTTTTCCAGCCCACCGGAGCACCTGAAGGCTGAACTAATTTACGCAGGATAAGTCATCAACTGCCGAGCCGAGAAGTTGGTGACGAATCGAATTTACTGTAAGTTCGCTCATCTCTAGTTTAAAAAACAGTGTTTCCCAACCAGGGTGCCTCCAGATGTTGCAAAACTACAACTCCCAGCATGCCTGGACAGCCTTTGGCTGTCCAGGCATTCTGGGCGTTGTAGTTTTGCAACACCTGGAGGCACCCTGGTTTGGGAACACTGGTTTAAACACTGCTACTGGTGGCTGTGATCATGTACCAGATTCTGTACATCATCGCTCCAGTATGGGAATAGAGATCTGTCAGGGGAACACAGGGACAGTGATGGGTATCTGTTTTTTGTTTAGGAATTTGCCTTTATACTGTGTCAGAAACCACTTTTGCGGGAGATTATCAAAATCTGTGCAGAGGAAAAGTTGCCCATAGTAACAATCACTTCCTTTATTTTCCAGAGGCCTTGTCAAAAATGAAAAGGGATCTGATTTTTTGCTATGGGCAACTTTTCCTCTGCCAGGGTTGTGATAAATATCTCCCTTTGAGAGGTACCTGTGCTTTCTTTTTTTTTATAAAAATTACAACCTTTTGATATGATGTTGAGACATATCAAAGTTTATATTATATCAATTGGCGTCTGAGTTCTGAGAGATTAGATCCTAACCAATCATGATACAGATCTGGGAAAAGTGTGTGTTTAGCACATTCTCTCTCGACTGTCAGTCTATAGTGCCGTACAGGTCTCAGACTGTGCTCTCCCAACTTGTTCAGGACTAAATAAGACCAATAAGAACTTTTAAAATGTCCAAGTTTCTTCTCAATTGAGAGGCACACTGACATGGGATGGATGTGAAGATTCTACCCCAAAAATCCATAGCAATTAACAATACAGTAAGTGAGAATGTGTTTTCAAAACCTTGTTCACACATAGAGGAGGAGGGGGGGGGGGGGGGAATATTCCTAGCAAGCTAATTACACTGCAAAAAGATTAAGCTGTCCATATAGATTTAATTAATGCGATCTGATAAATTATGGTAGGGTCATCTTGCCATCTAATGTGTATGGCAGTGTTCTTTAAAGGAGATATCCAGTGCTGAAAAACGTATCCCCTATCCTAAAGGATAGGGGATAAGTTTCAGGGCGCAGGGGGGGGTCCAACCACTGGGGCCCCTGCGAGCTCACGTATGGGGCCCCAGCAGCCCCCGGGAAATGGGCGTGTTGACCACCACACGATGAAGTGGCTGACACGCCCCCTCAATACAACTATGGCAGGGTTGAAGCGCTGCCTTCGGCAATCTACGGCTCTGCCATAGTGATGTATTGAGGGGGCGTGTCAGCCGCCACTTCGTGTGGTAGTCGACACCCGCTATCTGGCCAGCGAGCTAGGGCCCCCAGCGATCTTAAAACTTATCCCCTATCCTTAGGATAGGGGATAAGTTTTTCAGCACTGGACTACCTCTAAACAGATCACCGGCGGTTGCAAAACTACATCTCCCAACATACCCAGACAGCCAAAAGCTGTCTAGGCATGCTGAGAGTTGCAGTTCTGCAACATCTGGAGGCATCTCCTTTGGAAAACACTGGTGTATGGTGATATTCTCACAACAGATGTTTGAAGTAGTGTCAGACATGTTAGATTTTAACAGGAGTCTCATTTAGAGGGCACGTATGTGGGGTGGGGGAGGAATCAGGAGAAATGGGTGTTCATCTAAAACAGGGGTCTCAAACTGGCATGAAACACTGCCCTAGTCACATACACACAACTGTATAGTGGACCTCATTTACTATTGCAAACCCGACATGTTTTGTCGGGTTGTGCGCCAGTAATTCTGTCTGCGCCAGAATTGAAAAAAATAAAAATAAAAAAAAAACAGACTAACTCTCCATTTTGCTTAGAAAACTCAAAAAGGGTATGTCTGATGGGAAAAGGGGGAGTGATCTCTGAAAAGGGGCGTGTCCCCGACATTTTCACAAAAACCCAACATTTACTATGGTTTCCACATAAAATGTGGTGGATTTTAGCTGAGGAAAACCAGACAGATCAGAGCATGTGTAAAAATAAAAAAGCTAAATGTAGAGAAACCTTAGTAAATACCGTGGAAAATAAATTGTAGGGAATTAAAACCCACAAAGAAACCTACACAAAACTCTTAGTAAATGACGGCCAGTGTGCGCATGTGTTCTGAATGGGGAGAAAGTCACTGCCAGACTTACCTAACAAAAGGCTCAAGTAGTTGAAATCCAACATGTCTTCCCTGGAAACTGCTGTCCGGAAGCATCTGGAGGCCCCACCATGTACAATAGATGACTGACTGGTCCTGCTAAGATCTGCAGCTGTAGCAGACACTTCTATAATGTGCTATTCTAGGGCAGTATTCTAAGGTTATGTTCGCACCGAAGAATTTCCTTAGTGGATGTGCACCATTCAAACCAGCATTTATGCAACACAAACTGATTTTGCTTCTATTTTATTCACATTAATTAAATGGCACTTTGTTTGCTGATTCTAATTAAAGAATGAACATGTTAATTATTTCGGAAGAACTGGGACCCGCAGCAAAAATTCTGCTGTAAAAGCTATGAACGTCTGCTGCAAGCGGAATTCAATGAATTTCTGTATCGAAATTGAACAGAGGGTCCATTTCACAGCAGAAATTCTAATACACCGGCTGGTATTATTCGGTGTAGGACTCCATGAGAACGAGCTGTCTCAATTGACTACGTGTTGCCTAGTGGATTCCGCCGAAAGAATGAACATTCTGATTTTTTGCAGCAGAAGCTCAGTAGTGTGCAGTGCAGCAGAATCTACTGAAAACAATGGAAGGCTGCTGCACCAGAATTTTTGATGCCTAGTTCTTTCCATAGCAATGAGCACAGCTTTCACTTTAGCAGAGTAAAAGGTTGTTTTTTGTCACAGACCTGTGTAAAGCAGTGGTCTCAAACTGTGGCACTCCAGATGTTGCAAGACTTTAACTCTGTTGGCTGTGCAGGCATACTGGGAGTTGTAGTTTTGCAACAGCTGGAGGCACTCTGGTTGGGAAACACTGCACCAAACCTTTCCATTCACATGTGATTGCTAATGAATGATAGCTGGGTTGTAATTGGTTGCTATGCAGATTTCTGATAACATCTATTTGAATAACGGTTTTCCCCACAGTAACCAATCACAGCAAAGCAGTCAGGCCATATTCGGATGCTGAGAAGTGAAAGTCGCGGTGTGACTAGAGTGTTATATTTATCTGCTCCAAAGTGTCGTGTATAAGCCGGGGTCAGGCCTCTACACCGCCGGTACAATGTAGTGTATAAGCCGGGGTCAGGCCTCTACACCGCCGGTACAATGTAGTGTATAAGCCGGGGGTCAGGCCCCTACACCGCCGGTACAATGTAGTGTATAAGCCGGGGGTCAGGCCCCTACACCGCCGGTACAATGTAGTGTATAAGCCGGGGTCAGGCCCCTACACCGCCGGTACAATGTAGTGTATAAGCCGGGGTCAGGCCTCTACACCGCCGGTACAATGTAGTGTATAAGCCGGGGTCAGGCCTCTACACCGCCGGTACAATGTAGTGTATAAGCCGGGGTCAGGCCCCTACACCGCCGGTACAATGTATAGTGTATAAGCCGGGGTCAGGCCCCTACACCGCCGGTACAATGTATAGTGTATAAGCCAGGGTCAGGCCCCTACACCGCCGGTACAATGTATAGTGTATAAGCCAGGGTCAGGCCCCTACACCGCCGGTACAATGTATAGTGTATAAGCCGGGGTCAGGCCCCTACACCGCCGGTACAATGTATAGTGTATAAGCCGGGGTCAGGCCCCTACACCGCCGGTACAATGTATAGTGTATAAGCCGGGGTCAGGCCCCTACACCGCCGGTACAATGTATAGTGTATAAGCCGGGGTCAGGCCCCTACACCGCCGGTACAATGTATAGTGTATAAGCCGGGGTCAGGCCCCTACACCGCCGGTACAATGTATAGTGTATAAGCCGGGGTCAGGCCTCTACACCGCCGGTACAATGTAGTGTATAAGCCGGGGTCAGGCCTCTACACCGCCGGTACAATGTAGTGTATAAGCCGGGGTCAGGCCCCTACACCGCCGGTACAATGTAGTGTATAAGCCGGGGTCAGGCCCCTACACCGCCGGTACAATGTAGTGTATAAGCCGGGGTCAGGCCCCTACACCGCCGGTACAATGTAGTGTATAAGCCGGGGTCAGGCCTCTACACCGCCGGTACAATGTAGTGTATAAGCCGGGGTCAGGCCTCTACACCGCCGGTACAATGTATAGTGTATAAGCCGGGGTCAGGCCCCTACACCGCCGGTACAATGTAGTGTATAAGCCGGGGTCAGGCCCCTACACCGCCGGTACAATGTAGTGTATAAGCCGGGGTCAGGCCCCTACACCGCCGGTACAATGTAGTGTATAAGCCGGGGTCAGGCCCCTACACCGCCGGTACAATGTAGTGTATAAGCCGGGGTCAGGCCTCTACACCGCCGGTACAATGTAGTGTATAAGCCGGGGTCAGGCCTCTACACCGCCGGTACAATGTATAGTGTATAAGCCGGGGTCAGGCCTCTACACCGCCGGTACAATGTATAGTGTATAAGCCGGGGTCAGGCCCCTACACCGCCGGTACAATGTATAGTGTATAAGCCGGGGTCAGGCCCCTACACCGCCGGTACAATGTATAGTGTATAAGCCGGGGTCAGGCCTCTACACCGCCGGTACAATGTAGTGTATAAGCCGGGGTCAGGCCTCTACACCGCCGGTACAATGTAGTGTATAAGCCGGGGTCAGGCCCCTACACCGCCGGTACAATGTAGTGTATAAGCCGGGGTCAGGCCCCTACACCGCCGGTACAATGTAGTGTATAAGCCGGGGTCAGGCCCCTACACCGCCGGTACAATGTAGTGTATAAGCCGGGGTCAGGCCTCTACACCGCCGGTACAATGTATAGTGTATAAGCCGGGGTCAGGCCCCTACACCGCCGGTACAATGTAGTGTATAAGCCGGGGTCAGGCCCCTACACCGCCGGTACAATGTAGTGTATAAGCCGGGGTCAGGCCCCTACACCGCCGGTACAATGTAGTGTATAAGCCGGGGTCAGGCCCCTACACCGCCGGTACAATGTAGTGTATAAGCCGGGGTCAGGCCCCTACACCGCCGGTACAATGTATAGTGTATAAGCCGGGGTCAGGCCCCTACACCGCCGGTACAATGTAGTGTATAAGCCGGGGTCAGGCCCCTACACCGCCGGTACAATGTATAGTGTATAAGCCGGGGTCAGGCCCCTACACCGCCGGTACAATGTAGTGTATAAGCCGGGGTCAGGCCTCTACACCGCCGGTACAATGTATAGTGTATAAGCCGGGGTCAGGCCCCTACACCGCCGGTACAATGTAGTGTATAAGCCGGGGGTCAGGCCTCTACACCGCCGGTACAATGTAGTGTATAAGCCGGGGTCAGGCCTCTACACCGCCGGTACAATGTAGTGTATAAGCCGGGGTCAGGCCTCTACACCGCCGGTACAATGTAGTGTATAAGCCGGGGTCAGGCCTCTACACCGCCGGTACAATGTAGTGTATAAGCCGGGGTCAGGCCCCTACACCGCCGGTACAATGTAGTGTATAAGCCGGGGTCAGGCCCCTACACCGCCGGTACAATGTATAGTGTATAAGCCGGGGTCAGGCCTCTACACCGCCGGTACAATGTATAGTGTATAAGCCGGGGTCAGGCCTCTACACCGCCGGTACAATGTATAGTGTATAAGCCGGGGTCAGGCCTCTACACCGCCGGTACAATGTATAGTGTATAAGCCGGGGTCAGGCCCCTACACCGCCGGTACAATGTATAGTGTATAAGCCGGGGTCAGGCCTCTACACCGCCGGTACAATGTAGTGTATAAGCCGGGGTCAGGCCTCTACACCGCCGGTACGTGAGCACTGCCGCCCGCCAGTCACCACACATCCGGACAGCACAGAGTTAACCGCAGACGGAAGCCCGGCTCCTTTGACAGTCACGACTTCCTGTGACGCTGCTGACGTCACCTCAGCAAATGGATTCCATTGCCAACAACGTCACAGCCTTCACATGACCTCTGTGCTCCCTCACAATAGTATATCTTACCGATACATACCCCTACGGCGTCCGCACCGACAATACATCTTGAGGGGACAGTAATAAAGGCAGTCCTGCCCGTCTCCATGGCGTCTACCGGTCCTCCGGAGCCTTATGCCTCCCGGTACGCTCGCTCCTCCTGCTCGTCTAAGCATAAAATGGGAAACATCCCCTTTACAAAATGGCGCTGAGCCCTTTGGCAGGCGCATGCGCTCTGGCTCAAAGCGCGCACCAGTCCCCACCCCCTTGCGCAGCCCTTTCAGCTTGCTCTAAACTCGGCTTTAGTTCCGTTTCCAGGAAACAGGGCAGCCAATCGGATGACAGCGACGGCATCTTCGCTCAATTCTGTCAACAAATCAGCGTGCTTGTAACTTCATCCGGATCCTCACTATCCAATGGCAGCTAGAGAGGGACTGTCTTCGCGGAAAGCCGCCCAATGAGCGGCCCTGACCACAAGGAGCCAATCAGCGGACGAAATGCAACTACCTGTATCCCTGACAGCCAATGACGTTTATTCCTTGGCACAGCCAATGAGCGGCATGAGGCCTTTGACCAATCAGGCGCTGTGTCTGCTCCCCACGGCATGACGAGAAGCCAATGGTCTTCGGAGAAGGATTGGTTCTGCTCAACAGCTTGTTATTTCGTTTATTGCTTGCAGTTCCGTGCAAGTGGGGAGTTGTAGGAGCCGAGTGTGTGAGTGAAACTTTCACCCGTTTTGGGGTCACTTTCCGGTCCCGGGGGTGCGTAGTGGGGGACGGAGGACGGTGATGGTGCTGCTGCTGGTTGAAGGGGGGGCGGGATCCTAGAGCTCGGGGCATCCGGCTTGGCCGAGACCTGACTTCTCAGGCGAGAGTTTGAAGGTATGTGCCGGGGCTGGGGATTGAATGGTAGGTGGTTGTGGAGCGCCGAGGTGTGAGGAGGATGTGGAGGAGACGACGAGGGAAGTGCGGGGAAGTGTCTGCGGACGGAGATCTGACGGCGCCGGGGTGGGGGGCACCTGGCATATGGGGAGTCTGCCCGGGTTAGAAGCCGGGGGTATGAGGGCCCTGGGCACCCGAGCTGCCCCATACACACCTGGGGAACTTGTTCCTGAGGAGGATGCGGGAGGCCGGGGTGACGGCTCTGACATGAGCTCCGATCCGGCCAGCAATGGCGACCTGACATTCCGCCGTCTGGATGAGGGAAGCCTCCCCCCGCACAAAGCCCGGGACCCCCTATCCTACAGACCACCCGCACCCCACAACATGCCGGGGACCCCCCCTATCCTACAGACCACCCGCACCCCACAACATCCACATCATGCCGGGGACCCCCCTATCCTACAGACCACCCGCACCCCACAACATGCCGGGGACCCCCCTATCCTACAGACCACCCGCACCCCACAACATCCACATCATGCCGGGGACCCCCTGTCCTACAGACCACCCGCACCCCACAACATCCACATCATGCCGGGGACCCCCTGTCCTACAGACCACCCGCACCCCACAACATGCCGGGGACCCCCCTATCCTACAGACCACCCGCACCCCACAACATCCACATCATGCCGGGGACCCCCCTATCCTACAGACCACCCGCACCCCACAGCATGCCGGGGACCCCCCTATCCTACAGACCACCCTCACCCCACAACATCCTCATCATGGCGGGGACCCCCCCCATCCTACAGACCACCCTCACCCCACAACATGCCGGGACCCCCTATCCTACAGACCACCCTCACCCCACAACATGCCGGGACCCCCCTATCCTACAGACCATCCTCACCCCACAACATCCACATCATGCCGGGGACCCCCCTATCCTACAGACCACCCACAACATCCACATCATGCCGGGGACCCCCCCCTATCCTACAGACCACCCACACCCCACAACATCCACATCATGCCGGGGACCCCCTATCCTACAGACCACCCACAACATCCACATCATGCCGGGGACCCCCTATCCTACAGACCACCCACAACATCCACATCATCCGCATCATGCCGTGGACCCCCTATTCTACAGACCACCCTCACCCCACATCATGCCGGGGACCCCCTATCCTACAGACCACCCTCACCCCACATCATGCCGAGGACCCCCTATCCTACAGACCACCCACACCCCACATCATCCACATCATGCCGGGACCCCCCTATCCTACAGACCACCCACAACATCCACATCATGCCGGGACCCCCCTATCCTACAGACCACCCTCACCCCACAACATCCACTTCATGCCGGGGACCCCCTATCCTACAGACCATCCTCACCCCACAACATCCACATCATGCCGGGGACCCCCTATCCTACAGACCACCCACAACATCCACATCATGCCGGGGACCCCCTATCCTACAGACTACCCACAACATCCACATCATGCCAGGGACCCCCTATCCTACAGACCATCCTCACCCCACAACATCCACATCATGCCGGGGACCCCCTATCCTACAGACCACCCACAACATCCACATCATGCCGGGACCCCCCTATCCTACAGACCATCCACATCATGCCGGGACCCCCCTATCCTACAGACCATCCTCACCCCACAACATCCACATCATGCTGGGGACCCCCTATCCTACAGACCACCCACAACATCCACATCATGCCGGGACCCCCCTATCCTACAGACCATCCACATCATGCCGGGACCCCCCTATCCTACAGACCACCCTCACCCCACAATATCCACATCATGCCGAGACCCCCCCTATCCTACAGACCACCCTCACCCCACAACATCCGCATCAAGCCGGGACCCCCCTATCCTACAGACCACCCACAACATCCACATCATGCCGGGACCCCCCTATCCTACAGACCACCCTCACCCCACAACATCCACTTCATGCCGGGGACCCCCTATCCTACAGACCATCCTCACCCCACAACATCCACATCATGCCGGGGATCCCCTATCCTACAGACCACCCTCACCCCACAACATCCACATCATGCCGAGACCCCCCTATCCTACAGACCACCCTCACCCCACAACATCCGCATCATGCTGGGACCCCCCTATCCTACAGACCACCCACAACATCCACATCATGCCGGGGACCCCCTTCATCTCCTACAGAACCTCACATCATTCTGGGCACCCCTCTCCTGCCCTCACCACCTGTACCATGCTGAGACCTCCCTCTATCTCCACATCAACAGTGCCAAAGACCCCTCATCTCCTATAGACCCCAGACCACCCTTATCCCTACACCACCTGCAAGATCCCAGGGACCCCTCATCTCCTCCTCACAACCCACATAATGTTAAGGACCCCCTCCCAACATTCCAGGGTCGCCTCATCTAATCAAGACCACCCTTATCCTCACGTCACCCTTAACTTTCCAGGGACCTTCTTCATGCCTCACCACCAACATCATGCCAGAGACCCCCTTATCCCAACACCACCTGCGTCATCGCAGGGACCCCTCATCTCCTCCTCACCACCCACATGTTAAGCACCCCCTCCCAACATTCCATGGTTGCCTCATGTAATATAGACCCCCAGATCATCTTTATCCTCATGTCACCCTTAACTTGCCTGGGACCTTCTTATTACCACACCACCAGCATTATACCAGGGACCTTCTTATCACCACACCACCAGCATCATACCAGGGACCTTCTTATCACCACACCACCAGCATTATACCAGGGACCTTCTTATCACCACACCACCAGCATCATACCAGGGACCTTCTTATTACCACACCACCAGCATCATACCAGGGACCTTCTTATTACCACACCACCAGCATCATACCAGGGACCTTCTTATTACCACACCACCAGCATCATACCAGGGACCTTCTTATTACCACACCACCAGCATTATACCAGGGACCTTCTTATTACCACACCACCAGCATCATACCAGGGACCTTCTTATCACCACACCACCAGCATCATACCAGGGACCTTCTTATTACCACACCACCAGCATTATACCAGGGACCTTCTTATCACCACACCACCAGCATCATACCAGGGACCTTCTTATTACCACACCACCAGCATTATACCAGGGACCTTATCACCACACCACCAGCATTATACCAGGGACCTTCTTATCACCACACCACCAGCATCATACCAGGGACCTTCTTATTACCACACCACCAGCATCATACCAGGGACCTTCTTATTACCACACCACCAGCATCATACCAGGGACCTTCTTATCACCACACCACCAGTATCATACCAGGGACCTTCTTATCACCACACCACCAGCATCATACCAGGGACCTTCTTATTACCACACCACCAGCATCATACCAGGGACCTTCTTAATACCACACCACCAGCATCATACCAGGGACCTTCTTATTACCACACCACCAGCATTATACCAGGGACCTTCTTATCACCACACCACCAGCATCATACCAGGGACCTTCTTATCACCACACCACCAGCATCATACCAGGGACCTTCTTATTACCACACCACCAGCATTATACCAGGGACCTTCTTATTATCACACCACCAGCATCATACCAGGGACCTTCTTATTACCACACCACCAGCATCATACCAGGGACCTTCTTATCACCACACCACCAGCATTATACCAGGGACCTTCTTATCACCACACCACCAGCATTATACCAGGGACCTTCTTATCACCACACCACCAGCATTATACCAGGGACCTTCTTATTACCACACCACCTGCATTATACCAGGGACCTTCTTATTACCACACCACCTGCATTATACCAGGGACCTTCTTATTATCACACCACCTGCATCATACCAGGGACCTTCTTATCACCACACCACCAGCATCATACCAGGGACCTTCTTATTACCACACCACCAGCATTATACCAGGGACCTTCTTATTACCACACCACCTGCATCATACCAGGGACCTTCTTATTACCACACCACCAGCATTATACCAGGGACCTTATCACCACACCACCAGCATTATACCAGGGACCTTCTTATTACCACACCACCAGCATCATACCAGGGACCTTCTTATTACCACACCACCAGCATCATACCAGGGACCCTCTTATTACCACACCACCAGCATCATACCAGGGACCTTCTTATCACCACACCACCAGCATCATACCAGGGACCTTCTTATTACCACACCACCAGCATTATACCAGGGACCTTCTTAATACCACACCACCAGCATCATACCGGGGACCTTCTTATTACCACACCACCAGCATCATACCAGGGACCTTCTTATTACCACACCACCAGCATCATACCAGGGACCTTCTTATCACCACACCACCAGCATCATACCAGGGACCTTCTTATCACCACACCACCAGCATCATACCAGGGACCTTCTTATTACCACACCACCTGCATCATACCAGGGACCTTCTTATCACCACACCACCAGCATCATACCAGGGACCTTCTTATTACCACACCACCAGCATTATACCAGGGACCTTCTTATTACCACACCACCAGCATTATACCAGGGACCTTCTTAATACCACACCACCAGCATCATACCGGGGACCTTCTTATTACCACACCACCAGCATCATACCAGGGACCTTCTTATTACCACACCACCAGCATCATACCAGGGACCTTCTTATCACCACACCACCAGCATCATACCAGGGACCTTCTTATCACCACACCACCAGCATTATACCAGGGACCTTCTTATTACCACACCACCAGCATCATACCAGGGACCTTCTTATCACCACACCACCAGCATCATACCAGGGACCTTATTACCACACCACCAGCATCATACCAGGGACCTTCTTATTACCACACCACCAGCATTATACCAGGGACCTTCTTATTACCACACCACCTGCATCATACCAGGGACCTTCTTATCACCACACCACCAGCATCATACCAGGGACCTTCTTATTACCACACCACCTGCATCATACCAGGGACCTTCTTATCACCACACCACCAGCATCATACCAGGGACCTTCTTATCACCACACCACCTGCATCAGGCAAAGGACCCTCTAATCGCTACACCAGGGACCTCTTATTTTACCTTGTGTGGTAGGAGTTGTCAGGTGACGGGCACCATACATTGTGTGGTAGTTGTCAGGTGACGGGCACCATACATTGTGTGGTAGGAGTTGTCAGGTGACGGGCACCATACATTGTGTGGTAGGAGTTGTCAGGTGACGGGCACCATACATTGTGTGGTAGAAGTTGTCAGGTGACGGGCACCATACATTGTGTGGTAGGAGTTGTCAGGTGACGGGCACCATACATTGTGTGGTAGGAGTTGTCAGGTGACGGGCACCATACATTGTGTGGTAGAAGTTGTCAGG
Source organism: Hyla sarda (assembly GCF_029499605.1). Lineage (NCBI taxonomy): Eukaryota > Metazoa > Chordata > Amphibia > Anura > Hylidae > Hyla > Hyla sarda. The sequence goes on along the minus strand of NC_079199.1, from coordinate 37,389,132 downwards.
TGACGGGCACCATACATTGTGTGGTAGTTGTCCGGTGACGGGCACTATACATTGTGTGGTAGGAGTTGTCAGGTGACGGGCACTATACATTGTGTGGTAGGAGTTGTCAGGTGACGGGCACCATACATTGTGTGGTGGGAGTTGTCAGGTGACGGGCACCATACATTGTGTGGTAGTTGTCAGGTGACGGGCACTATACATTGTGTGGTGGGAGTTGTCAGGTGACGGGCACTATACATTGTGTGGTGGGAGTTGTCAGGTGACGGGCACCATACATTGTGTGGTGGGAGTTGTCAGGTGACGGGCACTATACATTGTGTGGTGGGAGTTGTCAGGTGACGGGCACTATACATTGTGTGGTAGGAGTTGTCAGGTGACGGGCACTATACATTGTGTGGTGGGAGTTGTCAGGTGATGGGCACTATACATTGTGTGGTAGGAGTTGTCAGGTGACGGGCACTATACATTGTGTGGTAGGAGTTGTCAGGTGACGGGCACTATACATTGTGTGGTAGGAGTTGTCAGGTGACGGGCACTATACATTGTGTGGTAGGAGTTGTCAGGTGACGGGCACTATACATTGTGTGGTAGGAGTTGTCAGGTGACGGGCACTATACATTGTGTGGTAGGAGTTGTCAGGTGACGGGCACTATACATTGTGTGGTGGGAGTTGTCAGGTGACGGGCACTATACATTGTGTGGTGGGAGTTGTCAGGTGACGGGCACTATACATTGTGTGGTGGGAGTTGTCAGGTGACGGGCACTATACATTGTGTGGTAGGAGTTTTCAGGTGACGGGCACTATACATTGTGTGGTAGGAGTTTTCAGGTGGCGGGCACTATACATTGTGTGGTAGGAGTTGTCAGGTGACGGGCACCATACATTGTGTGGTAGGAGTTGTCAGGTGTCAGGCACTATACATTGTGTGGTAGGAGTTGTCAGGTGACGGGCACCATACATTGTGTGGTGGGAGTTGTCAGGTGACGGGCACTATACATTGTGTGGTAGGAGTTGTCAGGTGACGGGCACCATACATTGTGTGGTAGTTGTCAGGTGACGGGCACTATACATTGTGTGGTAGGAGTTTTCAGGTGACGGGCACTATACATTGTGTGGTGGGAGTTGTCAGGTGACGGGCACTATACATTGTGTGGTGGGAGTTGTCAGGTGACGGGCACTATACATTGTGTGGTGGGAGTTGTCAGGTGACGGGCACTATACATTGTGTGGTGGGAGTTGTCAGGTGACGGGCACTATACATTGTGTGGTAGGAGTTGTCAGGTGTCGGGCACTATACATTGTGTGGTAGGAGTTTTCAGGTGACGGGCACTATACATTGTGTGGTAGGAGTTGTCAGGTGATGGGCACTATACATTGTGTGGTAGTTGTCAGGTGACGGGCACTATACATTGTGTGGTAGGAGTTGTCAGGTGACGGGCACTATACATTGTGTGGTAGGAGTTGTCAGGTGTCGGGCACTATACATTGTGTGGTAGGAGTTTTCAGGTGACGGGCACTATACATTGTGTGGTAGGAGTTGTCAGGTGACGGGCACTATACATTGTGTGGTAGGAGTTTTCAGGTGACGGGCACTATACATTGTGTGGTAGGAGTTTTCAGGTGGCGGGCACTATACATTGTGTGGTAGGAGTTGTCAGGTGACGGGCACCATACATTGTGTGGTAGGAGTTGTCAGGTGTCAGGCACTATACATTGTGTGGTAGGAGTTGTCAGGTGACGGGCACCATACATTGTGTGGTGGGAGTTGTCAGGTGACGGGCACTATACATTGTGTGGTAGGAGTTGTCAGGTGACGGGCACCATACATTGTGTGGTAGTTGTCAGGTGACGGGCACTATACATTGTGTGGTAGGAGTTTTCAGGTGACGGGCACTATACATTGTGTGGTGGGAGTTGTCAGGTGACGGGCACTATACATTGTGTGGTGGGAGTTGTCAGGTGACGGGCACTATACATTGTGTGGTAGGAGTTGTCAGGTGACGGGCACTATACATTGTGTGGTAGGAGTTGTCAGGTGTCGGGCACTATACATTGTGTGGTAGGAGTTTTCAGGTGACGGGCACTATACATTGTGTGGTAGGAGTTGTCAGGTGATGGGCACTATACATTGTGTGGTAGTTGTCAGGTGACGGGCACTATACATTGTGTGGTAGGAGTTGTCAGGTGACGGGCACTATACATTGTGTGGTAGGAGTTGTCAGGTGTCGGGCACTATACATTGTGTGGTAGGAGTTTTCAGGTGACGGGCACTATACATTGTGTGGTAGGAGTTGTCAGGTGACGGGCACTATACATTGTGTGGTGGGAGTTGTCAGGGGACGGGCACTATACATTGTGTGGTGGGAGTTGTCAGGTGACGGGCACTATACATTGTGTGGTAGGAGTTGTCAGGTGACGGGCACCATACATTGTGTGGTAGTTGTCAGGTGACGGGCACTATACATTGTGTGGTAGGAGTTGTCAGGTGACGGGCACTATACATTGTGTGGTAGGAGTTGTCAGGTGACGGGCACTATACATTGTGTGGTAGGAGTTGTCAGGTGACGGGCACTATACATTGTGTGGTAGGAGTTGTCAGGTGACGGGCACTATACATTGTGTGGTAGTTGTCAGGTGACGGGCACTATACATTGTGTGGTGGGAGTTGTCAGGTGACGGGCACCATACATTGTGTGGTGGGAGTTGTCAGGTGACGGGCACTATACATTGTGTGGTAGGAGTTGTCAGGTGACGGGCACCATACATTGTGTGGTAGGAGTTGTCAGGTGACGGGCACTATACATTGTCTGGGAGTTGTCAGGTGACGGGCACTATACATTGTGTGGTAGGAGTTGTCAGGTGACGGGCACCATACATTGTGTGGTAGGAGTTGTCAGGTGACGGGCACTATACATTGTCTGGGAGTTGTCAGGTGACGGGCACTATACATTGTGTGGTAGGAGTTGTCAGGTGACGGGCACCATACATTGTGTGGTAGGAGTTGTCAGGTGACGGGCACTATACATTGTCTGGGAGTTGTCAGGTGACGGGCACCATACATTGTGTGGTGGGAGTTGTCAGGTGACGGGCACTATACATTGTGTGGTAGGAGTTGTCAGGTGACGGGCACCATACATTGTGTGGTAGGAGTTGTCAGGTGTCGGGCACTATACATTGTGTGGTAGGAGTTGTCAGGTGACGGGCACCATACATTGTGTGGTAGGAGTTGTCAGGTGACGGGCACTATACATTGTCTGGGAGTTGTCAGGTGACGGGCACTATACATTGTGTGGTAGGAGTTGTCAGGTGACTGGCACCATACAGTGCAGTGTTCGGTAGGAAAAGACAAGCTTTGGGCACCATTCTGTTACCTGTGAAACTGATACATACTGGGGTCTTCATTGTTATTTGTTAGGGGCCTTATAGGTGTTATTTGGGCAATCAGTAGTAGCCCACTGTGAAGATCAGCGTCCCCCGTTGAACTGCATACGTATTTGTGGCACATGTTTATTATGCATCAGTTCTGCCCCAGGACAGACAGGAGGTGACTAACCAGCAATACCAGAGAGAGTCCATAAGGCAGTGTGTCCCAACCAGGGTGCCTCCAGCTGTTGCAAAACTACAACTCCCAGCATGCCCGGACAGCCGAAGGCTGTCCGGGCATGCTGGGAGTTGTAGTTTTGCAGCAGCTGGAGGCACCCTGGTTGGGACACACTGCCTTTAAAGAGCATAGTGATTGTAAATGTTCTGTCTAGTTCAGGGCAGTGGGAATAACACTGTTGTCATAGGTAACATTTGTGTCTTCTTCTTCTTTGCAGTTGTAGTGAAGACAAATCTTCGAGCTGGAATCCCTCAAATAACCTTCAACGATGAAGGTAAGACCTTAATACCTGCGGCAGGAGCTGCTTTGCAGGCAGCGGTGTCTTCCATGTGTGGTTGGTAACATGCCGCCTCTGCTAGTCAGCAGTCCCTTCTTCTGTCGTACAAGTAGTCGCACGTTCCTTTATTTTGTTTTCCTTCAATGTGACACTTACACAAAACACCATATTTATTGTCTATTTTTATAGAGCTGCACATAGAGACGCAACTTCATTATGTGATATCCCTGGTACTGCAATGACTTGTACTTCCCACAGTGCAGTAAGGAAATAGTTAAGTGACAGTCAGCTCTGCTGCGTCTCTGTATTTTCTTATTAGCCTATTGGAGGAAGGACGTCACTAGAGTTAGACGCTTGAGTTTGTGCTGGTTCTTGATTGACACGTGCTGAGCATTTTAGTCTTTGCGTTTGTCGGGGGTAGTCTTACGGTCTGAGGGCATACTTTCACTTCTGTCATTTGTCCTTCTTGTTACCTCTGTTGCTTATGCAGCGGTTTCACAGTTGCTTGTTCAGTGTCTATTTGCTTAAGTCTTTCTACGTAGACTATTTGTGACAGATGGGTGCTATGGATGTCAAAAGTAGGGAAAAGCTTACTAGATGAGGTCTCATTTTTGGGTCTGCTGTACACTGTTCACTGTTAGGATGTTTCTAAGTCATGGATAGAGACCGCGAACTTACAGTAAATTCGATTCGTCACGAACTTCTCAGCTTGGCAGTTGATGACTTATCCTGCATAAATTAGTTCAGCTTTCAGGTGCTCTGGTGGGCTGGAAAAGGTGGATACAGTCCTAGGAAAGGGTCTCCTAGGACTGTATCCACCTTTTCCAGCCCACCGGAGCACCTGAAAGCTGAACTAATTTATGCAGGATAAGTCATCAACTGCCAAGCTGAGAAGTTCGTGACGAATTGAATTTACTGTAAGTTCGCTCATCTCTAGTCATGGACATGGGATATTTCCATAGGAAGTCACGTACTTATACCATCCACATGGTGGAGCCTGTGTAAACAAACACTCTCCTATTTGCAGTCCAGCCCTTGGAGATCTAACCTGTGTAAGGCTGGGTTCACATCACGTTTTCTCCCATACGGGAGCGCATACGGCAGGGGGAGCTAAAACCTCGTGCTCCCATATGTGCTCCCGCATGCTTTCGTATGTGTTCCCGTACGTAATTCATTTCAATGAGCCGGCCGGTGTGAAACATTGGGTTCGGTCGGCTAAGTTTTGCGCTGTATGCGCTTTTTCCCTGCACCTAAAACGGTGGTCAACCACGGTTTTAGGTCCGGTTGTAAAAGCGCAAACAGGGCAAAAATTAGCCGACCGGACCCAACGTTTCACTCCGGCCGGCTCATTGAAATGAATTACGTACGGGAACACATACGAAAGCATGCGGGAGCGCGAAGTTTTAGCTCCCCCCTGCCGTTTGCACTCCCGTATGGGAGAAAACATGATGTGAACCAGCCCTTAGGCTGGGTTCACACTACGTTTTTGCCATACTGTTTTCAATCCGTTTTTCTAAAGAAAACTGCATGGCAAAAAAAAAAACGGATGGAACAGTATGGGAAAAAGTAAACCGTATGCGTTTTTAAACTGTGTACTGTTTTTAAAAGTGCATACAGTTCCGTCCGTTTTTACAAAAAAAGAAAAGAAAAAATATGTTTTTGTCCATTTTGAGAGGGGTGTTGGGTGGTGACTATAGGATGCAAATGCGCATGTTCAAAGTAAAAACAGTTTACAGTTTCCCGTATGGAACCATATACATGTGCGTTTCCCACTGACGTCCATGGGAAAAAAAAAAAGTATGCGGTAAAAACTATACTGCAACCGCCTACGTTTTTTTTTTTTTTACATGGACGCCAATGGGAAACGCACATGTATACAGTTCCATACGGGAAACCGTATATGGTTTTTACTCGCATTTGCATCCTTAAGTCTCCACCGAACACCCCTCCCATTAAAAATGGACAAAATGATCAAAAACGTATGTTTGTTTTTTTGTTTGTTTTATATAAAAAAAACGGACGGAACTGTATGCACTTTTAAAAACAGTATACAGTTTAAAAATGCATACGGTTTACTTTTTCCCATACTGTTCCATCTGTTTTTGAAAATTTTTTTTGTTTTTTTTTTGCCATACGGTTTTCTTTAGAAAAATGGATTGAAAACAATATGGCAAAAATGTCATGTGAACCCAGCCTTAGGGTTCATGCACACTACGTTTTTGCAATACAGTTCCCATATCAGGTTTTTGATGAAAACCTGATTAACCCCTTAAGGACTCAGCTCATTTGGATCTTAAGGACTAAGACATTTTTATTTTTACGTTTTCGTTTTTTCCTCCTCCCCTTCAAAAAAATCATAACTTTTATATTTTCATCCACAGACTAGTATGAGGGCTTGTTTTTTGCGCGACCAGTTGTCCGTTGTAATGCCATCACTCACTTTACCATAAAATGTATGGCGCAACCAAAAAAATATTTGTGTGGGGAAATTAAAAAAAAATCCGCAATTTTGGAAGATTTGTTTTCACGCTGTACAATTTATTGTAAAAATGACGTGTTTTTTATTTTCTGGGTCAATACGATTAAAATGATACCCATGATAATCACTTTTCTATTACTGTTGCGCAAAATCACAAACTTTTTAACCAAATTAGTACGTTTAAAATCCCCCTATTTTGAAGACCTATAACTTTTTCATTTTTCCGTATAAGCGGCGGTATGAGGGCTCATTTTTTGCGCCGTGATCTGTACTTTTTATTAATACCATATTTGCTTATACAAAACTTTTACTACATTTTTTATAAAAAATTTTGGAATAAAATGTTATAAAAAAAAAAGCAGCTATTTTGTATTTTAAAAAAAAAATTTTTTATTTTTTTTACGTTCACGCCGTTCACCGTACGGGATCATTTACATTTTATTTTAAGTTTGAATATTTACGCACGCGGCGATACCAAATATGTATATAAAAATTTTTTTTTACACTTTTTGGGGGTAAAAAGAGGGACCTATAACACTGCACACACTGATCTCTTACACAGATCACTGGCGTGTATTAACACGCCTGTGATCAGTCTTATCGGCGCTTGACTGCTCCTGCCTGGATCTCAGGCACGGAGCAGTCATTCGTCGATCGGACACTGAGGAGGCAGGTAAGGGCCCTCCCGGTGTCCTGTAAGCTTTTCGGTACGCCGCGATTTCACCGCGGCGGTCCCAAACAGCCTGACTGAGCAGCCAGGTTACTTTCACTTTCACTTCAGACGCGGCGGTCAGCTTTGAGCGCCGCGTCTGAAGGGTTAATACAGGAAATCACCGCGATCGGTGATGTCCTGTATTAGCCGCGGGTCCCGGCCGTGACCGACCGGATATAACGCGGGGACACCGCGTGACCCCGCGGCATAGCGCGGGAGCCGGCGGAGGACGTAAATATACATCCTGCGTCGTTAAAGGGGTACTCCGGTGAAAACCTTTTTTCTTTTAAATCAACTGGTGGCAGAAAGTTAAACATATTTGTAAATTATTTCTATAAAAAAATCTTAATCCTTCCAGTACTTATTAGCTGCTGAATGCTACAGAGGAAATTGCTTTCTTTTTGGAACACTGATGACATCACAAGCACAGTGCTCTCTGCTGACATCTCTGTCCATTTTAGCAACCATGCATTGCAGATGTATGCTAAGGGCAGCATGGTGGCTCAGTGGTTAGCACTGCTGCCTTGCAGTGCTGGGGCCTTGGGTTCAAATCCCACTGACAACAATAAAGTGTTGTTATTATTATTATAATAACGTCAGCAGAGGGAACTGTGCTCATGATGTCATCAGAGAGTATTCCAAAAAGAAAAGAATTTCCTCTGTAGTATTCAGCAGCTAATAAGTACAGGAAGGATTGATTTTTTTTTTATAGAAGTAATTTACAAATATGTTTAACTTTCTGCCACCTGTTGATTTAAAAGAAAAAAGGTTTTCACCGGAGTACCACTTTAAGTTGTCTTTTGTAAAAAAAAAAAAAAAAAAAAAAAAGTCATTTAAGGTATAAAAGGCAGGCATAAAATTACAGTAAAAAATGACAATGAAAAAACCACTGGTATTGAACACATTGTATTTTTAAGCTGTCATTGTTTTTGAAAAAGATGTCGTTTTTTTTGGTGCAAAATAGGGCTACAAAAAGCATCTGTCTTTTTTTTGCGTGAAAAAGATTGGATAAAAGAAAAACTTTGTGTGAAGATGTTGTAATGCAGGGTGACATGCAACCAGTAATGATGATTTGTGTTTCTGTGTTCATCGGCTGATAGCCGGCACTTTTAGTTCAAACGTAGTATTTTGGTCAGTGTTTTAGCTAAAACCAAGAATGAAAAACTATAATAAAAAGAATTGCAGCTTTTCCTGTGTTTTGAACCCATTTCTGGTTTTATCTAAAAAAAAAAACACTGAGCAAAATACTTACACTGTACATTTATTGGGAAACCAGCATTCTTGGGAACACTCATTCAGCCTATAATCTGCCCTTGTTAAAAGGCACTTAGAAGCCCTTAAAGGGGTACTCCGCTGCCCTGCGTCCGGAGCTCCGCTCCCCGGTGTCTGGAAGTTTATTGTTCCGAACACTTGTGTGCGGGCTTCCGTGTTCAGGGCCGCCCCCTCGTGACGTCACGCCCGCCCCCTCAACGAAAGTCTATGGCAGTGGTCCCCAAGCTGTGGCCCTCCAGATGTTGCAAAACTACAACTCCCAGCATGCCTGGACAGCCAACGGCTGTCCAGGCATGCTGGGAATTGTAGTTTTGCAACATCTGGAGGGCCACAGTTTGGGGACCACTGGTCTAGGGGAAGGGGGTGTGACGTCACGAGGGGCGGCCCTAAACATGGAAGCCCGCACACAGTGTTCGGAACAATAAACTTCCAGAAGCAGGGCAGCGGAGTACCCCTTTAAGCTAGCCATATATGTGAGATAGCTGTCAGCTATATGAACGTTCAGCTGACAGCAATCTTTGCACGCTCAGCTTATACAAGCATGCGTATATTCACAGTGGGGAGAGGGAACTATGAGGGAGATATATCAAAACCGGTGTAGAGAAAGAGTGGTGCAGTTGCCCATAGCAACCAATCAGATTTTTTCACTTTTAAAAAGGCCTCTGAAAAAATGAAATAAGCTATCTGGTTGCTATGGACAACTGCACCACTTTTGCTCTGCACAGGTTTTGAAAAATCAGGTTTTGGCAGCTTATCTCCCCAAGAACAAAAAGATTAAGTAGTTGCAATGCACCATGCTGATCCTTCTCTCCCCAACGTCTGTCATCAAAGAAAAATCGTGAGGCTCCTCTCATACGTATTAGATGGGCGGCTGGTCCTGTAAGGCTAGGTTCACACTACGGAATTTCCGCCTGCAATTCCGCTTCGAAATTGCAGGCGGAAATTCCGCTTGCTAAAATGTATAGTGTAGTGACCTGGTTTCCGTTCACAAATTCACACTTCGGAATTTGTGAACGGAAAATCCGCTTGGAAATTTCCGCCTGAAGAATGGCATTGTTCTTTCTTTAGGCGGAAATCCACACGGAACACATTGCAGTCTATTGGAGACTGCAGTGTCCGCACGGTCCTAGCGCCGACTGATTCAGTCAGCGCTGGCCGCACTCGGAATCTCGGGGCGGAAATTTTCTGCCCGTAGATTCCGTAGTCTGAACCTGGCCTAAAAGTCAGTTTGTCTGACACAGATTTAATGAGTAGAGGTTAGGGATCAGTGAGGTATTGTGGCAGGGAAATTGCTGAAAAACATTTGTATTATGTTTAAAAAAAATAATTCTAATCTTGAACACGTATTGTTTGGTATCGTGGTGTAAATAACAGAGTTTGATGTGACCAAAGTTGTCCATAGCCTGAGATTTCTGTAACTTTAGACAACAGCCAGATCCTGTACTGATCAACCTACTGCTCTCCGTTTGACATGCATTGTATGCACAATTTCCCTTTGTATACCTTTCTATTACCTGCAGTATATCCCACTGTATGTGCATAGTCGCCCATAGGGATAGTGTAGAGCAGTGGTCTCCAACCTGCGGACCTCCAGATATTGCAAAACTACAATTCCCAGCATGCCCGTACAATAAATATTCTTGGTAGCATTAAAAAATCCGGCCCTAATGGTTTGTTCCCACATTAATGTTTGCACCTGTCATGTGGGGAGCACCCGTCCCCTTTACCACATTGCGAGAGGTGCTTACCAGGCAGGATGATCACATCAGACAGAACTCATCCACTGCATTGCATCATAGGGTGATTGCATTTATACTTGCGCCAGACCATTAAAACTCTGGAAAAGGGGTACTCCGGTAGAAAACTTTTTTTTTTTTAATCAACTGATGCCAGAAAGTTTAAACAGATTTGTAAATTACTTCTATTAAAAAATCTTAATCCTCACAGTACTTGTTAGCTGCTGAATACTACAGAGGAAATTATTTTCTTTTTGGAACACAGAGCTCTCTGCTGACATCACGAGCACAGTGCTCTCTGCTGACATCTCTGTCTATTATAAGAACTTTCCAGAGTAGAAGAAAATCCCCATAGCAAACATATGCTGCTCTGGACAGTTCCTAAAATGGACAGAGATGTCAGCAGAGAGCACTGTGGTCATGATGTGAGCAGAGAGCTCTGTGTTCCAAAAAGAAAATAATTTCCTCTATAGTATTCAGCAGCTAATAAATACTGGAAGGATTAAGATTTTTTTAATAGTAGTAATTTTACAAATCTGTTTAACTTTCTGGCACCAGTTGATTTAAAAATAAAACAAGTTTTCCAACGGAGTACCCCTTTTAAAGATGGTGAAACCTTTTTAACAGTAATATATTTTCTGACAATATCTGCATTTCTTTTGTCTTTTTAGGCAGCGGATGAGCCTGCCTACCTAACAGTGGGGACTGATGTCAGTGCTAAATACCGGGGTGCCTTCTGCGAGGCAAAGATTAAAACCGTTAAGCGGTTGGTGAAAGTTAAGGTAGGTGCAACATGATGATAAGGTTACTATATATCTATGCTTTATCCACGTCCAAGGTCTAGTTACTATGTAGAAAGGGTTATTTTAAAGGGGTTCTCCGGTGCTTAGACATCTTATCCCCTATCCAAAGGACAGGGGATAAGATGCCTGATCGTGGGAGTCCCGCAGCTGTGGACCCCCGGGATCTTGCACGCGGCACCCCATTCGTAATCAGTCCCCGGAGCGTGTTCGCTCCGGGTCTGATTACCGACGACCACAAGGCCGGCGGCGTGTGATGTCACGCTCCGCCCCTCAATGCAAGCGTACGGGAGGTGGCGTGACAGCTATCACGCCCCCTCCCGTAGGCTTGCATTGAGGGGCGGAGCGTGATGTCACACGGGGGCGAAGGCGTGACGTCACGCCGTCGGCCCTGTGGTCGTCGATAATCAGACCCGGAGCGAACACGCTCCGGGGACTGATTACGAATGGGGTGCCCCTTTGGATAGGCGATTAGATGTGTAAGCGCCGGAGTACCCCTTTAATGTACAACAGGGAAGCATGAAGACCGGCCCCCGCACGCCATGATAATAAATACTGTGAGGGAGGGAAACAGACCATTTTTCATTTGTAAATTTTTTTTTCTCTTCCTCACCTTCTAAAAATCATAATACTTAAATATTATTATAATATTATAATTTTCCACCTACAGACCATATGAGGACTTGTTTTTTGTGCCACCAATTTTACTTTACAGTACCATTAATAATTTCACCACAAAATCTAGGGCCAAACCAGGAAAAAAATATTTGTGATGCAAAATTTAAAAAATAAAAAAACGCCAGTTTGTAGAATCGGAAGCCCCCAAAATTTACAAAGTGCACTTTTCAGTACAAATGACACACCTTTATTCTGCAGTTCCATACGATTACAACAATACCCAATTTATGTAGTTTATTTTACTATTTTAAATAAACTTCATGCACCAAAATTAGTATGTTTAAAATTGTCCACTTCTGACCCCTATAACTTTTTTTTTTTTCTTTTTCCATATATATGGATTTATGAGGGCTCTTTTTTTTTTTATTTATTTATTTTTTTTGCGCCATAATCTGAAGTTTTTATGTGGACCATTTTTATTTTGATGGCACCTTTTGATCGCGTTTTTATAAAAAAAAAAAAAAAATTCTAGTATATGAAGTGACCAAAAATTCGGATTTCTGGACTTTGGCGGACTGGCGGTTTAATTAACATTATATTTTAATAGTTCAGACATTTATGCATGAAGCAATACCACACGTGTTTTAGGTTTTGTTTTTTAACATTTTTTTTATTTGAAAAATCGGAAAAGGGGGATGCATATTTACATTTTATTATTTTACACTTTTTTTTTTTTTTTTAGTCTTTAGTCAATAGCTTGCCACCCGATCTAACTCTTTCCGACCATAGACTAATGCAGTGTTTCCCAACCAGGGTGCCTCCAGATGTTTGAAAACTACAACTCCTAGCATGCCTGGACAGCCTTCGGCTGTCCAGGCATGCTGGGAGTTGTAGTTTTGCAACATCTGGAGGCACCCTGGTTGGGAAACACTGGACTAATGCAATGTAAGAGATGGATTTGATTGACAGCCAGGAAGTGAAGTTACACATCCGGAGCTACATTTAAAAAAAAAATTTATAATAATAATAATAATTCTTTTTCAAATGATAGTAACTCTTTACTAGCCATTGTCTTATACTGCTACATTGGTATAGTCACTTTGTCCCATTCACTTGTAAACACCAGGGGAAACAGAACAAAATTACTGATAAGTATGTTACAAAGTTTAACATTTTGTGTCCTTATAAAGTTGATTTCATGAATTCACACGCTGCAGAGTTGTTGAACAGATAAAGACTCCTTCACATGGCCGTCTGCCCCGTTGATAAATTCCTTTTATCAATCTGTTTTTTTTAAATGGGTTGCAAAAGGCTGTAAAATAATCCCATTGATGTCAATGGGATTTTTTTTTTTTTTTTTACAGTCCTTTATCACCCGTTTGCACACGTTTGCTTCCGGTTCCATTATAATTATTTTTATTTTTTTTGATGGGAGAAAAGACTTGTTATGCAGTATTTTTTTTTTCTCCCGTCAAAAATAACAGAATAGAAACGGATATTATAAATTTAACTTTAAAGTCAAATGGATGAGCCTTTAATGTCATCTCTTTGCACCCAGTTTATAATATCCGTTTTTGAACAGTTATTACTTCTGAGCATGCTCAAAAGAGGTGACATCAGCAGAATCTTGGACTACTACTACTACTACTCCCATCATGGAACAGAAATTTTCCATGATAGGAGTAGTAGTTCCCTGGCTGACTGACATGTCAGTCTATTACCCGCTGCTCATCTCCATACCTGACAGAGATGAGCAGTGGGGAATGGAGGAACCTGTCCCCCCTGTGCACTGTTATTGTGCTTCGTTCATTCACTGCCTCCAGTTCTTGACATGTCACCGCTGCTGCCCTGCTACAAGCGCAATCAGAGCGCACAGCGTGAACATGTCACTCTATTCCCCACTGCTCATATCTGTGGGGTATGGGGATGAGCAGTGGGGAAAAGACTGACATGTCCCTGCTGTTATAGTGATAGTAGATGACCGGGCAGCAGGGGAATCCTTTATCACAATTATACATGGGGGGAATAAAATGATTATATGGTAATTATGCACACTATAAGTTTAAAAACCCTGCTGGGAGCCCTGAATGGCTCCTCGGTGCCAGCCATTCAGGGCTCCCAGCGGGGTATTTCAAAATGAAAGTAAAAATATACACTCGATACATCCCAGGGGAGCGAAGCATGCCGCCCGCTCCTCTGGTTAATAACTTCTGATCGCATCGGGTCTCAGAAGTGAGACCCGGTGCGATCAGTCCCTCAGATTCTGTTCCATGATTGGGGCAGTAGTAGTACAAACACTAATGTAGCCTCCCCAGCTGCCGGCACACTCCCGCAGCCGGGGAACTACTACTCCCATGATGGAAACAAGTCTGTTCCATGATGGTGGTGGTGGTAGTAGTAGTCTCGGCTGCGGGAGTCTGTAGGCAGCTGACTTTTCATACTAACGAATGAAAAACTGATGCAAAAGGATACCACTAAATGGCATCCTTTTTGCATCCGTTAGTAGTATAGTCTGTTTAGGAGGCAGTAACGGAAGACAATGGCCGTGTGAACGTAGCCTTAATGAGACAACTGCTAAAATTTCTGCTACAAATCTGCTGTCTGTGAATATACTATCCAACCCTGCATACTCTTTATGTTCTGTATGTACCTGTAGTAGTGATGGCCTACAATAGGTTTCAGTATTTCCTTTTTAACCTCTTCCTATTCGCTGCTTAATAAACTTGGGTTAACAGCATAATAAAGCGTTTGCATATAAGTCACTCAGCTGTGTGTCCTCTTCTTGGTAAAGAAATGGCGGCAGTGTATTCCCAGTGACCCACCTCTTCTCCTCTGTGCCAGTTACTCCATAATTGGATTTTCAGACCTCTAATTGATTTTATTCTTCTTCCCTCCACAAGGTCCTGTGTTTGACAGTGCAGACACCAAAACATAGTTATCTGATTGTGGCTTCATTTACAGGTCACTCTGAAACAAGACAACTCGACACAACTGGTACAAGATGACCAAGTTAAAGGGCCATTAAGGGTACGTGTGTGTGTGTAGCCTCTGGGATAAGTATTGTACACGGTCTTGAATGACTTGTGTTCTACTTGTTGTTTGTCTTTGTTTAGTTAAAGTGTAACTATACTTTCAGAAAAATACACAAAAGGAGCCATAGCATGCACTCATCGCTATATATATATATATATATATATATATATATATATATATATATATATATATATATATATTAACCGCTTTTAACTTAGCTTAGCCTTTTCTTTCTGTCTGTTTTAGCGATCAATTGGGTTCTTGGCACCCAGACCCCTACTAATCAAAACATCCAATATGTCACTGTCAAAAGGTGGTGTGTGTGTGTGTGTGTTTTTTATTTTGTTTATAAAGTACAGTTACTTTACAGGGAATGTCCATTTAAGAAGAACTATAACTTTTGGGCTAAATGTCACATACAACAACCCAAACATATCCTTGTTCATCCAGCTTGGTGTCCGAGATCATTTCCCAAGCATTCTGGGGGGAGATTTATAAAAAAAAACTTGTGCCAAGAAAAAGTTGCCCATAGCAACTAATCAGATCGCTTCTTCTTTTATTTTGCAGAGGCCTTGTTAAAAATGGAAAAAAAAGCGAGCTGATTGGTTTCTATGGGCAACTGGGCAAGTTTTTCCTCTGGACACATTTTGATACATCTCCCCCTCTGTGCTTTCTGCAGGATGAATTCACAAATGATAAATTTGTTGCAGAGATTTCTGTGACTTTCTAGTTCAGTGGTCTCCAACCTGCAGACCTCCAGATGTTGCAAAACTACAACTCCCAGCATGCCCGGACAGCCGTTGGCTGTCCGGGCATGCTGGGAATTGTAGTTTTGCAACATCTGGAGGTCGGCAGGTTGGAGACCACTGTTCTAGATCATTTGAAGATCGCTTTGCCACATTGAGACACTGTATCCGATTCTGAGTTGCAGACATTTAGGGTGCGTTCCCACAGGGCGTATACGCAGTGTATTTGACGCTGCGCAAAATTTATGGCAGCAGCGGGAAATACGCTGCGTATTCCTTGCTCACTATACACACAGGGCTTTCCGGCGGCAGCCCTATGTGTGCAGTGAGCTTTGGAGGCGGGGCCATGTCCCGGCCTGTCTGTGACGTGTGGCTCCGCCTCCAAATCTCACTACATACATAGGGCTGCCGCCGGAAAGCCCTGTGTGTATAGTGAGCAAGGAATACACAGCGTATTTCCCGCTGCTGCCGTAAATTTTGCGCTGCGTATACGCCCTGTGGGAACGCGCCCTTAGGCAACAAATCTGCATTATTTTCCAATGAGAAACTGTTAGTCTTTTATTTCCCCTCTAAGTAATAGGGAACTAGTAAGTTCAAATGTGGTAATAATGAATTTTTCCACTGTACCGTTGTAAGTGACTTAAGCCCAGTGAATATTGGTTAAGCCCAAAATAGCTGGCTCAAGTGTGTGTGTGTGTGGGCGAGAAGTTTATTGTAACCAATTTCCTGCATAGGATTACTGCCGTGGGTATACTTATGTTATAAAAACAATCAGAGTTATCTAATAAATTATGGAAGTGCAAATTATTTCTAAGAATACTGAATAAAGTGCCTGGTATGCAGTGGCCTTGTCTTTCCTCAGGGAGGGGTTGTCCAACCTTTAAGAATTATCTCCTATTTAAAGGGGTACTCCGGCGCTAAGACATCTTATCCCCTATCCAAAAGATAGGGGATAGATGCCTGATCGCGGGGGTCCCGCCGCTGGGACCCCCCGTGATCTTCCACGCTGCACCCCGTTAGAATCAGCCCTCGGAGCGTACTCGCTTCGGGTTTGATTACTGGCGATCACGGGGACGGATCGGCAGCACCCCCGCGATCAGGCATCTTATCCTCTATCCTTTGGATAGGGGGGATAAGATGTCTTAGCGCCGGAGTACCCCTTTAAAGGACAGGACAAGTGTGTGTGATCTCAGGAGGTCCGACAATCTGGAACCTCTACAATCTCAGACACCCAAGATCATACTGTATTAGTCTTAAATTAGTTTTAAAGAAATTCTTTATCTAAAGTTGCTGATATAAGTCTGATAAGTTGGGCTTTTCTTGAGGTCTCGACCAGAATAACACCCTGCCAAGCCTTCTTGTCCTTTATGTCCCCTCACTGTTGAATAGGTATTGAGCTGATCTGGTACAGACTGGTTGATAAAGATGTGCTGTGACAACCTTATATGAAAGTAGCTGTCAGGTCACGGATATGTAGTAACCCTGCTGAGTCTCGCTGCTAGAGAGCAGCAACGGGTGACGTAGGTCAGTGTTTCCCAACCAGGGTGCTTCCATCTGTTGCAAAACTACAACTCCCAGCATGCCCGGACAGCCAAAGGCTTAAATGGGTACTCCGGTGAAAAATATTACAGTGGAAATTATTTTCTTTTTGAAATACAGAGCGCTCTGCTGACATCACGAGCACAGTGCTCTCTGCTGACATCTCTGTCCATTTTAGGAACTGTCCAGAGTAAAAGGAAATCCCCATAGCTAAAACATGCTGTTCTGGACAGTTCCTAAAATGGACAGAGATGTCAGCAGAGAGCACTGTGCTCATGATGTCAGCAGACAGCTCTGTGTTTCAAACGGAAAATAATTTCCACTGTAATATTTAGCAACTAATAAGTACAGGAAGGATTAAGATTTTTTTAATAGAAGTAATTTACAAATCTGTTTAACTTTCTGGCACCAGTTGATTAAAAAAAATAAAGTTTTTCACCGGAGTACCCCTTTAACGGACAAGATTACCGGAGATCCTTGCCATGGAACGGGTTAAGGTGGGTACTGTTGTCATTATTGTCACCTGCACTGCACTACCTGTCGGTACCTACAGGTTAGTGCAGGTGACACTGGTGACAGATTTATTTTAAGGTGTTTATGCATTTTTTGTATCTTTTATATGTAAGCAAGTGGGATTTATGACTGCAGCATTTATTTTTTTTTTTTGGGGTGACATAAAGACATGCATATTGTCATTGGGGTTTACACAGAAGCAGATATAGAACCTTTTCTTAGCACTGCTTATTTAGGCAAAACTAATGAATGTTAATGTATTAAAGGGGTATTCCAGGCCAAAACTTTTTTAGATATATATATATCAACTGGCTCCAAAAAGTTAAACAGATTTGTAAATTACTTCTATTAAAAAATCTTAACTTCAGAAGCTAATAACTATTGGAAGGATTGAGTTGTTGTTTTCTGTCTAACTGCTTTCTGATGACTCAAGTCCCGGGAGCTGTGCAGTTCCTATGGGGATATTCTCCCATCATGCACAGCTCCCTTGACGTGACATCATCATTGAGCAGTTAGACAGAAAACTTCAGAAGCTAATAACTATTGGAAGGATTAAGATTTTTTAATAGAAGTAATTTACAAATCTGTTCAACTTTCTGGAGCCAGTTGATATGTATAAAAAAAAAAAGTTTTGCCTGGAATACCCCTTTAACATATGAGGTTAGAAGCCCCAGAAGCTGCTACTCGCTGCTCATCCACCTCCAGCTTTTCTCTGCACATAAACCATGAGATGATGTTCTTATTGTACTGTCTTATGCTCCTGACACTGGGGAAAAGATGGAGGTGGATGGAGAAGACGGCGTGCTCAGCTAGAAGCACTTTCTGCCTTAATGAAGGTTGATTAAAACTTAAAGGAAGGTTACTGTAGACCCAGGGGAGGAGGTAGGTATCCACCAGCATCCACATTTCACTGGGAATAGTTATAATAAAGTCGGTTACTGAATAAATGTAGAAGGTTCATCATTTTAACCATACCATTATAGTTGTATGTGCAGCTTAGAAAGCAAAACATTTAAAGTGTTACACCAAGATTACAGGTTATCCCCTATCGTGTGGGGATAACCAGCTGATCGGTGGGTGTTTGACTGCTGAGACTCCCACTAATCTCGTGAATAGAGATCACTTGTAACCCATCCCGAGTGAATGGAATGGCAGCAGTACATTCACACATCTAAACATAACAAAGTTCACTGCTTGGCTATGTTTGGAAGTTGCATAAGAATGAATGGCTAAGCTGTTGGGTATTTGTGCTGCTGTTGCAAAACTACAACTCCCAGCATGCCCGGGCAGCCAACGGCTGTCCGGGCATGCTGGGAGCTGTAGTTTTGCAACATCTGGAGGTCCGCAGGTTGAAGATCACTGCTCTAGGGTACCTTGAACCTCAAGATTGGGGGAGGTCCCAGAGCTC
The DNA here is from genome assembly GCF_029499605.1 of Hyla sarda. Lineage (NCBI taxonomy): Eukaryota > Metazoa > Chordata > Amphibia > Anura > Hylidae > Hyla > Hyla sarda. The sequence continues at coordinate 37,370,397 of NC_079199.1, read as the reverse complement.
AGACCCCCACTATTCAGCTAGTCCTTTTCTGTGGATAGGGGATTACCTTTTTAACCCCTTCAGGACGGAGCCCATTTTGGCCTTAAGGACCGGAGCGTTTTTTGCACATCTGACCACTTTCACTTTAAACATTAATAACTCTGGAATGCTTTTAGTTATCATTCTGATTCCGAGATTGTTTTTTCGTGACATATTCTACTTTAACATAGTGATAAATGTTTGTCGATACTTGCATCTTTTCTTGGTGAAAAATCCGTAAATTTGATGAAAAATTTGAAAATTTTGCATTTTTCTAACTTTGAAGCTCTCTGCTTGTAAGGAAAATGGATATTACGAATAAATTTTTTTTGGTTCACATATACAATATGTCTACTTTATGTTTGCATCATAAAATTGACGTGTTTTTACTTTTGGAAGACACCAGAGGGCTTCAACGGTCAGCAGCAATTTTCCGATTTTTCACAAAATTTTCAAACTCAGTATTTTCAGGGACCAGTTCAGGTTTGAAGTGGATTTGAAGGGTCTTCATATTAGAAATACCCCATAAATGACCCCATTATAAAAACTACACCCCCAAAAGTATTCAAAATGACATTCAGTCAGCGTTTTAACCCTTTAGGTGTTTCACAGGAATAGAAGCAAAGTGAAGGAGAAAATTCACAATCTTCATTTTTTACACTCACATGTTCTTGTAGACCCAATTTTTGAATTTTTACAAGGGGTAAAAGGACAAAATTTTTACTTGTATTTGTAGCCCAATTTCTCTCGAGTAAGCACATACCTCATATGTCTATGTAAAGTGTTCGGCGGGCGCAGTAGAGGGCTCAGAAGGGAAGGAGCGACAAGGGGATTTTGGAGAGTACGTTTTTCTGAAATGGTTTGTGGGGGGCATGTTACCTTTAGGAAGCCCTTATGGTGCCAGAACAGCAAAAAAAAAAACACATGGCATACCATTTTGGAAACTAGACCCCTCGGGGAATGTAACATGGGATAAAGTGAACCTTAATACCCCACAGGTGTTTCACGACTTTTGCAAATGTAAAAAAAAAAATTTTTTTTTTACCTAAAATGCTTGTTTTCCCAAAAATTTTACATTTTTAAAAAGGGTAATAGCAGAAAATACCCCTAAAAATTTGAAGCCCAATTTCTCCCGATTCAGAAAACACCCCATATGGGGGTGAAAAGTGCTCTGCTGGCGCACTACAGGTCTCGGAAGAGAAGGAGTCACATTTGGCTTTTTGAACGCAAATTTTGCTCTGGGGGCATGCCGCATTTAGGAAGCCCCTATGGTGCCAGGATAGCAAAAAAAAAACACATGGCATACCATTTTGGAAACTAGACCCCTCGGGGAACGTAACAAGGGGTTAAGTGAACCTTTATACCCCACAGGTGTTTCACGACTTTTGCATATGTAAAAAAAAAAATTTTTTTTTTACCTAAAATGCTTGTTTTCCCAAAAAATTTACATTTTTAAAAAGGGTAAAAGCAGAAAATACCCCCCAAAATTTGTAACACAATTTCTCCCGAGTACGGCGATACCCCATATGTGGCCCTAAACTGTTGCCTTGAAATACGACAGGGCTCCAAAGTGAGAGCGCCATGCGCATTTGAGGCCTAAATTAGGGATTGCATAGGGGTGGACATAGGGGTATTCTACGCCAGTGATTCCCAAACAGGGTGCCTCCAGCTGTTGCAAAACTCCCAGCATGCCTGGACAGTCAACGGCTGTCCGACAATACTGGGAGTTGTTTTGCAACAGCTGGAGGCTCCTTTCTGGAAACAGTGGCGTACCAGACGTTTTTCATTTTTATTGGGGAGGGGAGGGGGGCTGTGTAGGGGTATGTGTGTATGTAGTGTTTTTTACTTTTTATTTTATTTTTTGTGTTAGTGTAGTGTAGTGTTTTTAGGGCACAGTCGCACGGGCGGGGGTTCACAGTAGTTTCTCGCTGGCAATTTGAGCTGCAGCAGAAAGTTTGCGGCAGCTCAAACTTGCAGCCAGATACTTACTGTAATCCTCCGCCCATGTGAGTGTACCCTGTACGTTCACATTGGGGGGGGGGGGGGGGGGGGGGGAGACATACAGCTGTTGCAAAACTACAACTCCCAGCATGCCCGTTGGCTGTCGGTGACTGCTGAGAGTTGCAGTTTTGCAACAGCTGTAGGCACACTGGTTATGTATCACTGAGTTTGTGACCTAACTCAGTGTTTCACAACCAGTGTGCCTCCAGCTGTTGCAAAACTACAACTCCCAGCATGTACGGTACATGGTGTACGGTGACTGCTGAGAGTTGTAGTTTGCAACAGCTGGAGGCACACCGGTCGTGAAACACTGAGTTAGGTTAAAAAAAAAACTCTGAGTTTCACAACCAGTGTGCCTTCAGCTGTTGCAAAACTACAACTCTCAGCAGTCACCGACAGCCAACGGGCATGCTGGGAGTTGTAGTTATGCAACCAGCAGATGCACCACTACAACTCCCAGCATGCACTTTAGCGGTTTGTGCAAGCTGGGAGTTGTAGTTATACAACAGCTGAAGGTACATTTTTCCATAGAAAGAATGTGCCTCCAGCTGTTGCAAAACCACAAGTCCCAGCATGCCCATAAGGGAATGCTGGGAGTTGTGGTGGTCTGCCTCCTGCTGTTGCATAACTCCCAGCATGCCCTCTTTGCATGCTGGGAGCTGTTGCTAAGCAACAGCAGGAGGCTGTCACTCACCTCCAACGATCCAGCCGCACAGGTCAGTCCCTCGTCGTCTCCGCCGCCGCAGCTGCTCCTGGGGCCCCGATCCTAACAGGGGCGCCGGGGATCGGGGTCCCCAGCACCCGGGGTGCACGTCCCGCACCCGCTCACGTCCTCCAGAAGAGGGGCGGAGCGGGTGCGGGAGTGACACCCGCAGCAGGCGCCCTGATTGGTCGGCCGGTAATCCGGCCGACGAATCAGGGCGATCGTGAGGTGGCACCAGTGCCACCTCACCCCTGCAGGCTCTGGCTGTTCGGGGCCGTCAGAGACGGCCCTGAACAGCCAGTAATTCCGGGTCACCGGGTCACTGGAGACCCGATTGACCCGGAATCGCCGCAGATCGCTGGACTGAATTGTCCAGCGATCTGCGGCGATCGCCGACATGGGGGAACATAATGACCCCCCTGGGCGATATGCCGGGATGCCTGCTGAACGATTTCAGCAGGCATCCGGCTCCGGTCCCCAACCGGCTAGCGGTGGGGGCCGGAATTCCCACGGGCGTATGGATACGCCCTCGGTCCTTAAGGACTCGGGATGCAGGGCGTATCCATACGCCCTATGTCCTGAAGAGGTTAAAGGGGTATTCCAGGCCAAAACTTTTTTTTTTTTTTATATATCAACCGGCTCCGGAAAGTTAAACAGATTTGTAAATTACTTCTATTAAAAAATCTTAATCCTTCCAATAGTTATTAGCTTCTGAAGTTGAGTTTCTGTTTTCTGTCTAACTGCTTTCTGATGACTCACGTCCCGGGAGCTGTCCAGCTCCTATGGGGATATTCCCCCATCATGCAAGGGATATTCTCCCATCATGCACAGCTCCCGTGACATGACATCATCATTGAGCAATTAGACAGAAAACTTCAGAAGCTAATAACTATTGGAAGGATTAAGATTTTTTAATAGAAGCAATTTACAAATCTGTTTAACTTTCCGGAGCCAGTTGATAGATAAAAATAAGTTTTTGCCTGGAATACCCCTTAAATTTTGGGATAACTCACAATTTCTAAGCTAATTCTAAGGTGAGCGTGCCCCAATGCTGCTGGGGCCCTCTACAGTCTGCTGTTATCAGCGTGCTTTGAATTAGGTTTGAGCCATGGCCTTTACAGCAGTGAAATTAAGTTTTACATTCAAGCAGAAACATTTCCAGCAATGGATAGTGCATACGTGCTTCTCTTTTTCATTTGTGTATATATATATATATATATATATATATATATATATAGTGCATTATATGTATTTAATAAAAAAAAGAGGAATTTTTGTAGTGTAAATTTTAGTTTTCTTTTGCACACTTTCCTAGTTGTCTTAGGCTGGATAGAAACCAACTGAACAAAGCGATGACATCCAGTATGAAAACAACCAGTTTAGTTTGCATATAGGAGCAAAAAAAATTGTGCCCTACAGAACTAAAGGGGTTCTCCACCATAAGGTGATTTTAGTACGTACCTGGCAGACAGTAATGGACATGCTTAGGAAGGATCTGCGCTTGTCTTGGGCTAAATGGCTATGCTGTGAGATTATCATAACACTGTGGCTAGCTTTTTGTGAACTTTTATTTCCTGTTTTGATTTTTCTTTTTTTGACTACAAATCCCACAATTCTATTTTCCTCCTTCCCACACATTGAAACATAAATGAGCTGCAGATCTGTGGGTTTCAATCAGGGTGCCTACAGCTGTTGCATTAGTTGCAGATTGATCACTCCACCCATTGAAGCAGACAGGCTCCCTGTCATCAGCTGACTAGTGAGGTCAGGTCTCGGCCGCATTGCAATCTGGGAAAAATCCGAGACAAAATAAATAGTGGGGTGAAAATCACAGAAGAATTGTGAGAAAACCGTCACACACAGGTACAGACACTATATTATGAACTACAGTAACTTTACAGCCTCTGTAGCATAGTCAAATAAAAAAAAATTCCCGGAATACCCCTTTAAGGTTTATGTTAAGAAGATATAAGCTGTGCACATTAGCGTCATGACTGAGTTATTGATATTAATCCTGATAGAGCCTATTGATTTGTAGTGGGGTCCATCAGTTCTGGTGTTTTGACAGCAAGAATAGCATCACACACAGTGGTTTGCTTGCTGTCCAAAATACCCAAACGCTGCCGGAAAGGGGGAAAAAAACACCAATATAAAAAGAGCCATACTGGCTGGTAAATGCTTGTATGCTGCTAGGTTAAAAGATGTGTAGAGTTGTGCAGTCTATGACCTTTAAAATGAATGTCTTACTGTAGGTTGGAGCTACAGTTGAAATGAAAGCCCCTGATGGATCCTCCCAGGAAGCAGTCATAAGTAAGCTGACAGATGCTAGCTGGTATACTGTGGGTAAGTCATTTTATTACCATATACCTGCACTACAACAGGACTAATATTCAAAGTCCTATAACCGTGATGAATATATAGTAAACTGTCCACTATTGATTCATCTCACTAAAATATGACATTGCACATTTAAATGTATGATTTCGAAGGAATATGAAAAAAAATAAAGCATAAAAAAATGATGTGGAGAGAGGATTTTTTTTTTTTTTTAACCCCTTAAGGACCAAGCCCATTTTCACCTTGAGGACCAGGCCAATTTTATTTTTGCATTTAGTTTTTTTCCTCCTCACCTTCTAAAATCCACAACTCTTTCATATTTCCATCTACAGACCCATATAAGGGCTTGGTTTTTTTTGCGTGACCAATTGTACTTTGTAATGAAACCTCTGATTTTACCATAAAATGTACGGCGAACCCAAAAAGATTTTTTTTTTAGGGCGAAAATTTAAATGAAAACCACAATTTTACTCATTCTGGAGGGTTTAGTTTTCACACTGTACAATTTACGGTAAAAATGACCTGTGTTCTTTATGTTGTGGGTCAATACGATTAAAATGATACCCATGGTTAGATACTTTTTATATTTTTGTACCGCTTAAAAAAAATAAATCAAAAACTTTTCATACAAAATCAGTAATCTAAAATCTCCCTATTTTGACCACTTATAACGTTTTTATTTTTCCATATATAGGGCGGTATGAGGGCAAATTTTTTGTGCCGTCATCTTAACTTTTTATTGATAACTTTTATATCATTTTTATATATTTTTTTTTATAAAATGTGAGGCAGCGCTGCGGGCGATCCGATCATCTATTTTATTATGCGCTTTGCCGCAGATGCCGTGATCTGTACAGATCACGTCATCTGAGGGGTTAATGGCAGACATCCGCGTGGTCGCGGATGTCGGCCATTACCAGCCGGCACCTGCCGTGTATGACGCGAGCACCGCTCCAATGCTCGCGGTCATGCACAGGACGTAAATGTACGTCCTGGTGCGGGAAGTACTGCCAAACCAGGACGTACATTTACGTTCGTGGTCGTTAAGGGGTTAAAGCAATTAATGGAAATTTAAGGTTTTGTCCCAAACGTACACTTTGTATATTATAGATGATGAGCATCTACTTAGTGTGGGTGCAATGCACTGGGACACCCTCCAATCACAAGGTCAAAGGACCCTTCCCACTCTTCTCATTCTCCTGGATGAATGTAGCTGCAGCACGCATGTTCAGCCTCTGCTACGTTCATTCCCTGTGGGACTTGTGAAGATAGTCGAGATAGCTTGACTGTATCAGAAGACCCATAAATTGGAGAAGAGGTCGAGATGTGCATTGGTGCGCCATTCCCTCAAGGTGATCAGTGGAGGTTCCCCCCACAGTCAGGGAATAACTGAATTTTAGGATAAATAACGATCAGTAGGATAGATATCTCTTCAGAATAATGTTTATTACTTTAAGGTTGCTGCTGTACCCCTTTATTTCTTAACTTTGGAAAGGAGCTAAAAGAAAATGTTATGTTACGCTTTATTTATTTATTTTTTCCCCCCAGAAACCATTTGAATAAATAATTGTCCAAGCAATATTTATAACAACAACATATGTGTTATGAGAGGCTTAAAGTGTACATTTTAGGTGCACCAATCCAGACCTGAAAGCTAATCCAAATGCTTACAAAACTGTTACAATGTAAAGAATATATATGGCAAAGAAAAGAAAGGCACTATATATAGAAAATATATATAAAGAAAAGCAATATATATAAAGAAAAGCAATATATATATATATATATATATAGCAAACAAAATGTAGAGCAGCGCCCAAGTAGATAGTGGATGGTGCAGGCAGCGATGAAAAGATCCTAGGTCAAGGTAGGTAACACATCCAAGAAGAGGCTGCAGCACTCAAGATTATGAGTGTAGAAAAGGTGTTTATTCCATATCAATACAAAAAGTGCCACTTTTTGTATTGATATGGAATAAACACCTTTTCTACACTCATAATCTTGAGTGCTGCAGCCTCTTCTTGGATATATATATATATATATATATATATATATATATATATATATATACTCCAAATAGAAGCAGCACATCAAGTAGAATCAGGTGATAGTCAGTATGGGGTACTCGCATAATTGGAGCCTGGGTCCATCGGTTCCTCAATCCAAATAGGTGAAATAGAATGCAGCACACCACTGTTGCAGTCAAAACAAATAGATTTATTCCATAGCGTGCAGAGGACTACGTTTCACCGGTCTCACACCGGCTTTATCAAGCTTGATAAAGCCGGTGTGAGACCGGTGAAACGTAGTCCTCTGCACGCTATGGAATAAATCTATTTGTTTTGACTGCAACAGCGGTGTGCTGCATTCTATTTCACACACACACACACACACACATATATATAATATACAGTGGTCCCTCAACATACCATGGAGGGATCTGTGCAATGTAAAGTATAGGACAGTGGTCTAACACCTGCGGACCTCCAGATGTTGCAAAACTACAACACCCAGCATGCCCGGACAGCCAACGGCTGTCCGGGCATGCTGGGAGTTGTAGTTTTGCAACATTTGGAAGTCCGCAGGTTGAAGACCACTGGTAGAGGAAGTTGTACTCGCCTGTCCCTGCGGCTCCGGACCGTCACCGCTGCCCTATATTTTGCCCTCCATCGCTGTCGCCGCGTCCCCGGGGTATCCCTGACGCTCCGGCAAGGCCTCTGCTTCCCTGGCATCTTCGCTCTCCGTCGTGTGCGCAGTGACGTGATGATGATGACGATGGAGAGCGCCGACAATGCAGGGGATCCCAAAGAGGACGCGCCGGAGCCCGAGGATAGGTAACACACGGGGCACCGTAAACAACTATCCGGTGGCAGCTGAAGCAGTCTGCGCTGCCGAATAGCCGTTTATGCGATGGCCCCGACATACAAAAGCATTGTATGTTGATGCTGCCTTCAACATGCGATTTGCCTCTGAGAGGCCATCGTATGTTGAAATGATCGTATGTCGGGGCCATCGTAGGTCAGGGAGTCACTGTATATAGAATCGTACACATGAACTATAGGCAGAGCCATGCGTCATCTCAACCTAGATCCCAGTGCACCAGGCAAGAAGAGACTGAATATTCTGTCTTCAAATAAGAAATGTATAGTTTACAGCAGCACTGTCAGTCTACAAATAATTGGGTGCAAAGCTTCTAGTAGCTGAACTAACACCTCCAAGGTAATTTGTATAATCTACAGATGAAGCAGCACTCCAGGATGACACAATCAGCAGTGTAAACACAGTACAGATCATTTAATCCTGGAGTGCTGTTTCTTCTGTGGATTATACTGTCTTGAATGAGTTATAGAGGCCAGGTCTGAAGTATATAAACATTAGGGGTGTGAATCGCCAATAATTTGGCGATTCGATTCGAATCGCGATACCAGGGTGGCGATTCGATATATCGCAATATATCGCGATACTGTCATGTTGGCGATATATCGCGATATTCCCTATTAAAAGCTTGGGAAAACTTATTCTAGCTGAGAAAGAACAAGGTCCCGCGAGAGTTGTCCTGTGAGTGCGTACGTTCTCCTTCCTGTTTGTTCTGAGTCTGTAGTCTCGCGGTAGCAGCCTGCGAGTGGGACAGAGCTGATAACAGGTACACTGCCAACTAGTGGTCATGAGTTTGTGTTATAAAAAAAATAAGACAGACAAATAGGACTGTGACTCAGTGAGTGAAATACAGTAAATGTTAATTATAATAATTTATAAAAAAAATCGATTCTCAGAATTTTAAAATCGATTCAGTATCGCGGAACAAAAAATCGCGATAATCGCGCAAATCGATTTTTTTCTTACATCCCTAATAAACATATTTGTGGATTTTACCCTTTTTTATTTTAATATACAATTTTTAAGACGGAGCGTGACAGTGACTCAGGCCATATAGTCAGACATGAAAAGAGGCAGAGAAAAATTACAGGTTAAAAACTTGAAGCAGCTAATTCCTTGTGACGACACTTTCTGCCTGTGCTCGTTGTTAAAGAACAAACTTTAGACGTAGTTGCAGAACACCATTACAGTGATCCCTCAATTTATAATGGCCTCAACATATAATAGTTTCAACGTACAATGGTCTTTTCTGGACCATTGTAAGTTGAAACCAGACTCAACATACAATGCTACGGACAGTCCAGATCTGTGAAACGTGTCAATGGCTGGAAGAACCGACCAATCAGAATGGACATTCACTGGTAAAACCCCTGTATTACTGAAGCGTATGCACTGACTGATGTCTGGTAGCGCCCCCTACAGTACAGGTAGGTATTACATGTTCTGTACTCTTTACTTGTACCAGGGTTACCTGCTCCTCTGGACACCAGGTGAGGGTGGCTCCATGTTACTTTTTTTAGGACCCCGAAGAAGCTCCTGTCCTCTACAAAGACCAGTGTTTCCCAAGCAGGGTGCCCCCAGCTGTTGCAAAACTACAACTCCCAGCATGCCCGGACAGCCTTTGGCTGTCTGGGCATGCTGGGAGTTGTAGTTTTTCAACAGCTGGAGGCTCCATGCTTGGGAAACGCTGACATAGACAGTAATTTACAGCTCCCAGCAGATCTTTCTTACTTTTATATGTAAGGATTTTCTTTATCTATATTAGTTATCTACTTATTTTTTTTTAATTCTCACTTTTTCCTATTTTTTGGACATTTTGGTGCCTTTAGAACCAATTACCAGGTTTCCATAGAGTTCTGGTCTCAACATACAATGGTCGTCCCGGAACCAATTAATATTGTAACTTGAGGGACCACTGTATTAGATTATCCACATTGTTAATACAAACTAACAAAAGTTTTCACAGTGTTATTTGACAGGTCTTGACTTTAATGTGTAACTCTAAAGTTCATGTGACCCTAGCTCAGCCCTGTCATGTTATCTGGCATTTTGGAGGATTACAAATAAACCTAGGTGAATGGTATAATAGGCAGACACTGGAGACATGCTGAGCTTCAAGTGTCCTGCGTGTTGTGACTACATGAGGACATATGTGCTGTGTAAAACTGAGAAGGAAGTCCCTGAATGAGTCCTTATATTCGAGACCACATACTGTGTACATTGTAGCAATAAAATCCCAATATAGACCAATATATGGAGGGGTCAATCAATATTTTCCCATAGATTCCTGTTTTGGAATCCAAAAATCCCTATGTTCCCATATATTATAATTTTTGTGATCCCACAAGCTTTATTAGAAAAAGTGCTCAAAATCAAATTGGAAAAACACTCTCTTAAAATTACACACAGCTCGGACCAGTTTTATAGATTAGAACCTGTAGTTTCAGGGAGTTATACTCCTCTATTGTTTTTTTATATAGTGCACCTAAGAAGGCATACCTGCAGGTACATGCTCTCTCACTAACTGGCCTCCGCTTGTGCTGTTAAAAATCTCCCTGCTCTGTTCTGCCCCCCCTCGACATGTTTCGCTACAACGTAGCTTTATCAAGAGGTAGCGGGCATATGAGCGCGGGCGCCATCTTGGCTTCATTTATAGACTTCCTCCGGTGTCAGCGTGGTTGCTGTTTGTATTTTTGGCCTATCAGGTGGTTTCTCTCTATAGCGATGCATTTCCGATTGGTTATTTCTATTATTGATATCCTTCCTAACCAATCGTAAACCATTGTAGCAATAACGTTTATAATTTGCCACTAATAGGTTTTTTATAAGTGTCTGTGTGTGTACATTTATTTTATTTATTTATTGTTTAGTATTTGACGACGGTGATGAAAGGACCCTGAGGCGGACATCATTGTGTTTGAAGGGGGAAAGGCACTTTGCTGAGAGTGAGGTAACTCAAAGTTTTCTGAATGTGCATCAAGTACCCCCCCGCAATCTATAACGTGCCCCCTATCCTTTGGATAGGGGATAAGTTCTCTTTCACCACAGAACTCCTTTTTAAAGAATTTTTTTTTTTCTTTTAACGGGCCTTTCAATTTGTGTCTTTTTTTAGACTTTGGACCAACTTCCACTAACCAATCCTGAGCATTTTGGCACTCCTGTCATTGGGAAAAAAACTAACAGGGGAAGAAGGTCGTCTCTTCCAATGTAAGTAGCAAATCTACACATGGGAGAGCTCATTGTTATATGTTGTTGGTTTTAGTTTGGACCCTCCGCTTGATTTGTGTTTTCAATTGGCAAAAGAAAGTAGGTTGCTATCGGGCACCTCCGGCTTATCTCCATGGATGACAAAAGTGGTTGACAAAATGCATTGAAATTAAACAAACCAGATCCTTTTCTTCTTACGTTATCTGGTGGGGTGTTCATACACATAAGAGAGTCTGGTACTTTGGAGGATTTTTCTGAGGAGTGTGGGGAGCCTTAAGGCATTTGGTGTCTTGACTTGCTATGGAATTGGACTTTGATAGGTCATAACATTGTGACCAATGGAAGTCTGACCTCTCGTACCCCTACTAATCTACAGAACAAATTGGGTTATGTTGCAGTTACTTGTTTGCAGGATCAGTGGCAGTCTGACCAGTCATTCCCCCGGTGATCTAGAAGGTGAAACTACTTTTAATATGCAGCATATTTTTATTGCCTAAGAATAGCTTGTGTTTTAACTAAAGTCCTCTCAGCTTGTAAGACCGACTGATAGGAATATTTCTTGACAGAATCCTCCAATGTTTGCCATTTTGTAGGCATAGGTTGGCAAATTAGTCCGTATAGGAATGTATGACTTACTTATTTTTTTCCTCTACATTGGAAAGGGTAGTAGACTACTCTTTCCTATACAGTGGAAAAAGAATAAAGTACTGTATGAGGAAGCATACCGGCCCAGCATATGCCAAAAGAACATGTTTGGTGTTATCAGTTTACATCGGATAAGGTATATGTAGTGGAGTGTTCCTGGCATATACCGTATTTTTCGCCCTATAGGACGCACCGGCATAGAAGACGCACCCAATTTTAAAGGTGCAAAATCTAGAAAGAAAAGATTCTGAACCCAACAATGATCTTCAACCTGCGGACCTCCAGATGTTGGCTGTCCAGGCATGCTGGGTCTTGTGGTTTTGGAACATCTGGAGGTCCGCAGGTTGAAGACCACTGGTATAGGAGGTAATACTCACGTGTCCCCGCCGCTCCGGACCCGTCACCGCTGCCCTGGATGTCGCTCCATCGCTGTCGCCGCGTCCCCGTGGTGTCCCCGATGCTCCGGACATTTTCTTCCCCGGGATCCACGCTCTCCGTCGCCGTCATCACGTCGCTACGCACGCCGCTCCTATTGGATGACGGGACGGCGTGCGAGACGACGTGGTGACATCGAAGGAGAGCGCCGGCCATGCAGGGGATCCCGGCACGATGCAGACACAGAGGAGGCAGGTAAGGTCCCTCCCGGTGCAGCCGGGTTAGTGTCTCTTTCGCTTCAGACACGGCGGTCAGCGTTGATCGCCGTGTCTGAAGGGTTAATACAGGGCATCACCGCGATCGGTGATGTCCTGTATTAGCTGCGGGTCCCGGCCGTTGATGGCCGCCGGGACCAACCTGATAGGTGTGTATTCGCCGTATAAGAAGCAGCCAACTTTCCCCCCCCCCCCCCCAGTTTTGGGGAAGAAAAAGTGCGTCATATACGGTGAAATATACGGTACTCTGGCATGTACAAAAATTGGCTAAGAACAGAGGCTAAGCCTGGATCATTATTATCGAATACCTTTCTTACCAGTATCAAATACGGCTGTAAAGGAAACTTGTATTGCAGAAATTACTTGATTGAAAAAAAAGAAATAAAATAAAAATCTTTCATTTAGCAAGACATGCAGAATATTGGAGGAGTGGATCTCTTATCAAGACATACCACATTATTTCTAGATATAACTGGATTTAATTTCATGTTTTATTATAGGACAGAAGATGAGAAAGAAGAAAGCAGCAGTGAAGAGGAGGAGGATGATTTGAAACGGATCGGGGATGAATTATTGGGAAAAGTTGTGAGAGTGAACTGCAGCACAACAAAAGAATGTTACACTGCTGTGGTAAGTAACACATTTCATAGTCCTAGGGTTGGAGCTGATGTCCATGTACATTCACTGGCCACTGTTCAATTGCTTGTTATAACAATTAGCTAATCTGTCAATCACATGGTCAAGACAACTTGCTAAACTTCAAACTATGCATCAAAATGGGGGAAAAACAGGGGATTTACCGTATTTTTCGCCGTATAAGACGCACTTTTTCTTCCCCAAAACTGGGGGGGAAAAGTCGGTGCGTCTTATACGGCGAATACACTCCTATCGCGGCGGTCCATGCGCCCATCAACGGCCGGGACCCGCGGCTAATACAGGACATCACCGATCGCGGTGATGCCCTGTATTAACCCTTCAGACGCGGCGATCAAAGCTGACCTCCGCGTCTGAAGGGAAAGTGACACTAACCCGGCTGTTCAGTCGGGCTGTTCGGGACCGCCGCGATTTCACTGCGGCGGTCCCGAACAGCCCGACTGAATAGCTGGGTTAGTGCTTACAGGACACCGGGAGGGACCTTACCTGCCTCCTCGGTGTCTTCTCCGTTCAGGGATCCCCTGTATGGCCGGCGCTCTCCTTCCTCGTCATCACGTTGTCGCGTACGTGTGTCGGCGTGCATAACGACCTGATGGCGGCGACGGAGAGCGAGGATACCCGGCCGGCAGCAGTGACGTTCCGGAGCGACGGCGACAGCGATGGAGCGACATCCAGGGCAGCGGTGACGGGTCCGGAGCGGCGGGGACACGTGAGTATTACCTCCTATGCAGTGGTCTTCAATCTGCGGACCTCCAGATGTTGCAAAACTACAACTCCCAGCATGCCCGGACAGCGAACGGCTGTCCTGGCATGCTGGGAGTTGTAGTTTTGCAGCATCTGGAGGTCCGCAGGTTGAAGACCACTATTGGGTTAAAAATCTTTATTTTTTTAGATTTTGCACCTATAAATTGGGTGCGTCTCATACGCCCCTGCGACGAAAAATACGGTAAGTGACTTTGAACATGGCATGGTGATTGGTGCCAGATGGGCTGGTCTGAGTATTTGGTAGGCTTATTTGAGATGACAGAAAGGCAACAGTAACTCAATCTCTAATGGCGTAATGCGTACAACCTTGAAGCATATGGATTATAGCAGCAGAAGACCACACCAGATGCTGCTCCTCCTCTCAGCTAAGACTTGGAAACTGAGGCTACAATTCATACAGGCACCAAATTTGGAGAATGGAAGAATATTTTCTCCTCTGAGTCTCGATTCAAGCTGCGACATGGCAGGGTCAGAATTTGGCGTAAACAACATGAAAGCATGGATACATTGCCTTGTATTAAGCGATCAGGCTGGATGTGATGGTGTTACTGGTGTGGGAGACATTTTCAACACACAAACCTACAGCCTTGTTGCTGACCATATTTTGTGGCCACAGCGGATCCATCTTCTAATGGGGACTTCCTGCAGGATAATGCACTGTGTCAAAAAGCTCACATCTTAAACTGGTTTCTTGTACAGGACAATGAGGTCACTGAACTCCAATGGCCTCCACAGTCACCTGATCACAATCCAATAGATGGATGTGCAGCCAACAAATCTTCAGCAACTGCACGATGCCATCATGTCCATATGGACCAAAATCTCTGTAGAAGGTATGCTACACAGAATGGAGTACAGGTACTAATAAAGGGGCCAGCGAGTGTACATCGTAATACAGGCTGTCTGGCCTTATTTTGGGCTCGCTGAATAAAGCGGGTAATAGACATGAAATCAATCTTGGCCGAAATGGACAGCCATTAACTTTTGCCCAAAAATCTTATAAACTCTGTGAAACTGATGGCATTGGACATGGCTGGTGCTTTTATTCATTGAACACATTATAAATCTCACACCAGGTCAGACTGTGCTGCCTGTATAGACCTCAAGCTCTGTTCACATCATGCTCTATATCAGGGTTTCCCAACCAGGGTGCCTCCAGATGTTGCAAAACTGGATGTCCTTTGGCAGCTTTTTGCTGTCCAGGCATGCTGGGAGTTGTAGTTTTGTAACATCTGGGGGCACCCTGGTTGGGAAACACTGCTCTATATGTTCCGCGTACACATGCTGCCATACAGTACCCATCTGTCCAGGACTCCAGTTGTGAGACATACACATGTTTTGTGTGAATTAGTGTTTTGCAGTGCTAGAATATGATGTGAATGGAACCAAAAGCTAACTATTTGGCCAAATGGGTATTTCTCCTTATTTCACTATACAAATCTGATTTAATAAAGAGGAACAAAAGATTCCACCATATATGCCTGGCTGCAGCTTGTTTTCAGCCACTATAAGGCTTTGGAGTTCCTTTCCTTTCACGTGTGTGTAACACAAATGTAAGTCCCTGCCCGACGGGATGTCTCATGGTCTGAACTAACATCATAAATCACTATGTTGCTTGTGTCTGGAATACACACATGTGAATACGACCTGGATATTACAAGAAATTAGAAGGACTGTTGTGTATTATTTTTTTTTTTCCTTAAATTAAATTTTTAAAGGGGTACTCCGCCCCTGGCATCTTATCCCCTATCCAAAGGATAGGGGATAAGATGTCAGATCGCCGGGGTCCCGCTGCTGGGGACCCCGGGGATCGCCACTGCGGCACCGTGCTATCATTACAGCACAGAGCGAGTTCGCTCTGTGCGTAATGACGGGCGATACAGGGGCCGGAGCAGCGTGACGTCATGGCTCCGCCCCTCATTAATGCATAATCCGTCCCCTTAATGCAAGTCTATGGCAGGGGGCGTGACTACTGCCACGCCCCATCCCATAGACTTGTATTGACGGGTGCGGGCCGTGACGTCACGTGGGGCGGAGCCGTGACGTAACGATGCTCCGGCCCCTGTATCGCCCGTCATTACGTGCAGAGCGAACTCGCTCTGCGCAGTAATGATAGCGGGGTGCAGCAGCAGCGGGACCCCGGCGATCTGACATCTTATCCCCTATCCTTTGGATAGGGGATAAGATGTCTAGGGGCAGAGTACCCCTTTAACGGTTTGTTATATTAGACAGCACTGTGCCCAATAGTGGGACAGATTTATTATTATTGTCCCAAGTTTAGAAAAACAAAATTAATTAAAGGCGGGCAGGGACTGTCTCAAACGTATCACGGTGGAGGACGCTGTGTGATAAATTTGGCGCATCCTGCTAAGCATGTTGGGCATTTTCTCTTGCTTGATCTACCTTTTGATTGGCTTATTGTAAAACAATCCCTTTTTACCAGATACTTTTTAAAACTGTTCAGTGAGATAAAACAAGTGTTTGAAATGCATAATAAGTTGGCATGTTTGCCAGTGTTTTTAACACAATTTGACCCAGAATTCTTAGTAAATCCTTCTTGTTAGATTAAAGGGATACTTCGGTGGAAGACTTTTTTTATTTTTTTTTTAATTTTTTTTTTATTAATTAATTTTATTTTTTTAAATCAATTGGTGGCAGATTGTTAAACAGATTTGTAAATTACTTTTATGAAAAAAAATCTTAATCCTTCCAGTACTTATTAGCTGCAGAAAACTACAGAATAAATGCATTTATTTATTGATTTTTTTTTTTTGGGGGGGGAACGCAGTGCTCTCTGCTGACATCACGAGCACAGTGCTCTCTGCTGACATCTCTGACCATTTTAGGAACTGTCCAGGGCAGCATATGTTTGCTATGGGTTTTTTCCTCTTACTCTGGACAGTTCTTAAAATGGACAAAGATGTCAGCAGAGAGCACTGTGGTCATGATGTCAGCAGAGAGCTCTGTGTTCCAAAAAGAAAAGAATTTCCTCTGTAGTATTCAGCAGCCAATAAGTACTGGAAGGATTTAAGATTTTTTTTTTTTTAAATAGAAGTAATTTACAAATCTGTTTAACTTTCTGGCACCGGAGTACCCCTTTTAAAGTCTGTTGATCAGTTGATTATTTATATCAGTGTTTCCCAACCAGGGTGCCTCCAGCTGTTGCAAAACTACAACACCCAGCATGCCCGGACAGCCGAAGGCTGTCCGGGCATGCTGGGTGCTGTAGTTTTGCAACAGCTGGAGGCACCCTGGTTGGGAAACACTGATATAAATAATAGCTGAGCTCCAGTTTGTGTATTTTAGTTCTGATGTCCATGTGTAGTATAAAAATGTTGTACATAGTCGTGGTATTTGTAAGGTGCTGGTACATGGACAGTAGTGTAGGATGTTAATAAACTGTAGGTATCCTACATGTAGTAATTGTGGCTCCCGGTGATCGCTCGCTGCACTGTGAACTTGGTAGAAGTGCTGTAAATACTTACATTGTAATCTGGTCTTTAGCGACGTATTTCTGACTTCTGTGGAAACAGCCGTCTCTCTGTAACTTCTGTATATTGCCTCTGTGAAGTTGGCTTGGCACCTGTCCGCGGGCAGCCCTGTCTTAGCAGTTTAGTATAGCAGGCATAGCTGGCATCCTGTCTGGGCTGCACTGCTTTTCTTTGTTTGGAATTATCTAGAAAAAGCCTATTTATCAAGGTTGAGTTGGGAAATCAAAGCCTATTGCACCACGGCTGACATATTATTTATTTATTTTTTTAAGCTGAGAGGAGAAAAATTTAAAGGAAAACTGTCAGCTTTCTCCCCCCGCACTAACCAGCGGTACTGGCAGGTAGTGCGGGGGACGCTGATCAGTTTGGTCCTTACTAGTGATCGACCAATTATCGGCATGGCGGATATTATCGTCCGATAATGACGATTATCGGTATCGGCAATTACCTTGCTGATAATGCCCCGCACTGCGACCACGTGCCCCCCCCCGACCCGCCGCACCGCGTCGCACTCCCCACCGCCTTGGCCCCATTGCCTCCCCCATCCCCGGTTTTATAATTACCTGTTCCCGGAGCCCACGCTACTACTTGCTCCTGCTGCGTCCTGCGTTACGCTGTGCGCAATGACACGTGACGTCACCGTCAGTGCGCACAGTGACAGTTCAGGAGGACGCCACCGGAGCCAGATGTGGAGTGGACCCCGGGAACAGGTAATTATAAAACCGGGGATGGGGGAGGCAATGGGACCGGTGCGGGGGGTCGGTCGTGGCGTGGCGGGGGGGGAGCGGTGGCGGTGATAGGTCTCAGGACCATTTTGTTAATTTTGGGGGCCTCAGTTTCTGCGCAGTGCATTTTCTGTAAAAATGACACCTCTTTATTCTGTAGGTTCATACAATTAAAATGATCCCCTACTTATATATAAATATATAAATACTTATAAAAACCATAACTACCATAACCACAAGTTTAAAAATGTCCCCTTCTATTCCCTATAACTTTATAGGCTCATTTTTTTTTTTTTTTTGCGCCGTTATCTGAAGTTTTTATCGGAACCATTTTTGTTTTTGATCAGACTTTTTTTGATCTTTTTTATGGTATAAATAGTGACCAAAGACACGCTATTTTGGACATTGGAATTTTTTTGCATGTACGACATTGACCGTGCGGTTTAATTAATGATATATTTTTATAGTTCGGACATTTACGCACGCAGCAATACCACATATGTTTATTTACAGTTTTTTTTATTTATTTTTTTAAATGGGAAAAGGGGGGGTGATTATAAAGTTTTTTTTATTAACCCCTTAAAGACCACGGACGTAAATGTATGTCCTGGTACTTAGCGCACCAGGACGTACATTTATGTCCTGCTAACAGCAGCCGGGTACCTGCCGGTAATGGTCGATATCTGCGATTGTGCGTATGTCCGCCATTGACCCCTCAGATGCCAGATCTCAACATCTGCGGCACTGCGCATGTTAAAATAGATGATCGAATCACCCGCAGCACTGCCGCGGGGATCTGATCATCCGTACTGGCGGATAGTAGTCCTCTCGCCTGCCTCCTTCCGTCTACTGGTGTCTTCTGCTTTGGTCTGAGATCGAGCAGACCGCAGCAGAAGATCACAGATAACAACGATCAGTGCTATGTCCTATACATAGCACTAAACAGTATTAGTAATCAACTGATTGCTATAGATAGTCCCCTATGAGGACATAAAAAATTAAAAAAAAATTAAATCCCCTCCCCCCCAATAAAACGGAAAATTATCCCTTTTTCCCATTTTGCCCCCAAAAAGCGTTAAAAAAATAAATACATTTATAAACATATTTGGTATCGCCATCAAAATATAATGTTAATGATCCCGTACGGTGAACGGCATAAACAGAAAAAATAAAGTAAAAAAATGCTGCTTTTTTGTCACATTTTATTTTAAAAAATTTATAAAAAGTGATCTAAAGGATATACAGTATATATATTAGAGATGAGCAAACTTACAGTAAATTCGATTCGTCACGAACTTCTCGGCTCAGCAGTTGACTTATCCTGCATAAATTAGTTCAGCTTTCTGGTGCTCCGGTGGGCTGGAAAAGGTGGATACAGTCCTAGGAGAGAAAGAGTCTCCTAGGACTGGATCCACCTTTTCATACCCACCGGAGCACCTGAAAGCTGAACTAATTTATGCAGGATAAGTCATCAACTGCCGAGCCGAGAAGTTCGTGACGAATCAAATTTACTGTAAGTTCGCTCATCTCTAATAAATAAATATATATATATATATATATATATATATATATATATATATATACAGGTGACGGCACAAAAAATTAGCCCTCATACCGCCCTACATACGGAAAAATGAAAAAGTTTTAGGTGGTCAAAATAGGGCTTTTCTACATTACTGATTTTGTACAAAAAGTTTGAGATTTTTTTTAAGCAGTACAAAAAATATAAAAGCATCTAGCTATGGGTATCATTTTAATCGTATTGACCCACAGAATAAAGAACACGTGATTTTTACTGTAAAGTGTACAGGGTAAAAACGAAACCCTCTGAAATGAAAACCACAATTTTGCACATTTTGATTTCTTGCCTAAAACAATTATTCTTTGGGTTTGCCGTACATTTTTTGATTAAATGAGATGATGTCCGGTATTAGCCTTGTCTACCGTTAGCTGCCGTTAGACTGACCCGTTATATCGCAGGCGCAGGGCGTACAGGTTAAAGGTCCCAGATACCCCACCACCCCTATTTGTGATTAATCCGTTTTATGTACTGATGTACTAGGAGACAAAACCAGAGACAGCTATATGTTGCCATATTACCCCTTCTCTGTTGAACCTTGTTGTGCATAACAAATAAAGAAGAGGAGTCTGTCAAGTCATATGAGCAATGTCAGGCATTGGGAAAGGTAGAGGTCTTGATGCTGATGTCTGCAGCTGTTGCCAGATTAAAGGGGCTACAGCGCCATTTCATCTCATTTGATATGTCAAACCAATTGAGCAATGAAAAGAAGTAAAAATATATATTTTTTGCATATCTGTAAATGTATGTTTTTGTCGCCCCTCTCTTGCTTCAGGTTGTTTCTCCTAGTTGCAGTGAGGATACATCTGTGAAAAAAGACCAGTGTTTAGTCCGATCCTTCGCGGATGCAAAATTGTAAGTCCTGTTAAAATTAGTGTCTATTAAGTTATAGGACAGTTAGTATAAGAAGTTTGTTTGTTTGTGTGTGATTATCATCTCTTCTTACAATTGTTGAGTTATCATGTCTTATAAAAAAAAAATAACCCTAAAATCTAGCACTTTTGACACTGCCTAATGATCTTTATCAGTCATCTCAATGACGGGTAATGCCTGTATAAGATCCATCATGTATAATAGATAATACTCAGTTTACCTCCTCCCTGCACAGTAGCCTCTGCACAGGTCAAAGCATGGCCTCAATATTCTCCTGTACACATTAAGGCTAGGATTCCACTGAGGTTTTTCATGCAAAAACGTCGATAAAAATGCCCATTTTGCCGCACGGTGTTTTTTCTGTGAAAAAAAAACGCAGCGGCCAGTCAATAATGAACTGCAAAATGCCAGATTCACCTGGCGTTTTTTTAATCCTTTGGGTGTTTTTCAGCTCTTTTTGGCTCCTAGACAGTTTTTCAAAAACGACCTCTTGTTGAGACTTTGGTGTTTTTTTTCAGGAAAATCTTGGTGTTTTTCTCCCATAGTTTATGGGAGTAAAAAAAACGCCAACAAAAACGCCATGTGGGTTTTAACTTTGACGTTTTTTGCTGGTGGTTTTTATTATTTTTTTGAGTTTTGAGCGATCCGAAAAATTGATGGATAGGGGATAAGATGTTAGATCGCAGGGTCCCGCCGCCAGGGACTCCCGCAATCTCTGCTGACCCATTATTCGGTGCATGGAGCGAACTCCACTCCATGCTCGATGATTGGCGATGCAAGATGCCACGCCCCCTCCATTCATGTCTATGGGAGGAGGTTCGATGGCTATGTACTAGCAGTCACGCCCCCTCCCATAGACATGAATAGAGGGGGCGTGACGTCACAAACGCAGAATTTGCAAACTTCTGTGTTGTGGCCGCCGCCAGCCCAGAGATGTTGGGACCCCCCGCAATCTAACGTCTAATGTTTTCAGCGGAGTACCCCTTAAAAGAGGGGGTTCTCTGCAGCCTTAACCTTGTTGAACTGCTTTTGATTGACTGGTCTCTCTGTACACAGATACGGATAGACCAGTCAGTCGATAGCAGGGGGGTAACTAGTAGCTTGCGGAAAGCCTGCTCCTTGATGAAACTCCCCTATTTTAACTCTGCCATTGGTCAAGATGATATGCACACGAATGTCTCTGCATCACCTGCTTTATTATTAACCCCTTAACGACATAGGATCTAAATGTACTTCCTGGTGTCCTGGTACTTACCGTATTTTTTGCCCTATAGGACGCACCAGCATATAAGACGCACCCAATTTATAGGTGCAAAATCTAAAAAAAATAAAGATTTTGAACCCAATAGCGGTCTTCAACCTGCTGACCTCCAGATGTTGCAAAACTACAACTCCCAGCATGCCCGGACAGCCAACGGCTGTCTGGGCATGCTGGGAGTTGTAGTTTTGCAACATCTGGAGGTCCGCAGATTGAAGACCACTGCAGGAGGAGGTAATACTCACGTGTCCCCGCCGCTCCGGACCAGTCACCGCTGCCCTGGATGTCGCTCCATCGCTGTCGCCATGTCCCCGTCGCTCCGGAACATCTCTGCTGCCGGCCGGGTATCCTCGCTCTCCGTCGCCGCCATCAGGTCGTTACGCACGCCAACGCACGTACGCGACAACGTAATGACGAGGAAGGAGAGCGCCGGCCATATAGGGGATCCCTGAACGGAGAAGACACCGAGGAGGCAGGTAAGGTCCCTCCCGGTGTCCTGTAAATACTAACCCGGCTATTCAGTCGGGCTGTTCGGGACCGCAGCGGTGAAATCGCGGCGGTCCCGAACAGCCCGACTGAACAGCCGGGTTAGTGTCACTTTCCCTTCAGACGCGGCGGTCAGCTTTGATCGCCGAGTCTGAAGGGTTAATACAGGGCATCACCGCGATCGGTGATGTCCTGTATTAGCCGCGGTTCCCCGCCGTTGATTGCCGCAGGGACCGCCGCGATAGGGGTGTATTCGCCGTATACAGTTTTGAGGAAGAAAAGTGCGTCTTTTACCGCGAAAAATACGGTAACACACCAGGACGTGCAATTACATCCTGTACATGGCATGAGCTCTGGACTGGTGCTCGTATCATGCATTGCAGGTCCTGGCTGCTATCAGGTAACGGCGGACATCAGCGATCGTGCTGAGGTCTGCCATTGACCCTTCAGATACCGTGTTCAATAGAGATACACAAAGTGGCACTGATAAAAAGTACAGATCACGTCACTTTCGATGGAAGCTCAGGGAGTCCAAAACTTCTGATGTGTTTTGGAAACAGCGCTTTTTATTTTTTATTTGGGAAGCTTCCCTGGCAAAACTGAAATGCGTTGAATTTTTCGGTCACCCTAGGCAATATTTCCATATTTAATTTTTTATAGTTCTGCAGTATTAGTATCACAATAGCCCTGTACTTTTAGTTTTTCTATATCCACGTGCTGAGAACATGCGTGCATATTGCAGCATGCGGTTAGATGCCAGAATACATAGCATATGTTGGTATTTGTGTTAGTAGAGAGGAAGTACCCCCATCATTGTAGAAGGATTTTCATAGACAAAGATGTCATGACCGCATCTTTTAGGTCTGTTTTGCCAAGATGTTTCTGCTGGAAAAGAGCCCAGATATGAGGCTGAGTCTTCAGCACACTGCCCTAACTATATATATATATATATATATATATATATATATATAATCGTAGTAATATGCAGCACACCAAAATCAAGTGCAAAGTGCTTTTTATTCCATGAGGTACAAAAGCGACGTTTCGCCGGCCTCACGCCAGCATTCTTGAGAATGCTGGCGTGAGGCCGGCGAAACGTCGCTTTTGTACCTCATGGAATAAAAAGCACTTTGCACTTGATTTTGGTGTGCTGCATATTACTACGATTATCATTAAGGAACCAGTGGACCGTGGCTCCAGCATGCGTGCACCCTACCTACATCTTTTCAATTACCTCGATGTGCTGCTTATTTTGGGATTTTTTTATATATATATATATATATATATATATATATATATATATATATATATATATTAATATATATAATATATTATATATTATATATATTTTTTTTTTTTTTATGTATTACCTGGTATGACTTTTTTTTTAACAAAAAGAAATATGGGTACTTATATTCTGGCCGAAATTTGCCATTTTAGGTTTACATAATTTTTTTTTCTATTTTAGAGGCAGTTTTCTGTGACTTTCTGTAAAATCACATAATCTATAGCTGTATCAGGAAGAATAGTGCCACCTTGTGGTCAGATTCAGTCACATGGTTCTTCAACCATTGTATTAGGCAAGAGCCTACAGGGCAGGTCACAGTAAAATTGCAGGAAGGACATAACCTCTTTAAATGTTCATTTTGTTTGTTACATTCCATTAGCAGTGTTTCTAAAAAACAGAGTAGAAAAAGCTAACGGGTTTAATAAAGGGATTTGTGCAGATAATTATGATACATATAGCAGTGCAGCTGTACAGGGAGAGTCACCCCCCCCATAATAAGTGATCGTATATCCTAGTGATATGTTAACTGCTCTGTGGCCCTTCACTTCCGCCTTGGTACCATCTATGATGTATAACATCTGAGACACGGGGGCAGGGGGTTACTCAATCGAGATCATCGCTTGCTTATGAAACCATGAGCTCATGCATTGGCCAAAGGTCGCAAGTTGTTGCTGAAGTTGCAGTAAAAACATATGGCCATTGACCACTGCATGCGGCCATTGCTGATTAACCACCCCCCACTGATCGCCAGAGAAAAAGACCACACTAAACATGTCCTGTAACTTAATGGGGCTGCCTCTTGGCGTGCACAGGGAATGGGAGAAGCACCACTCAGCCGCGCACTTCTCCCAGCTAGTTCTAGCAATCAGGTTAAACAACCAGATTCTAACTGATCAAAACTTATGACATCTATCTAGGACATGGCCAAAAGTAAAAAAAAACTCAAGTACCTTTTAAAGGGGTGGAAAACTTTTATTTTTTATTTTTAATCAACTGGTGCCAGAAAGTTAAACAGATTTGTAAATTACTTCTATTAAAAAAATATTAATCCTTCCAGTACTTATTAGCTGCTGAATACTACAGAGGAAATTATTTTCTTTTAGGAACACAGAGCTCTCTGCTGACATCATGACCACAGTGCTCTCTGCTGACATCTCTGTCCATTTTGGGAACTGTCCAGAGTAGGAGAAAATCCCCATAGCAAACATAAGCTGCTCTGAACAGTTCCTTAAATGGACAGAGATGTCAGCAGAGAGCACTGTGGTCGTGATGTCAGCAGAGAGCTCTGTGTTACAAAAAGAAAAGAATTTCCTCTGTAGTATTCAGCAGCTAATAAGTACTGGAAGGATTACGATTTTTTAATAGAAGTAATTTACAAATCTGTTTGACTTTCTGGCACCAGTTCATTAAAAGAACAAAGTTTTCCCCCGGAGTACCCCTTTAAAGAATCATTCCATCACTAAAACCTAACAATTTGTGAGTATAAGAGATAAAAAAAAAAAAAAAAAAAAAAACATCTGCATCTGAGCTCATTCAAGGAGCTCTGTTCAGATTCTATTCTAATGTTGGGAGTTGAGTGGAGAAGAATAATACAGCAGGTCTGGTTTCCCCCCCCCCCCCCCCCCCCTCACCTCCTAAGAAACAAAGGACATCAGAGGGAAACACGATGGGCCCCATTTAAAGTCAATGGGACCCGTTGGTGTCGGTCGGGCAACAAACAGTGCAGCTCCATTCTTGTTCTGGAAGAAGCTCCTATGCGGATATAAACTAAGCCTAAGGACAAATGTGGTGTTTTTTTCTGTATTGCTTAATATGCTCAGATATACACTTTATTTTCACTTTTTTTTATTTAGCCATTCAGTTGCAAGAAAAGATATTCAAGAGCATGACATGGAGGCGCTAAAATTGGAAAATGCGGAGATGCCAGGTAACTAAATAATTGTTCCCAATGCCATCTTGATTGTACGGATCATTTTATTTCCATATACAGGGAAAGCTTGTGATTTACTGTTTGCCAAAACTTATTTTGGTGGAATAAAATTCCAGCATTTATTTCCCACTATCTGGGCCTTCTAAATTTGCTGTGACCACATTTCTACCTATGGTTTATTTCTAGAAAAGACCCCAAAGCTAAAGTTTCCATAATTTAAAGGGGCTATTTTCGGGGAAAACATTACTCCTCATGATTGGTATAGACCATCTCATTAGTGGTTTTGGTGATCTGATGTTTGGGGTCCAGTTGTTGGATGCCTCCTGCTGTCTCCTAATGCAGCAGGGGAATGTGTTTAGTGTATTACATTATGGAGTTCCTGTGAGGGAGAGAAACACTCTGTAGCAGCTTTGGCTAATGGAGGATGAGGTTTCAAATCCCCCACCAACTCTTAGAGGTTAGTTTGCCATAATTTGACCTGTAGCAGTGTTTTCCCAAACAGTTTGTCTCCAGCTGTTGCAAAACTACAACTCCCAACATGCCCAAACAGCCAAAGACTGTCCAGGCATGCTGGGAGTTTTAGTTTTGCAACAGCTGGAGACACCCTGTTTGGGAAAACGCTGGTCTATAAGTATGGGTTGTCATGATTCTGTGGGTTTAAAGGGGTATTCCGCCCCTAGACATCTTATCCCCTATCCAAAGGATAGGGGATAAGATGTCAGATCGCCGTGGTCCCGCTGCTAGGGACCCCCGGGATCCCCGCTGCAGCACCGCGCTATCATTACAGCACAGAGTGAGTTCGCTCTGTGCGTAATGACGGGCGATACGGGGGACGGAGCAGCTTGACGTCATGGCGCCGCCCTTCGTGATAGCACGTCCCCTTAATGCAAGTCTATGGGAGGGGGCGTGATGACCGCCACGCCCCCTCCCATAGACTTGTATTGAAAGGGGCGGGCTGTGACATCACGAGGGGCGGAGCCGTGACGTAACGATGCTCCGGCCCCTGTACCGCCCATCATTATGTGCAGAGCGAACTCGCTCTGTGCAGTAATGATAGCGGGGTGCCGCAGCGGGGATCCCAGGGCTCCCCAGCAGCGGGACCGCGGCGATCTGACATCTTATCCCCTATCCTTTGGATAGGGGATAAGATGTCTAGGGGCGGAATACCCCTTTAAGCTTGTTTTATAGGGTTACATCTATCACCTTGCACTTTTTTGAATCCTTGTAAGACCGAAGTGCTGATTTTTGAATAATGGTATTGTCATAGCCTTTGTATGGAAATCTCACTTTGTAGAAAAGATGAATCTTTTGAAATGGGAAAATTGTGGCTAAACATCTTTTCCCCCTTTCTTTAGGTATAAAGGAAGCCATAGCTTTTTTCAATTCACGGACAATACCGAGCAGCTGGAAAATGGACATAAGTGAAATATTGGAGTCTTCTAGCAGTGATGAAGACGATGGGGATGCAGAGGCGAGCGATGGCGAACGGAACAAAGAGGATGATGAAGCTGAGGTGAGTGCCTCGTCATTACCTCAACTCTGTTATAGTATAATAGCACCTCTCCATGTTTGTTTGATTTCATATGGAATATAAAGAGGACCTGTCAGATTGTAAATACAGTAGAATGTTATAGTGTAGCAAGAGCTAAGCAGACTGAGGTATTGTGCTGTTGCATGCATCTATTTTTTCCTGTTATCAGGTAATTCAGGCTGGAGGGAGGTTGATGTTCTTCCTTGGGATTACTGACATGAAGTGTACATTCCACGTACATACAATACATAATGTTGGGCTGTTGCCCGTTTTTGAGTCGTCTTTTTTTGTGTGTGTGTAGATAGATAGATATATTATAATATCGTAAATTGAGGGATCCGTGCAATGTAAAGTATAGGACAGTGGTCTTCAACCTGCGGACCTCCAGATGTTGCAAAACTACAACACCCAGCATGCGCGGACAGCCGTTGGCTGTCCGGGCATGCTGGGAGTTGTAGTTTTGCAACATCTGGAGGTCCGCAGGTTGAAGACCACTGATATTGAGGTTATTCTCGCGTGTCCCCGCCGCTCCGGACAGTCACCGCTGCCCTGGATGTCACCCTCCATCGCTGTCCCCGTGGTGTCCCCTCTGCTTCCCCGGCATCCTCGCTCTCCGTCGCTGCCATCACGTCACTATGCACGGAGCTCCTATTGGATGACGGGACGGCGTGCGCAGTGACGCGAGGACGACGATGGAGAGCGCTGACGATGCAGGGGATCCCGAAGAGGACGCGCCAGAGCCCCGAGGACAGTTAAGTGATAGTCAGCGGACCACACGGGGCACCGTAAACGGCTATCCGGTGGCAGCTGAAGCAGTCTGTGCTGCCGGATAGCCGTTTATGCGATGGCCCCGACATACAAAAGCATCATATGTTGATGCTGCCTTCAACATGCGATGGCCTCTGAGAGACCATCGTATGTTGAAATGATCGTAGGTCTGGGGGGTCACTGTGTGTGTATGTATGTGTGTGTGTATATGTGTATATGTGTGTATGTATACATATATATATATATATATATATTTCTCTCCCGTGACAATGCTTAGAGGTTTATAGATATTACAAAGCCTTATAATACATATCACATGAATTCCATCCTGCGCCCTATCTGGATTGATATCTATTGGTGAGAACACTAGACTGTCAGGAATTCACTGCACATCAGGACTAGTGGCTGCTTGGTCACCTGACGTAGTTATAATCTTACCTTGAGCTTTATAGACATGCTTTGATATAATTTAAGTTGTATGTGTGAGGAGTTTGGTTCTTGTTGTATGTGTGAGGAGTTTGGTTCTTGTTGTATGTTTGAGGAGTTTGGTCCTTGTTGTATGTGTGAGGAGTTTGGTTCTTGTATGTTTGAGGAGTTTGGTTCTTGTTGTATGTGTGAGGAGTTCAGTAGTTCTGCTGGTCCCTATATAAAGACATTGGCCTAGATTTATCAAACTGTGTGAGATAATAATTAGTGACTTTTCTACAGCGACCAATCACAACTCAGCTAACGAGCTCATGTAAAGTGAAAGCTGAGCTGTGATTGGTTGCTGCTGGAAAATCACTATTTTTTTTCTCTCACACAGTTTGATAAATCTGGGCCATTGTCACTCCATTTCCTACAGCGGTTACACAGTTGGTCTGGGCTATAATGAGAGGGTTTATTTATTTATTTATTTTTATAATGGACTCTGGGTTATGGATTACACTTGGTGTTTTGGTAAATATTTTTAAAAAATCCCCTAAAAATGCCATACTTGCTGTATTGGGCCAAAAAAACACTGGTCATATGCTGGGAGTCCATAGAGACATATAACATTCCAAGATGGTGGATTTTTAAGAAATGGGTGGGAGTTATATTTTTTTTTTTTGTTTTTTTTCAGTTGTGGTTTTATTTATTTATATTTGTATGACATTTTTGGTGGTTTTCCTCCCATAGACACCAATCGGAGGGGAAAAAATTGTGTATTTAATAATGGCATTTTTTTACTGCCCTTACATCTTAATAGAAATTTTTGATTCACATGATGAAAGAATCTGATAACTTTTACTGAAAAAATAAAAATACAACTATACAAAAACTGGATCCTGGAAGTGAAAAATTAGGGGACTATTTCGTGGTGGTGTTTTTTTTTTTTTTTTTTTTCCTGGCCAAAAAAGCTTAAAGGGGTATTCCGGGCAAAAACATCATATCCCCTATCCTTCGGATAGGGGATAAGATGTTTTTGCCCGGAATACCCCTTTAATAAAAGTTTCTGTGTAAACCCAGAACTACATCTAATCACCGCTTCCTTTACCTATTTGATGCAGCAGGGAATGCCCGCACCGCCAATCACTGACTGCAGCAATGACCTACCTCACCCAGTGACCGGCTTAGTGGGCATATCCTGCAGGATCGATTATGTCAGAGAAAGCTTTCTTTTACACCAGTGTATAGAGTTTCTGTAAACACATTTTGTCTCTCTGGGTGTAACTTAATTTCATATCCTCGTCTAAATTCAATGGGTCAAAGGTTAAACAAATTGGTGTAAATTATAGTGGAAATGTGTCAGGCTGCAGGATGCCATGTCTCCCTCAGCTAAACGCCATTTACTCAAAATATGTGACGTTAGTATACCAGAAAACTGGCGTACAGGGTATGATCACTTCCCGCTTTGTTTTGAATTAGAGATGAGCGAACTTACAGTAAATTCGATTCGTCACAAAGTTCTCGGCTCGGCAGTTGATGTCTTATCCTGCGTAAATGAGTTCAGCTTTCCTGTGCTCCGGTGGGCTGGAAAAGGTGGATACAGTCCTAGGAAAGAGTCTCCTACGACTGTATCCACCTTTTCCAGCCCACGGGAGCACCTGAAAGCTGAACTAATTTATGCAGGAAAAGTTATCAACTGCCGAGCCGAGAAGTTCGTGACGAATCAAATTTACTGTAAATTCGCTCATCTCTATTTTGAATCACAATGTATTAGAGGTTTTGTCCCTTAGAAGCAAAACTTTGAGCGGATAATGGCGGATAAGAACTTTTACGGTTCCATATGAAATCGGAGGCATGCTGTCCCCATGGGTGCTGTATTGCGTACTTTCACATGAGCCCTCGGCATAATCTTCCATCACCTTTTTGAATGCTATTGATTAGTGCCGGGCGGTATACAGGTATGAACCGAATACCGTTTTGTTTTTTTTCTCCCACGGTATGGACTTTTGCCCATACCGCTATACCTGTCGGGCCCCTCCCCCACCCTCTGAGTCAATAAAAAAAATAATTAAACTTACCCGTAATGGGGGTGGTCCGGGCCATCCATCCTTCCTGTAGTGTCCGGCGGCATTCCGGGTGGAGGGTGAACCGGTCCGGGCTGTCCTCCTTCTCCGGGGGTCCTCTTCTCCACTCCGGGCAGGCACCGGCCTAGTACGTTGCATAGACGCCGCTACGCCATGACGTCAGGTGCGTCGCTGCACACGGACGTCACTGTGCAGCAGCGTCTATGCAGCTTTACTAGGCCGGAGCCTGCCCGGAGTGGAGAAGAGGACCCCCGGAGAAGGACAGCCCGGACCGGTTCACCCTTCACCCGGAATGCCGCCGGACACTACAGGAAGGATGGATGGCCCGGACCACCCTCCCCGGACGGTCCCTGCAGCAACTGGGGAGGTGAGTCAGGGTTCTGGGATGGACAGAAGTCTGTATAATATACTATACCTACAGTAGGCCCTCCAGCTGTTGCAAAACTACAACTCCCAGCATGCCCGGACAGCCGTTGGCTGTCCGGGCATGCTGGGAGTAGTAGTTTTGCAACAGCTGGAGGCACCCCTAGTTGGGAAACACTGACTTATACTATACACTACTATATAGTCCAATATGCTGGGAGTTGTAGTTTTGCAACAGCTGGAGGCTGTAGGGTTGTTTGTTACATCTATTTAGAAGGGTACTCCACTGCCCCAGTGTTCAGATCATTTAGTTCCAAAAGCCCATTTAGTTCCGCTGCGCCACCTCAATGCAAGTCTCAATGTAAAAAAAAAAAAAAAAATACCGTGATACTTTAGAAAAATACCGTCATTTTCTTCCAAATGGCAGAACTAGACATGTATACTGTGTACCTATCCATACATATTCATACACATCTACTCTAGTTGTAAGAATCCTTTAAAGGGGTACTACCGTGGCAATAAAACATTTCCCTCATAATGTTACCTGGTTATTGTTAAAGGGGAACTACTGTGGAAAACTTTTTTTTTTTTTTTTATCAACTGGTGCCAGAAAGTTAAACAGATTTGTAAATTACTTCTATTTAAAAATCTTAATCCTTCCAGTACTTTTTAGGGGCTGTATACTACAGAGGAAATGCTTATCTTTTTAGATTTCTCTGATGTCATGACCACAGTGCTTTCTGCTGACCTCTGCTGTCCATTTTAAGAACTGTCCAGAACAGGAGAAAATCCTCATAGCAAACAAATGCTGCTCCGGACAGTACCTAAAATAGACAGCAATTTTAGGTTCTGTCCGGAGCAGCATTTGTTTGCTATGAGGATTTTCTCCTGTTCTGGACAGTTCTTAAAATGGACAGCAGAGGTCAGCAGAGAGCACTGTGGTCATGACATCAGATAAATCTAAAAAGAATCTGTTTAACTTTCTGGCACCAGTTGATTTAAAAAAATAAAATAAATTTAAAAAAAAAAATGTCCACAGTAGTACCCCTTTAACAATAACCAGGTAACATTATGGGGGAAATGTTTTATACTGGGATATTATTTCTTGTACCGGTGATGCACCACCGATCAAGCTACATAATTGATTAATGCTGCCCAGGAGAGATGTCAGGACAGGGCGACTTTATTTGCCCTGTTGTATAGGTATAGTTGCCAATCCACTAGTTCTCTGGCTGTATACATCCTCACAAAGTTTTATCAATGTTTTCTGTAGTCAGTACCAAGCACATTGCTGGAGTCCATAGATGCCTCTAGTGAAGGATTCCTGCTGAATATGATAACTTCGGATGTAGTGTAGACAATGAAGATGTAACCCAGTGGTCTACAAGTTGTTCTGCTCCAGATGTACAACTAATGACACGTTCTGGAGGTTTCACCCGGCAGGTCAGAAACCCAAAATATATACAGTGTGCAACCAGGAGACTATGGTGACCGACAACTGTATGAAGAAAGGAAGCAGAAGCATGAAGAAGTACATGGGACACTTAATGGGGTACTCCACTGGAAAACATTATTATTATTATTATATTTTTTTTAAATCAACTGGTGCCAGAAAGTTAAACAGATTTGTAATTTACTTCTATTAAAAAAAATCTTAATCCTTCCAGTACTTATTAGCTGCTGAATACTACAGAGGAAATTATTGTCTTTTTAGAACACAGAGCTCTCTGCTGACCTCTCTGTCCATTTTAAGAACTGTCCAGAGTAGGAGAAAATCCCCATAGCAAACATATGCTGCTCTGGACAGTTCTTAAAATGGACAGAGATTTCAGCAGAGAGCCCTGCATTCCAAAAAGAAAAGCATTTCCTCTGTAGTATTCAGCAGCTAATAAGTACTGGAAGGATTAAGATTTTTTAATAGAAGTAATTTACAAATCTGTTTAACTTTCTGGCACCAGTTGATTAAAAATAAAAAAAATAGTTCCACCAGAGTACCCCTTTAATTTATATGGGCATGCCATGGTATATGTCTGATGTAGTTTTTTATATAAATATACTAGTGTTTGGCTCCAGGATAGGTTGTGTTCACAAGGCCGTCTGCTCCCTTTTTTATCCCATTTCGGTTCAGTTCTTTCAGGCTGTACATGGATTAAAAAACGGTTTAAAAAAAATCCCATTCATGTCAATGGGATTTTTTTTTTTTTACAATCCGTTTACATCCATTTGCACCCGTCTGCACTCATTTCCGTTTTTTTGATGGCAGAAAAAATGACAAATGTGGTATTTTTTTTCTTCCGTCAAAAAATAAATAAATAAAAGAAAAAAACAGATAAAGTAAATTTAACATTGAAGTCTATGGAAAACGGAGGAGCCTTTAATGTCATCGTTTGCATCCATTTTTTCAATCCGTTTCTTAATTCGTTTTTACTTCTGAGCATTCTCAGAACAAAAGAAAACTTTTTTTTAGTTTATTATTTAAACAATAACTGATACAAACTGATATCATCCATTTGCATCTGTTATTGTCCTTTATTTATTTATTTTTTTAAAGTCAGTTTTTATTTTTGACGAGAGAAGAAGGTCCCCTTCCCGGGTCTAGACCGCCGTGTGATCGCAGCTTTATTCCCAACCTTGAGTACTATGTTAGTGTAATAGTGCAGGTTTATTGCTGCTGTGTAAGTGGATGCTCTATTACTTAAACATGTTCGCAGGTGAGGTGTTTGATCACTGTGAATTAATTTGCTGTAAATGAAGAGAAAGGATGTTCTGTTCTTGGCTGGCAACAGATGCAGCCTAATAAGACGCAATCCATAAAGCAAAAGACATGGTCTGTGGCTAAAGTCAACTATAAACGGGCCGAATGTATCAAAGAAAGTGGAATTGTCCAGAGTTTTTCCTTCTGAAAAGTAATGAGAAATTGGAAGCTTGCTGCAACCCATTAACATTGGTATATTTTATTGTGTAACATGCTTTGTTTTGTGCTTTGTTTACCCTTTCACCTGTGGTTGGCATTCATTGAGACCCTCTATAGATGTCTATAACGTTGGTCACTCCTTAAAGGGGTACTCCGGTGGAAAACTTATAATTATTATTATTATTATTATTATATATTTTTTTTTTTTTTTTTTTTTTTTTTTTTATGAACTGGTGCCATAAAGATAAACAGATTTGTAAATTACTTCTATGAAAAATAGTTATCCTTCCAATACTTTTTAGCAGCTGTTTGCTACAGAGGAAATTCTTTTCTTTTTGAATTTCTTTTTTGTCTTGTCCACAGTGCTCTCTGCTGACACCTGATGCCCGTATCGGGATCTGTCCAGAGCAGGAGAAAATCCCCATAGCAAACCTATGCTGCTCTGGACAGTTCCTGACACGGACAGAGGTGTCAGCAGAGAGCACTGTGGACAAGACAAAAAAGAAATTCGAAAAGCAAAGAATTTCCTCTGTAGCATGCAGCTGCTAATAAGTACTGGAAGGATAAAGATTTTTTTAATAGAAGTAATTTACGAATCTGTTAAACTTTCTGGCACCAGTTGATTTAAAAAAAAGTTTTCCACCCCCTTTAAAAGCATTAGGCCATGTTCACACGTCAGAATTTCCGAATTTGGCACTGAGACTCCACTGCAGCAGAGTCCTGTTGAATTCAGCAGGATTCTGCTGCACTTGTGCACACAGTGGAATTTCTGTACCTGATGTTTCCGGCATGGAAGTTCCGATTTCCATGTCCGCAAAAAAGAACAAGCATGTTTATTCTTTCTGCGGACTCCGCACAGAATGGATAGCCGTGTATGAGATGGAGCATTACCGTGCAGTCGTAGCGGCGCCTGCAGTTTGTGGAATGTCTGCTCGGAGATTTTCCCATGTGGACATTCAGAAGTGTGAACATAGCCTTACTGTCATTATAATTAAAAAAAATAAACTTTAGACATGTAAAATGCTTTGATCATAGGACTGGGACCCGCTGCGATTGCTAGTTATAAGCAGGTGAATATCACACACCACTCCCCAGCTTGCTGCCGGATCTGACTTTTTCACTGCAGAAACCAGTGTTTGTGCCTCCAGCTGTTGCAAAACTACAACTCCCAGCATGCCCGGACAGCCACTGGCTGTCCGGGCATGCTGGGAGTTGTAGTTTTGCAACAGCTGGAGGCACACTGGTTGGGAAACACTAGCATTGACTTGGGGTGCGTTCACAATTCGGAATTCTGCGGTGTGAACTTAAAATTAGTGTGAATGGGCCGTTGAAATTTGTTCCGCGCTAAGAAAGAACATGTTCATTCTTTGCGTGGATTCCGCGAGCTTTCAAAAACAGTCAATGGTGACGGCTCAGTGCCCTTAGCCCTAGCGCCGAAGCACCACTGGCGGCGGCCGCCAGACGGAATCTCCGCTCGCGGAATTCAGCGAGCGGAGGTTCCGCAGTGTGAACGCACCCTTACATAGCAAAAAGTATGCGCAACGCCGCATACTTCGCCAGCTTATAAACTACCGATCACAGCGAGTCTCAGGACTGACACCCAGTGTCTGGGTAAAGTGTCAAAGTAACTCTTTAAATTAGAGCATCTAGATGTGTCCGAGTACTATCTTGAGGTGTCCTAATATGAAGGCAATAGGTGACTTGAACGTAAATAATATAGAGATGTGAAAAACATTTTGTGATGAGCTTGTTTTCTGTATTCTGTCAGCCCTCTGCCAGCTGTTTTCTCCTGATCCTGTGTGTTATCTAGGCCATAGTGTGACTATGGATAATGCAGATGTGAAGCTACATCATTATGGGTGCAAAGTAAGGCTATGCTCACTCAACATTTAAAGGGGTAGTCCAGTGGTGAAAAACTTATCCCCTATCCTAAGGATAGGGGATAAGTTTGAGATCGCGGGGGGTCCGACCGCTGGGGCCCCCCGCGATCTCTCTGTACGGGGGCCAGGCTCTCCAGCCAGATAGCGGGTGTCGACCCCCACACGAATCGGCGGCCAACACGCCCCCTCAATACATCTCTATGGCAGAGCCGGAGATTGCCGAATGCAGCACTTCGGCTCTGCCATAGAGTTGTATTGAGGGTGCGTGTCGGCCGCCGCTTCGTGCGGTGCTCCTTACAGGAGATCGCAGGGGGCCCCAGCGGTCGGACCCCCCGCAATCACAAACTTTTCGCCTAGCCTTAGGGGATAAGTTGTTCACCACTGGGTCACTACTGGACTACTCCTTTTAAGGTATGTTCACATTGCGGAATCTCTGCTTGCTGAATACAGCCAGCGGAGATTCCGTCTGGCGGCCACCGCCGAAAATACTTCGCCGGTAGGACCGCGCGGCACTGCGCTGTCACAATTCACGCCTATGCAGTGCTTGAGGACTTCCGCGCAAAGAATGAACAAGTTCTTTCCTTGTGTGGAACTATGTCAGCTGCGTAATTGTCCGCCGCTGAAATTCCTTAGTGTGAACAGGTCTCGCGGAAGACCCGTTCACACTGATGGGAATGTTCACTGCGCGGAATTTCGCAGTGTGAACGTACCCCTAGGGTTTTTTGTGTGTTGGTGCTAAATCTGGGCATGCATTTTACATCTAAATTCACGTGTAATAGTCCAGAAACCATGTCCCATTTATTTAAATGGGAATGCACTCTGTAATTTACACTATGGGGGAGATTTATCCAAACCCGTGCAAAGGAAAAGTTGCCCATAGCAACCAATCAGATCGCTTCTTTCATTTTAGAGAGGCCTTGTTAAAAATGAAAGAAGCAATCTGGTTGCTATGGGCAACTCGGCAACTTTTCCTTTGCACAGGTTTTGATAAATCTCCCCCCATGTGTTTTTTATCCTGCTGATTTGCAATGTGTGTTGTGTATCAAAACTGAGAATTCCAATATGGTTGTAGGATCCCTCAACTTTTACTGTAAATTAAAAATTTTCTATAAGGCCTTACAGCAGCATTCTCCAACCTATGGTTCCCCAGAGGTCAAACACTACTCCCAGCGTCCCCTTGATAGCCTTCGGCTGCAGTTGCCCTTCATTGCAGGGTCATAGGGGGACATTTACCATTGTCTTTACCTCCTTTTTTCTTGTGTATTTTTTTTTTAATCAAAAATTTGCGCAGTGACTTTACGTCATTACGTTTTTTTTTTTGTGCGTCTTTTTTGATAGAATGTTTTCGATTGTTCTCTACGTGCTCATGTACCGTAGAAAGAAAAATGCTTTCCACACTAATTTATTATTGCGCATTTTTTGTTTAGATATTAAAACTTTGCGCAAAGGCAACAGATTTTGCGCAAATATATAGAACACCGAGGAGTGCGCGTACCAATCTGTCAGACGGTAGAAACATGAAGGAACGTCTGTGTTTGAGCAAAATTTATCAACAAGCTTACGCACGGTTGATAAATTTAGAAACCTACAAAGCCCTGACATGGTTGAAATGATTTCTACCTCACACATTGATAAATCTCCCCCATAGCAACTAAATTTGGTGTAAAATCTTACAGCAGTGTTCCTCAACATGTGGTTCTCCAGCAGTTGCCTAACTAATACTCCCAGCTCGCCCTGATAGTCTTCCACTGTAGTTGTCCCTTTGTTGTAGTGTTTGCCCACCAGGGTGCCTCCAGCTGTTGCAAAACTACAACTCCCAGCATGCCCGGACAGCCGAAGGCTGTCCGGGCATGCTGGGAGTTGTAGTTTTGCAACAGCTGGAGGCACCCTGGTGGGCAAACACTGCTTTGTTGTATGGTTGTAGTAACCCTTGATTTTTACAATAAACCTAAAGTTAGTGTAAAGCCTTACAACAGTATCCCCCAACCTGAATCTCCCCAGAAGTTGCAAAAGCATTCTGGGAGTTGTAGTTTTGTTACTTCTGGGTATCCCTTCCCTGTTCCAATGGATACCAGTAGAGATGAGCGAACTTACAGTAAATTCGATTCGTCACGAACTTCTCCGCTCGGCAGTTGATGACTTTTCCTGCATAAATTAGTTCAGCTTTCCGGTGCTCCGGTGGGCTGGAAAAGGTGGATACAGTCCTAGTAGACTCTCTTTCCTAGGACTGTATCCACCTTTTCCAGCCCACCGGAGCACCTGAAGGCTGAACTAATTTACGCAGGAAAAGTCATCAACTGCCGAGCTGAGAAGTTTGTGACGAATCGAATTTACTGTAAGTTCGCTCATCTCTAGATACCAGATGAACCTTTTTAAGTTGTGACTGCTAAATCCACTATTATAAAGTTACCAATTTTCTATTGAACGCTTTGGGTTCTTGTGCCAATATATTGCATTGTGCAAAAGCGATGGTCACCGATGCAGTGTCAGCCACACAAGTAGCACATGTTGTTATTCATTCAGTCCAGCCTCTCTGCTGAGTAGGAGTCGAGTATATCCCCTTTTTGTGTCTGCATTTCTGATCATATGATGAAGTCTCCTCGGTCTGGCAATGAAAGATCTCTCCGTAGTCTTGTCCTCGACGGTCTCTCGTGTCCCCAAACAACCTTCTCATCCCTAGCCGTAGACCTCTGCAGCGATACAAGCTGGCGATCAAAGTTTTTAAGGACAAGGAGCAGCGTAACTTATGATGCATCGTGTTCCCGGTCTTATTTATTTATTTATTTTCCCCTCTAGTCTTGAATATTTCATACAAATTTTGAAGTCGTAGCAGTGACGTGCTCCGTACGGTTATTGTGTCTAGCTGTTCAGAAACATTTCCTTCTTTTTCTTTCTCCCCTCCCTCCCTCCATGCCTGCTGATGGTATTTTTTGTCTATGTGAAAACACAAGGCTTTCTCCCCCTACACGGGGGCTGCCTAGAGTGTTACCATGGAAACATGGTGCTGGGCATAAAGCACGCATGCTCTACCGAGACAGGAAGGTTGAGCAGAGGCTTGGCAAGCTGCCAGGGGAGGTTCGCCAGATGCTTTGAAACTGGGCTGTCTTTTTCTTTTTTTTTTTTTTTCTTTCTTTTTTTTTCTTTTTTTTTTTTCTTCATGTAATGTCTGATTTTTTTTTTTTTTTTTTTTTTTCTCGCCTGTACGGGAGGGAATAATGCAGGCACAGCAGCCAGCATGTAGCTTCCCCGGGCAGGCAGGAGAGTTGTAACACCAGGCCTGTCTGAAAAGCAGCATTGAGGCTCTCCAGCTAGCTAGGACATGCATGAACAATTCCCATTCTGAAAGGGGGGGAAAAAGGCTGTGGTTAGGTAAGCATTCTGTGATGTTATTTCTGCTGCACCCCTCACATCCTTCTCTTTACATTGTTGTATCGGACGCTGCATGGACGGAATTTCATCTGTTTGGGGGGGGTATATGTCCTGGGAAGTGAGGATGTCTTGGTGCTGGTCTCAGGAGGGAAGTAGCGTGTAGCATGGCTCTAGCAGATTGACATGAGGAGGCTGGGGCAGGCTCACAAGACAATAAGTGGAATCTGTCACGCTGCTCATATCTTTTAATAAAGAGACGGACAAGAATGATCGGCCCCCCCCTCTTGTTGTTGGGTGGGAGCTACTTTTCAGCCTGCAAATCATTGGTCGCTTGTTTGCTTGTTCACGTATGTTAAGTTAAAGTCGACCTGAGCTGTAGGGAAAGAGAGAAAAAAAACTGTAAGGCCGAGCGGAGATCCAGCCCCTTGATGTCTTCAGGAGTTAGGTGGCAGCAGAGCAGAATGAAGACGTGCCTTTTTTTTTTTTTTTCTCTTCTCTCCCCCTTCTTTGAGGTGGCCATGAGGGTCCATGGCCTGCCTGCACGAGGCTTACATTTGACGTTACGTAGACGTGAGTATTTTTCTCTTTGGATGTATGAATATTTGAATATAAATACTTGTTCATGAAAGGGATGATTTGGGGGGGGGGGGTATTGATTTATTGGCTGCTGCAATTTTACCCTTGCAAAACGGCTGGTCATCCCTTTAAGAAAGCGCCTCTACAGACAGGGATCTTGTTTTCTGGAGTTGGCACCGTCCTGCGCTGGATAGCTATGATCCAGCATGGGTTAAGCTTCTCATATGGTGATATGTTAAGCAGGTGGGTGTGGAGGAGCAGCTCGCCTTCATTGTTTCTGTCTTTTTATATTGATCAGCTCGGATTCTCTCTATATAATGCTTGGGTTTGCATACAACTAGTTTGTTGGGGTGGGATATAATGTATTCAGCTATTTTTGCCCTCTATGCTGTACTTGCTATTGTGCATGTCATTTGCAGTAAATGTCCTCTCTTCTGACTGGCCTGCCCATCCTTCTCTGTCTCTCTCTTTCCCTGCTAATACAGCACAATGATCGAGGCAAACACCCATGGGCAGAGCACATCCACCCATACATTTTCTATTAGTTCCGTGCATGGAAACCTGCTGTAACCATCTTTTTTGTCTTTCACATAGAATGGAGGAAATGCACAATGCCACTGTATACACAAAGGACATACCAAGCACGTGTGTCAATGACTTGCATAGACAGGCAATAGGAATGAAGCTTGGTCTTGGTTTTTAAAGCAATCTGTCTGTGGTGGATCATCCATAGCTATGTTCTAGAAAAGATTTCCAAGCATAAATATACACATACGGTAGGAAGTATGCAGGAAAATTAGATTGTAAACTCCATCGGGACAGGGATACATGTGATCAGTAGGAAAATATAGATCAGTGCAAAGCTATAAAGGCCAACAGGAGAACCTAAAGGGGACTACACTAAATCTGCCCTCATTTAGACAGCTAGAAGTGTCACATCTCTAGACATGTCTAACTTTATTCCACCTCTTGGTTACCGTACTTTAGACTGGTGTATTTGTACCATAATGTTGGGGCAGTGTGGTGCAAATAACCTTCTGGCGCTAAAGCCAGTTTTTACTTGTTTGTTTCTTTTCTGCAGGACACACTCCTTTTTAAAGGGACTTTTCAATAAATGATAGTCACCACCTAACCACAGGGTGGGTCCTACCACCGGGACCCCATCGATCACAAGGCATATAGTGAAGCACTTTACTTTTATTATATAGTGAATATGCCATTTGCCATCATGTGTATGTGTGTGTGTGTATGTATGTATATATATATATATATATATATATATATATATATATATATATACATATATATATATATATATATATATTATACACAGTGGTCCCTCAACATACGATGGTATTCTGTTCCAAATGAATCATCGTTTGTTGAAACCAT
This sequence comes from Hyla sarda, assembly GCF_029499605.1. Classification (NCBI taxonomy): domain Eukaryota; kingdom Metazoa; phylum Chordata; class Amphibia; order Anura; family Hylidae; genus Hyla; species Hyla sarda. The sequence goes on along the minus strand of NC_079199.1, from coordinate 37,329,625 downwards.
CGTATGTTGAGGGATCCGTGCAGTGTAAAGTATAGGAAGTTGTACTCACCTTTCCCCGCCGCTCCGGACCGTCACCGCTGCCCTGGATGTCGCCCTCCATCGCTGTCGCCGCGTCCCCGTGATATCCCCGCCACTCCGGAACGTCTCTCTGCTGGCCGGGAACGTCGCTCTCACGTCGCCGCCATTACGTCACTACGCACGCTGCTCCTATTGGATGATGGGGCGGCGTGCGTAGTGACATGATGAAGACGATGGAGAGTGCCGACGATGGAGGGGATCCCGGAGAGGACGCTCCGGAGCCCCGAGGACAGGTAAGAGACCATCACCGGAGCACACAGGGCACTGTAAACTGCTATCCGGCGGCAGCTGAAGCAGTCTACGCTGCCGGATAGCCGTTTATGCGATGGCCCCGACATACAAAAGCATTGTATGTTGATGCTGCCTTCAAAATGCGATGGCCTCCGAGAGGCCATTGTATGTTGAAATGATCATATGTCGGGGCCATCGTAGGTCGTGGGGTCACTGTAAATATAATCTCAAACAATAGAAACAAAAATTAAACCCTTTTTAGGATTGTTTTCTGGACTTTTTCTACCGCGAACAATAAAATCAAGTAAATAACAATGGAACAAAACTGTAACTAAACAGGCTTACAAATCGGCTATATACTGTATATATGGTAAAACCTATGCAATGTTATGCCTAGTACAGAGCCTTGGGGGCCAATGCATGACACTGTGATCCACTCATTGGCCTTCAGACCCTGCACTAAGCATAAAATGAGCCCACACGCAGGATCCACGGCCAGGACTACACAAAAATTTTATATGTTGACCTGAGGAAGGCGCGAGTGTGTGCCAAAACGCGTTGTCTCGTTTTACTTTTGACTTCTTTTACCAATAAAAGCTAGTCCTGCGTAAGTACCGGCTTTATCTCTGTTTCATTTGACTCCCGTCGAGATACAGTAGCACTCTCAAAACCCCATATTTTCTATACCCTCCATATTAAGCATAAAATGATGTGTCCGCTTTGAGGTGGAAATGAGACTTTGACATTTTCCTTTAACATGTTGACTTCTCTTTCAGTAATATAGCTGTAAACAGGAATTTTTTTGTCATTTCTCATCATTTATTTCCTTTCTTCCTTATAGCCGGAGGTAGAAGCCGACCCAGTTGAAAGGGACAACTTCCTGCAGCAGCTTTACAAGTTTATGGAAGACCGAGGTAAGTTGCAGTCGAGCACAATGCTACTGATGGGTATTCATGTCATTTGTAACTAGGTTGCCCCACCCTCACCCATTTTATGCTTATAGGCAGAAGGACCACCCAAATACATGCAGCAGATGTCAGTCATTGGGAAGATACAAGTTAGTGGGTTATCCAGGATTAGAAAAACATCTTATTTCTTTCAAAGCCATCACCACCCTTGTCTTCTGGTTGTGTCTGGTATTACATCTTTGCTCTATTCATTTCAGTAGAAATGAGCTGCAATACCACACACAATGTGAGGACAGTTCTGGTGCTGTTTTTAGAAGCATCACCAGTGTCGCTCTTATTAAATCCAGGCTGACAACACACAGAAAATCGCTATTTAGCTTGGCTGACACATGTTCTGTTTGTGCTTCCATTTTGGATTCAGTAAAGGTAACTCTCTAGCTTGGTGTCGTTCAGGCATTGTGCGCCTTACACCTCACTGATTACATTTAGTCCTCCGTTAAGTAGAAGGATTTCTTTTGAGACTTGAGCTTTCTTATTCATTACTTTTCTCTTACTAAAGAATGAAAACCACACAATACAATATCTTAGGCTCTAAGAGATTAGGTTTCCTGCAGCACGTATACCTCAGATGTGTGTACCTGCTTATTATCTAGGTGTGGCAGTCGTTCTTCTTGGCAGCTTTTCCTGTCGCAACATGGTCTCTTTTCACTTCAGTTTTTATCCTTCCATTCTTTGTAACCTAATTACAAAATATGATAGAATATGGTCGCTTGTGGATCAGAAGAATATCCTGCAAGTTTCTGCTGCTGTATGTTGATAAAATCAACAGTTATGAATTAAGTGTTAAAGGGGTACTCCGGCGCTTAGACATCTTATCCCCTAGCCAAAGGATAGGGGATAAGATGCCTGATCGCGGGGGTCCCGCCGCTGGGGACCCCGTGATCTTGCACGCCGCACCCCGTTATAATCAGTCCCCAGAGCGTGTTCGCTCCGGGTCTGAATACTGTTGATCACGGGCCGCAGAATTGTGACGTCACGGCTTCACCCCCGTGTGACGTCACACTCTGCCCCCTTAATGCAGGCCAATGGGAGGGGGCGTGACAGCTGTCATGCCCCCTCCCATAGACTTGCATTGAGGGGGCGGGGTGTGACATCACTATCTTCCGTTCCCGTGGTTGGGAGCCAGAACCTCCAGCGCTGCCGGAAGCAGTAACAGGTGGGTGCTGCGTGCTATATTGCAGGGGTCCCCAGCGGCGGGACCCCCCGCGATCAGACATCTTATCCCCTATCCTTTGTATAGGGGATAAGATGTCTAAGCGCCGGAGTACCCCTTTAAATACTTTAAGTAGAGGTTATAAATAAAGGGCTAGTCAGATGCCGAACATTTATGATGTATCCACAAGATATGAAATAAATGGTTGACAGATGCAGGTCCAGTCTCCTAAGACTTGCACCTATCTCTAGAACAATCGTGGAGCTTGAACATTAAAACATGAACAAAATGGAACTCCAAAAGTGGGCAACCTTTTTTTTTAAATAGAGGGAGGAACACAGAGCCCAGATGAGAACATTGTGTTGATGCCAGCAGTTACTCCCTGTAAAGAGGATACTGGAGGATAAATGAGTCCACCTCGGCAGATTTCTTGTCACCAATCTGTAGTTTAGCATGTAGACATTCTGCTCTGTACAATTTCTAGTAATCTGACCAAGATACATAAAAAAAATACAAGATAGAAACAACTCAAGGTCCTACATAGGAACTGTGTTATCAATGTAGCTATTATATGGGTTATCTTATCTGGGCAACCCATTTCCATAAACCCTGTTAGGATATGTGAATGACCTAGAGGGGGCATCCAGACTGGTCCCCATTTTGCAATGTGAACAGCTGACAAAAGTACCCTCATATTGCTGAGGGTCCCAGCACCCTGACCTGCAGCAATCAACAGATCACCACAGCGGGCTTCATATTATTTGAGGTTGTCTCTTTAGCTTTAGAAATGGGCCATGATTTATGAGTTTTGAGGTCTTTTTCTATTTATTTTTTATTTATTTATTGTATATTTTTCTTTCCATGCCTTCTTGGTGGGTGGGCTGTTCCTGGTCTGATGTCAGTGACCTACTCTGATCCGATGAAATTTCTCTTGCCTGCTGATCTACCTCTTGCATCATGTAGTGACACAGATAAACTGCAGCTGCATCATTCTTCTCAACTCCTACCTTTAGTTTAATTACTTAAAGGGGTACTCCGCTGCTCAGCGTTTGGAACAAACTGTTCCGGACGCTGGTGCCGGCGCCGGGAGCTCATAACTTGATAGCCCCGCCGCCTTGTGACATCACGCCCCATCCCCTCAATGCAAGTCTATGGGAGGGGGTGTGACGGCTGTCGCACCCCTTGCCATAGACTTTCAATGAGGGGGCGAGGCGTGACATAACGAGGGGGCATGGCTATGACGTCACAAGCTCCCGGCTCCAGCGTTCGGAACAGTTTGTTCCAAATGCTGAGCAGCGGAGTACCCCTTTAATTTTCTGAGGACTGAGTTTTACAGATCCCTCTTCTGGGGAAAGAAAAACCTAGAAGCTGCTGGAGAAAGATGTCACTTTCCCTCTTCCTAGATAAAAGCTTTGTGTATTCATATGGTTATGTAGCAGGGAAATTATTATAGATACACCTATAAAACCAATCTCTACCCAAAACCATAAATTCAGATAGAATTGTTACTTAGATAAGGCACCACACTTTTAATTAAACTTTTCAAAAATAGTAGAAGTGAACATAAGTTATTCTTTAAAATAGAACAAAACTTATCTTCCTTTACTTTAAGCTACTTAAGCCTTCTGCATAATGCTGAGAGTAAACCTTATCAGCACTGAGGGATTAAGTAACATGCTGCCCATAGAAGTTGCAGAATCTAGTAACTGTTAGATCTCACCCCAGTGCTGGGTTTACATCATCCTTTTTCAGTACTGCTCATGCTGCGTCTGAGGTTGTACTATAGAGATAAAGAGGAGAACGATCTCCTTTGTGTGTGCAGCACAGCTTCAGGGGGACAACTGATGAAAAATGTTAGATATAATTGATACAATGGACAAAAATAGGTCTGATCCTCTTGAAAACACCCATGACTGCTTTTTTGAAAGTTTCCTAAGGTCCAGGTACACTCTAAAGCAGTGGTCTCCAACCTGCGGACCTCCAGATGTTGCAAAACTTCATCTCCCAGCGCTGTCCGGGCATGCTGGGAGTTGTAGTTTTGCAACATCTGGAGATCCTCAGGTTGAAGACCACTGCTCTAAAGCAGTGTTTCCCAACCAGGATGCCTCCAGCTTTGGCCAAACTACAACTCCCAGCATGCCCGTAAAGCCAAAGGCTGTCCGGGCATGCTGGGATTTGTAGTTTGGCCACTGCTGGAGGCACACTAGTTGGGAAACGCTGCTTTAGAGCAGTGGTCTCCAACCTGCGGACCTCCAGATGTTGCAAAACTACAACTCCCAGCATGCCCGGACAGCGCTGGGAGTTGTAGTTTTGCAACATCTGGAGGTCCGCAGGTTGAAGACCACTGCTCTAAAGCAGTGTTTCCCAACCAGGATGCCTCCAGCTTTGGCCAAACTACAACTCCCAGCATGCCCGTACAGCCAAAGGCTGTCCGGGCATGCTGGGATTTGTAGTTTGGCCACTGCTTGAGGCACACTAGTTGGGAAGCACTGCTTTAGAGCAGTGGTCTCCAACCTGCGGACCTCCAGATGTTGCAAAACTACAACTCCCAGCATGCCCGGACAGCCGTTGGCTGTCCGGGCATACTGGGAATTGTAGTTTTGCAACATCTGGAGGTCCGCAGGTTGGAGACCACTGCTTTAGAGTGCCAAAGGCTATCCTAGCATGCTGGGAGTTTTAGTTTGGCCACTGCTGGAGGCACCCTAGTTGGGAAACACTGCTCCTAAAGCTTAAAATGATTGCTTACCCCCAACTCTAAGGACGGTCAAACAGCTCTCCATATCTCAGCTTCTTGGAACCTTTTAGGTTGTAGGGATAATGGACAGAGAAGTATATGTAGGGGCAGATTTGTTTGTATTTTTTGCTATTCTGATGATCAATCCACGAGCTGCCCCCTAGGTTTGCCTTGCTGAACTCATTGAACTGGATTAGTCCTAGGAAAAATACGTAATATTCATTATAGAAAAACGTGTAAGGAGAACATCTCCCACACACTCAGAGGAAGCTGGAATTAAGGGGTACCTGTCGCCTACACACGGAGGGAACAGCCGTCTTGTGGGATGGAAGACTAGTCAATGTGTTAACTGATTACAAGCAAGATAACAACAAAGCTAGTTCTCCGTTCTCCTCTCAGAAATGGCGTCATGTAGTCACGACGTCAATCGAAAGTGAAATTTAGCAAATACTGTACTAGAAAAACCTAAAATGTTTTCACATTGCTGTGCAAGTGTAGCATGGTGAAGCGAGAGTAACCTGCAAATCTGTTATGCGCCACAGCCATGTATCACTAGGAGGTATGCCAATTTAGCTCTGCTATGTTTTTTACATACCCAGGGTTGTACATCAGAGAGGGTGGGCTTACCGCAAAGATATATAGGGGCTGATGATTGTTCCCTACCCCAAACCTCTTACATGAGCGTTGGGAACGTTCTCATACACAGGATTCTCTCTAGATTAGTGTTACCCAGCCTGCTGCTCTTCCACAGCTCCGGCTATGCCCTGACAGCATTCCTTGTCAGGTGAGAGTTGTCATTTTAAAGAAGTATGAGAGCCACATTTTGGGGACCTCTAGTCTAGAGAGAAATCATGCATATCTCGCCATCATCTACCAGAAGTGTTGGTTTACATTTCATGACCTGTGGGCTATGTACCTACTCATAAACCTGATTTCAGTTTTTCTACTTTTGCAGCGGCTGCCTCCAGACTTCAGACTGTAGGCTGTCCCTCACCCACTGACCCGACCAAGGGCCCATGCCGCGGGGGGGTGCTCGTCTCCCCAAGGCAGTGACTCGTTCTGTAAGTTTGGTCGGTCTGTGTAGGGGCCCTAAGGTGTTCACTTAACTGTTTTCTGGAAGGTGCCTGTTCTTATCTGACTTGAATTTCCTTCACAAACATCTATTGAAAGGCAGCTGCAAGGTCCTATGTCCTACCTAAAAAAAAAAATATTTTATTTTATTTTTTGTCACTTCACTCTTTTCCTGACGTATACAACCTTTTATACCTTCTTTGCATTCATTTTTTCCCACTAATATTTTAATGTTTTTTATTTTTTTATTTATTTTATTTTTTTTAAGTAATGTACACCTAAAAGGCCCCTGTATCTTTAGTACGTGGTGATCCAGTGTTAAGATTATTTCTTCCTTGATCAGATTTGTACTTTTATTTCCCCTTTTGGATGCCCACCCTACATTCAGAACGGCACCATGTGTTTACCAAAAGATGTCACTATGATGTGTTTAATACTATAATAAATATCAATTGCTCATATATATGATAGGTCAGCTCTCTTTACCTGTCTGTTTTTAGTAAATTCTTGCATTTAGTTTTTGTTTGTAAAAAAAAAAAAAAAAAAAAAAAAAAAAAACAGTTTTGGCATGCCAATTCTTAGAACCATGTATTGTACTGTCTGTCTGTTATTACTCCTGGAAATTTATGATACAAACTGGCAATACACGTAGACAATGTTCACACAATAAAATGTCCGTGCGGAATTCCGCAAAATTCTGCATGGACATTCCGCTGCAGCAGAGTCCCGTTGATTTCAATGGGATTCTGCTGCACTGTTCACATGGTAGAAGCATCTGCCATGGAAAATTAGATTCCATAGTCTGCAGAAAGAAAAGACATGTCTGTTCTTTCTGCGGGGTCCGCACGGACTCTCATTCCTGTGAAATGTCCGCACGGAAATTATCTTTGCAGACATTTGCCCGTGTGACAGCCTTAAAAAGTACCTGTCACCAAATAAACTTTTCTAAACTACCTCAGGCTATGTTCCCTAACTACTCCTAACGCCCCTCCCACCCTTAAAAAAAAAAATTCAGAGCTTTCTTCTTGCTCCCAACAGGAGAAAGTGGGGGACCACTTCCGCCCTCACATCTTTGTAGTGCTGTGATGAAGACCTTAAGCTCTGTGCAGCTTTCAGTGAGTCTCTGTGCAGCTTTCAGTGAGTCTCTGTGCAGCTTTCAGTGAGGCTCTGTGCAACTGTCAATCAAGCTCAGTGCAGAGAAACACTTCCTGAGTTCGGACTCCTGCCAGGCTCAGAGGAGGCCAAACTCACTGTATTAATTGTGGCAGGGAACAGAACAGAGCCACCTAGTGTCCGTTTCTTCTATTACATTTTAAACATATTTATGTTGATAATTTTAAAAGCAAGTGAATGGGAAAATTTCTGCTAATTACACAAGGAAAACTATATTCAAAGTTTTCTTTGGTGACAGCTACGCTTTAAAGAGAACTTGTCAATGTTTTATGGTGCTAAAATGACAGGCAGCATAGAGCACAATCTAAACACACTATTATGATTGTGATTATTATTACGCTTATTATTATTACTCTTTATTATATTTATTATTATTCTTGTTTATATAGTGCCCTTGGTTACAGGGTACTTTACATTTAATAAGGAGTAAAAATGCACGAGACAAACTCGGATATAGTGAGTGTGACAGAGTAAATTAGGGACTGATATAGGGGGAAAGAAGACACTGCCATGAGGCCTTAGGCTGGAATTCAACTTGTTTTATTTAAACGCCAAGAAAAAAGCCAATTCTGCCACATGGCGTTTTTTTGGCCAAAAAACGCTGCGGCCAGATTTTAGCTGTAAATCAATAAGAAACTGCTAAATTCTTTTTCCACTTGGCTTTTTTCTGTTTAGCGTTTTTTTAAATCCTTTTGGCGCTTTACACTCTCTTTTGCCGTTTTTCAGCTCCTTGGCGGTTTTGCAAAATCGCCGCATGTTGAGCCTATGGGGTTTTTTTCCCCCCCTGAAATCATGGCATTTTTCACCCATAGAAGTCTATGGGAGTAAAAAAAAAAAAAAAAGAAGCCATATGGGTTTTAACTTTGGTGTTTTTTTTCAGGCGGTTTTTATTCTCTTTTGGATTGGCGATCCAAAAAAGTGATGGAGATACCTTTTTTTTAATAACATTTCGTAGGGTACCATTAAAAAAAATAATAATAAAAGATACAGTAGTAATGGAAAAAAATTGTATTTAACTACATTTATATTTTTTTAAAACAAAATTTTTTTTAATTTTTAAACAGGGATCAATTTATGTGTGTGGGCAGGGAACTAAAAATATAGCCGACAAAAGGAAGTGTGTGTGTTGTTTATTTTTTTTCTTCTTTTTTTTTTTAGGTGGTACTACTACTACTCCCAGTATGGAACACACACTGTTCCATGATGGGAGTAGTAGTTCCTGTGCTAATTGAGAGATCGCCCCGGATTCTGTTGTGATCCTCCTGTATATTGTATAGATGCAGCGGCTGCTCTTCTATGGTCCCTTGCACTGCCATATATACACACCTATTCATATTTCCCGCAGAGAGCTGGGATTTGCCAGATGGTTCCAGCTAATCACAACTCTCGGCAGGAAATCTGAATAGGTGTATATATACGTCAGTGCAGGGGATCATAGAAGAGCGGCCGCCGCATCTATACATTATACAGGAGGATCACAGCGGGTGTCAGGAGTGACATTCGCTGTGATCTTTCCTTAACTGCAGGAACTACTGCTTCCAACATGGAACAGTGTGCTCCATGATGGGAGTAGTAGTACCTGCAGTTAAGGACAGATCACAGTACAGTATCACTCCTGACATCCGCTGTGATAGTCCTGTCTATAGCAGAGATGCGGAGCGGCTGTATACATCGCTCGCATCTCTGCACTATACTCCGGCCAGTGATGTTAATAGAACATCACTCATTCATATTTCCCTCAGAGTTGTGATTGGCTGCAACCATCCGGCCAGTCCCCACTCTGGTAGGAAAATATGAATAAGTGATATGAATTTCTATTCGCATCACTGGCCAGAGTATAGTGCAGAGATGTGAGCGCTGTATAGAGCCGCTCCACATCTCTGCTATATTATGGACAATCGCATCGGATGTCAGGACTGACACCCAGAGCGATATGTCTATTTGTTCCATGCTGGGAGTAGTAGTACCTGTACTGTCTGTTCCATGCTGGGAGTAGTAGTACTACCTAAAAAAAAAAATTTAAAAAAAAAGAGAGAAAATGTGAAACACACATACACACTTTATAAAAAAATGTAACTAAAAGCTCATTATAAAAAAATTACAATTTCCTTAAATCCTTTTTTTCCCATCCTTACTGCATTTTTTTTTTTTTTTACCAAACACATTTTAAAAAAAACGCCAAAGGGGCCAAAAATGCTATTTCAACTCAAATGCAAAAACTCAAAAAAAAAAAAAGACGTCAGACACAGGAAATTTCACTGGCGTTTTTTCTGGCGTTATTTTCAGTGAAAAAAATGCTGGGGAAAAAAACCAAGTGTAATCCTAGCCTTACAGTCTACAAGGGAAGCTGTTCCCAGGGCCATCACGCCCCCTCCTGTAGACATGAATGGAGGGGGGTGGTGTGACATCACAACCCCCTACTGCAGGATCCCAGCACGGGACCCCTGCGATCGGACATCTTATTCCCTATCCTTTGGATGGGGGATAAGATGTCTAGTGGCAGAGTACCCCTTTAACTCTCAGTGGAGGCCTGAACACTTAGACCTCAACCAATCAAAACTTTTGATATATCCAGAGGACATGTCATGTGTTTTTTTGTTTTTTCAAGATGTGTAAGCATTAATCTACAGTTGTGAATGATAACTACTTTGTATACGTTTCTTTCTACTTATAGTCCTCTAAGACAACCTTATGATGTGATATAGTTACGGCATTTATGTGCTGGTTTATTGTAATACCTTCTCATCTATTGATTTGTCACCCTTCCTATATCATAACATTTATACAAAATAACAGTCTGTGTATCCGCTGATGTCCAGTTTGTTTCCATACTTAAGTTTGTATTTATTTACAATTACTAGGAACCCCAATCAACAAGCCGCCAGTATTGGGTTACAAGGATCTGAACCTCTTCAAGCTTTTTCGACTTGTATTTCATCAGGGAGGTTGTGACAATGTAAGTAGATGCAAACTTTGAATAAGTGGTGTCTTTTCTGTTAAGATAAACTGTTGGCATAAATTATATAATTTTATATATATATTTTTTTTATCTCCAGATTGAAAGTGGTGCTGTATGGAAACAGATTTATATGGACCTTGGCATTCCTATTCTGAATTCGGCAGCATCCTACAATGTAAAAACAGCATACAAAAAGTAAGCTAGAGGTCATTGGTCATGGCTTCATTTATTCTCTCTAAAATAAAAATGTACTGTGTACAGTGGTCCCTCAACATACGATGGTAATCCGTTCCAAATGGACCATCGTTTGTTGAAACCATGTATGTTGAGGGATCCGTGCAATGTAAAGTATAGGATAGTGGTCTACAACCTGCGGACCTCCAGATGTTGCAAAACTACAACTCCCAGCATGCCCGGACAGCCGTTGGCTGTCCGGGCATGCTGGGAGTTGTAGTTTTGCAACATCTGGAGGTCCGCAGGTTGAAAACCACTGTTATTGGAGGTTGTACTCACCTGTCCCTGCCGCTCCGGACTGTCACCGCTGCCCTGTATGTCGACTTCCATCACTGTCGCCGCGTCCCCGGGGTGTCCCTGACGCTCCGGCAAGGCCTCTGCTTCCCTGGCATCTTCGCTCTCCATCGCCTCCATAACGTTGTTACGCACTCCGCTCCGATTGGATGACGGGACGTCGTGTGCAGTGACGTGATGACGACGATGGAGAGCACCGAAGATGCAGGGGATCCCGAAGAGGATGCGCCGGAGCCCCGAGGACAGGTAAGTGATCGTCAGCGGACCACACGGAGCACCGTAAACGGCTATCCGGTGGCAGCTGAAGCAGTCTGTGCTGCCGGATAGCCGTTTATGCGATGGCCCCGACATACAAAAGCATCGTATGTTGATGCTGAATTCAACATGCGATGGCCTCTGAGAGGTCATCGTATGTTGAAATGATCGGATGTCGGGGCCATCGTAGGTCGGGGGTCACTGTATTTATAAATCCTGTTAGGCTTTTGTAGGTTATGTTGTTTTTCCATGCGTGTATCAGGTGACCATTTTACGGGTGACAACCGTAGGCCCCAAATAGCACCTTTCTCCTAAGCTCTCTGTACAGTCATCTTTAGCCTACGATAGGCTTTGGGAAGGACACACGCAGAGAGGATATGCTTACAAGAACTTTTGCACTGCATAACTACATGTAACCCTAAGGAATGCAGGGAATTTTCATTATTCCTTGAGTAATGTATCAGATGGATGAAGTGGATCTTTCAGTAGCTGACAGCTTTTTCTCAGACCCCTCCCATCACCCCTCCGTACATATGAGCACTCGAGTCAGCTGAGTGTTCATGAGCTCTGACAGGGCTAAGCCACTGCTAGACTCTTAGCCACTGTGATGGCTGCTCATCTTCCTGACAACAAAAGCATTGGGAAGTTGAAATTCAACACTCCCCTTCTTTCTCTCCCCTCAGATGTTGGCCCCCATGCATGTTAGTCTAATAAGACCCTGAATGACCCCAAAACTGTATCCCCTAGAGTACGTGTGCCACATATTGAGAACTACTGTATTACAGTCAGCAAAATTGTCTGGTTTTGGATATAGCTTATCTCTAATGTGCATAGATAGAAGCCTTTAGTCACATACTTGGTTTTGCTCTTCAACTGGCATTGTAGTTAATGTTCTCTTTCTTTTAATTTTTTAATTTTTTGTTCTTTAACAAAAGGAAAACTGTTGCTGTATTTGATATTTGAATTTTTATTCCAGGTATTTGTATGGGTTTGAGGAATATTGCCGTTCTGCAGAGATTCAGTTTAGGACTATTCACCATAATGATCCTAGACCAGTAGAGGAGATCCCAGCAAAGGAAGAACCAATGGAGAATAGTGACAAAATAGAAGACACAGAACCCCCAGTCAACACACCGATTAAAGAAGTTGATGACACGGATTCAACCAGTGAGAATGAGAAGGATGAGACGGAAGTCAAATCACCAAGGGTACCTTCATTTTTTTTTTTTCAATTATTATTAAGATGTTAGATAATTCTTTGGTTGGTCATATAAGAAACAGTATTCCAGATCATTTGGCAAACAATGAAACCACTTGTCAAATAGTGTGATGGCCCTCTAAATGTTAGATGTTCTTAAATTAAACAAAACCTACAAACTAACTACATTGCCAAAACCAAATCATAAACACCAATACAGAATACAGTATAAATACAATTCTTTATTATACATCAAAAACACGAATAACCCTCCCACTATAAAAATAAACCACAAGGAGAAAACACAGGGGTGAGGAAGCACCATATAATGACCCCAATACAAAAATTAAGCCCAAAGGTGTAACCTATATCAAACTTCCAACAGAATATTATTGTGCCATACCAAATCCAAAATCCTACCATACCGAATTGGGACACTGTTGGAGGGCTATTCGTGTTTTTAATGTTTAATAAATAATTTTATATGATGTCTTGGTGTCAGTATTTGTAGGTTTATGTTCTTACATTAAACACTTATTCAACATGTTGTTAGTCTTTCAGCTTTTTATCATAGAAGGATCAGAAACCTCTTTTGGGGCAGCAAAGCTTGGTTCAGATAACAGATGATTTGCAGACTACTTGTAGGATTAGGAAATGATGTTGAAGTGGCATTTTAGGAATATTCAAAATAGTGCTGGGCGGTATGACCAAAAATGTGTATCACAGTATTTTTCAAACTTATGGCGGTTTGATGGTATTTTTTTTTTCTTTGACTCATTTCCCCCTAATCTCCAATTCATTCATTCATTCAAGGGGGGGAGGGGCCCGACCAGTATTGCGGTATAGGGAAAAATTCATATTGTACAGAAAAAACACACCAATATTTGTTATGAACCGGTATACCGCCCAGCACTAGCTTGAAAATCTCCTTTAAGCGATGGAGAAAGGTCTGGGTAGATTATAACTTTAACTCACTTTTTCTATAGGGGAGGCGAAGACTTGCTTGTAACGCAGTTTCAGTCACAGAGGATAATGAAGATTGTGAAAAAAGGAAAGACAACAACAAGGAGAATAAAGATGTGGAAGAAGAGTCGGAGTACAGCGATGAGAAGAAGGAAAATGACACTACTCCAGGAAGGAGGAGCTTATCCTGCAAATTGAAAGAAAGGAGAAGTCAGAGACTAGAAGAGTCTGATCGGGAGTCTGAAGAGGAGGATGAACATTTCTGTGATAGGTAAGTAAAGCAGTTGTCTTAAAGGGGTATTCACTTCTCATAAAGTGATGTCATAGATAGGGTAGATAGCATAGGGTTCCTGAGGGGGGCACAGCACTTACTGTCTTATTTCCAGGATGCCAATGTCTGGCCACCTGATGTGCATGAGAATGTGACTGACCGCATCTCTACAACCAGGTGGCCAAGAGCTATAAGCACTTTGCATCCTGAAGGATTAACTCTACCTTTCTCGGAGGTCCCATGGTTGGCTCAGTATGGCCATTGACCAATGGCTTTACTGAGTTGGCCATTAAATATGACAGGTACTTAGTTAAGACTTACCTGAGGGGAGGCTGACTGTAGAATTCAGTGAGATTAGCGAGGAGAGGTCCAGGTAAATGAAATAAAGTAGGGATCGTGAGTGCAAACTTCCATGTTCAGATCTGGGAACCTCAAACATTTTAGGTGCAACGTCCTCAGTCCTCTGATTCACTTTAGACTCTCATTAGTTTAGTTATATTTGCATACTTTGTTCCCTTTAGTAAAATCTGGAAAGTCTGTTTAAGAGAACAGTCTGTCCCTTCTTATCTATGAAACATGGATCCACATAAAATGTATAAACACATGCTTGGTCTCCATAATGTATAAGCCAAAAGAGAAATGCACACAACAAACAGCCTTACCATTGGGAACAGTGGTTGTCAGTAGTTTGCCTACATAATAATCTACTAAGATCCCCAACCTTCATAATGTTCTAAAGGATAACATTCTTAGGTAGTCCTGTCACTTTTTTACCATCTTAAAAATGAGCTGTAATCTGACCATTACTACTGTGAGATTATCCTGGTGTTTACAATCGTATTGTTGCCTTGTGAAGCAGAGACGATACAGACCATAAAGGAGAAAGTGAAGGAGACGAGGACTCAGATGATAGTAACTGTCTCACTGGCACTAAAGTGAAAGTCAAATATGGACGTGGTAAAACCCAGAAAATTTATGAAGCCAATATCAAGAACACAGAGGTGGATGGAGGGGAGTTACTATACCTGGTACACTATTATGGATGGAATGTAAGGTAAGTCAGAAGAGAGAATATTAGGATAGAATAGTTGTGGCAATTGCACCTACACTTGAGATTTGGTAATTAAAGTGTTAAGACTGTTCACACAACCATCGGGGCCTCTTAGTAGTTCCATTAGATTATACTGCAAGACTAGTGCTGCATGCATGTGGGCTTGTCCCTCCGAGTAATATGCGCTGGATGTGAGGTCTGTGGATCCAGGAAGCTGATGCATTCTCTAGCCCTCGTGTATCATTACAGCTTCATTCCTGGAATCATTTCTCCTCCTATAGGAAGCAACAGGGGAGCCAGCAAGGTGAAGGAGTGACACAGACTTTACAACTGGATATTTCTCGGTTGGCTCCGTTGGGGGACAAGTATCTTGTATCTTGCTGACACTAGGCATACAAAAAGAAAGTCTGCCCCTCCTGGCAGGATGTACCCCTCCTACTGACCCTGAGCTAATCAGTTTTAGCTTAGTGTCTTCTTTTTTTTATTTTATAGCTAGGACCTGTATTTAGGCTTTATCTTCCTTTTCTATTCACAAGCTTTCCTAATTTTGCATTCCAAAAGCAAACGAGCGATATAAAAAAATTTGTGCAGATGTCTTTTTAGCTTTTACACATTACATATAGATGAATCAGGTTTTCTTTTTAGTTATCAGACTAAAATTATAAATGTGGGTTCCTGCAAAGTACATAGGGTAACAATAAGAAAATGTGTCTTATAAAGAAAAGTGTAGATCATATTAAAGCCCCAGTTATCAGATGATCAGCTTAGGCCTGACTTCTTGCACCCTCCTGACAAGCAGCAGATTTTGCATGGAAAAGTTGAGAGACCTACCAAATAGATGGCTTAGGTCTACCTGCGTGACAGCCACTGTTTGTTAGTGCGTGTCTGTTCTCTATTAGATAGTGTGTGTGTGTATGTATGTATATATGTGTATGTATATTTATATATATATATATATATATATATATATATATATATATATATATATATATATCAGGGGTTGTCTGTGTCATAATCCCTGTAATGTTGCTAATAAAATGGATTGGACTTCATAGATAACTGTAACAAAGGGCCTTGGCACACCTTTAAATACAACATGCACGTTTGTCATCACATATTGATAGCTTGTCTGTGATATGCCAGGCATAAGTATTCACATGGAACCCCTTTAAAGGGGTACTCTGCTGCCCCAGCATTCGGAATATTTTGTTCCAAGCGCTGGGTGCCGACGGAGGGGGGATGGACGTCACGACCCCTGCCTCCCGCACCCAGCATTCTAAACAAATGCCGGGTGCTGCACATAGATTGCGGGGGTCCCAGCTGTGGTTCCCCTGCTATCAGACATCTTATCCCCTATCCTTTGATAGGGATAGGGGATAAGATGTCTAGGGTCGGAGTACCCCTTTAAGGGTATAGCCTTTGACCTCTTTGGCATCTAGCAAACACTGTTGTGAACTCTTAAAATACTGACCACCTGATGTAAGTACGACTTTTAATTTTCTTGGATAGATTGAATTGATGTTTGTGTCACTTTACACTAAAATGTTGGACTTGTCTGAGAAGCTTCTTTTTAGCATTCTGATCTAAAAGATGCTGATATTCATCAAGCAAATGGGAATATATCATTTATTGTCTTACAGATACGATGAATGGGTAAAAGCTGACAGAATCATCTGGCCAACAGACAAAGGTGGAACGAAAAGAAAGCAAAAGAAAAGAATAAAAGTAATTATAAATGTTACAATATACTTATACAGTGGTCCCTCAAGTTACAATATTAATTGGTTCCAGAACAACCATTGCATGTTGAAACCATTGTATGTTGAGACCATAACTCTATGGAAACCTGGAAATTGGTTCTGACGCCCCAAAATGTCATCCAAAAATAGGAAAAAGTGAGGATTAAAGAAAAATAAGTAGATAACTAATATAGATAAAGCAAATCCTTACATATAAAAGTAATAAAGATCTGCTGGGAGCTGTAAATAACTGTCTATGTCAGTGTTTCCCAAGCAGGGAGCCTCCAGCTGTTGCAAAACTAAAACTCCCAGCATGCCCGGACAGCCAGGTAAGGGCGGCTCCATTTTACTTTTTTTTTTAGGACATTGCGTGTTCTGTACAGGACCCTGAAGAATCGTCTGTCCTCTACAAAGACCAGTGTTTCCCAACCAGGGTGCCTCCAGCTGACGCAAAACTACAACTCCCAGCATTCGGCTGTCCGGGCATGCTGGGAGTTGTAGTTTGGCAACAGCTGGAGGCACCCTGGTTGGGAAACACTGGTCTATGTAGAGGACAGGATCTTCTTCGGGGTCCTGTACAGTACACGCAATGTTCTAAAAAAGTAAGATGGAGTCGCCTTCACCTGGTGTCCAAAGGAGCAGGTAACCCTGGTACAGGAAAAGTGTACAGAAGAACATGTAACACCTCCCTGTAATGTAGGGGGCACTTACCAGACATCAGTCAGTGCATACGCTTCAGTAATACAGGGGTTTTACCAGTAAAATGCCCATTCTGATTGGTCAGTTCTTCTGGCCATTGACATGTTTCGCAGATCTGGACTGTCTGTACATTGTATGTGGAGTCTGGTTTCAGCTTACAATAGTCCAGAAAAGACCATTGTATGTTGAAATGATTGTATGTTGAGGCCATTGTAAGTTGAGGGATCACTGTTTGGTTGTAATTTAGCATCAAAAACAAATGTGATGCTTGTCTGATTTGAAGCTGGGACAGAATTACAAAACAGAAAAATAAACTTCTCTGTTCTTTTCAGAATAAAGATGAGAATGATGAAAAAAAGGAAGATGACAGACTCAAAATAAAGCGAGGACGCCCTCCCTTGAAGTCAACACTGCAGACTAATGTGGCCTGTACTATGCCCAAGACTCCAAATAGTGAGAATAAGGCAGCCAGTAAACATGTGAGAAACAGCCTGCCTGACAATAACTTCTTGCCAAATGGATTAGAAGGTAAAAACACTGGTACTTACTGGCCTAATTTATTTTATGACATTTTCTTGTATTTTGCAACGGTTAGATACATTTTTAAAATATACCTGTTTCACAAGATTTTATTTATTTTAAACATGGATGTTTTTTTGTTTTTTGTTTTGAATTAACTCTTCAAAGTGGTGAAAAGGAAATTTTTAGTGCGATATTCAGCTCCTGAGAACACCTTCATAATGCACAGCTATTTCTCATTGTCTCAGATTGTTTCTTTGCCCACACACAAGGTGTACTTCCTTTACCTTAGTTGCTTGGCCAGTCACAGCACCTACCCCTTACTGCTATTCCATGACCCAGTGCTGGTAAAAGTGCACTGAACAGACACTATAAAACTACAGCTCTATAGATGGAATGTTGGAGGGAAAGAGGTCTCCGATCTACTGGCTTTGCAAAGTGCTTTATAAGCAAAAATGAAAGAAACAGCAGCAGCATAGCAAGGAACGGATTACATTATGCACCAAATTGCTCATGGTGATCATGGGGGGGGAGGTGGGGGGTGGAGAGATATTACATTCAGGGGGCAACACTGTGTACATAATTAGAACACAAGGGACAACCACCCAGAACTTTATTGTGGTTATAGACTAGCAGGAAGCCTTGACTTACATTTCAGACAGCGCATGGATCTCCTCCCATACTCTCCCCGTCTCCTGCACATAGCAGTAGTTAAGTCTCATCCCCACTTCTGTTGTTCTGTCTTGTTATGCTCAGTCTGTCTTTAGTAACAGTGGACATCAGGTTGCAGACAAGTAAGATATCTAGTGGCCACTTCAGCTTTTTTTTTTTTTATGGTAGAAAATAAATCTTTCATATGATAAATGATATACAGGTATGCTAGGAAACACAGGCTATCAAATGTAGGGAAGTTGGCAGATGCATAATGATCATCTTATGAATGCTTTTTGTCTCAGGAGCAGCCATACACATTTTAATATATATCGGCCTTTGCATTGGTTCATAATGGCCATACATGATCAGTGACACCAGACAAATGACTAATGATCTTTTGGAAAATATTCTTTCCTGAAACATAATTTGGGAATGAAAGTTGTTTAGTCGGACTGAACCAAAAACAATCTGCCTACTTCTATTCAGATGACTGGCTGTCATCTGCTGGCTTTATCAATTGTTTATTGTTAAATTTGGTCCAATGAATGATTGTTTTGGTTAGTTATTCATTTTTTTCAACTTTAATCTTATATGTTAGATAAAAATTACCCAAACCCACCTGTTCCATTAAAGTGTAGACTAATTTATATGGTGATCACAACCCTCCCCATTCTTCTGGTAGCAGACGGTGGAGAAAAGAAATCAAGCTTGCTGAATCCGGTCATCACTGATCCTTTGGTTTTTAAAGTAGCTTTCCATTGATGAAAATAAAGGGCCCCGGGTGCTGCTAAAATAAAAAAAATTGGAGAATGTTCCCTGTCCAGCTTCCCCTGCCCTCATCTTCTTCCTCATTTGGCATTCTCTTCCAACTGCTGGGGTCAATGCGTCAGTGATTGGCCGAGCAGCACTCTGTTGCAGAACCGGAAAGAGGAGCATGGCTGAATATGTCAATTGCCACTCAGATAATCAGTGGCCATTGATTGGCTGAGTGGTAATTGAGGTATTATGCCCAGCCCCAGTGCAACCGGAAGAGAAGTGCCCTGGAGACTGGGTGCAAGGAAGGTATGTACAGGTTTGGACAGGTATGAACAGGCAACCATGACCTCTTCTGCTGGACATCCCCTTTTAAGAGAGTTTTAACCCCATATAGCAGCTTATTTCACTCCCCCCCCCCCCCCCCCCCTCCAATGCTTTGGGAGGACCCAGCAATTCTGCACCTTAAGTAAAAGACCTATTGAGTTCCTTGGACGCTGGATAATGACTTACCTTACTGTGATGGCCCTGCGGGCAAATTGTGATGTTCAGGGGTACATTCGATTGATCTCTGGGGGTCCCAGCAGTGAGACACCACTTTAAATTCTTACGCTATCAAGTGTTGTAACTCTCCTCTAAAACGTGCTTTGTACTCTTTAGGAGCTGCACGGAGGAGGACGAGGAGGAGCTCCGGAATGTACGATTCTGATAGATGCTCTAATGGTGAGTACAAATCACTGGCACTTTCGGTGTTATGTTGGCCTATGTTCTGCTGGCCATTACATATTAAGTTCCAATATAACGTTAGTTGACTTTTTGATTCCAGATTCATCAATGTCGGAAAGCGATTCAGAGGAGCCTATTGAAAAGACGCCGGTAAAGGAGGTAAAGGAGGAGATTTTACCAGAGGTTGAAAAGGAGTCTGAGCAGACGGAAAGCCTGGTTGAAACTGTTATCGAGCAAGAAGCAGCTCCAGTTGTTTGTGCTGTAAAGGACCAGGAAACAAGCCCAGTAAACCCAGACGAGACCTTACAGCAAGAGGTAGAAGAAAGTGAACAAATTGTTCAGAGTTACGGGATGCAAACAGAACAAATTGTTGAAGTCAAAGAGACAGAAAATCTGCCAAAAAAAGGGAGAAGAAGCAAAACAAAAGAGCCTTGTGTGGAGGCCATAAAAAGTGTTCCAGTTCCTACAGAGGACAGTGTGCTAGAACCCAAGATAGAACCCAAAGTAGAACCTAAAGCATTAGACTTTACATCGTTTGCTTCCTTACAATGTAAGGAGATGTTCTTTATTCCAAAGGAGTTGGAGCCTCCAAATGATCAACAGACGAAGGAGAAGAAAGGCTGTAAAAGAAAACCAGTGGAACAAACTTCTCCCGAAAAGAAGCAGCGAACGGAGTGTGAGCCAGAGCTACCAATTATAACTGCAGAGGAGAAACCGGTAGAAAGCTGTGAGGCTCTGGAACCCATCAGCATAATCAAGGAAGAGCAGGTCCAGGACACAAATGAAGAAATGCCCTCCTTAACATCTGAGCTTGAACACGTACAGAGCACTAGGACTGAGGATTATGAAATGCCACTCAGTGAAATCACAGGGATCTTGTATAAGGAAGAGCAGGAGGATAATATGCCCATGATTGGACCAGAAACACTTGTTTGTCATGAAGTAGACTTGGATGATTTTGATGAAAAGGACAAGGTGGAGGACATGGTAATAGTGAAGCCAGAAACGGACACACAGACTGTACTTGCCCCCACCCTGCAGCCAGCTATTCTCCCCCCTCATACTTATTCTGAGCCTTCTCCCCTTGCACTGAGCCATGATGAGTCTCACAGCATTAAGAGTGAGAGTGATATAACCATTGAAGTGGACAGCGTGGCGGAAGAATCACAAGAAGGCCTTTGTGAGAGTGAATCGGCTAATGGCTTTGAAGCCAGCACCACATCTAGCAACTGCAGCATAACAGCTCAAGAAGCCGAGATGCGGGATAAAGGTAACTTATTCTATTTAATGTCTTTGCTGCCATTAGAGTATGATCACCAGACTGGCATCTGTCAAACTGTCCTCAGTACCTCCTAAAACTGTGGTGGTCACATGGATGCAGACCGGTGCATTGCCGTGGAATGAGATTTGCCATAGAATGAGATGGTCCGCCTCCATCACATCCTATTGGCTCTCTCTTGTCACGTGACATATTTAAACGTCACGCATCGATGCGCACAGCAGTGTCAGTTTGGCTATCACAGGGAGAGGGTCTCCTCTCCCTGTGATAGCTGAAGCTGCACGGAGCTCTCATGGCCTCTGTGGCCTGACAGAAGTTCACACATGTACGCAGCTCATACGGCTGCCTCATATACATTTACTGTTGATCCACAGCGCTATCGGGATCCCTATGCCCGATGGCGCTGTCATCAGGATCCCCACGCCCGCAGCTCTACTCCCCGTCCCCCCCATCTCTACTCCCCGTCCCCCGCAGCTCTACTCCCCGTCCCCCGCAGCTCTACTCCCCGTCCCACGCAGCTGTACTCCCCGTCCCACGCATCTCTACTCCCCGTCCCCCGCAGCTGTACTCCCTGTCCCACGCAGCTGTACTCCCCGTCCCACGCAGCTGTACTCCCCGTCCCACGCAGCTGTACTCCCCGTCCCCTGTGAACGCTCAGGGAGCGACCCACAGCGCTATGGGGATCCCTATGCCCGATGGCGCTGTCATCAGTGTGCCTCCCCCCGAGCGCCCCATGCCCGCAGCTCTACTCCCCGTCCTCCGCCCCCCGCATCTCTACTCCCCGTCCCTCCGTAGCTCTACTCCCCGTCCCGTTAACGCTCAGGGAGCGGGGAACAGAAAGTAGAGCATTGGGCGCAGGTAAAGTAGTACTGCGCATGCGCAGCACTACGCGAATAACTTAACCTGCGCCCGATGCTCTACTTTCTGTTCCCCGCTCCCTGAGCGTTAACGGGACGGGGACTAGAGCTGCGGGGGGCGGAGGACGGGGAGTAGAGCTGCGGGCATGGGGCGCTCGCGGGGACGCACACTGATGACAGCGCCATCGGGCATCGGGCTCCCGATAGCGCTGTGGATGAACAGTAAATGTATATGAGGCAGCCGTATGATCTGCGTACATGTGTGAACTTCTGTCGGGCCACAGAGGCCATGAGAGCTCCGTACAGCTTCAGCTATCACAGGGTGAGGAGATCCTCTCCCTGTGATAGCCAAATTGACACTGCTGTGCGCATCGATGCGTGACGTTTAAATATGTCACGTGACAAGAGAGAGCCAATAGGATGTGATGGAGGCGGACCATCTCATTCTATGGCAAATCTCATTCCACGGCAATGCACCGGTATCAACTTGAAATATCACTTAAAATCATTGTGCCTGTAAACACTAAAGAGGACCTTCATAGAACTTAAGCCCATACATTTTGGGAATCTGGGGGTTTATGTGCTTTGTAGAAATTAGACACTCTACTGCTAATGTTAAATGGTTCTTGTGAGCGGTGTCAAGAAAGCGTTTTTTTTTTTTTGTTGCAGGGACAACCACCGTATATTTTATTTTGGGAAACTTTGGCTTTGAGCTCCCTTTAGAGTACGGTCCCATGTATCGTATCCACAGCGTATTTCATGAATAGACACCCGGCAGCCCTGTGTGCGCAGTAAGGCTTGGAGACAGGACCGCACGTCACAGTCACGTTAACGTGCTGGCCCCGCCTCCAAACCGCTGCACACACAGGGCTGCCGCCAGGTAGCCCTGTGTGTCTACTCATAGGAAAAAAATGCAGCATATTTCCTGCTGCGCAGTAGATTTTGGGCAACATGAAATATGCGGTCTATACGCTAATGTAATACTGACAGCCTTGACTTGCATCAGGTGGACACAAACCTGTGAATGTTGAGGAAGATTAGATCAGCAGGGCCATTTTTTTTTCCCATTGCTGTGTTTCATATTGTAGCTCAACTAAATTCAGATCTATGAGGTTGACCTAAAACACCATGGACAAGAGTGGCGCTATTCCTTTTCTATGACCAGACACGTAACTTGATCGCCTTTCGTCTGTTTAACTTTATTTTCTTTACCAGGCCATAAACGAATTAGTGATGGCAACATTGGCGCACTAGCAAAGAAACAGAAGCGTACACCAAAGCGAATAAATACTTCTTCAAAAACGGAGAAGAATGGAATAGGTAAGATGCCCATACAAGAGTCATGTAATGAAAGATCATTGTTATACTATTTCACAGGGGATACTGGTCTCCTTGCAGAGATCTATCAGGTGTAAAGAAATATTACAGCCAATGCCCCCTTGGAAAAACTGCAGAAGAAAAGGGAAGAACATTTTCGCTCTAGTGCCACCTACACAAAGCTTCCCTATAAGTCACTACTTAATCCATTGAAGAGCCTTAAAGGGGTACTCCGCCCCTAGACATCTTATCCTGTATCCAAAGGATAGGGGACAAGATGTCTGATTGCAGGGGTCCTGCAGTGTCGCCACGCCATAGACTTCCATTAAGGGGGCATGGCATGACATCACGAGGGGCGTGGCCGTGACGTCACAACCGTCGCC
This sequence comes from Hyla sarda, assembly GCF_029499605.1. NCBI lineage: Eukaryota > Metazoa > Chordata > Amphibia > Anura > Hylidae > Hyla > Hyla sarda. Next base: position 37,306,066 of record NC_079199.1, on the reverse strand, counting down.
GCCCGCACCCAGCGTTTGGAAGAAAATGTTCTGAACGCAATGGAGTACCCCTTTAAAGGTATCCTGTCTCCTAATTGTACCCTATATAACTGATCATCTATATAACACATTATACTTACTATGTGTGTGTATATATATATATATATATATATATATATATATATATATATATATATATATAATATTACAGTAAGGTTTCTTTTCGTGTCCGAATGTCCTCCTGCCAGTCTTCAATAGTGCAGAAAACAAGCTTTTAAAGTGTCCTGCGTAATATGATGATTAGCTCCAAATAGTGGTATGGGTGTGCAGCATCCTAAAGTCACCATGCCCCGGGCTGTAATCTTGCTTAATGCCATCCCAGGCATGACCTGACATCATCGCTCCGCTCCCTAAAGTATTGTGATAGTCCAGAAGCCGTTTCATGCCAGGGCCTGTGGTATATTTTGGTGACGAGTTGTGACATTGGCCTTGTCTGGGCTTTTAATTACTCCTGGGTAGGTGTGACTAGAGTCCAGGGTGCAGTGGCTACTTCAGGAGTCTGCATGTCCATATGACTACTTCAACCTAAGGTTCATAAAATTGTTTTGTACACTATTGTGAATGGGCAGGGGGGACATCCAGACAAATTAAGAAACCTTTATTTTATTTATAGGTTCCCTTTAAACTTGACAAAGGATATCCGCCAGGTACCTTTTTTCTTAATCCTTTGTTATGCTTTAGGCCTCTATAGTGAGTTGGATATTGACTTATAGGGTAGCTACCTTTTAGATGGTGCTAGAGAGATGGTTTTCCTTCATCTGGAGAAGAACTAATCGGCAGACAGGCCTAAAATCTTATTTAAATATTTCCTGTTCCTAGTTATAAATCTTGTTTCATTTTCTTCTGTTTTCAGGGCAAAGTAGTGACAGTGAGGATCTCTCTGCTGTGGACAGCGCCAGTAAATGTTCTCCAGCTAAGATTGTAAATGTCCCCAAGCCTCAGAAGATTATAAGATCACCAGCAAGAGTCACATCTCCGCATACAAAAGATCTGGACAAGGATAAGCATCGAGAGAAACACCAGCACTCCTCAAGAACGTACAAATGGACGTTACAGCTCAGTAAGTAGATGGTCTGTTAGTCACTCAGTGTCTCTTCTTGTACTTGCAGTCTGTAAAATTGAATATACAAAAAAAAGAGAGATCCAAAACAAAGAACTGTAATATCCAGGTTCTGTGGATAAGAGCCTGCTTTATCACACAGAGCAGCATTATAATCCACACTGCATCAGTCAGATGATTGCAAGGTTTATCAATCTGATTGTATACATTGAACATGGCCTGTGTGGTGTTGTTGCAGCTCAGCTCAATTTAACCCTTTAATGACCTGCGCCGTGTGTGTGTATGTATATGTGTATGTATATATAGGTGTGTGTGTGTGTATATATATATATAATATATTAGCGTGGCAGTGCAGCCGGTCTATGAAGCGAGCTCAGGAGCTGAGCTCGCTTCATGTCCTTTTGGTCCCGGCTGCTATCGGCAGCCAGGTACTGCGGCTAATGCCGAATTCGGGCCGATGCCCAGCATTAACCCTTCAGACGCTGAGATCAAAGTTAATTGCAGTGTCCAAAATGCCGAAAATACAGTCCTGGCAGCTCAACGAAGCTGATTGGGATAATCGCAGGGAAATCACAATGTCTTGATCAGCTGAGAGGATGGTGGGAGGGCCCTTACCTTCCTCCTCTGCGTCCAATCGATTCTCCAAGGCTCCTGTCAGCCTCAGCAGGCTTGAGCATTGGAGTACCGATAACACTGATCAGTGCTATGCTATGGCATAGCACTGATCATCGTATGCAATCTAACAATTGCATGTAATTCAAATTCTCTCGGCGGGCCCGCCTCCTGTGCGCAATTCAGCAGGGATAGAAGAGGATCTTCGGAGGGTTACAGCTCTGAACTACTGTTACGTATCAAACTCGTTGACCTCTCATCGGTCTCCTGTTCACCCACAGTGTAACCCAGTGTATTGGGTTTAATGTTGGTGAACAGGATGACAGTTTTCCTTTTAAGCCTCCACCAATTAGATGCTTATCCTTTATCTACAGGATTGGTGAGAAGTAGTCCTCCTGGGATAACCCCTTTGAAGAGCGTTTACACTGTAGATATAAATCTTGGACTCTTCCATATTGGTTGTAACTGAACATTTTCAAACTCTGCTTACGTTAGAAAAGGACAGAATAGCAAAAGAATAGCTATTATTTACTGAGAAAACTCTTGTCACCTTCACAGAAAATCTAAATTTTATCTTCAATTATTTGTCATGCGTTTCACGAAAATGCAGTACAAAATTATATCTAGAGTTTTACTGGATAGGATGCATTTATTTTATTGTAAGAATATAAACAATTGTTTGTGTATTTTGTAATGTCATATTTGAGCTGACAATATCATTTCTAACTATTTACATATTTTTCATAAATTTTATAGGTGAATTAGATACCATGACTGGAGCGGAGAAGATTGTTTTTCTCCAAGATAAGCTGCAAGAAATCAGGAAATATTATATGTCTTTGAAATCTGAAGTAGCCACGATAGACAGGAGGCGGAAAAGGTTAAAAAAGAAAGATCGGGAAGGTAAGTTTTCACAGTAATGTTACGGAAAGTTACCGGCCTACTTTTCATCATGGTCCTCCTATAGTGGGATACGTAAAAGCTGCACTGTTCTGTGGCTGAAACGTGATTATAAATCTGTATAGTTTCTATATTGAACTGACATTTATATTTTGGGTCTCAAAGGGGTACTCCGGCGCTAAGACATCTTATCCCCTATCCAAAGGATAGGGGATAAGATGCCTGATCGCGGGGGTCCTGCTGCTGGAGAACCCCCATGATCTTCCACGCTGCACCCCGTTAGAATCAGCCCCCGTAGCATGCTCGCTGTCACGCCCCCTCCCATAGGCTTGCATTGAGGGGGCGGAGCGTGACTTCACACAGGGGCAGAGCCATGACGTCACTATGCTCCGTCCCCGTGATCGCCAGTAATCAAGACCCAGAGCAAGCACGGTGGGACCCCCGAGATCAGGCATCTTATCCCCTATCCTTTGTATAGGGGATAAGATTTCTTAGCGCTGGAGTACCCCTTTAAGCTATGTTATGAACATTCAGAGCTCTATTTGCAGATTTCGTTATGACATGACTTTAGCGAAGAAAAAAAACCTGCATGTCAAGTTTTATTTCTTGCTAAAATCCTGAAAAATAATAAACATGTAACAGAACCAAGACTGACCCCATTCAAAGTAAATAGGACCTTTCGGGACCCATTGGTGTTCAGTGTTTCACTCTTCATCCAGCTCTGTTTTCAGGGGCTCCACAACACTAATGTGCACATATCCTTATCCTTATGCATATAGTTTTTCCTTTATCATTGGTCTGCAGCCTGTGGCTCTCCAGCTGTTGCACAACTACAACTCTCAGCATACCTGGAGAGCCAATGGATCATGCTCACAACTTCCTTATCTTGTATTTTTACAAGATATAAATGTAAAAATGTTGTTAGTACAGTGGTCCCTCAGCATACGATGGTAATCCGTTCCAAATGGACCGTCGTTTGTTGAAACCATCGTATGTTGAGGGATCCGTGCAATGTAAAGTATAGGACAGTGGTCTACAACCTGCAGACCTCCAGATGTTGCAAAACTACAACACCCAGCATGCCCGGACAGCCGTTGGCTGTCCGGGCATGCTGGGAGTTGTAGTTTTGCAACATCTGGAGGTCCACAGGTTGAAGACCACTGGTATTGGAGGTTGTACTCACCTGTCCCCGCCGCTCCGGACCGTCACCGCTGCCCTGGATATCGCCGTCCATCGCTGTCGCCGCGTCCCCCGGGTGTCCCCGACGCTCCGGCAATGCCTCTGCTTCCCCGGCATCCTCGCTCTCCGTCGCCGCCATCACGTCGATACGCACGCCGCCCCTATTGGATGACGGGACGGCGTGCGCAGCGACGTGATGACGACTATGGAGAGCGCCGACTATGCAGGGGATCCCTAAGAGAACGCGCCGGAGCCCCGAGGACAGGCAAGTGATCGTCAGCGGACCACGATATCACGTAAACGGCTATCCGGTGGCAGCTGAAGCAGTCTACGCTGCCGGATAGCCGTTTATGCAATGGCCCCGACATACAAAAGCATCATATGTTGAAATGATCGTATGTCAGGGCCATCGTACGTCAGGGGGGTCACTGTTTAGCAATTAGCAAAAAAAAAATTTATTAAGCACTAGGTTTCATAAATTTTTTTCTGTATAGTGCAATGAAAACTTTCCGATACATGTTATATGTATATATTAATTTATTTTTTCTCTTTTTATTTTTATTTTTTTCATTCATCAGTATCCAATACAGGAGCATCTATGTCATCTGCGTCTTCAGAGACTGGAATGAGCCCATCTTCGTCCTCTCCCCCACAGAACACACTTGCTCTCGAGTGCAGGTGATATGCGCACTCGGTTCCACCTCAGCAGTCTGCTGCCATGGACACTTATTTTTCCTTTCCCCCCCAACCACACAAAAGCACTCAATCGGTTTGACATTGCCAAGTAGTTTATTTTTTATTTTATTTTATTTTTTTCAAAGATCTCCTCTGCTGGATTGCTTTTTTTTTTTTTCCCATTTCATGTGTCTTTTTTTTTTTTTCTTTTTTTCTTATTAAATAAGATTATGATTTAGGAATAGGAGACTAGCAGTCAGCGTGCCACAATGGCATCCTATTTTGTTCAACGCAAAGAAATGACACATTTTTTAAAATAGACAAATGTCTGAATAAAATTTCAAGGAGCTCCCAGAATAAGGAATTCTCCCCCCCCCCCCCCCTACCTTGTGCCCAGTACAAAAAGAAAAATACCAAGTGCATACAATAAACATCGGCATGCTATGACTGCAGCTGCACTTTACGACAAAGCTGCAAAGTTTAGCTCCGGATGTATTTTTCCAGGCTTTGTTTTCGGAAGCACTTGCAATGTACAGAACTGCCAAAGTCCAATGTATTCAGCAGAGTGCCCAGTTTTAAAGCTGTAAGCAAGACAAAATAAGTTGTGAAAGGGAATGTAGTGGACTGAAAACTACATGAAGAAAACTAGTCTTCCACTTTTTACAGGAATTTAGAGCACAGCATTATGCAACTATTTTAAATGTTTATTAATGTTTACAGTGGAATTGTGAATACGTTTTCAGTGGACTATCTTATCCCTTGACAAATCTATTTTGTCTTTTTTTTCTATGTAATTTCAGAGTTTTTATTTTGTTACAAAAAAGACAAAAAGAAAATATATGACAACAGCGAAATTATTTAACAAGATTTCTAAAGCTGAATTTTTTTTGTGTAAAATAAGGTATTAACTTGCAACTTGTTAAATATATTTATTCAGACATTGGATGTTGTATTTTTATGTATTTTTTAAAATATTAATAAATAAATAAAAAAAAATAAAAAATAAAATAAGAGAAGGGTCTTAGCTTAGTTCTCTCTTCCAATACACCTGTAGCTCTTAGCCAGGTTTGAACATTGTGATTGCCAAAAAAACAGGAGTTACTCCTTAAAAAAAAAAAACAATATTTATTATTCTTTTTTTTTTGGGAGAATCCAATCCCTGTTTTGGCAAAATAAAAAATCTACTCTGTGCAAACCCGGGCTTAGCATAATTTACTGCGTTTTGCTTTACAACACTGAAAATAAATTTTCTGTATTCTTTACTCATTTTAAAACCTCCTTGCTCCTTCCCGTTTTCAGGTAGCCCTTCTTTTTTGTACATTTAATATACTGCCAAACTAATTTTTTCTATCCAACATGTTGAAGAATTTTATCTCCAATTGTTGCGATGCAGCATTACAGCAAAGAAGCGTATACACGAGGACTGTGGTTCATTCCATAGGCTAATACATTATGTAAATACTTCTTTCTGAAACCTGTATATTTAAGAGTTTTTTTGCATATACATTATGTACAAAAGTTTTTTTATCAATTTTTTTATTCATGTTTGTACATTAAAAAGAGGGTTTGAACCCCTTCTTCTGTGTTTAATATGTGTAGAATAATGTAGATTTCTCTCTAGAGCAATGTTTTCCAACCATTCAAACAAACCGTTGTCTTAGGCATAACCCCCACTATTCATATGGTCTGAATATCACTGTTTGTGTGATTGATACATCATGAATGATTGATTACTTTTATGTGTTTTTTTTATTTCACCTTCACAAGATCAGGCTAAATTGTTGAGAGGCTCAGACTACGGCTGGGTTGTGCAAAGAACGGCGATCAGGAATGGTTCTAGACTGTATATCAGAAACTTGTTCACAATCGCTGATAATCTGAGCAAAACACTAAAATGGGTAATAATTGCTAAAATAGAGATTTTTTTTATTTTTTCCCTTTTATTTTGCTGCATTGTGAACTTGTCTGATTGTTTCCAGCACAGATTAATTTACCTTCTCAGCTGCCAGAGGGGTTATACAGAAAGTACTCCTGTAATATGCACTTTTTCTGTTTTTCTTAAGCAACGCAGAGTTGTGTATGTAAACAGCGCTCATTGAAGAGCATCAATAAAGGCCATGGTTTAAACTTAGCTACTTTTTTTGCTCCTTTTTGTATGTTTTTCCTCCATTAACAAAAAACCATACACATGTAATTTCATTTTATTACAGAAACACTTAGAACAAAACTAAAGTAATTTTCCAATATATTTTCTGTATCCATTACTCACAACTTACAAGATCTTTGCTTGCTGTCATTCAGAAAAGCAAAGTTGTTTTTTTTTACTTAAATCCAGAGGTTAAAGGTTTAAACGGGTACTTATTTTTTTAAATCAACTGGTGCCAGAAAGTTAGAGATTTGTAAATTACTTCTTTTAAAAAAACCTTAATCCTTCCAGTACTTATTAGCTGCTGAATACTACAGAGGAAATTATTTTCTTTTTGGAGCACAGTGCTCTCTGCTGACATCTCTGTCCATTTTAAGAAGTGTCCAGAGTAGGAGAAAATCCCCATAGCAAACATATGCTGCTGTGTACAGTTCCTAAAATGGACAGAGGTGTCAGCAGAGAGCACTGTGCTCATGATGTCAGCAGACAGCTGTGTTCCAAAAAGAAAAGAATTTCCTCTGTAGTATTCAGTAGCTAATAAGTACTGGAAGGATTAAGATTCTTTAATAGAAGTAATTTACAAATCTGTTTTATCTTTCTGGCACCAGTTGATTAAAAAAAAAAAGTTTTCCACCCCTTTAAAGGGGTACTCCAAAATGGGCTGCCCCATTATTCGGAACATTTTGCTCTGAACGCTTGGAGCAGGTTGTGGGGGTCGTGACGTCCCGACCATGCCCTCAATATGTCACACCACGCCCCCTCAATGCAAGTCTATGGGAGGGAGCGTGGTGGTCATCACGCCCCCTCCCACAGACTTACATTGAGGGGGTGTGGTGTGAGGTCACAACCCCTGCCGCCGTCACCTAGTGGTCTAAACTAACGCTGGGTGCTGCACAGAGATTGCGGGGGTCCCAGCTGCGTGACCCCCACGATCAGACTTCTTATCCCCTATCCAAAGGATAGGGGATAAGATGTCTAGGGGCAGAGTACCCCTTTAATCGTACTTTTTACACTGCTCTCTTGGTGGAGTGATCAAAAATAAACTACTCATCTACTACTGATCCCCCGTCTTTTCCATTTTGATGCGGCTCAGGTGAAATAAGTTACTGCTGTGCCCAGTATTTGGCTGACATTTATCATTGTCTTTAGACTTTATTTGCGCCTTAAATTATTATTTTTTTTGCACCTTTTGGTTTACACATTTCTGCTGATTTTTAGTTGAACTGCACTGATTTAATGGCAATACACATGATATGGAAGTGTTTTAGGGTTTTACTAACTGCGCCTTTGTGAAAAGGCACAAAAAAGGTGCAAAGTAGAGTTGGGCGGTATGAGCAAAAACGTGTGTCCTGGGCGCTGCTTCTCTCCCAACACCAGCCAACAGCTGCGCTGTCCCCACATCATGTGACCCGCATACGCTCCTCTGCTCATCCTCCTATGAGTTACGGGCCGCCGGTGCTAGAAATCTGTTCTGTAATACAAATAACGTTTCCCGGGCTGAAAAAATAAACTTTAACTAACATGCCTACGTTCTCCTGTTGCTCTGTACCGTCTTCACTTTCCTGCGCTGCAATCCTCTTGCTGTTTCCTTGGGACGGGAAAGTCACAGAGCCGCCAGCCTATCATTGGTCGGGGCTGGACATCGCTGCAGCCGGTGATAGACAGAGCGGACTGTCATGTATGAAGCACTCAGCACTTACATGAGTGCACTCAGCCTATCAGTGGCTGAGGCGGGACAGCACTGCGGCCGGTGATAGGCTGACAGCTTTGTGATGTTCCCATCCCCAGGAAGCAGGTGAGGTTGGTGATGGGTGGAATTTGGACCAACATGGGAATGTAGGCAGGTGAGTTAAATTTTATTTTTGCAGCCCGGGCAACGTTATTTGTAGTACAGTACAGCTTTCTAGCGCCAGCGGCCTGAAACTCATAGGAGGAGGAGCAGAGGAGCGCTTGCGGGTGACACGATGTGGGGACAGCGCAGCTGATAATTCATTGGGGGGGCGGAAGAAAAGCAGAACAGCGCTTGCAGCAGATAATTCACTCATTCGAGGGCGGGGGGGGGGGGCAACTGGTATTGCGCAATGGGCAAAATTCATATCGTGCAGGGGAAAAAATTCCGTATGAACCGGTATACCGCCCAGCACTACTGCAAAACCACTGAAAAGTCTCAAACTGCACCAGCCCAGACTTAGCTTTTTGGTGTATATGAGAGAAATTTCAGTAAATGTGACCTGCACAAAATGTATTAAATGCTCTGTGACCATTTTATAAAACTGACCTGGTCCTACATGTGCCTGGCTTGTTGATGCCAGATCTGATGTCCATCATATGATCAGGGCAGATTTTTATTTACTACAAGTGAACAATGAATGACATCTTGAAAAGCATCTTGAAAACCATCAGGATATCTTAAAGGGTTGTCTGGCTTCCCCCCCCCAATCCTGGTAAAATAAAAACTGCTCCACAGTTAAATCCCAGACTCTTCCCCACAGCTAGAGATGAGGGAACTTACAGTAAATTCGATTCGTCACGAACTTCTCGGCTCGGTAGTTGATGACTTATCCTGCGTAAATTCAGCTTTCAGGTGCTCCGGTGGGCTGGAAAAGGTGGATACATTCCTAGGAAAGTCTCCTAGGACTGTATCCACCTTTTCCAGCCCACGGGAGCACCTGAAAGCTGAACTAATTTATGCACGAAAAGTCATCAACTGCCGAGCCGAGAAGTTCGTGACAAATTGAATTTACTGTAAGTTCCCTCATCTCTACCCACAGCCACTCTAGTCCCATCTCCCTCTAATCTCTGCCAGGAATGCCGCAGTAATGGGTATACAGGCACATTACTGTAGTCAAAGCTGTATAGATTATTTTTCTAATCTTAGAACAATAAATAACAAGACCAGGAAAAAGTAATGTCATGCCGTCCTCTTTAAAGATCGAAATAGCAACACTTATGATTTTTTTTTTTTTTAATACATTTCCCCATTAAAAGTATACACAGTATAGTTAATTCATTGTTAGCCTGGCACTTGTCTCATGCACTGCACAATTTGGAATTTTCAGAACACAAAGGTGAAATGTTCACCTGTGGCAGATTAGGCCTTGTCCACATCTGCGTACGGTGGAATTCTATTGCCGCAGAGTCCTATTGATTTAAATGGGGTTCTGCTGCAATGTTAACACTGGAGAATTTCCTCGCCAGATGCTTCTGCCATGGAAATAATGTTTTTGGCATCCGCAGAAAGAGACTTGTTGATTCTACAGATTTGGCAAGGAAATCCATTGCTGTTTGAGACGGTGCATTTTCGAGCGGTCCTAGCTCCAGCGTGTTCTACTGGAGCTCAGCTGTCTGTGGAATTTCCGCATATACATTTTTCTGTGCAGACATTCGTGTGAATATAGCCTTGGGGTCCATTGTGCAATGAACCGTTCTGCTCAATTTTTTTTTGTGTTTACTCCAGGAAACTAAACCAATAGCCCATCCTTTCCCTTTCATCAGCCTATTTAATTGTCTAAATATCATTCATTAACTATATAGAGCTGTTTCCCCCTCTTTGATTGTCACATGCATGAAGGGAGGGAATGGCGTCATCCACTCTGTCTCTATCCAAATCCCTCTCTGAAAGCAGCCCCCACTCTCCTGAGACATAGATCACATGTTTCTGCCCTGCAATGATGAGTCAAGCTCCCTTTAGTGCTGTGAACTGGGAGGTGTGTGCAGCCTTAGCCAATCAGACACTGAATCTCTCTGCTGCTCAGAACAGGAGGGTGGGGGCAGGCAGAGAAGATGTAAGCAAGGGAGAGACAAAGAATATCAAGCAGCCAGATAAGACAACAGACAAAGTATTACACCCACAGACATCTTATCCCCAATCCTGGGACCCCCGTGCAGCACCCAGCATTCTAAACACTATGTTTAGAACACTGGGGTTTGGGTGGCCGGAGACATGACATCACACCAAGTCAAAGTTGAGATCCCCGCTCTGGAAGTCCGGGCAGTTGTAGTTCTGCAACAGCTGGAGGTTTGCGCCCCCCCCAATGTAAATGTACAGGGTACATTCACACGGGCGGCTTTACAGCGAGTTTCCAGCTTTAAGTTTGAGCTGCAGCAAATTTTCCGCCACAGCTCAAACTCCCAGCGGGAAACTCACTGTGAACCCCCGCCTGTGTGAATGTACCCTAAAAACACTACACTTACACAAAATATAAAGGGTAAAACACCTACATATACCCCCCCCCCCCCCCCCCCCAAAATAAAAATTCAAAATGTATCATACGGCAGCGTTTCCAAAACGGAACCTCCAGCTGTTGCAAAATAACTCCCAGTATTGCCGGACAGCCATTGACTTTTAAGGTATGCTGGGACCTTTGCAACAGCCCATATGTGGGTGTAAAGTGCTCTGCGGTTGCACAACAAGGCTCAGAAGTTAGAGCGCACTATGTACATTTGAGGTCTAAATTGGTCATTTGCACAGGGGTGGCTGATAGTTACAGCGGTTCTGACAATAAAAAAAAAAAAAAAAACACGTGACCCCAGTTTGGAAACTTCACCCCTCAAGGACCGTAACAAGGGATATAGTGAGCCTTAACACTCCACAGGTGCTTGACAAATTTTTGTTAAATATGGACGTGAAAATGAAAAATCTGATTTTACGCCAGTGGGGTGTAAATACTCACTGCACCCCTTATTAAATTCTGTGAGGGGTGTAGTTTCCAAAATGGGGTCACATGGGGGGGGGAGGTCCACTGTTCTGGTAGCACGGAGGCTTTGTAAACGCACAAGGCCCCCGACTTCTATTACAATCAAATTCTCTTTCCAAAAGCCCAATGGCGCTCCTTTTCTGAGCATTGTAGTTCGCCCGCAGAACACTTTACATCCACATATGATGTATTTCCATACTCAGAAGAAATTGTGTTACAAATTTTGGGGGGGATTTTTCTCCTATTACTCCTTGTAAAATGAAAAAAATGGGTTTACAAGAACATGTTAATTTTTTACACTAAGATTTTGAATTTTCTCCTCCACTTTGCTGCTATTCCTGTGAAACCTAAACTTTCTGAAAGTCATTTTGAATACTTTAAGGGGTGCAGTTTTCATAATGGGGTCCATTATAGGGTATTTCTAACATAAAGACCCTCAAATTCACTTTGAAACTGAACTGGTCCCTGAAAAATTCTGATTTTGAAATTTTCATGTAAAATTTGAAAATGGCTACTAAACTAAAAAGCCCTATAATATCTTCAAAAAGTAAAAACATGTCAACTTTATGATGCCAACACAAACTAGACATATTGTATATGTGAATCAAAATATCATTTGGAATGTCTATTTTCCTTACAAGCAGAGAGCTTCAAAAATGCTAAATTTTCTAATTTTTCATGAAATTTATTTTTTTTTCACCAAGAAATGTAGCAGAAAAGTATTGACAAAAATTTACCACTAACATAAAGTAGAATGTCAGGAAGAAACACTCAGAATCAAATTCATAAGTTAAAGCATCCCAGAGTTATTAATGCTTAAAAAGTGACAGTGGTCAGAGTTGCAAAAAAAATAGACTGCGTCCATAAAGGGGTACTCTGCTGCCCTGCTTCCGGAGCTCCGTTCCCCATCGTCCGGAAGTGGAGATCGCGGGGGGTCTCAGCAGAGGGCCCCCCGCGATCAGACATCTTATCCTCTATCCTTTGTATAGGGGATAAAATGTTTTTGCCCGGAATACCCCTTTAATGCAGGGGATGGGTTATGAGTCATTGTTTTTCCTCTCCCAAAAGTTTTAAGTAGGAAGACCTGAATTCCTTTTCTTTAAGGATAGAAAAAAAAGGAGACTGAAAATGATTGAAGGGAACGTCATTTATCATTGTTGGATTTTTAAATAAAAGAACCTTATCTAATAAACCCTTCACAATAAAAATACAGGGATATGTTCCAATGCATTCTCATGTTTATTTCACTAGAATATTATGACTTCCACTCATAGCATAAGGAGCCATGGTCTTCACATAACATCTTCCAAACAAGTCAGCTTGAAATAAGGATAGTATTCAGAATGTCTAATGGTAGACACTTGTTAGGGAGCACAGTCTACAAATGCCTCTACAGTCTCTTCTGATGTCGGTCATTCTTCAGCACCATCAATGCTCAAGTCCTGGGCTCTGCTGGGAGTAGACCGGCACATTTGTCTCTCCGGAGCGTCCTCTTCTGGACAGCGCAGCATATTTTGGCTGGACTGGTAGGACCTTGAACAGTGGTCTGCACTCGGCTCTTATCGAGGCTGGCCCAGAAGTCCTGCTTTAGCAGCCAAAGCCTCATTCTGCTGTATGTGGTACTCCTGAAATCTCATGGATATTCTTTGTGTCATTTTTAGGTACTTCTGTAGACAGTGCTCTGAGCACGAAATCTAACAGCAGAGAAAGAGGAAATATGGTTATTTAGGATTTCGCGATTTTTCTTTTTACAGGAAGTATATGGAAAAATTAAATGATCTGTCCTAGTGATGTGATTGGCGTACGGCTCTGATAACTGCTGTAAGTGTGCATCCATCACATGACCAGGACAGACTTTTTGTTACTGAGAATAAACAGTGTTGGTTCCTACTGAATGACAGCAAGCATGAGGAAGATACAGAAAGCATGTTTAAAACATTACACTACACAAATAATAAACTTTAGGATAGGGTCACATGTAGCATATACACTGCGTATTTCGTGCTGCAGGAAATCTGCCAAGCAGTGGGAAATACGCAGCATATTTTGTTATAAGCAGTGAGCAGACACCCAAGGCTTCCCTGCCGCAGCCCTATTTGTGCAGGGAAGGGAAGCCTTGGGTGTCTGCTCACTGCTTATAGCACAATATGCTGCATATTTCCCGCTGCCATGAGCAGACAAACAGCTTCCCTTTCGCAGCCCTGTGAGGCTGGCACGCATGTCAAAGTCACACCGGCATGCTGGGCCTGTGGCAGGAAAGACCTGTGTCTGCTCATAGCGAAATACACTGCAGATTTCCCACTGCCTGGCAGATTTCCTGCAGCATACTCAGAGTTGTAGTTTTTCAACAGCTGGAGGCACCCAGGTTGGGAGACACTGGGTTTGATATATCTATCCAGATTTTCACTAGTTTACTTTTACTTTGATAGTTAGGCACTACTGAGACCCCCACTAGGGATGTCCCGATACCATTTATTTTTTTAAGACTGAGTACCGATACTTTAGTACTGGCCTATACCAATTATCGATACTTTTTTCAATGTCATGTGATTGTTTTTTTTTTTCCCCCCTTAAGGGTACATTCACGCGGGACGGATCCACAGTGTATTTTACACTGCGGATTCGCCGCTGAAGGACCGCCACGTGGTGCCTTTAGATGTGCCTGCTAAGGAGCAATAAGCTGCTACGAGAAGACACACTGCAGTCACATCGCTTCAGTGTGTCTGCTCGTAGCAGGGCATTTTTAGATTTAAAAATATATTTTTTTTTATTTGAAAACTTAAAAAAAAAAAAAAAAGGGGGGGAATTCAAAATTTTTTTTATTGGGAAGGGGTTAATTCAAATTTTACTATTTTTTGCAGGTTATTTTTACACTTTTTTTTTGTCCCAACAGGACACTATTACATGCAATCTATAGATTGCATACACTGATCAATACCATGGCTGGCAGCAGTAAAGGAGCAACGATCAGATGCACGGAGCAGGGTAAGGGACCTCCGGCCGTCCTCACAGCTGATCGAGACACCGTGATTTCAATCATTCTCCATGAGGCTTCTGAATATTATCTAGGCAGGTAATATTTAGAAGCCTCATGGAGAATGATTGAAATACTGGCTGCCCACGTGTGCCACGGCTCCATTCAGAGGACATTTGTCCTCTATTCTTTGATTTATCTATTCAGTGATCCGCTAGTTATCCCTATATCCAGTAAGTAGTGGATTCATTTAATCACGGGAATGCCGCATTTATGGTACATTCACACAGATTTGATGTGCTGTGTTTCAAGGGTTACTTCGGTGAAAAACTATATTTTAATTCAACTGGTGCCATAAAGTTGAACAGATTTGTAAAGGACTTCATTTTAAAAATCTTAACCCTTCCAGTACTTATCAGTTGCTGTATGTGACACAGGAAGTTCTTTTCTTTCTACATTTCTTTTCTGTCTGACCACCTCTAAGTCAGGAACTGTCCAGAACAGGAGAGGTTTGCTATGGGGATTTTCTCCTGCTCTTGACAGTTCCTGACATGGACAGAGGTGTCAGCAGAGAGCACTGTGTTCTGACAGATTAGAAATTTAAAGGAGCACTCCGGTGCGTGTTTTTATTTTATTTTTATTTTTCACGTGAGGCTCAGCGTATCACCAGCTGCAGCAGTGTCCTCCTGCGGCTGGTGATACGCTGAGCCTCACGTGACTCTTCGACTTAGAGGAAGCAGAAGAAGTCGGGGACCGGAGAACGGGACATTGATATCAGCGCAACGGGGGAACGTAGGAAGGGGAGTTAAAGTTTGCTTTGTTTTGCGTGGCAGCCCGTGCACAGAGGGTTAAAGAAAAAACGCACCAGAGTACTTCTTTAAAAAGAAAAAAAACTTCCTCTGGAGCATACAGCATCTAATAAGTACTGGAAGGGTGTAGATTTTTAAATAGAAGTAATTTACAAATATGTTTAACTTTCTGGCACAATTGATTTACACAGCATCAAATGTTCTGCAAACACTGATGGGAAGACTTATCAAAATGTGTGGAGAGGAAAAGTTGACCAATCAGATCGCTACTTTAATTTGTAGAAATGCCTCTGAGAAATAAAAGCAGCATTCTGGTTGCTATGGGCAACTTTTCCTCGGTTTTGATAAATCTCCCCCATGCATGTGTAATTGTAACCTTAAAATGGTTAGACATCCTCTATGCTTCTCTGATAAAGCCACAAGACAAACCTCTTCAGGCTTAACCTCTCGTGTAGTAAAGTCTTTCACACAATCCAGGAAGCAGTTCTCTGTCAGCTTATTGTAAGTCCCAAGAAATTCTTTAAACTGTGAAAATAATAAAATAATAATAATAATAAGTCAGTGAACTGGTGATCACAAGTAGAATCATGCCAGAATATAGCTGAACTTATTGAGGAACATATATATATATATATATATATATATATATATATATACACACACACACATTTCTAGACAACACTGTCAAGTCATGTAATACAGGATCATATTAAAGGAGAACTCCGGAATAGGAAAATTGTCCTCCATACTGGCGGCAGTAAAAAAAAAATTAAATAAATAAACAGGTACATACCTTCCTTCGCTCCCCCGGTGCCTCCGGTAACCGGCTCCGGTCTCCGTAGCGATCCTCTTCCTGGTTTCCGGTGGTCGGCGAGTCATACTGCGCTCAGCCAATCACTGGCTGCAGTGAAGTCCGGACTCGGCCGGCGATAGGCTGAGTGGCAGTGTGAGAACGCTTCAGGACACAAAATTCTTCACTACATCGGCACCTGCTGCCGGGTCCCGAAAACGTCACACTGCCGCTCAGCCGAGTCGGGACTTCGCTGCGGCCGGTGATTGGCTGAGTGCAGTATGACTCACCGACCACCAGCAACCAGGAAGGAGATCACCGCGGAGATCGGAGCCGGTTACCGGAGGCACCAGGGGAGCGAAGGAAGGTATGTACCTGTTTATTTTTTTTACTGCCAGCAGTATGGACAATAATTTTCCTATTCCGGAGTTCTCCTTTAAATAGATTCTGCTTCTCGTCTCCACCTACCTGTTTTATTTGATCTGATTCTGAGATCTGAGCCGCCATATCTTCTGGAATTTATAAATCAGTCACCTGAAAACAAGAAAAGACATCAAATCGCCACATCTTGAATGCGCCCTTGAAGGGTTAAATGCCAGATGATGTAATGTTGGTATAGAACAGGGTTTTCCAACCAGTGTGCCTCCAGATGTTGCAAGACAACAACACCCAGCATGCCCGGACAGCCTTTGGCTGTCCGGGCATGCTGGGTGTTGTAGTCTTGCAACAGCTGGAGGCACTCACTGTGATAGATGAATGAAGGTCATGAAGTGATACATGAAGGGGCTCGTGTCTGAGAAGGTCACTTAATGTCACCTGTAACCCCCGGCAATACAAGCCACACACTGCTGCATACTCCTCCTATGCACCAAGGGTGTCCCTAGGACACAGCAATAAAAAATAAACATTTGATCACCCTGCTCCCTCAATATGTTGTCAGCCAGTGACACATATATGTGCAGGCTCCCTCCTCAACCATCCCCCTTCCCCAATAATCACTGACCTCCTCCCCCGCAACAGCTCCACTCCGATCTCCTTGATTTTGCAGGAGGAACACGTGGGGGCGGGGCGGCAACGATTTCAGCACTGCAGATTCGTCGCAGATAATGAACGACGCTTCATTAAAATACGCAATAAAATATTCATATTCTCTCTCAGGTCACTCGTTCTATCGCCCTATGATTCTCCTTTATAGTTACTCGGGCAATTCTTATATGCTTTTTTTCTTTTTCTTTTATGGAATGTTCAAATGTTAAAGTTCAGCTAGGTTTACAACCGGCTACCAGGACGTTATTGTGCATCACCATTTACCCTCCTGTGGAAACAATAGCATATATATTAAGTTCCAAGTGACTTTTTATTTAATGTTCGGTTTTATAAATACAGAAAGTCAAATGAATGGATGGAACAATGGGTTCCAAATCATATAAGGAGAGACCAAAAACTTCGAATGAGCAAGACCAAAAGAAGCAAAACATGCATTTTTCAGCTTTTCCTGGTTCTCTGACATTTCAATAATAAAAAAATAAAAAAATAAAAAAAGTATGTGAACACAAAGTATTTTTGTCCCTAGTTAGGCCCATAAGAAAAGAAAATTGCACATAAAGCCATGTTCACACACAGCACAATGGGAAATTTAAGGCAGATTAAATTAAATTAAATTGTGTGAAGAAAGGGTAAGGCTTGGTTCACACAACAATTGTATTTAAAGGGGTACTCCAGTATTTAAAAATGTATCCCCTTATCTCCTGCATGGCACCCAGCTCTTCTTGCGTGGATTGACACCCACCCCTTCCATGAGATACACAAGTGCAGCAAGTAGACAATTATATCCCCTATCCTTTGTATAGGGGATGCATTTTTTTTAAACCGGAGTACCCGTTTAAGTTCAACAAATATGTTTTGTACTCTGGAAAGAGACAAAAACATATACATTAATGGATGCAAAAAAAACAGGTGTTACACAGCGGAAAATGTTTCCCACTGACTTACATTATTTAAAAAAAAAAAAAAAAAACGACATCGTTTTTGCATACAGCAAAATAAAACATAATGAAACATAACCAGTGAAATGTAAACACAAAACGCAGTGTGAACTCTGCTAAATGAAAAACGACTAACAGGCGATTGATGTCTTTTGCCAATTTCTGCTTTGGTGTACTTTGGCCATACTGTGCCTTTCTTTTGACCACATTTTGGTCCATGTTTGGTGCTGTACCTTGTACGATCTTTCCACCAGTTTTTTGGACCAAGTTTTGGACCATTAACATTAAAGTGTTTCTGTCATTTAAAACAGTTTTGACATGTTGCCCAGGCATGTCAAAAGTTGGGATTGCACGTATGTGTTTCCCACCTGAGTTTTGGGTCCTTCTGGAAGCACCCTCCTCCTTCTTATTTCCTAGTTCCTCCTGCCTGGTGACAAATCTTCTCTCAGTGGTGAAGCAAATGATACCCTTATACATGTTACGCCCCACCCCTCCTGATATCTCTGATTGTCAGGAATCGTTAATTTCTAACGATAATTTGTTTTCCCTTAGTCCTAACAGTAGCACAGATGGGTATTCCACCCCCCGCGAACTGGTAGGACAGATGGAATTTTTATTGATTAATAAACTAATTAGCAAACCACACCCACAATACCCTGTATAAAGGAGGGGTCACCCTCTGTCCCCTTGTGTTGTAACAAGAAGAACTAATAATAATAATAATAATACTAGGGAGGGAAAGTTGTGCTACTGTTAGGACTAAGGGAAAACAAATTATCGTTAGAAATTAACGATTCCCTTACGTCCTAACCAGTAGCACAGATGGGGATATGGCAAGCAGAATACCCTATGAGGGAGGGCTCCCATGCCTGGCGGCAGATAATACTGACCGTCCAAAGGAAGAGTAATCGGCAACTCTACTATCAAGCCTGTAGTGGGTGATAAAGGTGGAGAGTGAACTCCAGGATGCAGCCTTGCATATGTGTTCCAAGGGAACTAAATTCCTTTCCGCAAAGGAAGTAGATACAGACCTGGTAGAATGAGCTCTTACGAACTCAGGAGGCTCCATGTTCTGAGATACCATTGCTTCACAAATGGCATTTTTTACCCATCTACTGATGGAAGGTTTAGAGGCTTTGTGACCCTTCCGGGCCCCTGCAAAAAGGATTAGTAGATTTTCATCCTTCCTAAACAGCTTAGATCTTTCTAAGTAGATCCGGAGACATCTAGAAATATCGAGGCAATGCAGGCCTCTTTCTTCGTCAGTGGATGGACGTGGAGCTAGGACTGGAAGAGAAATTATTTGATTTATGTTCTGGAAGGATGGTACTTTAGGGATAAAAGATGGAATAAATCTCAAAAGTACCCTATCTGGCAAGAATCTTGTATAGGGTTCAAACGCAGAGAGCGCTTGTAATTCACCAATTCTCTTGGCAGATGTTATAGCCAGTAAAAAAGTTGTTTTAATGGTAACAAACTTTATGTCCACGTCCTCCATAGGCTCAAAGGGAGGAGATGACAGTCCCTTGAGTACGACTGATAAATCCCAAGTGGGAACTGGTTGTATAATTGTAGGTTTCAACCTTGAGGCCCCTCTCAAGAATGTTTTGATCAGTGGGTCTTGAAATAAAGGCTTATTAATGTAAGCCGAAATGGCCGAAACTTGGACCTTGAGAGTAGAAGGAGACAAATTCTTGTCTAGTCCATCCTGGAGAAAGCTGAGAATGGTAGGAGCAGCTATATCTCTTCCAACTTGCTTCTTGGAGCACCAAGATTGGAAAATTGTCCAGATTCTTTTGTATGTCTTATTGGTTGACTCCGCTCTGGAGTGTGAGAGTGTTTTCAAGACCGCACTGGAAAGCCCTTCTAAATGTGGAAGGGACTGATCAACCTCCAGGCTGTCAGGTTGAACATCTGAAGATTCGAGCAGCTGTGCGTGTCCCCCGACACTAATGCTTGCTCTGGGGGAAGCCTCCAAAATTGTCCCCGACTCATCTGAAAGAGTTGGGTGAACCAAGCTCTCTTGGGCCAAAATGGGATTATGGCTATGACGGATGCTTGGTCTTGCCTGATCTTCATCAATACCCTTGGGATCAAGGAAATTGGAGGGTAGATGTAGGCCAGCCTGAACCTCCACGGGATTGAGAAAGCATCTATTGCCACCGGGTTGTCTTCCCTGTAAAGGGAACAGAACCTCTCCAACTTGGAGTTGAACCTCGTTGCCATGAGGTCTATCTCTGGCACACCCCACCTGAGCGTTATCTCTCTGAATATGACTGGGTGGAGAGACCATTCTGCGGTTAGGAGTCCTCTGCTCAGGCGGTCGGCTATCATATTGAGGGAACCTCGAATATGAACCGCGGACAGGTGGGTGAGGTTCCTTTCTGCCCAATCCAAGATCAGACCCACCTCTCTGAGGAGGTTTTGTGACCGAGTGCCTCCCTGCTTGTTGATGTACATCACAGCCGTCATGCTGTCGGATTGGATCTTGACAGCTTTCCCTTGGAGGACAGAAGCAAAGTGCAGCAATGCTAGCCTGATTGCACGAATCTCCAGGAGATTGGAGGTTAATAGTTTGTCCTGAGGAGACCATGCACCTTGCACTGTCAGATCCTGAAGATGCGCTCCCCAACCTACAAGGGATGCGTCGGTAGTAAGTATGATCCAAGAGGGTTGGATCAGGGACCGGCCGTCCTCTAGGTGAGACCACCACCTCAGAGAAGAACGGGTTGCGCAAGACAGGGAGTGACACCTGTTCAGGCCGGATGGCCGGTGATTCCAAATGGCAAGAACCTCTGCTTGGAGAGGGCGAAGATGCCAAAGAGCCCAAGGTACCGCGTCTGCGGTAGCGGACATAAGTCCCAACATCCGCATGAGAGTGCGAATAGACACTTTCCGGGATATTAAAAGATGTTGAGCCGATTCTTGAACCCGGAGTTTTCTCTCGGGAGTGAGGTAGAGTGTCATTGAGATTGTATCGACTATGAAACCAAGGAACCTCACTGATGTTGTCGGGAGGAAATTGGACTTGGCCCAATTGACTATCCAACCCAACTGATGAAGGAAGGATACGGCTAGCTGGAGATGTTGGGACAGGATCATTTGAGATGGAGCTCTGAGGAGCCAATCGTCTAGGTAGGGAACAATGCTGAGCCCCTGGAGCCTTAGAGCAGCTACCACAGCCACCACAACCTTGGTAAAAGTGTGAGGGGCAGAAGAGATCCCAAACGGGAGGGCTACAAACTGGAGGTGTTTTAGAACTCCCCCTACCTGAACAGCGATCCTTAAATACTTCCTGGATGCAGGATGAATAGGGATATGGAGGTAAGCATCCTTTAAGTCCAGGGTGGCCAGGTAATCTCCTGGCGAGATAAGGTTGACCACAGACTGAATGGTTTCCATGCGAAAGCGTTTGTGCTTTACAAACTGATTGAAAAATCTTAGATCTATAATCATCCGCCAGTCTCCCGTTAGCTTGGGAACAAGGAAGACTGGGGAATAGATCCCTGCCCCCCAATCCGGTGTAGGAACTTCCTCCAGGGCACCTTTCTGGATATACTCCAGAATGTAAGACTCTAGAACCGACTGCTTGACTGGGGGAAGAACTCTTGTTTGCACATACCGGGAAGGAGGAATTGATACAAGATCTATTGAATAACCAACTGAAATTATTCTCAGGACCCAAGGATCCTGAATAAGTAGAGTCCAAGCATCTAAAAAATGATGTAGGCGGCCGCCTACAGGAATATGGGGGGCAGGATGGGAAACTGGAGAGGTCAACCCGGCAGGGAACCAAGAGCTTCCTAGAAGCCCATAGTCAGAGTCTTCTCTCCTTGGGACCACGGGAGCGCTTACCGCCCCGGCGTTGATTACCCCACTCCTTCTGGGGTCTAGGTTGGGCAGTTGATCTGTCCCCAAAACGCCTGCCCCGACCGCGAAAGGACTGCTGAGGAAGGGACTTTCCCTTTTTGTCAGACAGGCCCTCCATTATGCGGTCCAACTCTTTACCAAACAAAATGCCGGGTTCATAAGGCATACTACAAAGAGTATGCTTGGAGGAGTTGTCAGCCTTCCACGGCTTTAACCAGAGAGGACGACGTCCGGCGGAAGACAAGGCCATAGTTTTAGAAGCCAGTTTTAGCTGCTGTATAGCAGCATCGCAAAGAAAATCCATGGCCAGATTGGCCGTTTTGAAGGAGGCCAAAATCTCGTCTCTAGGGACCCCCTGGTCTAAATCCGCCTGAATGGAGGAGAGGCGAGTCTTCAGGAAGTTTGCCACTTCTGAACTGGCAATAGAGACTGAAGCTGAGGCAGCTGCTGTCGAGTATGAGCGCCTAAAAGCGCAATCAGCTTTTCTGTCCATTGGATCCTGGAGGGAAGACCCATCCTCTGAAGGAACCAAGGTTCTCTTGGACATTTTAGCAACAGCAATGTCCACTTTGGGAACAGAGCCCCATGAGGCCAGCTGATCTTCCCTAATGGGAAACATGGTCTTGAAACGTTTGGACAAGACCGGGCCTTTTTCAGGCTTTTTCCATTCTGTCTTAAGTACAGACAATAGGGTCTCGTCCGCTTTAAAGGCCCTAGGCCCCTTAGAGGCGGAGGAGGAAGCTTCCCCGGGATCAACATCCTGGTCCCCCGACCTGATGGATCTCAAAAGTCGCTGGGTTTTTTCCAGCGGAAAAAAATAAGGGATGGTCTCTTCCTCATCGGAAGAGGATGATGTAGGATCTTCTTTATCCGGTCCCATAGATACATCCATTCTAGGAGGAGAGGCTGGTCTGGGACGTTTCTGAGCAACAGCTTGCTTTAATTCCTCAATGGATGCATGCATAGCAGACATATTCGTGGAAACCCACACATACATATCTTGCACAGTAGGTTCCGCCAGATGGGAGGGTAGAGTCTTGGCCCTACAAGGTGGACATCTAGAAAATTCATAAGAATCTTCTAGCGGAACACTACAATCATGGCAAGCGAGGTGTTTCCGCTTGGAGGTCCTTTTTCCAGGACCTTCACGGTCAGCGGAGCCTTCCGTAGACATAATCTGAGGAAGATATTGATATTACTAATTATTAAGCAAGCTCAGAGAAAAAAAAGATTCAAAAAATCTAAAGCAAAGAAGACTACCAAAAAGCAGCAAAAGCGCGAGTGAAAAATAAGTCACAGTACTTTCCACAGGGACAGTACAGGCCTAAGGTCACAATCTCAAAGACAGATACGTGGACAAGCCAAAGCATCTGGACTCAAAGAGACTGAGCTGCACTCTGGAAGGGATTAAATACCCTTCAAAATTGGCGCCTAAAGGAAGCTCCGCCCACTAGGGCGGAGCAACCTGAAAATAGTCTATTCTAAAGAGTGACTGGAAGAGAGAAAACCCCCCGCCTGGGGAAACAATCTCTACATAGGAAAAAGTTGTTCTTTCCTCTCATGCCCCCCTTTTTACTTTTTTTTTTTTTTTTTTTGAAAAGAAAAAAGGAGGGGAAGTGATGTAAGACGCCGCTGACGTCACTTCCGCCGGCCCGAGATGCGGGGCTTAGCCGCACATAGAGAGCCGGGCCGGTGGGCGGAACCTCAGAGCCAGGTCGGCATCAGAGGGATAGCCAAGGAGAGAGCCTGCCCGAAGGTGAGCAGAGCTAACTATAGATTTATTCCCCACAGCCGCAGAAGGCTGTTCAAGGGGAGCCAGTAACTGGCAGTGAAAAAAAGAGAGAACACCTCCTAAGCACGGAGGGTCACCATCTGTCCCACTGTCCGGGAGGACAGAAAAAAACACAAGGGGACAGAGGGTGACCCCTCCTTTATACAGGGTATTGTGGGTGTGGTTTGCTAATTAGTTTATTAATCAATAAAAATTCCATCTGTCCTACCAGTTCGCGGGGGGTGGAATACCCATCTGTGCTACTGGTTAGGACGTAAGGGAAAAGGTTTCTGAGATCTGTAGGATGAAATAAGCTGGCATAATGGTACGCATGACACATTTTTAGACACATGGTCCCTGTGGCTCCAACATAGGCAGAGGGTTGCACCCATGCTATGGCCCCTCTCTCCTTAACCCCTAGCAGGTCAAAACTCCTCTCCTAACGCTGCCTTGACCCCTTCTATGGCCTCCATCTTTGGCTTTTTATCTAGCAATTCCACTGACCATTGTTTTGCTCATAGGATTCTTACTGGGTGTTCCTTACTGTTTCCTGAGGCATTATGTTATACCTCTTGAGCATGTTTCTTCAACTGATTTGCTCTACCATTTTGCACAAATGGCTTATGCATACTATGAGTCCCTCGCATGTTTTAAACGTTTGATGACTTGTCCTATTCTTAATAAAAAGATATTGGGATTTGCACCAGTTGTCACTCATGAGACCAGCCGCAACATTTTAAATAATATGGCCATGTAGTATCTGAACTTAAATGGCAAGTGATGGCAAGAAATTCTGTTAAATGCGAACATGGAACAAAAAAGGGGTCTTCTTATGCAATGAGAAACACATTGGATAACTGAATTGGAAACAATTGGAATTGGAACCAATCTGTTTAAATGAACAATGTAATTTTAAAGTATTTTTGTAAAATGCTCTGTTATATTATTTTCGATCTTGCTGTATGCACCTGGAATATGAAATTATTATCTTATCGGTAAATGTAGTGGCACAAGTGAGTAAATGTAAATTTATGGTGAATACCTCTGATAGTCAGGTGCATCTATCAAGTATTTAAAGGGGCTGGAAAGTTAGTGTAGTTCATAATATAGTGTCTGTACTTGTGTTTGATGGATGTTCTCGCAATTCTTATGTGATCTTTGCCCTGATGTTTATTTTTCACAGCATACAAAATGAGTCATCTCAGGTTCTCCCAGGTTTCAGTGCGGCCCGAGACATTACATCACTAGTTAGGTGTTCAAAGGAGCCTGTCTGCTTCAATGGGTGGAACGACCACTGGGTGGGAAGGAATTCATGCTGCAGTGAATAGTAGTTTTTGCTGGAGGCCCTCTGGTTAAAAATATTGGTCTATTGTTCACAGCAAAGCAGGGAGCGAACTTAGAAATCGGCAGCATTAAAAGGGTACTCAGGACACAGCCATTTAGCTCCAAGACAAGCACAGATCCTTCCTAAGCACATCCATTAGGCTATGTTCACACGGGCAATGTCCGCACAGAAAATTTCCGTGCGGACATTGCCCCAACAGCAGACTGCTCAAAAATGTGCAGTCTCATAGACGGCAATGCATTCCGTGCGTTGTCCTCAGAAAGAATAGACATATCTATTCTTTCATCAGACACCGGAATTTGAATTTCCGCATGTTACCAGCACAGAAATTCTACTATGTGAACACAGGAGCAGAATCCCATTGAAATTCCAGATGTGAACATAGCCCTACTGTCTGGCAGGTAAGTACTAAAATCACCTTATGGTAGATAACCCCTATAAACCTATGTGAAGCTTCAACCTGTGCACATGATTAAGGAGTACACCCCTGAAACATTGTGTGGCAGGTTCAAGCTCCGGTCTTGTAACATCTTTGACTGTGGCTGAAACACGATGGAAAACATACGAAAATACGAAAATCTGAATTAAAGTAAAAGTAATACCAAGACTGTCTGTGAGTAGTTACTCTATGGACAATAGGGTTAACTTGTCTAGCGTTACAGCTACATTGCCCAAGTATGTTTAATATCTGCATTAGGGGGTAGGGCTACATTCTTTTATGTGCGCATTTCCTGGAGGGTAGAATGACACCCTCCTCTTAATGTCACTCTCCTCATAATGCTCACATTAGGAAAAAGTTTTACCGAAAAGGACTTGGGGGTAATGGTGGAAAGTAAACTCAACTTGATCATTGCCAAAAAGCTGTTGCCAAGGCTAACCAAGTGATGGGATGTATCAAGAGAGGCATAGATGCTCGTGATAGGAACATAGTTTTGTCTCTTCATAATTAGTCAGACCACATATGGAATTTTGTGTCCAATCTGGGGCACCTGTAAATAAGGGTGCATTCACACCACGATTTGACAATCGGTTTCGGTGGGAGAATTTGCAAAATGACTGCTTCCCTGCTCGACCTGTGCCACACCCCATACATTTCAATGAGCCGGACGGAG
Source organism: Hyla sarda (assembly GCF_029499605.1). NCBI lineage: Eukaryota > Metazoa > Chordata > Amphibia > Anura > Hylidae > Hyla > Hyla sarda. The sequence goes on along the minus strand of NC_079199.1, from coordinate 37,280,102 downwards.
TCAGATAGTGACTCCAGTGGGCTCATTTTTGGACCTTATGAGTTTTTGTTTCCAACCTGAAACTGCAACAGACCATGGTTTTCAGTATGGTATCAACAAATAGTGATACAGTCAAAAATGAGCCAACAGGGGTCACTATCTGACTCCATCTGGCTCATCGAAATGAATGGTGTGCAGCGGGGATACGGTAGTAGCCGGTTTTGATATTCTTCTGCCGCATGCAGCTGCCGTATGCCCTAATCATGGTATGAATGCACCCTAAGAAGGACATGGCTGAACTGGAGAGGGTGCAGAGGAGGGCGACAAAGATAATTATTGGTATGAGGGATTACAGTACTAGACAGGCTATCAAACTTGGGGTTATTTTTGGCAATTTGATCACAATGTACAAATAAATGAATGGGTACAGAGATCTCTCTAGTAATCTTTTTATAACTAAGCCACTAAAGCCACTAAGAAAACGTAAAGAAAGTTTCAGATCGCGGGGGCTCCGTACGGGGCCCTTGGCTTTTTGCTGAAATAGTCTGTTTCGACCACAGCATGACGTGGCGGCCGACACGCCCCTTCAATAAATTTCTATGGCAGAGGCGGAGGCTACCGAATGCAGCACTCCGGCTCTCCCATAGAGATGTATTGAGGGGGAGTGTTGGCTGCCGCGTCATGCGGTGGTCGGGCACGCCCCCTTGCCGATGACTACCGGGGCCCCGTACGGGAGATCGCGGGAGGACCCAGCGGTCAGACCCCCCGCGAACTGAAACTTATCCCCTATCCTTAGGATAGGGGATAAGTTTTCTTATGCCGGAGTACTCCTTTAACCATGACTCCTTTAACCGCTGTACAAATCACTAGTCAGACCACACATAGAATTCTGTGTACAGTACTGGGCATCAGTGTACAAGAAAGATATAGTGGAGCTGGAGAGGATTCAAAGACGGGCAACCAGAGTAATACGGGGAATGGAAGGACTACAGTACCCAGAAAGATTATCAGAATTAGGGTTATTTAGTTTAGAAAAAAGAAGGCTTAGGGGCGACCTAATAACTATGTATAAATATATCAGGGGACAGTACAGAGATCTCTCCCATAATCAATTCATACCCAGGACTGTATCAATAACAAGGGGGCATCCTTTACGTCTAGAGGAAAGAAGGTTTCTACACCAGCACAGACGGGGGTTCTTTACTGTAAGAGCAGTGAGACTGTGGAATTCTCTCCCGGAGGAGGCGGTCATGGTGAACTCTGTAATAGAGTTCAAAAAGGGTCTGGATGCATTTTTGGAGAGTAATAACATCGCTGGTTATGTATACTAGATTTATAGGGACAGAAGGTTGATCCAGGGATTTATTCTGATGCACTATTTGGAGTCGGGAAGGAATTTTTACTTCTAGTATGAGGGTTTTTTGCCTTCCTCTGGATCAACTCAACTCAATAGGGACTTATTAGGGTTATAGGTTGAGCTTGATGGACTCTGTTCTTTTTTCAACCTTATGAACTATGTTACTATGTTACTACTATGTTACTATGACAAAGGGGCATTCACTATGTTTACAGGCAAGCCGATTTTACCATCACAGTCTGGGATTCTTAACTGCAAGAGCAGCGAGACTATGGAACTCTCTACCACATGATGTTGTGATGTCTGAATCAAAAAACAAGTTCAAGGAGGGCCTGAAAGTTTTTCTGGAAAAATATAATATTACAGGTTATGTATACTAGATTTATGTGGATAGAATGTTGATCCAGGGATTTATTCTGACTGCCATATTGGAGTCATCATGGGGAGATTGGTTTTAGGTTAAACTTGATGGACAAACTATGTATGTAACAGATTGTTAAATACATAGTTTTGGTATCACCAAAATAGTTTTGATATCACCAAAATAACTGTGATCGCTTAGTGATGCCTGTGACAGGGTATGTGCACAGGCAGTAATGTATATATAGTTCACAGTACCAGCTGCGACAAAAATGGCACCACGCCATACTTTGTGCTAATAAAACACCCCCAATACTACATGTGATACCTTATTTGTGCGCCTAGTTTTGTACTTTATTTGAATCAGAGAATCAATTCCCCTCTTTGTCTATTATAATTTAGTTACGTTTTGGGGGAGTGATGGGTCCCATCTAGTGACTGTACAATCCTAATAATTCTCTGTGTGTTTTTGCTCGGAAAGTCTTTATAGAGAACTGTCATTACTCTTGTTTTGCACCAAAGCTGGGCCCTGCACAATAAAGACACTGACATATTATTAGACTGTTTCCCAACCAGGGTGCCTCCAGCTGTTGCAAAACTACAACTCCCAGCATGCCCAGACAGCCTTCGGCTGTCTGGGCATGCTGGGAGTTGTAGTTTTTCAACCTTGGTGGGTAAACATTGGTATAAACCATCACATTGTACAGTAATTCCCAAAGACATTTCGCGCCGTTCTTTCCGGTACTATCTGTCCATGGTGTTGTTTCCGCACGGAACACTTTTTCGCACGGACATTCCAACCGTTATTACTTATAAGAGTCAAGCAGCCCGCTAGAGGCCAGTTAACTCAGACCATCCAATTGTCTCCTGTTCGGAAGCCATCTTGGTGAAGTCATTTCGCTCCGTTTCAATAAACAAATGGTCTCTGGAAAGATGGCCTCCGCTCGTAGTGTTTGCTTACTGAACTAGCGACATTTCCAGTAATGTTTTACTAGCAGCAATGATATAACACTGTACTGTCCGCTTCAATTGTTTTCCCCCTGTTGATGTTTTGCAGCCTAGTGACCGGGTAACAGCCATAGAGGAACAACGCTCTCCTGACTGGTTGGTGAGGGATGGGGGAAGAAGCCTCTGATATCAGCCTGGATTCAATGGCGAGCACTACTGCTAGTGATGTCCTCATCCGCTCTACCAGTGTCCATGTGAGAAAGGGGGACAGCAGACCCTCCACTGCTAATGAGAGAATGGCCACAGGTGACAGCAGTCCCCTGCACACAGCTGATACTGGCTGCCATTATCCTGGGGCTTCCACACTGGGGCACAGACAGGTGGCATCCATTGATGGCAGTGGGTGCGGGGACAGAGATGGAAGGAAGGTGCACATCTCGGTGAAGAGGCTGCGGGAGGTGCCCACTCCTGTCCTGCCAGACTTTGCCTTTAAGAAGCGAGACCCTTCCTACATCCCCCCGGCTCTACCTGCAAATAAGTATCCTGAGGTCACCCTCTCCATAGTGGATGGTAAGTTCCCCCAACTTTGTTAGCATGTGTCAGAGATAATATGTCATTCAGGAGTCTAGAAATGTTGGGTGAGATACCAGTGATATCTGTGCTGTGGCCATATTGGTTGTCATGCATCCTTTCCAGAATAATTTCCCAAATGACAGTATAGACTTATGGAATTGCTTTTCTTAGAACTCTGCATTGTGCTGTTCCTCTGTTATTCCACCTGGAAATATATGATTAAAGGGGTAGTCCAGTGCTGAAAAACTTATCCCCTATCCTAAGGATAGGGGATAAGTTTCAGATCCTGGGGCGTCCGGCCGCTGGGGCCCCCCCATGATCTCCTGTACGGGGCCCCGGCTTGCTGGCCAGATAGCGGGTGTCGAAGCACCGCACAAAGCAGCGGCCAATAAACCCCCTCAATACATTGCTATGGCAGAGCCGGAGATTGCCGAAGGCAGCGCTCCGGCTCTGCCATAGAGTTGTATTGATGGGGCGTTGTCAGCTGCCGCTTCTTGCGGTGGTCAACACGACACCTACCTGTGGGCTGCTGGGGCCCCGTATAGGAGATGGTGGGGGGCCCAGCGGTCGGACCCCCCTGCGATCTGAAACTTATCCCCTATCCTTGAGATAGGGGATACATTTTTCAGCACTGGATATCTTCTTTACTGTATACCTGTCACTTTAAAAAAAGAAAAAAACTTTTGACATGTCCTAGAGAAACGTGTTAAAAGTTTTGATTGTTGGGATCTGGGTGGTCAGACCCGACCAATCGCTAGAATCAGCTATTTAGGGATAGAAAATCAGACCTAATTTCTTCTAAAAACTCCACACACACGTGTTCCCAGGTTTTATGTGTTATTACAGCTTGGTTACCTTCACTTCAATGGAACTAAGCTGCAATACCACACACAACCTGAGGACATATGTGGTGCTGATAAATAAATCAGTTCTGTTTTTGTAATCCTGGAAGACCACTTTAATTGTGCACCAGAACGCTTTTCTCCCCGTGTCCCTGTCTTGATACAGGAGACAGTCTCATAGATTTCTATAGAAGTCCATCTTCTTCAGAGTGAAGAATGCATTCAGTTCAAAATGACAGTGCCCATTTAAATTGAAAAATGGGTGTTACCATGCTTCTTGCCAAAGTGGCAAATTTCTTTTTTTTAAAGAAAAAGACAAAAAAAAAAACAAATGAGGGACCCCTGGTGGTCTATAATCCTACCTCTGTATACCGACTACCAAAGTACCAATGTTCCCAATTTAACAATTTTAAAGGGGTACTCCGCTGCTCGGCGTTTGGAACAAACTGTTCCGAACACTGGAGTCGGGAGCTCGTGACATCATAGCCCTGCCCCCTCATGAAGTCACACCCGCCACCTCAATGCAAGTCTATGGAAGGGGGCGGGACACTGTCACGCCCCTCCCATAGACTTGCATTGAGGGGACAGGGTGTGACGTCATGAGGGTCAGGGCTATGGCGTCACGAGCAACAGGCTCCAGCGTTCGGAACAGTTTGTTCCAAACGCTGAGCAGCGGAGTACCCCTTTTAATAGTAACAAAAAAGAAAGAAAGAGAAAAAATAAGAAAAAAAAATAAGTCAAAAATAAAATAAAAACGAAGGGAAGAAAACTGTTTTTGCTTATAACAACCAATCACAGATCAGCTTTTATACCTTGATGAGCTCTGGTATAATTAAAGGAGTACTCCAAAGTTTACCTCATCTGATAGCTCTTTGAAAGACCTTTCTAACGATACCTCATTTGTCCAAATCGGTCCAGCCGTTCTCCGGTAATTGCTGCCCGAAGCGGTAAGCAGCCATGTCATAGAGACTACATTTCCCATAACTCCCTGCACCCTGCTTCCTGTAAGCTGCTGCCCTCCCCCCCTAGTAAATTATAATAAAGTGACGCCCACAGCTCCTTCCTTTGTGATTCTCCCCTGTCCAATTATTGTAACACTACAACTCCCAGCATGCCCAGAAAGCTATGTGCTGTCAGGTCATGCTGGGAGTTGCAGCGGTGCCTCCAGCTGTTGCAAGACTACTACTCCAAGCATGCTCAGACAGGTGAACCCTGTCTGGGCATGCTGGGTGTTGTAGTTTTGCAACAGCTGGAGGCACATTGGCTGGGAAACACTGCTCTAACTGCTCTGTATTTACTAAATGGCTTCAAGAATATCCCTGTTAGTTACGGCAGCGTTACTAGCAGGGATATAATTGGCCTGCTAAAGTCACATGTCCTGGAAGACCACTTTAATCGTGCACCAGGTCTGTGGTGAGTGCGCAGGCGCGGAAGGAAAACTGTGATTGGCCAGGGGTCTCAGAAAAGGGGGAGTAGCCGACTTCGACCAGGGAGGCCGGCAGAGCCCGCGAAGACTCATGGGAGCGATGAGTCACCGGGCGAAGATGGCGCCGGATCGAGGAGAAGATGCGGTCGAGCGTCATCAGAAGAGGGAAAGGCTTACAGCTTCCGGTCGGAGGAAAAAGTGCGGAGAACGACGGTAAAAGGACCATATGGAAAACGTAAGTATATTGCAATGTTATATAACTTTGTTTAATACTTATTTTGCCCCCTAAAGGTTTAGCTTCGGAATACTCCTTTAAAGCTGAATCTACTGTGTAGTGACAGGAGTATCTATGGCCTCTGTACAACAGTGACATCTAGTGCCTAAACTGTGAATTGAATTTGATACATGGTGCTCATATGTACAGTAAGTGCAGGGAATGGTCTAGGAAGATTTTTATGTTCTTTTGTGGTAAAGGTCCTTCTGTTTTATTACTGGCAGTATTTCCAGATTTAGTATGGACAAGTCTTTGCTAAATCACTTCATTGTAATAACTAGAAGAATTGTGAAGGTCACCACCATTAACTACACAGGGAAGGGAAACTACACAGTGACTTTGGTCGCATGACAAAAATTTATGCAATTTGTCTGCAACTTTTCTGTCACTCTTAGGCCCCTTTCCCACTATAAAAACACTTCCGTTATGAACGCCCGTTAGGAAATCGGCAGTTATACGGCCGGTACAAAATCACTAACGGCCGTTAGAAAATCCAATTACAGTCTATGGAATTTTTCTAATAGCCGTTTTAACCCGTTATCGCCCCGTTATTAATAACGGTTGATATTTTGTGACTGGTGATAGTAACGGGAGAATTAGTGCATGCACTATTTCTCCCGTTCATTCGCCCGTCAGAAAATGTCTTCTGTCATGCAATGCAGCTTTAGCTACAATAGCACAGTACATCATTGTGTTATTCATGTGGCACAACTAAGATTACCACATAGCCATGTTATATTATAGAATATTAATAATCGTGCAGTTTTCATTCTGGCCACTAGACCTATTAAAGGAAATCTGTCACCAGTGTCACCTGTACTAATATAGTAACATAGTTCATAAGGTTGAAAAAAGTCCAGAGTCCATCTAGTTCATCCTATATCCCTAATGAGTCTCTACTGAGTTGATCCAGAGGAAGACAAAAAACCCTCATACTCGAGGTAAAAATTCCTTCCCTACTCCAAATATGGCATCAGAATAAATCCCTGTATCAACGTTCTGTCCCTATAAATCTAGTATACATAACCAGTGATGTTGTTATTCCCCAAAAATGCATCCAGGACCTTTTTGAACTCTTTTACAGAGTTCACCATGACCACCTCCTCCGGGAGAGAATTCCACAGTCTCACTGCTCTTACAGTAAAGAACCCCCGTCTGTGCTGGTGTAGAAACCTTCTTTCCTCTAGACGTAGAGGATGCCCCCTTGTTATAGATACAGTCCTGGGTATAAATAGATCATGGGAGAGATCTCTGTACTGTCCCCTGATATATTTATACATAGTTATTAGGTCTCCCCTAAGCCTCCTTTTTTTTTTCTAAACTAAATAACCCTAATTCTGATAATCTTTCTGGGTACTGTAGTCCTCCCATTACTCGTATTACCCTGGTTGCCCGTCTTTGAACCCTCTCCAGCTCCACTATATCTTTCTTGTACACTGGTGCCCAGTACCAGTACCCAGAACACCAAGTGTTCTCCCATTTAATACATAATCCCAGCCCGGATTTTTCCTCCCCATGTGCATTACCTTACATTTATCAGTGTTGAACCTCATCTGCCACTTCCCAGCCCAAACCTCCAACCTATCCAGATCCATTTGTAACAGTGCCCTGTCCTCTATTGTGTTTACCACTTTACAGAGTTTAGTATCATCTGCAATAATTGCTACTTTACTATTCAACCCCTCTACAAGGTCATTAATGAATATATTAAATAGGACAGGACCCAATACTGACCCCTGTGGTACCCCACTAGTTGCAGTCACTCAATCAGAATAAGCACCATTAATAACCACCCTCTGTTTCCTATCACTGAGCCAGGTACTTACCCACTTACACACACTCTCCCCCAGCCCAATCCTTCTCATTTTATGTGGCATCGCATCAAATGCTTTGGAAAAATCCAGATATACGACATCCAGCGATTCCCCCTGGTCCAGTCTGGAGCTCACCTCCTCATAGAAGCCAATCAGGTTAGTTTGACAGGACCGAACCCTCATAAAGCCATGCTGATATGGAGTCATACATTTATTATTATCAAGATATTCCAAAATAGCATCTCGTAGAACAAACAATTTACATACAACGGAGGTTAAACTAACAGGCCTATAATTTCCGGGGTCACCTATTGTCCCCTTCTTAAATATTTACACCACATTTGCCATGCGCCAGTCCTGGGGAACAGACCTTGTCACTATAGAGTCCCTGAATATTAAAAATAGGGGTCTGTCTATCACATTACTTAATTCCTTTAGAACATGGGGGTGAATGCCATCTGGACCGGGTAATTTGTCTATTTTGATTTTTTGTAGGCCGCACTGTACTTCTTCCTGGGTTAGACAGGAGACCTGTACTGGGGAGTTTACCTTATCTCGCTGTATTTCACCTGGCATTTCATTTTCCTGGGTGAATACAGTGGAGAAGAATTTGTTTAATATATTTGCTTTTTCCTGATCCCCGTTTATAATTTCTTCTTTATTGTTTTTTAAAGGGCCTACACTTTCATTTTTAACCTTTTTGCTATTTATATAGTTAACCTGTTGGTAAAGACAGGTAGTGTAGGTGAATCTGATGACATTGGTACTTACCTTGTCCCGTTCCATGCAGGGGATCTCTGGTAATCTCCTCCTATAACTTCAGCTCCGGCCCGGCTTGGGGTATGGGCGGACCTTAGTGACGTCACCGCTGCTGTTCTCTAGCAGTGGGACCCAGCAGGGAGCATCAGCGGTGATGTCACTAAGCTCTGCCCGTGGCCCAAGCGGGGCTGGAGCTGGAGTTAACGGAGGAGATTACTGGATATCCCCTGCACTGAATGGGACAAGGTAAGTAACGTTGATTTCCTTTTAAAGGGGTACTCCGCCCCTGGCATCTTATCCCCTATCCAAAGGATAGGGGATAAGATGTTAGATCGCCGCAGTCCTGCTGCTGGGGACCCCGGGGATCGCCGCTGCAGCACCCCGCCATCATTACTGCACAGAGCAAGTTCGCTCTGTGCGTACTGACGGGCGATACAGGGGCCGAAGCAGCGTGATGTCATGGCTCCGCCCCTCATTACATCACGGCCCGTCACCCTTAATGCAAGTCTATGGCAGGGGGCGGGCCGTGATGTCACGAGGGGCGGAGCCGTGAGACGATGCAGCAGCGGTCCCCAGCAGCGGGACCCTGGCGATCTGACATCTTATCCCCTATCCTTTGGATAGGGGATAAGATATCTAGGGGTGGAGTACCTCTTTAAGCTGAGACTTCCTGTTCTGTACGGATCACTCTAGTCTATTCATTATTATCACAGACAGGATTACAGTAAAAGGTGACACTTGTAGATAGATAACATTGGATCCACCACTATTCACAATAAGTGAAGCCCAGAGCTTAGCCTCCCCTTCTCTGTGGAATGACCCCTGCACAGGTCACAGAGCATGCCTAGTAAACTATCCCATTAATGTCAGTAGAGTCTTAGCAATCAGTCCCCTGCCTGTGAGTTACATATAAGTTACTTAATCCTTTATATCGCTTTTATAGATGCAAGAAATGGATCCACATTACAGAACATGGATTCACCATCACAAAGGGTAAGGAAGAGCAATTTACTTGTATCATTGTATAAGATATACCAGGGATTCCCAACCAGTGTGCCTCCAGCTGTTGCAAAACTACAACTCCCAGCATGCCTTCGGCTGTCGGGGCATGCTGAGAGTTGTAGTTTTGCAACAGCTGGAGGCACACTGGTTGGGAAACACTGAGATACACAGATAGATGACAGCAAGTAACAGACTGTATAACAGCATGAAGAATCAACGGTGCAGTCAAAGGTCTCAATAGAGTTTTCATAATCAGTATTCCTCCTATATTTCTGCACGGAAATCTACATAAATCTACATAACAGGAATTTCCGCGGCAGAATTTTTAAGCGAGAATACCTCGCCAATTCCTCAGTGTGAATCAACCTGCCATGAGACCTGACCAAAGGTCTCACTTAATCCAAAGTCTACAAAAAAAAAAGAAGTGTAAGCGGCACTCCAGCAGTTCAATGCAAAAACAGTGATTTATTCCCCTTTGTTCACACTGAGTAATTCCCCTTGATTTCTCCGCTTAGAAATAATTAACATCTGTTTTGCCATTGACTTCAATGTATTTTACTCTGCACTGGTCACACTGCGTAAATTCTGCTTGCGCCACCCCGCTAGAAGAAAGGACATGTTCATTCTTCTTGCGGAATACTCGAGCTGAAGTCTATTGGAGTCAATGGTAAAAAAAAATTCTGCTTGAAATCATTTTCGCACAGAATTTTCACGGAAAAAAATTAAATAAAAAGGAAAATTTTAATTGGTGGTTGTAGTCCAGCAAAAAAAAAAAACTGTTTCCTCCTATATTCAGCACGGATTTTCCGTGTTAATTCCACGTGATTTTCGCATAATTTAATTCCACGACAGAATTTATTTGCAAGGATTCCTTCACAGTCCATACAAGTAGTGCAACGTTTCAATGGGTGAATAAATCACTGAATTCACACTGTGATTTCTATCCCCTCTTTTTTTTTTTTTGTTTGAACATGTTGTCTGCACTCTCCCCCACCCCCTCAGCCCAACCCTATATAAGTAGTAGTTAGCTACACATGGGTCATTTCTTTCCTAGCAGCCTCCCAGTCTGACTGGGAGAGCATGGTAAGTGAGCCATTGCACCTTGTTCACACTGGTGTGGTGCTGTGCGGTGTCCGTTACTGCCGTGGCGCCGTGTCTGCGGGGGGGGTGCGGCCCATAGACTGGTTTGAGTGGCATTGGGGCCGCTCTGCCGGTGGGTCGTTCCCCCCTGTGGGCATTGGTGTCGCGGCGGTGGTGGTCGCCACTCGGTGCTGCGCCATTTTATGCTAGGGACGTTAGGGACCCACTCTAAATAGGTGGCCTTGACGTGGCGGGTGGGCTTGTACTTTTTGATCAAAAATGTATACTAACAACCTGTTAGTCTTTGATATTATGCTGAGAAGCAATCAGATCATTATAAAAGATTGTAGATGTGCGACCATGTTTGTTTTTCTACCCGAATTCACGAATAAATCACTGTGTTTGTATTGGACTGCTGGAGTGCCGCTTTCGGTTCTTATGTCGGGAGATATATTTAGTTATATATTCATTCATTCATTTATTCATATTCAGTGTTTGATGTATAATAGCTTTAAGGGGTACTTCGGTGGAAAAAATGTTTTTTTTTGTTTTTTTTTTAAATGAACTGGTGCCAGAAAGTTAAACACATTTGTAAATTACTTCTATTAAAAAAATCTTTACCCTTCCAGTACTTTTTAGCAGCTGTATACTACAGAGGAAATTCTTTGCTTTTTGGATTTCTTTTTTTGTCTTGTCCACAGTGCTCTCTACTGACACCTGATGCCCCTATCAGGAACTGTCCAAAGCAGGAGAAAATCTCTATAGCAAACCTATGCTGCTCTGGACAGTACCTGACACGGACAGAGGTGTCAGCAGAGAGCACTGTGGACAAGACAAAAAAGAAATAAAAAAAAAAACAAAGAATTTCCTCTGTAGCATACAGCTGCTAATAAGTACTGGAAGGATAAAGATTTTTAAATAGAAGTAATTTACAAATCTGTTTAAAGGGGTTATCCGGGAAAATACTTTTTTTTTTAAATATATCAACTGACTCCAGAAAGTTAAACAGATTTGTAAATTACTTCTATTAAAAAATCTTAATCCTTTCAGTACTTATGAGCTTCTGAAGTAAAGGTTGTTCTTTTCTAAGTCCTCTCTGACACGTGTCTCGGGAACTGCCCAGTTAAGAAGCAAATCCCCATAGCAAACCTCTTCTAAACTGGGTGGTTCCCGAGACACGTGTCATCAGAGAGCACTTAGACAGAAAAGAACAACCTTAACTTCAGAAGCTCATAAGTACTGAAAGGATTAAGATTTTTTTTAATAGAAGTAATTTACAAATCTGTTTAACTTTCTGGAGCCAGTTGATATATTAAAAAAAAAAAAAGTTTTTTCCTGGATAACCCCTTTAACTTCCTGGCACCAGTTGATTTAAAAAGAAAAATGTTTTCCACCGGAGTACCCCTTTAATCTCAAATCCATAGTGAAACTTGTTCTTTTCTTGTCCATAAGGTTCTTGTGACAAAACATTTTCAGAACATGGGAGAAGAAAAAATAGTCATGAAGAAACCACTAGATGGCAGCATACAGAAAAGTAAGTCACCTCTGTGTTAGTAAGGATCCTTTTTAGAGATGAGCGAACTTACAGTAAATTCGATTCGTCACGAACTTCTCGGCTCGGCAGTTGATGATTTATCCTGCATAAATTAGTTCAGCTTTCAGGTGCTCCCGTAGGCTGGAAAAGGTGGATACAGTCCTAGGAGACTCTTTCCTAGGACTGTATCCACCTTTTCCAGCCCACCGGAGCACCTGAAAGCTGAACTCATTTATGCAGGATAAGTCGTCAATTGCCGAGCCGAGAAGTTTGTGACGAATCGAATTTACTGTAAGTTCGCTCATCTCTAATCCTTTTAATGTCTTTTCTATGTGCTGGGCTGATAGCTTTCAGTTCTTTTCACAGTTATTAATATTATAGACAGATCTATGTCACTTGTCCAGGTGTTTATTGTCAATGATTTATTCATTTTTTCATGTCTTTAAAATATTCACATTGGGATTCTTGGTTTGTATGAATGATACCATTTATAATATTGTTTTGTCTATACATTGCAGACAAGGACGTTCAGATTTCACAGTTTACTACAGGTCAGAAAGAGACTTTGTTGGTAGCATTAAATAAAAGGTAGGTTCCTCTAATGAAGCCAAGTCCAGTGCCCATCCTGCATTAGTCCCTGATATCCTGGCTCAAGGACTGCATTTTCCAAACAGAATACACAGAATTTTTTTTTCTTGTGTAATGTTCAGCGCAGTGACTAGTTGTGGTGCCATAAATGTCCTATAAGTTAGTTGTAGTTATGTTAGTTTGGAAGGGGTGGGGTTAGTTTGGAAGGGGTTAATTTCAAAGGGGGGACTTTAAAGGGAAACTGACAGCTGGTTCATCTACACAAAACTCAATACATTAGGTTAGTGTTTTCCAACCAGGGTGCCTCCAGCTGTTGCAAAACTACAACTTCCAGCATGCCCGGACAGCCTTCGGGCTGTCCGGGCATGCTGGGAGTTGTAGTTTTGCAACAGCTGGAGGCACCCCGGTTGGAAAACATTACATTAGGCTATAGTGCTGGTTCATCTACACAAAACTCAATACATTAGGTTAGTGTTTTCCAACCAGGGTGCCTCCAGCTGTTGCAAAACTACATCTCCCAGCATGCCCGGACAGCCTTCGGCTGTCCGGGCATGCTGGGAGTTGTAGTTTTGCAACAGCTGTAGGCATCCAGGTTGGAAAACACTACATTAGGCTATAGTGCTGGTTCATCTACACAAAACTCAATACATTAGGTTAGTGTTTTCCAACCAGGGTGCCTCCAGCTGTTGCAAAACTACATCTCCCAGCATGCCCGGACAGCCTTCGTCTGTCCGGGCATGCTGGGAGTTGTAGTTTTGCAACAGCTGGAGGCATCCCAGTTGGAAAACACTACATTAGGCTATAGTGCTTGTATTACTTACAAAAATCATTCCAGCTGTTTCGGAGTTACAGGCTCTGTTGCTAGTATACAAATATGTATCCAAAAAAAAGCAAAAGGTGCAAAAAACAATTTTTGCAAAAAATTCCAGCTCCCAAAATCGTAAAATCCAAAATGTATTAAATCATATTAAAATGATACCCAAAAAAGTGAAGAATAAAAACAAGAAGAAACGCCAACACGTTTCGAACCATGCGGTTCTTAGTCATGGCACTTTAATATGATTTAATCAATTTTGGATTTTACGATTTTGGGAGCTGGAATTTTTTGCAAAAATAGTTTTTTGCACCTTTTGCTTTTTTTGGATACTGTTCACTCCAGGATTTGTGGCTTCCTCCACCATCTGAAATTCCTTCCTATCCAGTGATGTTCATAGGCGGTGAGCTGGTTCATTTTTCTTATTGACTTTATACAAATATGTCCCTTTGCACTAAGGAGGCGGGAACTAGCTTCCCAAACTTCCCTGTCTCCTTTCTCCGTGCTCACATATGACCGCCTATCTTCTTCATATCCATAAATCTTCCCTCCCATATCCTAATGATGTAACAGCCTAAGCCTACATAAGTGCTCTTTGCCCAAGTCATTAGGATGTGAGTGTGAAGATCTGCATAGGCAGAAGATGGGCGGGCATATGGGAACACGGGGGAAGGAGGCAGGGAAGCTCGGAAAGCTGACTCCTCCCTCCATTACGCAAAAGGGCATATGTGCCAACTTGCAACGAAGCCTGTAACTCCGAAACTGCTGGAAAAAAAAATGGTAAGTTTAATTTCATTTAAGGCTGCATTCACATCTTGTTTTTGCAATACGGTTCCCGTATCCGGTTTCAGTGTAAAAACCGCATGAAACCGTATTGCAAACCGTATGTATAGACATTTCATAGAAAACCGTATGCCAAACATAGCATCCGGTTGTGTACGTTTTGCATCATTTACGGTTTTATCCATTTTTTTTCCCCCGTACACAAAACCGTAGTCTACTACGATTTTATGTCCGGGTGAAAAATCGGATACAACCCGTATCCATTTTTTTTTTTAATGGTGGTCAATGGGAACCATACAGAACCGTATGTGCGTATGGTTTCATCCGGTTTGCACAATACGGTTTTGCAGTTTGCACATGCACAGTGCATGCCAAAAGTTCTTCCCACAAATAGAAGAAGAAGAACTTTATTTAATTAAGGACAAACATAAAACCGTATCAATTTTTTTTCTTCAAAAAAACATATTAAACTGAATGCAACCGGACATCCGTTTTCAAACCGTATACGGTTTAAAATTGTACAGAGGTTTATACGGTTGTATATGGTTCGGTCTGGTTTTGAGACATAGGTTTGTTTTTTTTAAATAAAAAAACGGATACGGGAACCGTATTGCAAAAACGAGATGTGAATGCAGCCTTACTCTGGTTCACCTGAACTATAACCCAGTGTATTGGATTTAGTGGGGGGTGAACCGGCTGTTAGTTGTCTTTTAAAGCGTTACAATCAATTAGAAAACCATGACTGAATACAGCACCACATCCTTCCATGGGTCATGTGTCACATTGCAGTTCCGTGGGGCTGAGCTGCAATACCAACTTGTGGACAGGTGTGGCGCTGTGTTTTGGAGGAAAGCAGCCATAGTTTTCTAATATTGGACAACCTCTAATACTGTTGGCTCACCAGAACATATGCAGACCTACTGATGATTGGGTCCTGTACATCAAGCTGGTTTGAGGTGCTGCACGTCTCTCCATTGAGACCTCAAAATTGCAAGGTTTTGCCGCTTTAACCAATAGAATAGGGTCCAGAGCTTGAGACTTCACTCCGATGTCTAAATACTTTGGTGGGCATATGGAAAGGGCTGCCCCGATAGGAGACCAGTTTAATGACTTCAGCCAATTATTAGATTATTCTGTCATTTATTTTGGTAAATGCTATAGGTATAAATCACTGACTGTTGACTTAATTAGTAATTTTGGTTTCCTTCATTACATATATTCACTGAAAACACATGAAAACCTTTTGTAATGGTATACCTTATCTCAGGTATAGGCAATCTTCGGCACTGCAGATGTTTTGGACTACATCTCCCATGATGCTTTGGTAGTTTTTTGGTTGTGATAGCATTATGGGAGATGTAGTCCAAAACATCTGCAATGCCGAAGGTTGCCTATCCCTGCCTTATCTTCTGGTCTTCTGGAATCTTTATTTAGAATTCATCACCATCGTACTCTAGCTGCTGCTTTTTTTTTATTTTTTTTTTTTTTATTTTTTTTTAAGTACATGGTCCATGTTTTTCCATAAAGGGCAATAACGGCTATACATACATCAAGGCTTGTCATGTCATTCCTGCAGAATGAAAGTGTTGGGCTTGATATCACAATATGCCTGGTGCACAGACTGAAGTGGGTGAGTGGTTGGAGACTTTTGGCAGGAAAGCCATGGCAAGCCTTGATGTATAGCTATTATGGAAAAGCATGGGCCATGTATTAACCCCTTAAGGACTCAGGGTTTTTCCGTTTTTGCACTTTCGTTTTTTCCTCCTTACCTTTTAAAAATCATAACCCTTTACATTTTCCACCTAAAAATCCATATTATGGCTTATTTTTTGCTTCGCCAATTCTACTTTGCAGTGACATTAGTCATTTTACCCAAAAAGGCACGGCGAAACGGAAAAAAAAATCATTGTGCAACAAAATCGTAAAAAAAAACGCCATTTTGTAACTTTTGGGGGCTTCCGTTTCTACACAGTGCATATTTCGGTAAAAATTACACCTTATTATTCTGTAGGTCCATACGGTTAAAATGATACCCTACTTATATAGGTTTGATTTTGTCGCACTTCTGGAAAAAATCATAACTACATGCAGGAAAATTTATACGTTTAAAAATGTCATCTTCTGACCCTTATAACTTTTTTATTTTTCCACGTACAGGGCGGTATGAGGGCTCATTTTTTGCGCCGTGATCTGAAGTTTTTACCGGTATGATTTTTGTTTTGATCGGAATTTTTGATCACTTTTTATTCATTTTTTTAATGGTATAAAAAGTGACCAAAATACGCTTTTTTGGAATTTTTTTGCGCGTACGCCATTGACCGTGCGGTTTAATTAATGATATATTTTTATAGTTTGGACATTTACGCACGCGGCGATACCACATATGTTTTTTTTTGGGGGGGGGGGGAAAGGGGGGTGATTCAAACTTTTATTAGGGAAGGGGTTAAATGACCTTTATTAACACTTTTTTTTTACATTTTTTTGCAGTGTTATAGGTCCCATAGGGACCTATAACACTGCACACACTGATTTCCTATGCTGATCACTGGCGTGTATTAACACGCCTGTGATCAGCATTGTCGGTGCTTGACTGCTCCTGCCTGGTTCTCAGGCACGGAGCAGTCATTCGTCGATCGGACACCAAGGAGGCAGGTAAGGGCCCTCCCGGTGTCCGATCAGCTGTTCGTATCGCGGGAGCTGGCGCAGGACGTAAATATACGTCCTGCGTCGTTAAGGGGTTAAAGAAAAGCAATAGTTTTAAAGATGCTGAGGCAGTGCATAAATCGCCCAAGTGTAACAAAAAAAAGTGTGGGGGCAAATTGATGGCCACACACACCCCTGCACTTTATCTCCAGGAGGGAACCTCCCAAAGAGCACCCCATCCCATGTAGACATGATAGAAGACAGCGGTCTCTCCTGATCCAACTATCTCACCCAGCTTGGTCTAGTATTCATGTTGTAATTGTAGAGAGCATATGGTTCAGGTTGTTAACATTCAACATGCCTAATCCTTTATGATGTTGGGGGAGAGTCAGGAAGCTCCCCCATACATGTTAAATGGTCCCATCAAAATCACTGGGTTCAGCTGACTTTTCTCAACGCACATTATAGTGTGCATGAAAAAATTAACTTTGATGTATTGTTTTACATTTGGGTCTAAACCATTTGTTCTTATTTCTGTAGAGCACAGAATGGTTCAGGGACCAAACAAGTCCCGGTTCAGTTGCTTGAGGATGTCCGTGGTAAAGGTAAAAAGGCTGGGACCAGTATTGGGAAGAATCAGGAGACCATTGAGATCCAGACTGCTTCCATTGCTGCTGCCACTGCTGCTGCCATCGCTGCTACTGCTCCTGTGCTAAAGGTGAGCGATATTTTATGGGGTGTCTATGCATGTCTTCTCCTGGCTGTATTCTCATATCTTGTATTAGTAATATTTTTACAGTTTGCCTAGGCATTATATGTGTGAAAAATTAGAAATCCCACTGTAGGAACAGACAGATAAGCAGATAAGCCGATACTGTGAATAGAGGTCATTGAGGGAATTCTCAGCCACAACTGAAATGTTCTGGACAACATCACCTATGGAAGCGACACAACAAGGCAGAACATATGTGATGCAGAAATAGCTGTTTCTTTATCACAACTTGTCGGTTTCTTCACTTATATGCTGATGTAAGGGTTGAGGTCATTTGTCATCTTTGCTCCACTAGGTTCAGAGTAATCTGGAGGCCCAAGTGAACTCGGTGTCTCAGCTGCTTAACAAACTTCAGGAAGCTGACCGACAGCTGCAAATACTCACAGAACAGCACAGCAAGATCCCCAGTCAGCAGCCACTGGAAAGATTGTATCAGGGGAGAGTCAGCGAGCTGGAGAGCAAGCTGACCCTGCTGACAGAGCAGAGGCTCCAGCATCTGGAAAAGCTCCAGCAGCAGCAACTGGAGATGCAGGTATATACTGAGAAAAGAGGCTATGTGCAGGTCACGGGGGGCCTGTGGCTTACTGTACAAAACAAAAAATGCTTTCTCTCATTTATTAAGGTTTTATCATTAATAACAATGCATTATGTGGAGTAAATTGGGTCCTCACAAATGCAGTTACAGTGGGGCAAAAAAGTATTTAGTCAGCCACCAATTGTGCAAGTTCTCACACCTAAAAAGATGAGAGAGGCCTGTAATTTTCATCATAGGTATACCTCAACTATGAGAGACATAATGAGGGAAAAAAATCCATAAAATCACATTGTCTGATTTTTAAAGAAATTATTTGCAAATTATGGTGAAAAATAAGTATTTGGTCAATAACAAAAGTTAATCTCAATACTTTGTTTTATACCCTTTGTTGGCAATGACAGAGGTCAAACATTTTCTGTAAGTCTTCACAAGGTCTTCACACACTGTTGCTGGTATTTTGACCCATTCTTCCATGTAGATCTCCTCTAAAGCAGTGATGTTTTGGGGCAGTCGCTGGGCAACATGGTCTTTCAACTCCCTCCAAAGGTTTTCTATGGGGTTAAGATCTGGAGACTGGCTAGGCCACTCCAGGACCTTGAAATGCTTCTTACAAAGCCACTCCTTCGTTACCCGGGCGGTGTGTTTGCGATCATTGCCATACTGAAAGACCCAGACGCGTTTTATCTTCAATGCCCTTGCTGATGGAAGGAGGTTTTCACTCAAAATCTCACGATACATGGCCCCATTCATTTTTTCCTTTACACGAATCGGTCGTCCTCGTCCCTTGGCAGGAAAACAGCCCCAAAGCATGATGTTCAACCCCCGTGCTTCACAGTACGCATGGTGTTCTTTAGATGCAACTCAGCATTCTTTCTCCTCCAAACACGCCGAGTTGAGGTTTTACCAAAAAGTTCTACTTTGGTTTCATCTGACCATATGACATTCTCCCAAATCTTCTTCTGGATCATCCAAATGCTCTCTAGCTAACTTCAGAGGGGCCCGGACATGTACTGGCTTAAGCAGGGGAACACATCTGGCACTGCATGATATGAGTCCCTGGCGGTGTAGTGTGTTACTGATGGTAGCCTTTGTTACTTTGGTCCCAGCTCTCAGCAGGTCATTCACTAGGTCCCCCTGTGTGGTTCTGGGATTTTTGCTAACCTTCCTTGTGATCCTTTTAGGGCGACAGACCAGCACTCTGCTTCTGCCCATGGCATCTCCGTAACCATGGATCGGTATGTGGTCCTCAGCAATCCGGTAAGCTCCAGCCCAACATGGCGCTGGAACGCCACGAGGAGAATAGCAGCCAGCTCCTATTTAGTACTGAGGAGGCTTCCTCAGCTATACCATGCAGTCTGCCCCCTCATATGCAGGCTGCTACTGTGAATGACTCCTGGCCTGTGGATCTGACAGCCCTGGCCTCCAAGATGGTGCAGCTCATCCTCCCTGACATCCAGGCTGCTGTGGCAAGCACAATGAAGGCAACTCTATTACAGCTGCAGACTGAGGTGAATAGCCATGCGGGACGCTTGGAGGAAGCTGAAAAACGCATTGTGTCCCTGGAATGCAAGTAATTTTTAAGCTCTTTGATTACAATGACAAAATGGAGGTGCTTTGTGCGTTCCGTAAATGCACTTCCCCACTAGAGTTCCACAATAGACGTCTGCTGTTGTTTTAAGATTTCTCGGTGGAAGTAGCAAAAAGGAGACGTGTTTTCAGCAAGGTGTGTTCTGAACTGTACAAGGCTAAACGGCGCTTCCAGTTTCTGTATCCTGCCACGCTGAAAGTTTACCATTTGGATGGGACTTTCACTTCTTATTCATCTGCGGCTCAAGTTGAGGCTGCCCTGGCGTCCTTACTCAGCAAAAGACGTTCTTCCCGCCCTGCATCTTCCCTCCAGACATCGCCCCCGATCTCGCTCCAGATCACCGATGGATAACAGTTCCTCCAGGCTGCAAAGTGGCAGAGCGGGTGTACGCAAATCCTCACATCAAGATGAAGGCAGAAAGTGCCGTTGATCAGCGAGAGACACCGCCCATCTGGCAATGACCGTTCACCTTCTCTAGACTGACTTTGACCTGCAGCTATACGGTATCCTACTCTTTTGGTTGACTTCATGGATGTGAACATTCCAAGTTCTGGTAACACTCCTATCATCGTATTATGGCCTTTCCCTCCTGCCCCATTGGTCCACACTGCCTTAGGTTTGTTGGGAGTGCCCGGGCTAACGCCCCGGCTCTGGCTGTCGTATAATATTATCGGGACCACTACTACTGCCACCGCCTGAAAGTGTGTTTTCTAAAATCTTCTTTATACCTGTTCTGACTATATTACTGGGGTGTTTTTATATATGCCCTCTTATCCAAGGGGGGTCTCTGTGTCGGGGTACCCTAACCGACCAAGTATGTGTCTTTTGTGTTTGTTGTTGCCGGGGTGTGGGGAAGAGTTACCTGTGTGCCTGAAGTCTCTTTCCCTCGAGGTTATGGCTCGGCTACCATCTTGGGCCATGTGTAACTGTTTCGGCTATTTCTTCCACATTCTTTGGGTTTACCTTTTTTATTTTTTGTTTGTAGGCCTTATTGATCTTGTTACCCTGAGTGGGAGCACCAAGATATCCTTTAGGGTTTTCATTTGGGGGTCTAGCACTTTGTCTCCTACTGTGTTATGTGTTGCATTCCTAGGGGCACTCATATACTTTGGAGGTTTCCTACCTATCTGACCAAAGATGAATCCTTTTTGGATCTCCTTAGAGGATGGTGGCAGGAATATGTCTATGATAATGCAGTTCACGCTACCTCACCTGCCCTGTACTGGGACACGGCTAAAGGAGTTTTGAAGGGCAAACTAATATCTCATTGTGCCACACTAAAAAGGAAAATGTTGGAAGCCTATAAGTCTGCTAGTGCAGCCCTGTTGACAGCGTATTCACAATTTGTAGGTGATACCTCCCTGGCAAACAAAACTAAATGGCAGGAAGCACATGTGGGATTTGATCTGTGGTTGGATAGGAGGGAACGTATCTATAGATCACTCTATGAAACTGATCTATTCAAGCAGAGGAACAAGGCAGGCAAATTACTGGTGAAGGGATCTCACCCCTCAGCTCATGTTTTAGCCCTGAGGGATGGGGCAGGTGCTATTAATATAGTTAATAAACTGTTAGGAGACTTCTATACTTCTCTCTATTCTCCCTCCACGGTTGATGTTGAAGAGGGGAGGTGATTTTTAGATGCACTGGATCTTCCCTCCCTTACTGATGACCAGAGGTCCATCCTCAATGTGGATATTGGTGAGAAGGAAGTGCTTATGGCTATCAAAAGCCTTAAGAATGGTAAGGCTCCAGGGCCGGATGGCTACCCAGGAGACTTCTATAAACCTTTGGTAGACCACATTGCTCCCGTCCCCAACAATTACTTTAACGATGTCCTACGCTCAGGTTCCATAGATGCTATGGCCAAGTTTGGATATATCAAAGTCCTTGCAAAACTGGGAAAAGAGACGACCGACCCTGGCTCTTACTGGCCTATGTCACTGATCAATCAGGATGTCAAACTCCTGACCAAGATTTTAGCGGATAGGCTGGCGGAATTTTTCCCCTCATTGATCAGTGATCATCAGGTGGGTTTTGTTAAAACGAGATCAGCAGTAACTAACATTAGGAAGGTGTTAGTGGTACTAGATAGTTCTCTGCATCAGCCTTTGCTGACCCTAGATGCCGAGAAGGTCTTTGATAATGTTCATTGGGACTGGTTGAGGATGGTGCTAGATAAATTTAGGATTAGTGCACTCTTTTCCTTTTTTCTATCTTGCCTATACAAAGATCTTACAGCTAGGGTAGCAAAGCCGTGGATCTTGTCAGCTCCCTTTCTACTCCATAAGGGCACTTGGCAGGGTGCCCACTCTCACCCCTTCAGTTTGATCTGGCCATTTAGCCGTTGGCGCAACATCTGCTAACTACGGACCTGTACTCGGTGGTGAGAGTGGGTTCCACTGAAGTAAAAATATTGTTGTTCGCCGACGACGTTCTTTTATATATCTTAGTCACCCTGCTGGGGTCGTGCCTCGGGTCCTGGATTTTCTTTCTTATTTTGGGGGCTTGTCAGGCTATAAAATATACATGGTAACCAAAAAGAGAGGGCAAACCACGTAGAATACAATTCTAGAGGGGTCTCAAGTGTAAATATGTAAGCCAAGAACTATCCAAAAGAAGATACACCAAGAACCAATTAATAGTGTCAATTCTTTATTAGAGGTGAATTTAAAAAGGAACAAGAGCTGACAGACTACTGAGGTGTCCAAGTACATTAGTAAAGGGGGTAGTAAAGTGCAAAAAACACATATATAAGGGCTCAAAGTAGATACCCAGAAAATGTATGCGTGCAAGTAAAAAAAGAGGAGATATGGCTGTACATAAATTATACTAGCACTGGAACAATAGTAAATATAGCAGTATACATAGAAAAATCACATTACACACTAGCCCACATGAAAATACAAGTCCAGGAAGGGGAA
This sequence comes from Hyla sarda, assembly GCF_029499605.1. Taxonomy (NCBI): domain Eukaryota; kingdom Metazoa; phylum Chordata; class Amphibia; order Anura; family Hylidae; genus Hyla; species Hyla sarda. The sequence continues at coordinate 37,257,507 of NC_079199.1, read as the reverse complement.
AGTAACACGGTTCAGTTTGTAAAGTGCTCACTGTGATATAGGGGGTGCATAGGAAGAAAAAAGGGTGACTGGAGCTGCACGAAGACAGCTAAACAGCCTACTAAACCTATGCAAAAAAAAAATAATAATAATATGGCAACTAGGCAACATAAACAGAGTGAACTGTGCTACTGTCTTACCCCAAGTACAGGACACCACCCCAACGTCGTTTCACCCGGAGGCTTCTTCTGGGAAACGACGTTGGGGTGGTGTCCTGTACTTGGGGTAAGACGGTAACACGGTTCACTCTGTTTATGTTGCCTAGTTGCCATATTATAATTTTTTTTTTTGCATAGGTTTAGTAGGCTGTTTAGCTGTCTTTGTGCAGCTCCTGTCACCCTTTTTTCTTCCTATGCACCCCCTATATCACAGTGAGCACTTTACAAACTGAACCGTGTTACTTTCCCCTTCCTGGACTTGTATTTTCATGTGGGCTAGTGTGTAATGTGCTTTTTCTATGTATACTGCTATATTTACTATTGTTCCAGTGCTAGTATAATTTATGTACAGCCAAATCTCCTCTTTTTTGCATACATTTTCTGGGTATCTACTTTGAGCCCTTATATATGTGTTTTTTGCACTTTACTACCCCCTTTACTAATGTACTTGGACACCTCAGTAGTCTGTCAGCTCTTGTCCCTTTTTAATTGTTTTTAAATTCACCTCTAATAAAGAATTGACACTATTTATTAATTGGTTCTCGGTGTATCTTCTTTTGGATAGTATGAAATAAACATGTCAAAAGCTCTTGCTATTGGGCTTGTGGCCTCCACTCTGGCTCGTAGAGGTGGTGAATCTAGGGGTCGCAGTTGCGTCCTCTCACATCCAATACTTAGGCATCAAGATTGGGAAAACACCTGATTCCCTCTATTCCCTTAATTACCCTCCCCTCCTGGCTAAAATAATTTCTGAATTGCGCAAATGGGAGAATCTTCCGTTAACTCTCATGGGACGTTGTCATCTCCTAAAGATGATCAGCTTCCCCAGGCTGTTATACCCCCTCCAAACTCTTCCTATCCTACTCAAACATAATGATGTTAAACGCTTCAATTCCGTTACTTGCTTCATCTGGCAGGGTAGGTGCCCTCGCATTGCTCTGCAAAAATTGATGTTGCCCAAGACTCAGGGTTGTCTTAACCTTCCCAATGTGAGGGGCTATAACTCAGTCTGCTTATTTCAGCATGTAATTGATTGGCTGCAGGGTTCATATTTCTATTCCAACGTGTTCCTAGAACAGAACGTGGCAGCACAGTGGGACTTGGTAGCCCTTCTGCATACCGCCTACTCGAAACTGCCTCCCATGATTAAGCGATCGGTCTTGTTATGCAATATTATCGTCTCTTGGAAGGAGATGCGGAAGGCTTTTGGCTCCCCTTTCTCCTCTTTGGGACCCTGGATTGTTATGTTGGAAGGCCTTGTGGCTTCTCATTTATGTTAGGCTCTTTTTTTGCACTGTATGTATGTTTGATATATTTTGTTCTGTTTTAAAAATGCTAATAAATACATTGGGGAAAAACAAATCAGTCTGTGAATTTATGGATTTATTTTTCTCATTATGTCTCTCATAGTTGAGGTATACCTATGATGAAAATTACAGGCGTCTCTCATCTTTTTAAATGGGAGAACTTGCACAATTGGTGGCTGACTAAATGCTTTTTTTGCCCCACTGTATATATATATGCCAAAGTTTAATAATTTGGTGGTCTGTAGGGTTAAAAATGTTTTTACTTTTAGAAAAGATGTAAACTATAAACTGATTATATACATTAGATTTTAATAAGGCATACACATTTATGGGCATAATTGTGCATTCCCTTCATTTATTTGGGGAAGGAAGGATTAGGCTAGGTTCACGTACTTCATTTGGAGTTCAAATGTTTAATTGGAATCTGCGATAGAGGCCCCAAATGGAGCCTCTGATGCAGGAGTAAACCTAGCCTTAGACAGAATTTAATCTTTGTTCCCTAGAAAGATCATTTTGAAAAGTAGCTCTTCTCCAGAAGAAAAAGAGCTAGTGCCACCTATTGGACACTCTGGTCATCTGAGCATTCATATGTCGGAGAAAGCTGCTCATCACTTATCCACTGGATGCTCCACCAATGTGGATCACTTGTCCCACAAGTAAATGGATCAATGGCACGCATGCTTTACCACCACTTGATTCACTTGCTGTGTGACTGCTGAATATTGCTGAGCACTGTACCTTGCTACATTTAGTAGACCAGGCATAGGCAACCTTCGGCACTGCAGATGTTTTGGACTATATCTTCCATGATGCTTTAGCAGCATTTTGGCTGAAAGAGCATCAAGGGAGATGTAGTGCCAAAGGTTGCCTATACCTGTAGTAGACTGTAAGGAGTGATTGGAGTGAGGGTTAAGCGTGTGCCTTGCCATTCCATTCAGTGACCCACATACATTCTCATAATTGGTGGCAGTCCCAGCAGTTTGGCCCTCATTTGTCAGATAGTAGATAGGATAAGTGATAAGTTATAATCTTGGAATGACTTCTGTGAGACAGTGACAGGAATGGGCATTGAGGACTTCTATATTTCCCCAGAAAATAGTTAAAATCACAGCCATTCTTACCTTGCTAGGGACTTTGGTAAGTCCTGTTATCGGGCCTGGATTTTTATGGGATCAAAGGCAGATTTGGTAGTTGGGCCTTTCATCCCCTTCCTGGTCCACTCCATGTTTTCGGACTATCCCAGATCAGCACAGGGTCTTAAAGGGGTACTCCGCTGCTCAGCATTTGGAACAAACTGTTCCTAACGCTGGAGCTGGCGCCAGGAGCTTGTGACATTATAGCCTCGCCCCCTCATTACATCATGCCCCGCCCCTGAATGCAGGTCTATGGGAGGGGGCGTGAATGCTGTCACGCCCACTCCAATAGACTTACATTGAGGGGGCGGGACATGACGGCATGAGGGGGTGGGGCTATAATGTCAAAAGCTCCCGGCTCCAGCGTTTGGAACAGTTTTTTTTTTCCAAACGCTGAGCAGCAGCGTACCCCTTGAGTCATCCTTGAGGCATCCTCCAAAAAAAGAGACTTTGTTACTTGTGTGAGTAACACATATATTGTCTACTTTGTTGGATGGCTGGTAGTAAGTGGTAAGTCACCTGTATAGACAGGGAAGAGATCTATATAGTTAGTTCAGGGAAAACAGTGTTTCATTTTGTTTATGATTGAGTGTGAAGGCTTTTATTTTTTTTTATTGAACATTTAAGACAGGAGACTGCCTTTTTATATGTAATTTCAGTGTCCATGTTTCTGACTGCTATTTTGCCACTATTTGACTTGTTCTACAGAGCTAATCTCCCTAACTCATTTAATAGGGAACAGCTACAATACCACTTATTGACCATGAACAAGAGTGGCATTGTTTACACAATACAGAAAACATATTTATTCTTATCCTAGACTAATCCTAGACAATCTTTTTATGGGTTTAGTATGGTGTTTAGCCTAGTCTTCGAATTAAAACTAAGCCGTCTTAAAATAAGATTCTATTTGTCGCCCACAGCAATCAATCACGGCTCAACTTTAATTTTACCAGAGCAATATGGGAAATGACAGCTTAGCTCTGGTTGCTATGGGCAACAAAAATAATCTCATTATAAGACATCTTAATAAATATCCTCCAGGGTTTTTTCTGGAAAATCAATCTAGGCCAAGGCCAATGCTCCAAGTCTTTCTTATCTCAGTACCCTGTTTCCATTTGGAGTTGGCGATAAAATCCTTGCTCATATCTTCGTGCCAATACGTAGAGCAGGCCAGCAGGGACTGTTGAGTGGCATCATAAAGTTGTAGTCCTGGTGGCTCGCCTGTGGATGCCAGCCCAGACCACCCAGACCAGAAATCTATGGCAGAGTGTTCCACTTATTGCAAACCTATAAACAGATCCTTGATTGTTGATTTATGAGAATTTGAGTGTTATTGTGTAAAGTACTGCTAAAAAAAAGTCTTATCACTGTGTAAAAGATTGGCAATTCATTCAGGCAGTGTTTTCCTTGGCACATATGCCAACTTCCAGAAACTGTTCCACTAGTTGCTAACTCCCCCCAAATTCCTTTGTTGTCATGCGCTGGCACAGAGATTGCATTCCCATTCATAGAGCTTGTCAGATAATTTGGCCCCACTCCATGACTGGATTCTTTGTATAACTTAAGTCATGATCATTCATTTTTGTCCGGTTTCTTTATTCCTCCTGCTGTGATATTGAGAAAAAAATATAATTGAGGAAGTCTGTTCAGAGAAGGAAGGTCTTGTTCACACAGTGCATATTTGTTACAGTTTTTTGTATATGAGTGGATCAAAAACAGATAAGTTTTAAAGCATCTGCTCTTTGTTGCTTCAGTCCTTGTTCTAACTAAATAATATGAATGCAATAGCTGCACCAAATGCGAACATTAAAACCTTATTCCTTTTCAAACAGAGGGGCAGATTTACTAAAACTTCATAATGCACAATGCGAGCAAAGGGAAAGGTATGATACAGAGCTTTTTAAAGCTTAAAAAACTTTTTTTTGAGGGCAGGAGGGGTGTAAGGAGTAGTTAGGGAATATAGTATGAGTTAGTTTACAAAATATTGGTTTGATGACAGGTACTCTTTGATTCTGTGGGGGACGGAGGACGTATGAATACGTCCTCGCGTCCCGGTACCTAAGGACGGAGGGTGTACCTGTACGCCCTCCATATTTCTGATCACCGCAGGTCGCCGGGCAGTGATGGGAATGGGATTTGCGGCGATTTGCAGCGATTCCGGGCCATACGGGACTCCAGTGATCATTAGTGTCCAAGACACCCCCGGTCCCCCTGAAGGGATAGGATGCCAAACAGAAAACAGCTGTCGTGGCATGCTGGGAGTTGTAGTTGCGTACCTCTAGCTGTTGCATAACTACATCTCCCAGCATGCCCTGCGGCGATCAGTACATGCTGGGAGTTGTAGTTGCGTACCTCTAGCTGTTGCATAACTACATCTCCCAGCATGCCCTGCGGCGATCAGTACATGCTGGGAGTTGTAGTTTTGCAACAGCTGGAAGCACACTGGTTGGAAAATACTGAGTTAGTTAACCGAACCTAACTGAAGGTTTTCCAACCAGTGTGCCTCCAGCTGTTGCAAAAGTACAACTCCCAGCATGTACGGTCTGTCAGTGCATGCTGGGAGTTGTAGTTTTGCAACAGCTGGAGGTCCCCCCCACCATGTGAATGGTAGAAGAAAAACAAGCCTATGGCCATTCCTTAACTCCCATCACAATTTACAAATACAATTTACTCAAACAAAATGTAAAAAATATTTGCATGTTTCGTGATTTCTTTCTCACGAGTGAACGTCATCCCCATCCAGATTAGCCAAATCTATAAAAAAATAAATAAATTAGATCGTATTAAGTGATAAATAATGATAAATGTGAGCTAATCTAGTGAAAACTTGATAATCCCCCAGTGATCTGATTCATAGAAACCTAAAAAAAAAATAGACCTCTAAACACATTGAGATCTAACTGGTCCTATCGCTCAGGGACCATTAAGAAAAGTGATATACTTCTATATTTGTATTTTCAAGCAAGAGGTTTTAATGAAAAGTCAATATTCAGACCATCAGTATTGAGTCTCTCGATCCACATGAGTTCTTTTTGTTTGGGATATTCCAGGGAAAAACTTTTTTTTCATATATCAACTGGCTCCAGAAAGTTAAACAGATTTGTAAATTACTTCTATTAAAAAATCTTAATCCTTTCAGTACTTATGAGCTTCTTAAGTTGAGTTGTTCTTTTCTGTCTAAATCCTCTCTGACACCTGTCTCGGGAAACGCCCAGTTTAGAAGCAAATTCCCATAGCAAACCTCTTCTAAACTGGGAGTTTCCCGAGACACGTGTCATCAGAGAGCACTTAGACAGAAAAGAACAACCTTAACTTCAGAAGCTCATAAGTATTGAAAGGATTAAGATTTTTTAATAGAAGTAATTTACAAATGTGTTTAACTTTCTGGAGCTTTCTGGGGTATTTTTTCCTGGAATACCCCTTTAATATCCTCTCCCTATCCCCCCCTCTCTGTGGCCGCAGAACATGAGCAATGATCATGATTCTGACTTATTCCAGGGGGTTGTTATGTTCTGAGGATTTCTGATTGTCAAGCCTTAATCTACATTCCGTAATAGTTTTGCCAACATTATATATGGTGGCAAGGACACAATAATACGTTTATTACATTATTAGATTGACACATATGTTGTACTTCTTTTTGGTAACCTGATGACAAAACCTGTCCCCTTTTAAAGGGGTTATCCAGGAAAAAACTTTTTTTTATATATCATCTGGCTCCAGAAAGTTTAACAGATTTGTAAATTACTTCTATTAAAAAATCTTAATCCTTTCAGTACTTATGAGCTGCTGAAGTTGAGCTGTTTTTTTTCTGTCTAAGTGCTCTCTGATGACACGTGTCTCGGGAACCGCCCAGTTTAGAAGCAAATCCCCATAGCAAACCTCTTCTACTCTGCTCTCTGCTGACATCTCTGCTTGTCTCGGGAACTGCACACTGCTGCCAGACAGAAAACAACAACTCAACTTCAGCAGTTGATAATTATTGAAAGGATTAAGATTTTTTAATAGAAGTAATTTACAAATCTGTTTATCTTTCTGGAGCCAGTTGATATATAAAAAAAAGTTTTTTCACGGAATACCCCTTTAATCATCCTCAATAACAATTGTCACAATGTAAGCCAAGCCCTTGAATCTGTGCACCCTACAAGGACTTCTAAGTCCTTTTTCACAGTGACTGTTGCATATTTGGTTGTTTTATTACAAGTTATGGATACTAGATGTATGGGGATAGGGTTATGATCCAGGGATTTTGCAGTTGTTGATGCTTGGCTCTGGTGGGAAAGTGAGGGGTACAAATCTGTCCTAACAATTATTGAAAGTGTTCCAGCACCAAATTAAAATCCAAATTATTATGTTGTCAATTTAGAATCCACAGTTTGGCTTTATTATTTTTACATTTGTTGTGTTTTTCTCAGTCACAGTTTATAAACTCTGCTATCAAGGTTAGTGCAAGTCACCGGGAAACTGCGGCGCCTGTTTGTTCTCATTTTCCAGTGAGTGTTCCTCTGCCACAGACTACTGCAGCTCCAAAGAACACCGAGAAAGGTTTGATTTTCTACTTTGAAAATTCCATTCTTTTCAATTCAGTCTGATTTTAACTATTTGGGGTTGTTAGATTGTGAGATATATTGTGAATAAAATTTGTCATTGGTTGAGATTCTTTTGAAAATCCTCTAAGTCTACATTCAGCTGTTCAGTTGCGTGCCAAGCAGTTTTCCCTCTTTACCTGACAGCTTCCTCTTTCCCGACACTTTTTGCATGGAATTCATCATCCGTCACCTCTCTTCTGGTGATAACTTTTAAGTGCACACAGAGAGGTTTTGCACTCCATTCTTTTTTTGTAATACTCATCATTAAACCTACATTCAGAAAACTTGCAAAGAAATTACAGCCAAGGGCATGCAATTTGGCATATAGAGCCACAATGAAACTTCACAAAGCTACCTATAGTAGCCACATCGCTATAAACATGTCCTGTTATAGGGAGATAATTGACATAATTATGGTAGAACCCAATAGAAATTCACAGATTTTTTTTTTTTTTAGGCTATGTTCACATCACTTTTTCCTCACGTGCAGATACTTTTGGGAGGATTTATTAATGTTGGTGTGGGTGAAGTCATTTTCTACACAGCTTCAATTTGTGTGTTAAGGTTTTTTTCACCAAATTCATCAAAAAGGTGCATGCCAAATTATAAATTAGGTAGAATGTGTGAACACGTGCCTATCTCATGCAAAATGCTGTTGAAAACACTTTTTCTTAGCCAACAAAATGCATTGTGCAAAAATGTTAATAGGAGCAGTTTTTAAATTGTTGTCACTGAAAATCACAGCTGGAAAGTTGTTCTACTTCTACACTTTTATAAAAAGCACTTACAGCCATACCAAAAAATAACTACTCTACTGCTAATAATAAATTACCCCCATTGGCTTTAATGGACCGAACGTAGTTAACTAGTGACTGTGTGTGGTCAATTAAACTGAATGGCGTTACTGTCAGTATGGCACGATATATGTCTACCACCCTTTTTGAAAAAGATTTCATGATCGTTCACATCGTTGCACTATAGTCACTCAGGGTCACTCGCACTAACCAGAATATACAAGTAGATGCGGTTGACCCTGTTTCTAACGCTTCTTACCAGGTGAAAATTAGTGCAGCCGTTCAAGAGATATTTATCATGTTGCTAGTATGGTATTGGTATGTGCACTGAAGGTGGGCTTCTGCTGCTGTATGTGCAATGCTTTCTCCCACCCGCTCCAATGATAAATCCACCCCTTTGTACAATAACTCCACCTACTTCACACACCTTGTGATAAGGAGGATATGACTGATGCCGAGGGAGTGCAGTTATCAGACGCAGAGGGCGGGGTTATCACCAGAGCCGGCCGAAGGCAACATTGCACATACAATGGTAGCCGCCTCCCAGTGCAGTTAAGAAGAAATGACCATGCTAGTTAGGCTGCGTTCACATCACGATTTCTCCATCCGACTTGAGTAAACGATTTTATAAGTTAAAATCGTATGAAATCGTATATAAAGTCGGATCCATTGACCTCCATTAAAAAATCGGATCCATTACACTCATCCGATTTGATCCGCATCCAATTTCACGCGATATTTGTTCGAGATCTGAACAAAAATCATGTGAAATCGAATGCGGATCAAATCGGATGTGTGTAATGGATACGATTTTTTTTATGGAGGTCAATGGATCTGACTTTATATACGATTTCATACGATTTTAACTTATAAAATCGTTTACTCAAGTCGGATGGAGAAATCGTGATGTGAACGCAGACTTACAAGATGAATATCTCCTGCGGGTGCACTGATTTTCACCCAGTAAAAAGTATTAGTGCTAGTGACCCTGTTTGTAACCACCTGTTTATTCAGGTTAGTGGGGGTGACCCTTCTGACAGTTTTGCTTTTAAAGAGTACCTGTCACGAAAAACTTCTGATATGTTTTACATTAATGCATTTGGAACACTTTCCTAAATGCATATAATTAACAAAAAGTATATTTTATTGTGAATTTTATGTTTGAAAAATCTACCACTAGGGGTCTCCCTAGATGGAGCGGCCGCTAGTCTTTTATAGATTTCGGACTCATGCCTGGCCTGAGTCCGAAATCTCAGACTGCGGCCAGGACACGTGATGCGCACAGCGCTGCTACCTGCCTGTCAATCAGACAAGCGTGAGCGAGCGCTGTGTGCACTGTGCATTCTGCTAGGCTTACTTGCTGGCGAGATGGAGTTCGTACCCTCGCTGGAGTGTCCGGTGTTCAAGCCCACAGAGAAGAGCTCAGGGACCCCACAGCGTGCAGGAGAGCAGAGAGCTCTCTTGACATGGCCAGCCGCGTCATCAGGCTCCTCCCGCCTGAGAAGGTGAGCCGTCGTGCACTGGCCATATGTCATTGCAGCGCTGCTCTTAATGAGGATCGGGTCTGCCTTCCTTATCTCTGATCGAGGTCTTCTAAAGCCAAAAAAAATTACAGTAAGTGAAAGCTAATGTTCACAAGAGCATATAAGTTTAGACATTAGTGTTTCACAAATAGGGTGCCTCCAGCTGCTAGTAGTAGTTTTGCAACAGCTGGAGGCACCATGGTTGTGAAACACTGATGTGTGTATATATATATATATATATATATATATATATATATATATATATATATATATATTGTGTGTGTATGTATATATGTGTATATAATATATACAGGCTTTAGATGACGTTGCGCCTGCCGGGCCACTCCCCCTTCCTCCCTCACACACAGCAGAAGGACTGAGCAGCCATAGTGAGGGGGAAAAGGGTATTTAGTATTTATGAGCATCTTTAAGTAGAAATAAAGACTGATAGCGTTAGTGAGTGTCAGGGACAGTTTAGTTGATGACAGGTACTCTTTAAATATTACAGACACACTATAAAGAAGTATAATAGTAATAAACTGATCAGATGGTGAATTTATTTAATAGCAATAGTAATATAAAAATATAAAAAATAATAGTAATGCTCTCAATGCTTTTTTCTTTCAGTTACTGCTGCAGCTGTGCAAGAAGTTAAGGAAAATACTGGGAAATCTCCACTGGAGACTCCAGCTCCTCGCAGATTCGCACCAGTGCCAATTTCTATGGATGTTCCATCAAAATCATTGCCAGGGAAAGAAAATGTGGAGAAACCCAATCCATCAACCTCTGGTGAGAAAGTAGCCTGTAAAAAAAAAAAAAAAATATAAAAATAAAAAGTGAAATCATTCTCTTTAGATTTCATTTTGCTTTAAAAGATGTAACGTAGTAATTATTTGTCTTTTTATGATTTTATGATGTAGGTAATGTGCATTTTTTACATGAACTCCTAGGACGTGACAACACTCCTCTATCAGGGTCAACATATAAAACACACATTCCCTTAAACCTGACAACGACTGACAGTCGGCCCTTTGGAGACAGGTAAAAGAAACTACTAACACAAATTGCCTATGGCTCACAACAATATTGTTTTACTAACATATGTATAGCGTAAAAGTTTTTTTTGGGGGGCTCTTAATATTGATGGGCTATCCTTATGATAGGACATAGATATCTGATCAATGAGGGTCTGACTCCCGACACCCCTGCCAATTGACTGATTGAAGGTGCATCAGCAGTAGTAAGCTGCAAAACCTACTAGATACAGGCATTACTTAAAGGGGTACTCCGTTGCACAGCGTTTGGAACAAACTGAACGCTGGAGCCGGCGCCGGGAGCTCGTGACGTCATAGCCCCTCCCCCTCATGCTGTCACATCCAGCCCCCTCAATGCAAGTCTGGGAGGGGGCGTGACAGCAGTCACGCCCCCTCCCATAGACTTGCATTGAGGGGGCGGGGCATGATGGGAGGGGCTATGACATCACGAGCTCCCGGCTTCAACGTTCGGAACAGTTTGTTCCAAACGCTGAACACCGGAGTACCCCTTTAATGTATAGAGCTGTGCATCGTAGGAAATCTATTCATGCCTGATGAGAAAACTGCACGACTGATCCAGAATGTCCTAAAATACTTCAAGGATTGTTCACACTTAACCCTCGCAAGGGAAGGTGAAAAACAGCAGGAAACTTCCAAGTTTCCACCTTTAGTGTGGTCATTGTTGGCAACTGCTGGTTGTGGACATAGCAGAGGTGTAGTCTTTCAGGCAGTAGGTCATTTTTGGCAGATTTTATGCAAATATGGGAGGCCAACACCAGTTTAGGGCAGATGGTGTTTACTCAGAGCAGGGCACAGGTTAGGGCAAGCAGCCGAAAGAAGGAATGGTCATATAGCAAGCCCTGTGGGGATTGGTGGGGGAATGCAAAATGTGTTGCGCACTAGGACCTGGAGACAGAGTAATGGACAATGCTGCATAGTGGCTAATGACCATCGCACTTTAGAAGATGGAAATATTGTTTTAAAGATAGAACTGTCCTTTTATAAAGGTTTATGTTGTATGTTCCCTACTAGTTTCTCTGATAAGTATGATCTCTGCTGAAGCATTGTTTAGTTGTGGATTTGCATACACATGACACATGTAACCCAGTGCAATAATTACTTCTTGTAAATAGTGACACCCACATAATTGTACGTTGTCGCTATCCTCCGTGAGCACACAGATTTCTGAAGTGCATGCGATCACATCAGCACCAAATTCTCATTCAGCAGCATTGTGTTCCATGTCATCCTCGGCTTATGAGCTTGTCGCTGCTCCAGCTGCCTCTTATAAATTTGACTTAACTATACTTATCTTATTAGGGTAAAAAAAAGGGCTTGAAGTTTGAGCTGTAACATTTGCCGGTCCTATCTCCATGACAACCAGCAGTGTTATCGATTCCGCTCGAGTGCGCTAATGACAGAAGCGAGCAGCTGGCCCCACTCCAAACTCGCCGGTACAGGAGAAGCTCTGTACTGCGCTGTTGGCACGTCTTGAAGGTTGTCTGGGCTGCTTAATGTTTATAGCGTCTGAGTAGATTGACTTGTGCCGGATTCCAGCTGGAACGTTTCCAAATTTCCTGGTAGAAGAAACTGGTGTAATGAGATAACCACAGCATAGATATGATCCAGCACTGCGTGTGACATAATATGGGTTCCGCTGTTAGACCATTAGACCAGGTGCATTATTACACTGCCAGAGAATCACAGTGACGTGTTTTATATATCACTCACCTTCTCTTGACATTGCGGTTTATCTGATATATATTTGTCTGGTATGGAGTTGGCTTTATCTCCAAGCAGACACATACATGAGCCAGGTTGTATTAGACAATAGAAAATTAGTTATGTGGGAATGAAAATGTTAAGAGAAAATTTTAATCCTGTCTGAATCTCTTTTGATCATATTTGTTTTATTTCAGCTACATCCAGAATAAGGAAGCTTATGGTGCTCAGATATCCTCCCTCACATCTAGTACTGCAGTGAAAAAGGCCAATGATGTGTTGCAGGATTTGAATTCTTTAAAGCAAGAGATGCAAAGTATGATGAAGGTGAGAATCTGCAGGTGTAGTCATGTCTGCACCTTATTATTTTTTACACGCGATATCAGAATTGTAACTATAATAGTAGAAACAAAAAGATATCCTGCACTCACCGTAGCAATAAGGGTCATTCGGCTCCTCTACCGGACCTCCAACAGACGGGCTGACAAGGCTGGCGGGGGGCGCTCAAAGGCGACTGTTGGCGGTTTCGCGCAGCGTGGTGCGCTTCTTCCGGCCTCGGAATTTTTACTCCGTGAAGGCTTATTCATGGCTAGGAAAGCTATAGCTCTGCGATGGATGGATCTCTCCCACAATGGAAGAAATTAGTTAATGCTATTCTCCCGTATGAACAACTGGTGTTTAAAAATAGGAAATTCCCGGACAAATTCCAAAAGGTGTGGGGTGTTTGATGTGCGTCCCCTCTTACCAGGTATTCCCCCTCAGCGTTCATATCCCTGATGTCCTCAGGTGCCTTGGGGTCTCCCTTCTGATTCTATTCCCTTGTCTCTATTCGTGGTATCCCTCTTCCTTTTCCCCCTAACCTTCTCCTTTTGTATCTTTGTGGCTCTTTGTTGTGAGGCGGCAGCACTGGGGATGATACTTTTCCTTCTCATTAGTGTCTCATATTTCCTATATATATGTGGGAAGCCTATCAGGCTGAATTTGTGCGAGGGTGCGGGAATCCCCACACCCCTCGCACCTCTAGGCGGAGCTGTGTTAGGGGAGGGTGTATAAAATGTCCCTGCATTATGCAGGCGGGGCGTACGTGACGTTTGAGGAAGAGGACCGGTCACAGGGGCTCCTCACAGCATCCGGCGTTTTAGTTTCTCCCACCGTCATTGAACCCTCCCGCCTTCTGTAACCGCAAGCTGTGAGGCCGCTGCTGTTCCTGGCAGTTTCGCTCGGGCCACAGAGGTATAGTTTGTTACATTGTGAGTGTCGGTGACCGGGCTGGTAAGGCTCCGGGCTTCGCACCATGCTGTGGGTGACATGCGCGGGCGCCGCCGCTTGCCCGGTAAGTGCCGGTTTCCGCTGCAAGTGGCGACTGGGAGGGGGAATTTTTGTAACTGCCCCCCGTGCGCAACGGGCGCAGACCAACCCCGCTGTTGTGGCCAGGTCCCGATTGAATTTCCCACTATACTCGGAACCCCAGGGGCCGCTCTCCCAGGGTATGGCAGGGTGCTGGCTGGTGGTGCTGTTCATCTCGATGGCCACCGGCCCTGCCACAAGGGGTGCAACTGGACCCTGCTCCCGCCCGGCAGGTGCGGCACCCTTTTCTTTCACTTCTGTCCTGTGCGCTCGCTTGTGGCCGCGCTGTTGGGAAGGGGCCGGCGTCCCACGTGTCTAGCCTGGGACCGGTATCCCACGTGCTTTTGTTTACCATGGTGACGGCAGGCTTGGTTGGGGCGGACAGCGTCTGTTTGCCTCAGCAGGCCTGCAGTACTGGTTTTTAAGCCATCTGCAGACGGGAGGTGACGCTGTTATAAGAAAAAAAAAAAACCTCCGCCGACTCTGCCTCAGACCTGAGGATTCGGGAGCCCGGAGCGCATACGACCAGAGTTTTAGTATTATTGTCATAGCGTTACTTGCAAGGGGGGGGGGGGTAATGTTTGCATGCCGGCAGCATTATATGCTGCACGCCCGGAGCCCTCAGAGCCCCAATGTTGCGTCCTCGGAGGTACTTAAGGGTGGGGGCCTTCTAGCTTCTCGAGGCAAATTGAGTCATGTCCTTATAGGGTGCCAGTATGCTAGTAGTTCCTGTGCTCATTTCATACGGGTTGTAGTGTTTCCACGCTTTCATTCACTGCGCCAATACCATAGATTCACTCATAACTGGGCGATCATTATTTGCATTCTTACAACATATTTCATATGTACACGGTGCATTTTCTGCATTTATACCATTCATTACGTTCATACCGGGCAGTCACTCATTACGTTCATACCGTGCAGTCACTCATAATGGTCATACTGTGCAGTCACTCACAGCATATTCTGTGCAGTCACTCTTAAGCGCTCATACCGTGCAGTCACTTACAGCGTTCACACCGGGCAGTCACTCATGGCGTTTTACCTGCAGTCACTTATAGCATCCAGACCGTGCAGGCACTCATAGCGTTTCACACTGTGCAGTCACTCATAGACTTTCACACCGTGCAGCCACTCATTGCGTTTCACTCCGTGTAGTCACTCATAGCGTCCATACCGTGCAGGCACTCATAGCGTCCATACCGTGCAGGCACTCATAGCGTCCATACCGTGCAGGCACTCATAGCGTCCATACCGTGCAGGCAAACATAGCGTCCATACGGTGGAGGCAAACATAGCGTCCATACCGTGCAGTCATTCATAGCGTTTATACCGTGTAGTCACTCATAGCGCTTCATACCGTGCAGTCACTCATAGCGTTTTCATGCAGTCGTTCATAACGTTCATACCGTACAGTCACTCAAAAAAAAAAAATGCGTATATATGGTACATACATGCGTTGTAGCATAATATGCAGAAGGGCAGTTACAGTGCCGTATACAGTACACAAGGTCATAGTAGCATGTAGTAGGTTACAGGGTTAGGCTTAGCACATACGCTTGTGGCGTACTTGCAGTGGATACGTTGTAGTATCGTATACAGTACACACGCTCATAGTGTTATATTGCAGTGGGTAGTTAGTGTTATATACAGTCCATGCACTCATAGTGTTGTTGCAGTGGGTATAGTTAGTTTGTACACCAGTATACAGGCTTATAGTGTTATTGGGAGGGGTTACAGTCATAGGTGCTGTATACAGTAATATGCTCATAGTATCATATGCAGTAGGTACAGTTAGGGTAGTTTGCAGTACATATGCACAGTGTCATATGCAGTGGGTACAGTCACACTGGTATTGTATAAAGGGCATACGCTCATAGTGTTATAGGCGGTAGGCACAGTTAGGTGGCATACAGTGCTTATGCTCAGAGTCACATGCAGCAGGTACAGTTAGTGTTTTTGGTACAGCACGTATACTCATAGTGTCATGCAGAACCCACAGTTAGTGTTGCATACAGTACATGCGCCCATAGTGTCTCATACAGCAGGTACAGTTACTGTTGTGTACAGTTCATAAGCTCGTTGTGTCACACGCTACGTCTACAAACATAGGGTCAAACACTCAGACCTTGAGCACTGTTCGTGTGCTTGTTGTGGTCATATTGCACTTACGTGTGCCGTCCTTTCCATACATACGCAGGTCGCTGTCCAGAATATATACTCATAACTATTGTTGTATCTAGCTTCATACTATCTTACCATACTTGCGCTGATAGCTTGCACTGTTCATACGTCCATGGATTCACACGGAATATACCATACATACGTTCATAGCTTCATACTTTACAGATGCTCATAGCTTGTTCTCCACAATCATTAATAGTTACACTGAACATACCTCCGTGCCAGTATACTTCACATGCGCTTAAGCTTGCACTGAACATGTTTATAGCATTCCACGGTGTGTACGTTTGCAGTTGTGGTCAGCATTGATCTGTTTAGTCCATTCAGGTCAACATCGCGCAAGCGTCCATCACGTCCACAGCGTTATTCAAAGACCTGTCACGTCTACAGGTACGAGGTCTGAGTTAGATTGTCTTGTTACAAGCACGATGATTATGCAAAGACCTGTCGCATCTACAGGCACGAGGATACTCAGGACCTGTCTAATCTACAGGTACGATAGGCACGCAGGGACCGATCATGTCTACGGACACAATGCTTGTGTTAAATTTACCAGGTACAGTTAGTGCTTTGTTTACAGTACGTACACTCATAAGTGTCGCATGCAGGAGCCACAGTTAGTGTTGCATACAGTACATGCACTCATAGTGTCTTAGGCAGCAGGTACAGTTACTCTTGTGTACATTTCATGCGCTCGTTGTGCTATATGCAATGTATACAGACAGTGTTAGACACTCAGGCCTTGAGCACTGTTTGTGTGCTTGTCGTGGTCATATTGCACTCACGTGTGATGTACTTTCCATACATATGCGGGTTACTATCCAGAACATATGCTCATAACTGTTGTTGTATCTAGCTTCATACTGTTTTACCATACACATAGTTCGCACTGTTCATACACTCATTGTGTTATATGCAATGCGTACAGACAGTGTTAAACACTCAGGCCATGAGCACTGTTCGTGTGCTTGTCGTGGCATATTGCACTCACGTGTGTCGTCCTTACATACGTGGGTCGCTATCCAGAACATATGCTCATAACTGTTGTCATATCTAACTTCATACTGTCTTACCATACACATAGCTTGCACTGTTCATACGCTCATTGTGTAATATTCAATGTGTACAGACAGTGTTAAACACTCAGGCCATGAGCACTGTTCGTGTGCTTGTCGTAGTCATATTGCACTCAAGCGTGCCGTCCTTTCATACACACGCGGGACGCTATCCAGAAACATATGCTTATAACTGTTGTCGTATCCAGCTTCGTACTGTCTTACCATACACATAGTTCGCACTGTTCATACGCTCATGCATGCATACAGAGTTTACTACACATACGTTCGTAGCTTTCATACTGTACAGATGGTCATAGCTTGTACTCTACAATCACCGGTAGTTACACCGCACATACCTCTGTACCAGTATACTTTGCATACGCTTAAACTTGCACCGAATACGATGGTAGCAGTCCATGGTGCGTACGTTTGTAGTTCGTGTCAGCATTAATCTGTTTAGTCCAGTAATATCAACATCACGCGTACGTGCATAACGTCCACAGGGTTACTCAAGATCTGTCACGCCTACAGGTACGAGGTTTGAGTTAGATTGGCTCGTTATGGGCACGATGATTACGCAATGGAATCTCATTAGTGTCTCATATTTCCTATATATATATATATATATATTTTTTTTTTTTTCCTTGATGGGGTGTCTCAGCAATGTCGTTCTTCATCTAGAGGGAATGTGTTCTGTTCTGTTATTGTTTTAGGGTCGAGCACTCCTTGACCTCAGTTGCTCTATATTGACTGTGCTATACAATCACTGTTCTACTCTAACGTATTTTTCAGCTACTGTTATCCTGTCATCTGTGATTATTTTGTATGGAGCTGTTGTTTGTATTTATTCCAACTTCAATAAAATGAGTTAAAAAAAAAACTTATAGTGGGGCCACTACGGCGCACTTCTCCTCGCTTGTTCTTTTGATTGGTGATGGTCTCAGCAGGACTGAATGGAACACTTTGAGTGGTTACTACAATTTTAACAAACTTTGCTTAAATCAATATTTGAGGCGAATGTAAAAAAGTTTGTAATGCTTCTTATTTGAGCTATATCAGGCTTCTTTCTTGCTCTGACTATGTCCTAAACTAATTATTCACATTGCAAAGCCTGCTTAAGTCCATCTCTGAGACGATTCAGCTCACTGAGGGATCAGATAACATCTTCCTATAGAAGTCTATGGAGCAACAAAGAGGAACAGGGAGAGGCTCCAGCAGCTTGTAATACGTGTTATATCTCACATCAGAGTTCGATTCACATCTTAGCTTGATACACATCTTACACTGCTCAGTGCTGCTTTGTTAGGTCTTCCATGCTGCTGCTTTTGAGAGTGTGCTATAGAGATTCAAGGGAGTAGACTGTCCCCTTCTGTGAATGGGAGACTGCATAGTCTACACCCACAAGATGCAGGTGTGATTTTATAACATTTGCTTTAAATCATTTTATCAACCAATGTAATAAAACATGTATATTTAAAACCAATGAAGAAAAAAATAATGCTTTAGTTTTATTATTTTTCTTTACCAGTTTTCTAAGTAAACTAACAGATTATCTATACTGTAGGAGAAAGAGTTTTTTTTTATTTATAATTTTTTTTTTTTTAGATAAGCTCCCCTATAGACAGAAAAGACCTATACAGTATGGAAAAGAGTCTTTTCTTTAAGGAATGATTTTAAAGGAGTTGTCCACTGAAAAGTTTGATTTACCTTTTAACCAACGTGGCCTGACTGCATAATAAGACAAAACAAATTCTACTTACTTCCCTTGCAGCCTTTGATATCGGCACCCAGTCTTTGTTACCAATGCATTTTATGGAGCTGCAGACGGTACAATACATCGCCACTCAGCCAATCATAGGCCATGTGACATGCTTTTTCAGCTATGTGGCGTGCAGTCCGAGGGCACGAGGGAGGTAAATAGAAGCTTTTTTTGTGTTATTATGCAGCCTGGACACATTGGTTAAATTTCCAGCGGATAACCCCTTTAAGGCAGTCTATATATGAAGGGAAAAGCACTGCTTTTTGCATATTTTTAAGCTTATTGAGCCCACTTTAACCCCTTCCTGACCCAGCTAGTTTTGGCCTTCATGACCCAGTCTGTTTTTTTCAAATCTGACATGTCTCTTTAAGTAGTAATAACTTTAAACTGCTTTTACCTGGCAAAGTGATTCAGAGAGAGTTTTTTCGAGACATATTGTACTTTATATTAGTGGTAAATTTTTGTTGATACATGAAGCGATTTTTGTGAAAAACTCCTAAAATATTATGAAAAATTGGAAAAATTTTCATTTCTCTGTTTGAAACTCTACTTGTAAGAGAATTAGTCATGCCAAAAAAATGTAGTTATTAATTCACATCCACAACATGTCTACTTTATGATGGCATCATTTGTTAAACATTCTTTTACTTTTTTACGACATTAGAAGGCTTATATGATAATGACCATTTTTTTCAAATTTTCTACAAAAGTTTAAAATAATTTTTTTTTGGTTGGGGGGGGGGGGAGGAACAATAACATTTTGAATATATATATATGTGTATATGTATATATATATATATGTGTGTGTGTGTGTGTATATATATTTTATATATACATTTTATTTATTTTCTTACTACTGTACAACAGCTCCCCCCTAGTGTCTAGTGCACAAAACATGCAGTAACAGGTTTAGGACACTAGCGGAAGCTGTTGTACAACCAAACAGCTCCTTTACAAAAAAAAAGTGAAAGTGAAACTAAAGCATGACGGCGGGCACAGCGTCGGCAGCTCGGGACGGGTAAGGGACACCGGGGGAAGGGGGGACAGGTAAGGGACACTGGGGTCTCCTAGCAGAGCAGTGTGTGTGTCCCGATCCCCGTGATTGGTACACACACACTGCGCTGCTCAGAATTTTTATGTGCGAAATGCTGCAATCAGCTAATCAGATTTGACTAGCTGATAGGAGCGATTGCTGTGGGGGGGGAGAACAACGAAACCCCCCCAAGGTCCCGAGGCAAGATGTTTGGCGATCAGTGATAGCCACCATCTTTTTGCGAGTGGCGGCCAGTATCTGCATGACGTACATGTACGTCATAGGTCGGGAAAACCTTCCCAGTCATGACGTACGTGTGTATGTCATGGGTCGGGAAGGGGTTAAAGTGGTACTCCGGTGAAAACCTTTTTTCTTTTAAATCAACTGGTGGCAGAAAGTTAAACATATTTGTAAATTACTTCTATTAAAAAATCTTAATCCTTCCTGTACTTATTAGCTGCTGAATACTACAGAGGAAATTCTTTTCTTTTTGGAATGCTCTCTGATGACATCACGAGCACAGTTCTCTCTGCTGACGTTATTATAATAATAATAACGCTTTATTTATTGTTGTCCTTAGTGGGATTTGAACCCAAGTCACCAGCACTGCAAGGCAGCAGTGCTAACCACTGAGCCACCATGCTGCCCTTAGCATACATCTGCTATGCATGGTTGCTAAAATGGACAGAGATGTCAGCAGAGAGCACTGTGCTCGTGATGTCATTAGTGTTCCAAAAAGAAAGGAATTTCCTCTGTAGCATTCAGCAGCTAATAAGTACTGGAAGGATTAAGATTTTTTAATAGAAGTAATTTACAAATATGTTTAACTTTCTGCCACCAGTTGATTTAAAAGAAAAAAGGTTTTCACCGGAGTACCCCTTTAAATACATGTTTTTTATTCTGTATCTGGAATACGCTTCCTCTATCAGTCCACAGTGCCACTTACACCACTTCAATGTTTCCCAACTGATGGATCTGTTGCAAAACTACAAAACCCAGCATACTTTGACAGCCTTCGGCTGTCAGAACATCTTAGGAGTTGTTGTTTTGCAACAGACGGAAAGAGAAATGTTGGGGAAATCTGCTCTACCTAAAGGACCTGCAATAAATAATTTACTCCGCTTAAAAAAATAAAAGGAACACTTAAACAACATAATGTAACTCCAAGTCAATGACACTTCTGTGAAATCACACTGTCCACTCAGGAAGCAACACTGATTGACAATCAATTTCACATGCTGTTGTGCAAATGGAACAGACAACAGGTGGAAATTATAGGCAGTTAGCAAGCCACTCCCAATAAAGGAGTGGTGACCACAGACAACTTCTCATTTCCTATGCTTCCCGGCTGATGTTTTGGTCACTTTAGAATGCTGGCGGTGCTTTCACCCTAGTGGAAGCATGAGATGGAGTCTACAACCCCCACTAGTGGCTCAGGTAGTGCAGCTCATCCAGGATGGCACATCAATGCGAGCTGTGGCAAGAAGGTTTCTGTCCGCATAGTGTCCAGAGCATGGAGGCGCTACCAGGAGACAGGCCTGTACATCAGGAGACATGGAAAGGGCCGTAGGAGGGCAACAACCCAGAAGCAGGACCGCTACCTTCGCCTTTGTTCAAGGAGGAGCATTGCCAAAGCTCTGCAAAATTTACTCCAGCAGGCCACAAATGTGCATGTGTCCACTCAAACGGTCAGAAACAGACTCCATGAGGGCTCGATATCCACAGGTGGGGGTTGTGCTTACAGCCAAACACCGTGCAGGACGTTTGGCATTTGCCTGAGAACACAAAGACTGACAAGTTCGCCACTGGTGCCCTGTGCTCTTCACAGATGAAAGCAGGTTCACACTGAGCACATGTGACAGACATGTCAAAGTCTGGAGACGCTGTGGAGAACGTTCTGCTGCCTTCAGCATCCTCCAGCATGACCGGTTTGGCGGTCGGTCAGTAATGGTGTGGGGTGGTATTTCTTTGGGGGGCCGCACAGCCCTCCATGTGCTTGCCACAGGTAGCCTGACTGCCATTAGGTACTGAGATGACATCCTCAGACCCCTTGTGTGACCATATGCTGGTGGGGTTGACACTGGGTTTCTCCTAATGCAAGACCATGCTAGACCTCATGTGACTGGAATTTGTCAGCAGTTCCCGCAAGAGGAAGGCATTTATGCTATGGACTGGCCGCCCGTTCCCCAGACCTGAATCCGGCTGAGCACATCTGGGACATCATGTCTCTCTCCATCCACCAACACCACATTGCACCACAGACTGTCCAGGAGTTGGCAGATGCTTTAGTCCAGGTCTGGGAGGACATCCCTCAGGAGACCATCCACCACCTCATCAGGAGCATGCCCAGGCATTGTAGGGAGGTCATACGGGCACGTGGAGGCCACACACACTACTGAGCCTCATTGTGACTTGTTTTAAGGACATTACATAAAGTTGAATCAGCCTGTAGTGTGGTTCTCCACTGTGATTTTGAGTGTGACCCCATATCCAGACCTCCATGGGTTGATAAATTTGATTTCCATTGATAAATTTTGTGTGATTTTGTAGTCAGTACATTCAACTATGTAAAGACGAAAGTATTTCATACGATTAGTTCATTCATTCAGATCAGTTCCCTTTATTTTTCGGAGCAGTGTATTATATGTATCATAAACTTGGAGTGCACTTAGTGCTTAGTTATATGATCTTTATTGCTATAAAACGTTTGTAGCTCCATGGTGGAGGTCTGCGGCTAAAGCAGACAGGTGAAATGTAATACGTCTGGTCACGATGGGATAGCAGCCAACAGTGCCATTCTGTAGGTCCTGCAGCAGGTTGCACATAAAGGGCATTGGGCTGCACATAAAGGTTGTGCGTATGTGTTGTATAGCTTTAGCTCCTTGATCTCTTTATTAAACAGAATGATTTATTTTTTATGAATTTCTTCTATGTTTTACTACAACAAAATCAAGCCCTGTTTCTTATTAGGACCAAGAGTAATAGATATGATTCTGCTATTGTTGACTTACATGCTGTTTTAAAAGGGAACTTATCAGCAGGTTAGGACATCTTGCTGATAAGGACAGGTTAGCTGACAGAGGCTAATTGGGAAGTTTACACTGAGGATTATGCTACCTTTTATTAGGCCCCCTGATGTGCCTTTTCTTTGTAATAACAGTTTTTATTATGCAAATTAGGTCATTGGGTGCACTGTAATGGCCGCTAGCCTACTCCTCTGCCAACTCCTAATGAATACTGAGCCACCCTTCTGCAGTGGCCTTGAGTTATGACATTGCAGAGGGGCGGCTCAGTATCTGTGTATCTGGGGTAAGGGAACACCCCCAGTGCAACGAGCCGCCTACTTTGCATATTGATAAAATGTGTATTACAAAGATACAGCACATCACAGGACCTAATAGAAGTTGGCATAATCCTTAGTGTTAACTTCCCCATTAACCTCTATTAGTAAACCTAACCTGCTGATATATTTCTTTTAAGCAATGGAATTCATCTAATTAAAGGATACTTGTACACCTACAAAAAACATTACTACTGAAATAGCCACAAATAGTATATTTATTACATAAAAATAGATTGTTTATTACATATTCTGTCTCAAATAGGAGTAAAGTAATAGTAGGGGAGGTCTCAAAAGGGGGCAATGAGATGGTAGTGGAGACCAATTCGATTTTATAGGCTTGCTGCAAGAGATGTGTCTTTAGGGCACGTTTAAAACTGTGGATGATGCAAGTCTAAGGGTTCGGGGTATTGTATTCAAGAGACCTGGTGCAGCACAAGCAGAGTCTTAGAGATATGGGAGAGGTTCGGCTTATAAAAGATGTTAGTTTTAGATTATTAGCAGAGCCGAGAACAGATGTAGGATGGTAGACAGAGATGAGGGAGGTTTAGAAAAAGAAAAAGTTAATAACCAATAGCTGTTTTAAAAGTAAGAAACAAGCAGATTTTGGAGATGCTTTTGAGGCGCAGGTGACAAGAACGTGAAAGGGACTAAAGTACAGCCTGTAACTAAGGACAAACACATGATGAGTTAAACATTACTCACAGATATTCATTTCATAGTCTTAATAACTTGTATCAATAAGATCCAGACATTTATTCCATCTTAGTTGTAACATTTTTTTTTAGAAATGTTTAAAAGTACCTGTCACCAAATAAACTGTTCCCCACTACCTCAGGCTATGTTCCCTAACTACTCCTAACACCCCTCCTGCCTTTAAAAACAATGTCAGAGCTTAAAAAATATATGTATCTTACCTTTCTTCTTGCTTGCATAGTGCAATTTATCCCAGCAGGATAAAGTGGGTGTTTACCAGCAGGCATGGCATCACTGAAGCCTGCTGGGGGACCACTTCCACCCTCACATTTTTGCAGCATTGTGATGAATAGAAGATCTCAGGCTCTGTGCATGTTTCAATAGAGTGAGGCTCTACTTCAGCTCTCAGTCTGTGTGCCTTTCTGCGAGAATCTGTGGAGCTTTCACTTTCTGTGCAGCTGGATAATCAAGCTCAGTGCAGAGAAACACTTCCTGAGTTCAGACTCCTGCCAGGCTGGGAGGAGACCGAACTCACTGTATTCATTGTGGCAGGGAACAGAAGAGAGCCACCTAGTGGCCATTTTTTATATCACATTTAGAGCCACCTAGTGGCCATTTTTTTATTACATTTTAAACCTTTTTATGTTGGTAATTTTAAAAGAAAGTGAATGGGAAAGTGTCTGCTAATTACACAAGGAACACTATATGAAAAGTTTTATTTGGGGACAGGTACTCTTTAACTTGCGGTTTTCCTTTATTTAAGGATGCAAAGCAGTGGAAATCTCAAGAAGCTGTCCTGAAGGTATGTCCTCCTTGCCGTGTTGTGTTATCCTCTTCATTGGGGTAACAAGTCAATGAACTTGGGGGGGGGGGATTATTAAAACATTAGAGTGACCAGGTTTTGTCTTTAGCCCAGGGAGAAGACAATATTACTCTCAACTTCTCTGTCTAAATCTCCTGTCTTATGGAGAAGAGCTGTGAATCCCCCAAAGTCAATGATTGATGACGCTGAATGCATCTTGAGAGAATTGCAAAATAAAAGGAAAGTACTTGAAGACAATTTAGAAGCCATTGCCCGAGCCAATGATGGGGCACGCAAATACTCCCTCATCAGTGCCCTGGCTTCAGACAGGTAACAATCCTAATGGAAATTTTATGATTTTGTCGTTTTCTGACAACAGAAATTTAGCTATAATTAAAATAATCCTGAATAGCAGAGCATAGATTGCAAAGGGTGTTTAGCATATACCCTGTAGATATTTGGTACCTGTGTACTTGTGGCATTTTGTGTGTGTTTTTTTCTCTTTACATATCATGTGATTCAGTGACTCTGTTTTGAATCGCATGATTTGTAGTGAAATGCCACATATATTTTCACATGTTATTTCAAATTCAAGATTAAGATTAAACATTAAACAATGTGGAAGCAATCAGTTTTTATGACAAGTAAGGATGCACCAAGACCTGGTGGGTCTTAAAGGTGCGTCCCAAACAAATATTAGAACACAAATAAAAAAATCATTTATACGTAACTAGATGATGTAAACAGTAAAAATGCTATGTAATGGCAAATAAAGATATAAAATAGAAATAATAAAGAGAGCCAGCCCAATAACACACTGCGAAGGCTTAGTCATAGAGATAAAGCCATCCAACTACACAAAGAAGTGAAACAGGTACATGAACAGATGACCAGCCAGTCAACAGCAGGGCGCAACCAAATGAAAAACAAGGGAAGTGAAAAGAGGAAGGAGAAAAAAGACAAGGTAAACAAAAAAAGGAAAAAAGAGACTGAGGAATTCACAATAGAGAAGCCGAAAGCAAGATGAACAGAAGAAAGGTACCAGCTGATCCAAGGCAAACCACAAAAAGGCGAGGGGGGCGACACTTCCATCGCACCCGTAACGCGGCTGAACACGACAGTGTTAGATAATTCTGTGAGGAGCAAAAGTCTTCCAAAGGGCCCCAGGTATCACCGTAGTGGTTCACATCACTAGGGGTCATGGACAACCTGTCCTCCATATGTGTAAGTAACCTCAACAAACCAGTCTTCCAAGGTAGGGAAATCAGAAGATCTCCAGCGCCTGTGGATTACCGTTTTAGCTGCTTGGAGGAGATGTCTGGCCAAGGACTTTTTGTAACAGGATTGGGCCATGGAGAACATGTAGAGAAGAACGGCCTATAAAGAATGGAATATTAAGGCATATTAAGAATGGAAACCACTGCAACATTTCACGAAACCTTAAAGGGGTACTCCAGTGCCTACACATCTTATCCCCTATCCAAAGGATAGGGGATAAGATGCCTGATCGCGGGAGTCCCGCTGCT
Source organism: Hyla sarda (assembly GCF_029499605.1). NCBI lineage: Eukaryota > Metazoa > Chordata > Amphibia > Anura > Hylidae > Hyla > Hyla sarda. The sequence continues at coordinate 37,231,460 of NC_079199.1, read as the reverse complement.
GGGGACCCCCGTGATCTTGCACGCGGCACCCCGTTTGTAATCAGTCCCTGAAGCGTGTTAGCTCCGGGTCTGATTACCGGCGACCACAGGGCCGACGGCATGTGACGTCACGCTCCGCCCCTCAATGCAAGCCTACAGGAGGGGGCGTGACAGCTATCACGCCCCCTCCCGTAGGCTTGCATTGAGGGGCGGAACGTGACGTCACGCGGAGACGGGACGTCACGCCGTCGGCCCTGTGGTCGCCGGTAATCAGACCCGGAGTGAACATGCACCGGGGACTGATTACAAACGGGGTGCTGTGTGCAAGATCACGGGCGGTTGGACTCCCGCGATAAGGCGTCTTATCCCCTATCCTTTGGATAGGGGATAAGATTTCTAAGCACCGGAGTACCCCTTTAAGCACTGCCTCCCAAAACGGAGTGAGTTTAGGGCACTCCCATCATATGTGCACATGCATTTTTGTAAGCAGAGAAAAATTGTCTGAAAACCTGCTACACCTAGAGCGTGTTGCACTTGGAAAAAAATGCGAAGAAAAACACCATAAGTGTGTTTTATGTTTCTCTATTGACTTATAGCAAACATTAGGTTTCGGTACTTTTTATGCATCAAAAACGCAGGTAATAGCTCCTGATAAAAGTTCACCAAAACTTGGCATTTTTTCTGAAAGTGCTTTGTGCTATTCACTCAGGATAACCCCTGTTGTTTGTTGCACAGGACTCTTCACTATTAGCCAGAGCAATTCTCTTTACAACACACAATGGGGCAGATTTACTATTTTTAAATGCACCAGAATTAAGGAGTTATTTGTGCCAAAAATTTACATGAATTGTGCCACATTTAGTATGAGTTTTAGACAGGGCCGTATTTACAGCTCGGGGTGCTATTGGCACTTGGACTAATTATGCCCCATTAGGGTGATCCCACCATGCGTCAGAATGTTTTGTATTCAGATCTGCCATAAATCCGCAGCATGTTACATGCAGATTATTTTTTTTACCAATCCACCAATGGATTTCACCCATATACACAGAAAGTGGTGAAATCCATCACAAATCCACAATATAATGAGTGACTACAAATCTCCAGGAAGATTTCACAGCAGTTCTGGCCCATTTTTTAGTCACTGCTGCGCTTCCCCCTTTCAACACTGCTGCCCTGCTGGAAATTACTTCTTGGGTAAAGGGGCATGGCTTGTGTACGACTTCATGTTCCAAAAAATGTGCAAAAATTTTATTTTAGCATTTTGGTATAAACTAAGCCATCTTATGGCTGACCTAAACTTAGACAAGACATTCTAAAGATGCACCAGGATTATCAAACATGGATCCCTCAACTTACAATGGCCTCAACATACAATAGTTTCAACATACAATGGTCTTTTCTGGACCATTGTAACTTGAAACCAGACTCAACATACAATGCTATGGAATCTGCGAAACGTGTCAATGGCTGGAAGAACCGACCAACCAGAATGGGCATTTCACTGGTAAAACCCCTGTAGTCCTAAAGTGCATGTACTGACTGGTGTCTGGTAGCGCCTCCTTACAGTACAGGGTGGTATTAAATGTTCTGTACTCTTTACCTGTATTACTGAAGTGTATGCATTGACTGGTGTCTGGTAGCACCCCCTACAGTACAGGGAGGTACTACATGTTCTGTACTACTTTTTACCTGTATTATTAAATTACATGCACTGACTGGTGTCTGGTAGCGCCCCCTACAGTACAGGGAGGTATTACATGTTCTGTACTCTTTACCTGTACCAGGGTTAGGTGCTCCTTTGGACACCAGGTAATGGCAGCTCCATTTTACTTTTTTTTTTTTTAGGACATTGTGTGTTCTGTACAGGACCCTGAAGAAGCGTCTGTCCTCTACAAAGACCAGTGTTTCCCAACCAGGGTGCCTCCAGCTATTGCAAAACGACAACTCCCAGCATGCTCGGACAGCCTCCTGCTGTCCGGGCATGCTGGGAGTTGTAGTTTTGCAACAGCTGAGGGGCACCCTGGTTGGGAAACACTGACATAGACAGTGATTACAGCTCTCAGCAGATCTTTCTTACTTTTATATGTAAGGACTTGCTTTAAAGGGGTACTCTGCCCCTAGACATCTTATCCCCTATCCAAAGGATAGGGGATAAGATGTCAGATAGCCGGGGTCCCGCTGCTGCAGCACCCCGCTATCATTACTGCGCAGAGCGAGATCGCTCTGCTCGTAATGACGGGCAATACAGGGGCCGGAGCATCGTTACGTCATGGCTCCGCCCCTCGTGACGTCACGGCCCGCCCCCGTCAGTACAAGTCTATGGGAGGCGGTGTGGCGGTCGTCACGCCCCCTGCCATAGACTTGCATTAAGGGGACGGGCCGTGATGTCATGAGGGGCGGAGCCATGACGTCACGCTGCTCCAGCCCCTGTATCGCCCGTCATTACTCACAGAGCGAACTCTCTCTGTGCAGTAATGATGGCGGGGTGCGGCAGCGGCGATCCCCAGGGGCGGAGTACCCCTTTAACTGTATTAGTTATCTACTTATTTTTCTTTATTCCTCACTTTTTCCTATTTGTGGATGACATTACCAATTACCAGATATCCATAGAGTTCTGGTCTCAACATACCATGGTTTCAACATACAATGGTCGTCTTGGAACTTGAGGGACAACTGTATATGAATAGTTGTCACTGTCTAAAAATTAGGCTTTATCAGTAAATCTGGGCTTTTTGGCTGAAACCCTTTAAATCGTTTTTTTAATAAAAATTATTATTATTTTTTTTTAATTAACAGAAATTGATTTAATATAAAATCAGACATTTATTCCAATCCATTCTTGGGACTGATACTTTTCTATAGCATTAGAAGCTTTGTTCTGGTTGCGACATGTGACTCATAGTAAGTTCTGACGTGTTTTGTTAAGTATTCTATGACCCTTCTATAACAACCTGATGGTAACGAAAATACGTAATATTCAACTCGTATTAAAATTTTTGGTCTCTGGTTTGGTCTCTGGTTTGGATTTCTCAAGTCATTTTTTGATGTTGTCCTCAGTAATGAAGCAGAGAAAATTCGAATTCAGAAGACAGTAGATGCTTGTATTACTGAAATCACCTCTGAAATTAAGGTTAGTCACACTTTGACTTCTCTGGAAATTTTTTATTTATCATTTTTATTACCTTGAACACCAAATGGACTGATCGGAAGGCTAAACTGTAATCACCTGTCATACAGTCTTAGTAAATTCTTGCATTCCCCATAAGATGATCCTGCAGCCTTTTTTCTCATTACTCTTGATGTGGGATCAGTATGAGTAAATTGACAGCTGGGTTGTGCCCCCACAGTTCGTAACACCCAGTTGTCAGTTTATTTATACATTTCCAGGAGAAATGCAGTAATATTAAAAAAAAATAAAAAAATTAAAAGATGCTCCTGCATTATTTTTTCATGGAAAATACAAGCATTTCCTAAAATAAACCTCAAGAATGGTGACAAGTTGTCCTTAAATGGGCACTCTGGCAAACTCTGAGTTTTCCATTATTATTATGCTTTAAAGAGTACTTAAAGGGGGACTCCGCTGCTAAGTGTTTGGAAGAAACTGATCTGGAGCCAGCGCCGGGAGCTCGTGACATCATAGCCCCGCCCTGTCACGGATGTCACGCCCCCTCCCATAGACTTGCATTGAGGGGGCGGGCACGTCTACCAATATGAATGGGAAACCATTCACCTTAAATGCTGATGGATAATGGTGAGGTTAACTCGTTATTGTCGTTAACTTATTTCATGGTGATCAAAAGTCTATTCAGAAAAATTTTACAGTTCACTCCTCCCAGCCGGGGAGCAGAGTGCAACGCCCTCTCCCCTTGCTAGTATTTATCATCAACAACAACTTTTGACATGTTTGATTGAAATGTCAAAAGTTTTTTTTTATTTTTTAATGACAGTAACACTTATAAAGGTAGGGTCACACGTAAAGGAACCGCAGTGCAGAACTGCCGCTGACCCAGCCCATGGTATGCCTTCAGCTGTTGCCACCCCAACACCCCCGCCTCGCCTTGTCCACTGGTCTGCTAGCAGCAACGATCTGCAATGTCAGAGTGCACTGCGCATGCTCGCGGCGACTCGCAGGTCCCTGTGAGGCTGCTTGGAGCCGCAGATTGCCACTGTAGACCACAGATTGCCGAGCAGACAGGGGGGTTTGGGTGATAACAGCTGGAGGCACACTATGGGTTGGGTCACCGGCGGATCTGCTGAGCACAATACTATGTGAATGCATTACGTGTCACTACCCTAAAGGAGCATTCTCATCTAGGAAACTTATGGTGTATCCACGGGTTAGCACTTACCTAAGCCACCAGTGATATTGTGCTGGCACGGTACAGTATAATCAGGTCAGCTGATCATAAACTGTATCTCTGTATATTATGCAAAATGTACACTATAATATTTGTATTTTATTTATGTGGTTCCAGTATATTTCACAGTGCTGTACAGAGCTTGTCATCACTTACATTTGTCCCTATCTCCTTTGGGGCTCAAAAACTAAATTCTAAATTCTTTAGAAACGCACTATTGTGGCTCAAGGATTAAATTATAATAATTAAATTATAATATAATTATAAAAATGTAATTGTAATATAATGACTGGTAATTTTTAATAAATTAGATTTATTTCAATAGTAAATCTTGTCCATTTATTCCTTGAGCCACAATAGGGCATTCGGACTGTTTTCTTTATAATTTTTTCCACTTGAGGCATTGGTGAAATATTTTTATGCTTGGATTGCTGTAATAAGAGTCAAGTGAGTCATATCTATATATATAAAACTCAACGTGTGTGTGTGTGTATATATGTGTGCATATATATATATGTGTGTGTGTGTGTGTATGTATGTATATATGTATATATGTATGTATGTTCCACAAAAACTTTCAAACGGCTAAAGATATTAACATGAAACGTGGCCACATGTTACTTATATGTCACCAACAAACATAGGATAGGTGATTTAACCCTTACTCACCGACCATTTGCCAGGGGCGGGGCTTATGTTTAAAGTCCCATGCAAGTCAATGTGAAATATGTGTTACTGCATAACTTCCAAACGGCTGGAGATATTTCGATAATACTTGGTCACATGTTACTTATATGTCCACTTAAAATATAGGATAGTTAATTTAACCCTTAACTACCCCCATTTGTGAGGGTCAGGTTTTTTTTAAAGTCCCATGCAAATCAATGGGAAATGTATGTTCCCACATAACTTCCGTACGGCTGGAGATATTTCAATACCTGGTACACATATTACGAGTCGGGATAGGAGGTCGGGATAGGAGGTCTGGATAGGAGGTCGGGATAGAAGGTCTGGATAGGAGGTCTGGATAGGAGGTCTGGATAGGAGGTCTGGATAGGAGATCTGGATAGGAGGTCTGGATAGGAGGTCTGGATAGGAGGTCTGGATAGGAGGTCTGGATAGGAGGTCTGGATAGGAGGTCTGGATAGGAGGTCTGGATAGGAGGTCTGGATAGGAGGTCTGGATAGGAGGTCGGGATAGGAGGTCGGGATAGGAGGTCGGGATAGGAGGTCGGGATAGGAGGTCGGGATAGGAGGTCGGGATAGGAGGTCGGGATAGGAGGTCGGGATAGGAGGTCGGGATAGGAGGTCGGGATAGGAGGTCGGGATAGGAGGTCGGGATAGGAGGTCGGGATAGGAGGTCGGGATAGGAGGTCGGGATAGGAGGTCGGGATAGGAGGTCGGGATAGGAGGTCGGGATAGGAGGTCGGGATAGGAGGTCGGGATAGGAGGTCGGGATAGGAGGTCGGGATAGGAGGTCGGGATAGGAGGTCGGGATTGGAGGTCGGGATTGGAGGTCGGGATAGGAGCTCGAGATTGGAGGATGGGATAGGAGGTCGGGATAGGAGCTCGAGATTGGAGGATGGGATAGGAGGTCGGGATAGGAGCTCGAGATTGGAGGATGGGATAGGAGGTCGGGATAGGAGCTCGAGATTGGAGGATGGGATAGGAGGTCGGGATAGGAGCTCGAGATTGGAGGATGGGATAGGAGGTCGGGATAGGAGCTCGAGATTGGAGGATGGGATAGGAGGTCGGGATAGGAGCTCGAGATTGGAGGATGGGATAGGAGGTCGGGATAGGAGCTCGAGATAGGAGGTCGGGATAGGAGCTCGAGATAGGAGGTCGGGATAGGAGCTCGAGATAGGAGGTCGGGATAGGAGCTCGAGATAGGAGGTCGGGATAGGAGCTCGAGATAGGAGGTCGGGATAGGAGCTCGAGATAGGAGGTCGGGATAGGAGGTCGGGATAGGAGGTCGCGATAGGAGGTCGGGATAGGAGCTCGAGATAGGAGGTCGGGATAGGAGCTCGGGATAGGAGGTCGGGATAGGAGCTCGAGATAGGAGGTCGGGATAGGAGCTCGAGATAGGAGGTCGGGATAGGAGCTCGAGATAGGAGGTCGGGATAGGAGCTCGAGATAGGAGGTCGGGATAGGAGCTCGAGATAGGAGGTCGGGATAGGAGCTCGAGATAGGAGGTCGGGATAGGAGCTCGAGATAGGAGGTCGGGATAGGAGCTCGAGATAGGTCGGGATAGGAGCTCGAGATAGGAGGTCGGGATAGGAGCTCGAGATAGGAGGTCGGGATAGGAGCTCGAGATAGGAGGTCGGGATAGGAGCTCGAGATAGGAGGATGGGATAGGAGGTCGGGATAGGAGCTCGAGATTGGAGGATGGGATAGGAGGTCGGGATAGGAGCTCGAGATTGGAGGATGGGATAGGAGGTCGGGATAGGAGCTCGAGATTGGAGGATGGGATAGGAGGTCGGGATAGGAGCTCGAGATAGGAGGTCGGGATAGGAGCTCGAGATAGGAGGTCGGGATAGGAGCTCGAGATAGGAGGTCGGGATAGGAGCTCGAGATAGGAGGTCGGGATAGGAGCTCGAGATAGGAGGTCGGGATAGGAGCTCGAGATAGGAGGTCGGGATAGGAGCTCGAGATAGGAGGTCGGGATAGGAGCTCGAGATAGGAGGTCGGGATAGGAGCTCGAGATAGGAGGTCGGGATAGGAGCTCGAGATAGGAGGTCGGGATAGGAGCTCGAGATTGGAGGACGGGATAGGTCAAAATAGGAGGATGGCATAAGAGGGCGGTATAGGAGGTCGGGACAGGAGGTCGAGATAGGAGGAGGGGATAGGAGGTCGGGATGTGGGGTTGGGATATTACAACAATATATGAGGACGGGATATGAAGTCAAAAGCTTCCTCCTTTGTTTGTTTTCCTCCCCAACAAGGATTAGGAAGGAAAAACCTGTAATGCCGGGTGCTCAGCTAGTATATATATAAAACTTATATAAAATGTGTGTGTGTATCTTCCACAATCGCGTCCAAACTGCTAAAGATATTAACATGAAACTTGGCACACATGTTACTTATATGTCTACAACAAACATAGGATAGGTAATTTAACCCTTACTCACCCCCATTTGCCAGGGTCAGGGTTTTTGTTTAAAGTACCATACAAGTCTATGGGAAATATATGTTACTGCATAACTTCCAAACGGCTGGAGATATTTCGATAATACTTGGTCACATGTTACTTATATGTCCACTTAAAATATCGGATAGTTAATTTAACTCTTAACTACCCCCATTTGTGAGGGTCTGGGTTTTTGTTTAAAGTCCAATGCAAATCTATAGGCAATGTATGTTCCCACATAACTTCCATACGGCTGGAGATATTTCAATAATACCTGGTACACATATTACTTATATGTCAAATAAAAAGATATGATGGTTAAATGAATCCTTACCAATACCATTATATAAAAGATGGGTTTTGGTTTCAAGTCCCATGCAAGTATATGGCACTTCCAGTACCTTACTCCACAAGCTCCGCCCTGCATCTCCTGGTGAATGTGTCAGTCTGGCTTGCAAGCCACACCCCATCTCACAAATACACGCCCACTGTTTAAGCCCCACCCCTTTTATTCAATACCCTTTTTGTTTTGTGGTACTGGGCTTGCAAATCATGCCCAGTCCCACAAGGCCTCCTCCCCATTTATTTTGAGCTTACAATCTCTTCATCACAAAACAGTCCCACCTGAGGACAGGAGGATGGAACAGAAGGACGGGACAGGAGGAAGTCAAAAGCTTCCTCCTTTGTTGATTTTCCTCCCCAACAAGGATTAGGAAGGAAAAAAAGGCCAACACCGGGTACTCAGCTAGTCTATTTATATAAATTCCAAATTCACCTATCAGTTTTTTCTTTTTGGGTGTGGAAGGAAACTGGAGTACCAGGAGTAAACCCCCACAAACATACAAAATCCTTGCAGATGTTCTTGTGAATTAAGTGATTAGGGGGCTTGGTGGCAGCACACAGACTCCAAATAGTTCTTCATGCAATTTTTTTTAGCCCAAGCCTGCAACATTTCAGGTTCTTACAGGTATGCTTAATAAAGGCCGCAGTTTGCAGCTGGAATGTTGCAAAGTTGGATTAAAATGCTTGTTTATGGAACTATTTGGAGTCTGTGTGCTGCTGCCAAACCCCATCTTGCTGTTGTACACGGGTGATACAGACGAAGCGCTCCTGGTGGCAGGCATCAGCATTGACCAATTGGGTGTAATCCAAACCACTCCTTTTTTACTAATATGAATAGAAGACTGTCATGGAAAATCATGCGTTTTTGTTTTCAATATCTGTAATCAATATGTGAACTATTTAACTAACTTTTGTTACATTGTTGTCAACATTAACAGATTTTTGTTTTCTAGGATGAATTGGCAAAAGAAGACTTAAGAAAGAAGAAATCAAATGAGAGCTGTAAAGAGTCTGCAGTGAGGAGAAATGCAGGAAGCGCTAAAGACATAAAAGAAAATAGATATCTGGACATCAAAGCTCCAGCAAGCGGTGCAATGAGGAGTACAAAGCCCTCATCTGGGGTCTCAGCCAAGCCTCAGTTTAAGAAGACTGGAGAGAAGCTTGCAGGGCAGAGCAAGAGAGCCTTGCCAAAGAATGATGAAAGCTCAAAGGTGAGATCCAGTGGGACTTAACTATTGAAAGGGTCCTTCTTCTACACACAGCTGTGTTCTCTCCAATAATTTCTGCCTCTTTTGATCCAGGCTTTTATATATATATATATATATATATATATATATATATATATATATATATATATAAAAAGGGAAATTGAAAAGGATTTTCCACAAATTTGTGCTTAAGTAATTTTTATTCAAAGCTCAGTTTAAAAACAGGGGTACTTGGAGTGCTATTCCACTTCAAGAAATCTTATCCCCTATCCCACTGGGACCCCTCTCAATCTCCTGCACAGAGCCCGCCCATGCCTCTCTACAGGAGAGCCGGAGATACATGAGTCCAGCGCTTGTGTATCTCCAGCTCTCCAGATGCATGTCGACCCTGCGCTGTGCTGGAGATCGCGGGGGTCGGAGCGGTTGGAAACCTACAATCACCCCTTTAAAACATAATGTTTATTGGTCATTAAAATTCACCAGTCAAAAAGTGATTCCACCACCTAACACAAAAATAATTAGAATCTCTGGTTAGCCTCTATTGTCCCAGGCAAAGTCAGGGACATGTGTGTTGCTCCCAAAAAAATATGTACACAGCGTATTGTTGGAACTCACAATGGTAAAGGAGGGATGGGGGGGAATAGACCATCTGTATTACTGTATTACACCCTTCTTGGCAAGTGCCCTTACAAGGACTTGCTCCACGCTGAAACCTGTCCCTACCATCTCCTGGTATATCTAAGCTCCCTACATGTTACCGTCAGCAGTGTAGCTCAATTCCTCCGGGGAAGATAGAGGTTATAGAAAAAATGAGTTGTACGTGTTGTTTATGTTTCGCCAAGTGAAAATGGTTCTATAGTATATCAAATGCAAAGACATTAGTTCCGAAATAGATAAAACAGAACAGAAGATAAAGTTGGCACTATATATATATTGTGTTTAAAGGTCAGATAAGGTTTATGGTCATATATTCAGGCCATATGATGACTACCAGTAGTCCAGAGTAAACATTTCATCCAGACTGTACAGCACAATGAATAAAACATAAGCTAGAGCCAAATAAAAATATGTGCATAAATATATTCAATACTTGTCACATGGTTATTGTCCTTTATTATCAGTCCTAACAGTCTGGATTCTGATGGATTTCAAATAGGGATTGACCGATTATCGGTTTGGCCGATAATCACGATTTTGGGCATTATCGGTATCGGCAATGCAGAAACTTTAGCATATTTGGCCTACACCATAGTAAAAATGTCAATCTTTATTACATGATTATTAAAATCAATGTACAACATGAGGTAGAAAATAATAATTCCAATATAAAACACTTAGCAATGGCTAAATATGTAATGTATTCTTAAATATATGTTGTGCCAATACACTCAACACCTATGGTCACAGACCATTACGGCAAAATTGCTGTTCTTCATCATTGTCTGCAAGTGCACAGCTGCTGATAACAGGCATCTCAGGGAGTGCATTGCCTGTGGTTGCTTCATATTGGCACTGCAGCTCAGGACATAAATGTATGTTCTGGTGTGTTAAGTACCAGGGCACCAAGACATACATTTACGTCCATTGTCCTAAAGGGATTAAGGAGGCGAATCAGTGTACCGTAAATCATAAGATTGTTCAAATTGACTATTGGTGGCAATGGGAACGCAATCTGGCTTCTGTCATATATTTTAGCATGTCATTGTTTTCCATTATATAATTACAATTTCATTGGTAGGTGAAAATCTCTAAAACAGTCAAGTATTTAGTGTTGGCTGAAATGTTAAGAAAAGCACATTATCGTATATTTGGTTGGCTGCATAAATGTGTGAGAGAGGGCGCCGGTAAGAGATGACTTTAGAAAATCTTTTTAGCTGTCGATAGAAGTGTCTCCTCCACTTAAGGATCCTGCCTGACTGGAAAATCCATTAGTAACTCGTAAATGTTTCCCCAGTGTGACACAGAAGCAATCCATCATCACTAATCCATCCAACACTTCCATACAAATACTCCCCTCCGTGCTGAAGATGTTTACATAGCCCCAGCATGTTAGAGAACTACAGTAGGTAGCCAGTAAATCAATGTCAGCTGAGTTATACCGGCAAATATTTGGGGGCCCCAGTACCAACATGTCATAAATGAAGTGTTTATGTATATTTACTGTGATGGTAGATTATCCTATACATTGTTCATGTGAGCTAAACCATATACAAGATGATCCCTAGGGAGAAATCCCTTATGGGGAGCGCTGTCAGGGTACAGCCACATGTATTGAAATTGCTGCAGATTTTGGTTCACATTTGGTGACAAATATGTTGCTTTGGGGGGAAATAATCCTGCATTTATTGTGACACATAGCAGGTCAATTGCGGCAAGGATTTTGTGCATTTGTGAGATTTTCAACATAAAAGTCCACAACAAATACTAGCAAAACTCCAAATGACGGGCTTATATTAGATTCAGTAGGAGTTTGATTCAACGAACATCTATCCATTCCTACATCTACTTTATCATGTTATTAAAGTCTCCAACCATCATAAGAGGAATTTCTGGAAGCTAATGGATAACACTTAACAAGGTGGAATATGAATGTTAATAATCAATAACGTAACTGCATATTGTCATGACCAACTGGGGACAGAGAGAGTGTGCCCTAAATTGACAGTAAAACATCTCTCCCTGCCTACTTGCCCATCCATCCTAAATGATGGATTGACAACTGGGTGCCGGTCCCTTCCTGCGCTAAAGTGCAGTGGTGTAAAAACACACATAATATACATAGTCGGTCACAGACCAGAACAGAAACAGAAAACTACTAGACAACCAGTTATACCAGGCAGAATATAAACTCACAAACAGAGCAGAATATAGTGAATTAACAAACAGTTCATAAACTGGATATCAGATAAACGGCAGACATGATAAAATGAACATGACTAGGTATGATATGAGTATACAGCAGAATCCAGGAGATGAAGGGGATAAACAGAAGAACTGGGAGCCAAAACACTAAACTGAACAGTTAACATAGAACACTGTTCACAAACAGGATAGAAAAATAGGACACTGTTAACACAACATACACACTGGATTTCCCACTCCACTATAGGAGTAGCCATTAATAATAAAGCCAAATAGGCTACTGGCCAGCGGACCCAGTAGGAAATTAGGAAATATAATACATGAAACACTAGACTAGAACTGATTGAGTCTGAATAGACTCCAGAATACCGAACAAGAATATAACATACAGAGCACAGGGTACAAGCAGGACTTAGACACAGAGAACACAGACAGAGCAGAACGAGCAAACATAATCCTAAAACAGACTAATTTAACACAAACTAACATACAAGAAGCATGCTATATAACCATAGCTAAAAACCCAGATAAAAAGACAAGATAAATACAAGGTAAATGCTCAAGCAGACATAGTCAGAATATAGCACACACTGACATAGTAGTATTGCACTCAATAACCAGCCCCAGAATGCAGGAGAGCACTGGCTAAATAACTCCACCCGAGTTCTCATTCGTTCAGAGCATTAACTATTCCCTATCCAGGTAGAATAGCAAACTGCTCTGAACAAACTAGTGTGTGAATACACATCTAAACAGAAAAATACAAAAACAAATAAACGGACATTGCACATATATCTTGCATAATATAAAAATATACCTTCCCTAACCGTCAGCATATTTTCTTAAAAGTTGTCAAGTAATATTCCGGTGCACAAGGACACTTACGCCCCTAATTAGAAAAAATAGAATGGTAGGCTGCTTGTTTCTATGGCGTCCGAAAAAAACATGATGACAATCAGGGATCATATGTGTCTCCTGTAAACAAAAAATAATAAAAAATACCATCACACCTAATAGCATCCAAAATTTCTCTAATATCCCAACTAATTATTAAAAATGTCATCAAATAAAAGGAATCGATGAATAGAATCTAATGGTCCCTCTAAATATCCTACATACTTTGTAAGGGTGGGTTCACACTAAGTTTTGACGATACATATCCGGTTTTTGCCCCGTATCCGGTTTTGTGACCGGACCTAAAACCGTGATATGCAGTTTTAGGTCAGGTCACAAAACCGGATACGGGGCAAAAATGAGCCGAGCGGAGTCACTATCAGACTCTGGTCGGCTCATTCAGATGAATGAGACATGGACCGCATCCGGTGACCGTATCGTCAAAACGTAGTGTGAACCTGCCCTAATAAATACTCAAAATTAAGCAGCTGCAGTTCATCCCTCCTAAAATAACCCTGAAAAATAAGTAATAAAAATCTGACCTTCATTTGTAAATCTGTGTTTCCCAACCAGTGTGCATCCAGCTGTAAAAAAAAAACACAACTCCATGCATGCACAGTCTTTGGCTGTCTGAGCATGCTGGGAGTTGTAGTTTTGCAACAGCTAGATGCACCCTGGTTGGGAAACATTGCATAAAAGGTACCATTTTACTGTTTCGATCATGTTGAATATACATCTGTGTGTGATCAATCCACATCTGCTTACTTACATATCATAGTGTTCTATGCTGGTATCCCTCTGATTCATAGGTTTATTCTATGTATTTTACAGTTTTTACAGTTTCCTACATTTAGCAGAACAGGTTGTTATTTTGAGTTATTACTCTTATGCAGGTACCTCAGAAGGTCAATGTGTCTTCGGTGATGGATGAAGAAATGCTGAATAGAGTCTATGGGACACCTGTCTATCAGGGGCGCCGCAGCACTCTAAAAAAGGGTCCATATCTTCGGTTTGGCTCTCCCCCTGCCAAGACCAAGCCGCAGCGGCCTAAAGTCATGGAGACTGTGAGGGGTAATGAACTTTACACCTTAAAAGGAAAATCAAATGCAAAGCAATTTAAAAATTTTCAAAGAAAATTCTCTTAAAGGGGTACTCCGCTGCTCAGTGTTTGGAACAAGGACAGACGTCACGCCCCCTCCCATAGACTTGAATTGAGGGGGCGGGGCTATGATGTCAAACACTGAGCAGCGGTGTACCCTTTTAAATATAAAATTATCTTGTATATTACAATATATATGCTGTATGTCACATGTCAAAAGTTTTGATATCCTAGTTACCCTTTAAAATGTTGCATGATTTCAAATTTGGGTGGTACGTTTTAAGCCCCAGCTATTTTCCACCCAGTTTGCAGGACGGTTGTGTGAAAAATTGGATTCCTATAATGAATGCATAAAGGGTAATTTGAGGTCTCGGTGCTGAGACCCCCCCCCAGCCAGTCAGTAAATATGAATGGGCGGAAGCAGTTGGCTGAGCACTGTGTCCTGTGTCCGCTCAGCTCTGCTCTTCTCAGAAATAAGCATGAGGGTGTATGGATTTTTAGACCATCTTACACTTACTTTATGTCTGTAGAACCAAGCAGAAATGGATGGCCTAAGCAGTTTTTTTCCAACCAGGGCGCCTCCAGCTGTTGCAAAACTACAACTCCTAGCAGGCATAGGCTATATGCCAAGCAGAGGTGGGCGGAATGAGCATGTTAGGGTCCCATTAGAATTGAGGCCACCTCACGTTTTGATGAAAAAGTGCGCTAAGAGCCTCCGTTTTTTGACCAAGAGTGCTGCTGCATTTTTTTGTATACTTTGTATTTGCCACAGCAGCGTGCACTACATATTAGGGAGTTGTGCTGGCTATTTTTCCCTTTTTTTGCAGCACATTTTAAGCAGCGTGTATTAAGGTGTATTAACTCACACTGGAGCCTTTGGCTGTCTGGTGATGCTGGGAGTTGTAGTTTTGCAACAGCTGGAGGCACCCTGGTTGCATCTCACTGGCCTAAGCGGTCAGCGGCTGTCCGGGCATACTGGGAATTGTAGTTTTGCAACAGCTGGAGGAACCCTGGTTTTGAAATACTGGCCTAAGCAGTCAGCTGACTTATGTCTATTAGTTTTAGTCATTATTGACCTCCCCCGCACAAGGACTATTGCCCTTTAATATTCTCTGTGCTTGCCTACATCAGCAAAGAGATGTCCCAGGTCTGCTGAGTTGGTATCGTGCTCAACAGTATATGACCTGTTTTGGTCACTAACCTTTCAGCACACTATTGTATAAGTCAATTCTACACTATTAAAAACTTTTGAAATCCACCTTGAGAGATCAGCTAACATGGGTCATATTTTATGTTTTTATAGTCAACAATAGGGGGATAGAAAGAGGGAGTTGCAAAAGAAGGCAGAGAGACACATATGAAAGCTACCATATGCCCTAGTAATTCTTCTATTTCACCTCTGTTCTTTATTCACTGCCTACACTGTAATTTACTGCTCATTAATGCCCCCCATGCTAGGGCTGCTCTTCTGTGTGAGTGCAGTGTATGAGACGCATTACAGCTGGGTTTTACCCACTAGCTCTGGGAGCCTACAGAGGGGAAAAATTTGTTTAAAATTCCATATACAGCTTATCATACACATTACTGCTCTATAATGTCCCCCATGCTGCTGCTACTTCTGTGGGTGTGCTATAGAAATATAGTAATGCAGGATCTCCTCTTCTGTGTAAGTGCAGTATGAGACACATAACAGCGAGACTTTACCCACTAGCACTACAGAAATTTAGAGATTGAGCCTACAGATGGAAAAAAAAATGCTAAAGAATGCAATATACAATTCATGTAATGGCCAGAAATTGTGCTACTCCTCATGTACATACACAGGGCAGCTTATCCTAAAATGACAAATATGTTTTAAGGCTTTTAATGGTTTTGATTTTGTAGGTGTCAAGCTTAAGTCTGCTAAGATACAGACCAGTTCCCCTAAAATGGAGAGAGGTCTTATAAAACCCAGATCTCCTGAATTTTCTGTACCAAGGAATTACACGCCTCAGTATGTATTTATTCCAACAAGAGAGGCAGATGCATCGGACGCTCAAATGCAGGGACACCTCATCGAAATGGCTATTCCACTAGGTAAGACGCTTTTGGGATCATTTATGAAATATGAGGACATTCGATCTATAAGCTTTTAGGCCGTGGATTTCATATTGTTTAGATTATTATTGATTTGGTATTTTTCATATAGATGGATTTAACCATTTATAGTAGATATCCACAAGTGTAAATTACCCATAATTGGTTATTAGAGATGAGCGAACTTACAGTAAATTCGATTCGTCACGAACTTCTCGGCTCGGCGGTTGCTGACTACCTTTCCTGCATAAATTAGTTCAGCTTTCCGGTCCTCCGGTGGGCCGGAAAAGGTGGATACAGTCCTAGGAAAGAGTCTCCTAGGACTGTATCCACCTTTTCCAGCCCACCGGAGCACCGGAAAGCTGAACTAATTTATGCAGGAAAAGTCATCAACTGCCGAGCCGAGAAGTTTGTGATGAATCGAATTTACTGTAAGTTCGCTCATCTCTATTGGTTATTCCTGATTCCTGACTTGATCTGCCAAGTGCAGAATTTTCATGCACCGTTCACGAAGGCCCCTGACTGTGAGCAAGATACAAAATGATTCTCTGTGGGATACTAGAAAAGATTGCCTCTGAAAACCCCTTATTGTACATGAGAACTATAGGTGCATTCATATATTTCTGACTTTGGGTGACCCTGTAACATGTGCCTGTCCTTCTACCATATGGATTACGACAGAACTTTAATCTTCAAACGATACAATATTTCCATCTTCAAAGAGAGGAATGTTTTGAGGTTGGCTGTGGACCTTGGTAGGAGCCCCCTCCACGGATCCTCAGCGCTGACATCAGACGAAAGACCGCAAGATCCATCCCACCCTAGCTGGTTTATTCACAAATCCCTTAGTGTTTATATAGCTGGTCTCTTCCATGTTCAATCATTCAAGAAGAATATATGGCTTATTATTGGTTGTTATGTCATTTTCCTAGTTATCATTTCAAGCTGGGCTAATAACAAACCTTTTGGAGCCACTTTCCCAACTTTAGGGAACATTCTTTTTATAATAACATGTGTTTTCCAACAATCTCCAGCTGTTGCAAAACTACAAATCTCAGCATGCCCGGACAGCCAAAGGCTCCAGTGTGTGTTAATACACCTTAAAGGGGTACTCCACTGCTCAGCATTTATAACCAACTGTTTCGAACACTGGAGCCGGCTCCGGGAGCTTGTGATGTCATAGCCCCGCACCCTCATGACGTCACACCCCACCCCCTCGATGCAAGTCTATGGGAGGGGGCGTGACTACCGTCAAGCCCCCTCCCATAGACTTGCATTGAGGGGGTGGGGTGTGACGTCATGAGGAGGCGGGGCTATGGCGTCATGAGTTCACGTCTCCAGCGTTCAGAACAGTTTGTTCCAAACGCTAAGCAGCAGAGTACCCCTTTAAGGGTATGGTACCACAAAGCGCTAATGCAGTGTATTTCACGCTGCTTAAAATGTGCACAACTACCTAATACGTAGTGCACGCTGCTATGGCATATACAAAGTATATAAAAAAATTGCAGTAGCACTCTTGGTCAAAAAACGGAGGCTCTTAGTGCACTTTTTCATCGAAACGTGTACCTCATCCAGCACAGGGAGGGGACCCTAACGAGCTCATTCCGCTCACCTCTGCTTGGCATATAGCCTCTACCTCTGATTGTAAACAGGGAGGGTTCACAGCTAAAGAAAATGTACTGCGAAGCGGGAAATGCGCTGTGTATTCTGCGACACTGACAGCCCTGTGTGCTCAATGAGGTTTGTGTACGGAGCCGCGCATTGCAGCACGCGGCCCACCACCAGACCTCACTAAACACACAGGGCTGCCGCCGGGTCCCCTGTGTGTATGCTCTTTGCAGAATACGGAGTGAATTTCTAGCTGCACAGCACATTTTGCGCAGCGTGAAATACACTGCATACTGCGTAAAATGACAATCACAATCCTATGTGTGAACACAGCCTTAAAAAACATGAGGATGAAACGTGGAGCTTCACTTTAGATGTGTTGGTTTCCTAATTGCGAGACTTGATGGAACATTCTCATTACATGTCATGACATTATTCTATATGTGTGTAGCTGCAAGGTATATAAATTGCAATATCCTTCCTACCACTAGATGTCACTTTTACACAAATTCACATTAAAACACATGCAGAGGATTCTAAACGACTTCTATCACTTGTCAGGTTTTTTAAAGGGGTACTCCACTGCTCAGCGTTTTGAACAAACTGTTCCGAATTCTGGAGCCGGCAACGGGAGCTCGTGGCGTCATACTCAAACTCTCTCACAACATCACGCCCCGCCCCCTCAATGCAAGTCTATGGGAGGGGCGTGACAGCCGTCACGCCCCCTCCCATAGACTTGCATTGAGAGGGCAGGCGTGAAGTCACGAGCTCCCGGCTCCAGCGTTCGGAACTGTTTCAAACTGTTCCAAACGCTGAGCAGCGGAGTACCCCTTTAAGTTTTCATAAAATAATAAATACTGTAATAATATAATTTTATATTATATTTTACTAAATAAATGAATCCATTTAAAATAACTATTTGATTCGTGAAAAAGAAGGAAAAAAGAAACCCCTTCTAATATCAGTCATTTTCTTAAGAAAGACCATGTTCCAGGCATAGAACGTCCTTTATAAGTTTGATAAAGGTGGAAACAAATAAAATAATGACTCTGATATTGACTTGGCAGTGCCCTTTAGTGGCATTATTACAATGGAAACTTCTGAACTACATCTTATGAGCTCCTTTTTTGTTGTGCTTGGCTACATGTTTTTCACATATAACATTTTGGTTTTAGGGAGGCCTCGATTTGATAGGGCTGCCCCATTACCGCACTCTGTAATTCTTGCTGACCCTCAGCCCGTAGTGAATGTTTCTATTCCCCCAATGCCACCAAAGCCTAAGGCAGATGTTGTGAAGCCAAACATTGCTGTAGTGGAGATGAGGTCCGAGAAAAAGGATCCGCCACAGCTTACTGTTCAGGTACTGCCTCCATTCTCTTTTGCATGTGTTTTTGGTGTCTTATCTATGTCTCTATAATATAGTTGATCAAATAATGAAATACATGTCATAATAAACTGAATGCGAAGAAATATTCCAATAAAAATGTAAAACTTCTACTATAATCATCCTAAGGCTATGTTCACATCTACATCTGCTTCCTTTTATTGCAGCGGCTACAATGCTGTGCTGGATCCAAATAGACTTCTGACTGGTCCTGTTGTGTTTTTTTCTTGCTAATTTACCTTTACTTCTGCTCAAGCTCTCTTGTCATTTTTGTCCCTAAACACTGTCTTTTCCATTTTTCATTGGGTTATATTATTTAGTATTTACCTATACATCGTTGTTTTCCAACTTGTGGCTGTCAGAGCATGATGGGAGTTGTAGTTTTGCAACAGCTGGGGTGCCACAGTGGCTCTACATCATATTACTCACCTTTGGGACTACAGACCCAGGTAACAGAAATCACATTTCCTTTATTTGTTCCAGGTGTTACCTTGCGTTGACATAGACAGCATTACCAGCGACAGCCCAGGAACAACGCATAGGACCCCAAGTCCACATCCAACTCATAGGACCCCAAGTCCGGATATACCACCCTGTACACCCAGTCCTGTTAAAACTGATATACAGGTAAGAGTCTAAGAAAATGTTCACTGACAAATTGCACTTATCCTTTAGGGTCCGTACATGGCAAAATGTTTCTGTAAATTTGTGGTGAATTCCCATATTTCGGATTTACCAAACTTTTTCCACTCCTGCTACCTTGAAAGATGAGAAATCAGCTTGGAAAATGCTCTGCAATTCCCTAATATAATGAGCATGATACAGATGTGGAGAGCCTCTGCAGGAGAGATCACAGGGGTCCCCAGCGGCGGGACCCCCGTGACCAGACGTCTTATCCCCTATCCTTTGGATAGGGGATAAGATGTCTAGGGGTGGAGTACTCCTTCAAGGCTGAATTAACATTTTAGATTTGCTGTAGATCTGAAGATTTTTGCAGGTAAAATGCACAATGAATTACAGTACCAGCCAAAAATCAAATCTATGAGCTGTAAAGAAAAAAATGAGGCTCATGCTGAGGCTCTCCACATCTGTATCATGCTCATTATGTTAGGGAATATCCTTTAATATCTCCAAGCTTTGCTATAACCAAGAATTAATTAGCTTATGCAAATACAAGGATTTCACATGTGGATAATGATTGGGATCTTAGGGCTTATTCACACAACAGAATGTCTGCGCTGAGTTTCCACAAGAAAATTACACACGGACTCCGCTTGCAGCAGCTTCCATTGATCTAAATGGGATTCTGCTGCGAAATTCACACTACAGTTACGTATTGGATTCCACTAACAGACTGAACATGTTTAATATTCTGGCAGAATCCGCTGGGGACGTCCCAACACTATGCTGTAGGGAATGGGAGACACTTACTGTCTGTGGCTTTAGTAAGCATCGATTCCAGGGGAGGCTGCTGTAAGTGGAATCCACCCAGAATTTCTTTCTAGAAAATTCTGTAGTGTGAGTGGGGCTTAGGGTGAATTCTGATCTACCATTCTTTCGAGTTCATAGAATAAGTTCTGATGTTGGGAAAGTATTGTGATGTTATGGTAGCGTTGTTTACACAGGCCATCATTGATTCTTCATCGAATCAGTAAGAGAAATCTAAGGCTAGATGTGCCAGCTGAAACAAACCTAGATAAAGCCACTTGTAATTCTTTAGGGGTTAATGGGTTGTGAGGATAGGCCATCATTATAAAAAAACGTCCTGAAGAATCTCTTTACGCCACAACATTTTCATGCGTAATTTTCAGCAAGAATTGCAGTATCCTATTTTCAGCAGTTTTGTTCAGGGTTAGGTATGGAATCTGAGGTTTAATCCCGACAGACTCTTGAATGTGTGAATATGATCTATAGTTGATGACATTGGAGATTGTGGTCATGGTATTTGCGGTGGAGGAGTTGTGTGTAAAGATCATTTTGTTTGCAATTTTGCTAAATGCGTTGATTTAAAAGTTTACTACAGAGTTGTGTGTACAGCTCCTATGCAGACCTATGTATGGTTACAAACTACAAAGTAAAAAAAGGTATATAGGGAGATTTGCCAAGTGCAGTGTTTTCATATGTACTCTGCTGAAAACATCTTATCCCCTATCCAAAGGATAGGATGTTAGATCGCGGGGGTCCCCAACGGCCGGCAGTGGTGGCATCTGGAACACGGAAGCTTTCAGCTTCCGCATTCGTGATGTCATGCTATGCCCCCTTCATTCATGTCTGTGAGAGGGGGCGTGACTTCTAGTACATAGCTGTCATGCCTCCTCCCATAGACATGAATGGAGGGGGCGTGGTGGCTGGCATTACCAGTCATCGGGCACAGAGCGGAGTTCGCTCTGTGAACAGAATGACTGGGGTGCCGCAGCGGAGATTGCTAGTGTCCCTAGTGGCAGTCCCCCCAGATCTATCATCTTATCCTTTGGATAGGGGATAAGATGTTTTCAGCAGCATACCCCTTTAAGGAAAGCGCTCCTCTTTTTCAGTTTGGATTTACAAAGATGTTCACACCTTTTGGTAAATCCAATGGCTCTGTGGCTGCCCGTTGTGCCTGTCTTAGAAATCTACACTAGCCCTTAGAATACTACATCCGCTGGCGCGGTTTAGTAAATGTCCCCATCTATTCACCTTGTCCATTGCCACTACTTGATGTATGTTGGGTAGGTAAGCATGAAGCAGTGGAGAGACAATAGTACTGCACTACACTTGTTTGCAAAGTTTGCTTTTACAATTTTTGGTACATTGGAGCAGTTAATAAAAAAGAGGAAATGGGGAAAATATTAAGCATATTTCAACTTTAAACACAGTTTTATAGTTTATTTAATAACTTAAGATTTAATAACTTGTGGTCAGATTTTATGGTGTGTTTGTTTTGCCTCTTACATGGGTTAGCATGAGTGGTGGTTGAGCATGCTCACTGCCTACAATTCACTTTCAGGGACTAGGGACCACTATTCTTGTGATCGGTGGAGGTCACCTCCAGTCAGAACACCACTGATCAGATACTTATCACCTATCCTGTCTTGTGATAACCGCATGTAGAACTTTCCATGTGATCAGTTGTACTGTAAGTATGAGTGAAAAGAGATAGGAAGAAAATATGGATAAAGGGAAGGGGTATGGTTAGGTTAGACAAAAATTCTGTATATTACCATAAGCATTAACATGATTTTGTTGCAGGAATTTGTTGAGGCTGTTTTAAAGACCACAGCTATTTCTGCTGTTCTTTGACTAACAATTATTTTCCCTGACGCCTCCTGACTGAACATAATAACATTTTAATAATGGGAGCTGGGTGGCTGCCAGACATATCTCTGAGGATTAGATTAAAATCTAGTTGTTTCGATCCATGCACATTCTGTGTTGTCAACTTAAAGGGGTTTTCTGGGATTTCTGGAAAAATGGGGTAAGAGCTCCCTTTAAAGGGGTACTCTGCTGCTCAGTGTCTGGAACAAACTGTTCCAAACGCTGGAGCCGGCGCCGGGAGCTCGTGATGTCATAGCTCCGCCCCCTCATGACATCATATCCCGCCCCCTCAATCCAAGTCTGTGGGAGGTTTGTTCCAAACGCTGAGCAGCAGAGTACCCCTTTAAGGGTCTATTCACTTGTACAGTGTTCTGTGCAGGTGTTCAGCCATTCAGTTTACATTGAAATATGCTGCAGAAAGTCCTGCGCATCAAATCTGCGCAGAATATTGTACGTGTGAATACACCTTAAATGGGCACTGTCAGATACAAATACTTTTGATGTGTTGTAAAGCCTGCAAAACCAACAGGTTTTGCAATAGCTTTCATTAGAAAACAACTGCCCCCCTGCCTGCTTGGACACATACTAGTCCTGCTGTGTCCATGCATCATCACCTATTTCATGGACACACTTCCTTGATTGACAACTGTGAGCGCAGGGCTTATGTCCCGCTACTGTCAGTGAGGACAAGCTGGGAGTTGTAGTTTTGCTAATGTTAGGGGAGATGTGAGCAGACAGCATACTGAGGGAGGGGGCGGAGACCTGCACAGTGAGGCCATGCCCCCTCCCTTTGAGCGGAATTCAGACTAGTGAGCTAAATTAAAAGTGTAATAAAAAAATAAATAAAGGTTCTAGACACACAAAAATGATGGCTATGATTTTTTCCTCTTACTGCCCCTGTGGTGTCTTTTTGTTCAGTGAGGTGTGCCTCGGGGCTTCCGGTGATTTTGTTTCCGCAGTTCTACGGCAGTTGAGCACTTCTGTTCTGACATGGGGCCTGCTGGGGTTTCGATCTGGGGTGGCTCAGGCACCTACTCGTCACTGTCTGGAATGGCTCTCAACGCATCTTGTAATTTTTGCCCAGCTCCAACGTACAGGATTCCGATCCCTCTTGGAACACAAGGTTGCTCCTCCAGACAGTGTTGGCTTGCCGTTGGGGGCCTGGGGGCTCTGTCCTCCCGGTACTTTTTCCGTGGCTGTTATGCAGCATTTCCCTGCTCCTCCTGCGCTTGGCGCGCTTTCCCATTCCCCTTCCACAGGGGGTATGGGGATCTGGATGCTTGGCATGGGTCTTTACTTGAGTTTCCCTCGCGACCACCCTTGTTTTCCCTCCTTTGGGGGGACTATTTTGTTGATTTTTTTTCTGCTGCCAAGATGTTGTCGTCTCGCGGTTCCCACTGTATAGGTGGAGTATCTGGCGGGGCCCTTGTTTTTGCTGCAAGCATTCAACAGAGCTTTTTTCCTGGCTCTTTCTCTGTTTTTTGGTTATCTACTGCTGCTTATGGAGCCTTGGCTCTATCCTCTCTTGGAGAAGTTTGTACAGTCTCCCTGTAAGGGGTATGTTCTTCCTTCCCTTTGTCTGTGTCAGTTGTACTGCACTGACACCAAAGTCTTCTGGAGTGATCCTTCCTGTGCCCAGACCCTGAGAATTCCAGCTGGGTTCTCATTTGTTTCTCCCTCCGTTCCCATTCTGGCGGGAGGTTTCTTTAGTGTGCTCTAGTCCGCTCGGACCACCGGGGTCTAGGACTGGTTGGTCTCCTTGGTTTGCACTCTGTCCTAAGAGGCTGTGGCGTGCCTTATTTTTAGGCGGCTCTTCTGGTTCCTTGGGCCTGGGTGATGGTTCAGGTCTTGGCATGTGTAGTGGTCCAGCCAAGACTCCTCCACGATCCCTTTAGTCAGGGCGGTCTTTCTGTTCTACACTCCTTCACTTCTTCATGGAAGTTTGTCGCCTGGAGAGTTTTAGCAGACGTCTGTTTTTCTTACTCGTCTTCCGGGTGACTCTATGTCTCCAGTTTACTTGTTGGTCTCTTCGGTATCCGAGAGGCCCCGCTTTTCTGGGTGTTTGTCGCTCCTTTCTTCCTCGGGTTCCATGTCCTCCCAAGTTAGAAGGTGTTGAAGTTATCCGCTTACAAGTATGGCTTTCAAGTATGGCTCTCTCGCCTTCTGGGTGATCATGGCGGGCCCCTGGGACAGCGGTTTTTTTCTGGATCTGCAGCTGTTCAGGTCTTTGCGCTCATGCACCGGACCTCTCCAGAGCAGAATTCCATCTTTCCTTTTTTTCCTGTGGTTTCTTGTATCTCTTTGTGACCCGGGTGCCTTGGGTCTCTGTACAGGACGGCCCTTTCCTTGCGTCATAGTCCATCTCCTTGGATGGGAGATCTGCTGGCGGTCAATTTCTGGGCCTAATGTGTCTCCGCCTGGGGAGGCTTGCCAGCAGGCCTTGTGGACATGTGAGTTCAGTCTCGGGACTGATTTCTTTTCTCTGGTGGTTGTTTTTCCCACCCTAGGGGACTGCTTTGGTACATCCCATCAGTAAGGTGTTCCCCAATGAAGAGCGACCGAGAAAAGGAGATTTTTTTTTTGTACTCACCGTAAAATCTCTTTCTAGTAGCCTTCAGTGGGGGACACCGCACCCACCCATTTCTTCATCTTTTTTTCCGGACTATTCTTTCCTGTTCTTGGGTTGTTTATCCGGGATTCCTTTCTAGGGTCCTTCGGACATATGTCTTTGTTGGCTTCTCCTACTGCTTTGTGACAAAACTGATTACTTCACTGCAGGTGGGCGGGTATATCCTGCCAGGGAGGAGCCGCCTTTTTTTCCTAGTGTCAGCGCCTCCTAGTGGCAAGAGCATATACCCCCATCAGTAAGGTGTCCCTCAATGAAGGCTATGAGAAAGAGATTTTACGGTGAGTACAAAAAAAAAATCTCCTTATTTACAATATTCTAATTCAGTAAATGTAAATAAAATTATGTCAATTTGGCATAAGTGCCCAGAGGATGTTTTCCTGTGCATGCAATTGTTCCAATTTTCTAAACCATTCGTCCAAAACATCCCTGACAACCCCTTTAAAGCTATTTAAGTAATAAATATGGATTTTTATTGCATTGAAATGTAAATCTCATACCATGTACAACACCATGTGTCATGCAGTGCAACAGGGCTATGCGCAATAGGGTTAGTTTATGAATAGAGAGCTATAAAAGTATTTAAAATAGCATATGATGCATATAATTCTGGTAGATGCAGTTGTAAAAAAAAAAAAGAATGAGAAACTCCTATGAAATCCATTAGGACTCCCATTACAAGCAGCACAGATGAATTATTCATCTTTTAATCATTCGTAGCACATAACCCACACCCCGTCTGGGAGCGCTCCCTGCTTTATAGGTAATTTATTCATTCTTCATTTGGCTTTGGCAACTTTTCAATAATGTCACCAAACCTTTACATGCGTCTAAGTAATGGAAAACATCTGTGTGAATTGTGATAAAACAAGCTGTTTCCATAACATTAGACAACAGATTAAATTACAGAGCAAGGTTGATTAAAACCCAGGCAGGGAGACGGATCTGCAGTACTTTTTTTGGATAAATAAAGCTGCGGTTGCTGCTCCATTTACAGGTTTCCTTTAAACATTAGTGTTACATGGACGGTTATTTTTGTGTCCTCGTATATGCAGTCGGCCCAATGCAGAATTCCACATTTTGTAAGGCTGAGCTAATGCTCTGTTCTAGGCGTTTATAGCGTTTTTTGAGTCTATAGTGTTCTCTACAAACAGTAGTTGCCTTAGTGTTTACAGATGGTTTTGTCTTCAGTTTTATATTACTGCTATGCCTTGAGCTGGCCCTGGCTTATTAACATGTATAATGTACAAGTGATTTCAATAGAGGGGAACAAGCAGCTACCAGACACCTCCAGGTTTTACCGATTCCCGGTGAAAACAAAGGAACAGAAAAGATGAAATAAAAAACTGGAAGAAAAAACAAAGTTGTTACGTCTTCTATCATCTCTGTAAACTTTATACTGTCAGCAGATCCAAAGATGGAAGGATGCTCCAACCATAATCTAAAACCTATTGCCCAGATTTATCAAACTGTGTGAGAGAAAAAGTAGAGTGGTTTTCCCACAGCAACCAATCACAGCTCAGCTAACGAGCTGAGGTAAAGTGAAAGCTGAATTGTGATTGGTTGCTGTGGGGAAATCACTCCACTTTTTCTCTCACAGTGTTTCTGGGTTCCTGCGTTTCGCATCTGGGCCTATGACCTATAAAAAGGAAGCAGAACTTGTTAGTTACTTCAAGAACTTATCATTTATTTTCACATTAGTTTTAGCTTCTTAGAGGAACCTTTCTCATCCATTGAGAAACTAAAGCGTTGCCTTAACCGATGAGTGAATAAACGACAAGTTCTTAAAGTAACGGAGTGCTGCTTCCTTTTTGCTTTTTTTTTTCTATTTTCTTGGAAGTCTCTTGTAGCTTTTTACTGGCATTTCATTGACCAGTGTTAAAGGGGTACTCCGGTGGAAAACTTTATTTATTTATTTATTTATTTATTTATTTTTTTAAATGAACTGGTGCCAGAAAGTTAAACAGATTTGTAAATTACTTCTATTAAAAAAATCTTAATCCTTTTGGTACTTTTTAGCAGCTGTATGCTACAGAGGAAATTCTTTACTTTTTGAATTTATTTTTTGTCTTGTCCACAGTGCTCTCTGCTGACACCTCTGTCCGCGCCAGGAACTATCCAGAGCAGCATAGGTTTGCTATGGGGATTTTCTCTTGCTCTGGACAGTTCCTGATACGGGCATCAGGTGTCAGCAGAGAGCACTGTGGACAACACAAAAAATAAATTAAAAAAATAAAGATTTTCTTCTAAAAAGTACTGAAAGGATTAAAAAATGTTAATAGAAGTAATTTACAAATCATATAAGGAAAGCAGGTAGATGCCAGCGATTAAGAAACTTCACCTTTATTGGAACCACGTAAAATCATCGACATGGAGAGAATTCAGTAAGACAGACATTTAAAATTCCAGGAGTCGGCGCCAAGCATGACGCGTTTCAGGTCATGTGACCTTTCAGCTTGGCATCATGCTTGGCGCTGACTCCTGGAATTTTAAATGTCTGTCTTACTGAATTCTCTCCATGTCAATGATTTTATGTGGTTCCAATAAAGGTGAAGTTTCTTAATCGCTGGAATCTACCTGCTTTCCTTATATCTTTGGAGGATCATATTGCCGTGCGGTGGCCCGGTGAGCTGACTATCTTCCTACTTTAATTTACAAATCTGTTTAACTTTCTGGCACCAGTTGATTTAAAAAAAAAAAAAAGTTTTCGACCGGAGTACCCCTTTAAATGGGTTATCCAGGAATTTTTTTTTTTTTTTTTTTTAGATATCAACTGGCTCCAGAAAGTTAACAGATTTGTAAATTACTTCTATTAAAAAAATCTTAATCCTTTCAGTACTTATGAGCTGCTGAAGTTGAGTTGTTCTTTTCTGTCCAAGTGCTCTCTGATGACACGTGTCTCGGTAACCGCCCAGTTTAGAAGCAAATCCCCATAGCAAACCTGTCAGCAAACCTGTCAGAGATGTCAGCAGAGAGCACTGTTGCCAGACAGAAAACAGCAACTCAACTTCAGCAGCTAAAAATTATTGGAAGAATTAAGATTTTTTAATAGAAGTCATTTACTAATCTGTTTAACTTTCTGGAGCCAGTTGATATAAGAAAAAAAGTTTTTCCCTGGAATACCCCTTTAAGTTCAGAATAGGGATGAATTCTATATTTTATTACCCAAAACTACACAAATGTCCCTCACCAGCTTCGGAAGGGATTCTCTATACGGCAGTAATTGATTGCTTAGATCAGTTTTCCCAACCAGCGTTCCCCCAGCTATTGCAGAACTACAACTTCCAGCATGTCCAATAACCACTATCTAGGACAGTGTTTTTGCAACATGGGTGCTTCCAGCTGTTGCAAAACTACAACTGCCAGCATGCCCGGACAGCCAAAGGCTGTCCGGGCATGCTGGCAGTTGTAGTTTTGCAACAGCTGGAAGCACCCATGTTGCAAAAACACTGTGTTAGTTAGTGGTTATGGGAGTTGAGATGGGTAGGACGGGAGCAATAGAAGGGAAAGGGACCCAGATTTACTGTTGTAAGTTTTTCCTATATGTACCATAATTTTAGCCCACTTTTTTATTTTCACCTTATTTACTAATTTGGCGTACTGATAAAAAATTTGTTTAAATAAGCCATCAATGTATAAACATTATAATATTTGGTAGAATTTTAAATAATAAAAGCTTCCTTTTGGAATAAGAAATCTATGAAACAAAAATGGTGGAAATTCTTTGGTGATGGGGACACAGTTAATAATAAATCTTTTGGGTTTTGACAAAAAAAACCTGGGGATATGCCCACTTTATCAGTTTGAAAATGCTATTTATAGGGTTGCAAAGTGTCGCAATAAGCTAACATTTAGGTGAATGGAATCATGCACCACTGTTGTGTCGCGAAAGCTTTCATTTAAAGGGAAACTGACATCCGGTTCACCTACACTAAACCCATTACACGGGGTTATAGTGCTGGTGAACCGCATTACAGCGCAGTATCACTTACCCGGAACCGGGTATTCGCTCAATGGAGGCTAATACAACGGGTATCTCTGTAATCGGACCGTGGATCCGGGTAAGTTATACCTCGTTGTAATCCGGTTCACCGCGCTGTAACCCGCTATAACAATAAGTTCACACGTGTTCGATACGCTGCAGATTTGTTGCAGATTTTGACTTCCCTATGGTTTATTGGGAAAATCGAAAACAAATCTACGGCGTATCTGCCACATGTGAACGTGCCCATAATCTACTGGGTTTTACTGTTGATTTACTGTTTGAATTTCCTTTCTGCCTGACCACAGTGCTCTCTGCTGACACCTCTGTCCACGTCAGGAACTGTCCAGAACTAAAAAGGTTTGCTCCTGCTCTGGACAGTTCCTGACATGGACAGAGGTGTCAGCAGAGAGCACTGTGGTCAGACAGAAAGGAAATTAAAAAAGAAAAGAACTTCCTGTGTATTATACAGCAGCTGATAAGTACTGGAAGGATTGGGATTTTTTAATAGAAGTAATTTACAAATCTGTTTAACTTTCTGGTACCAGTTGATTTTAAAGGAAAAGGTTTTCCAGTAGAGTACCCCTTTAAAGGCAGCATGTGTGATAAGTGTCCGGCGCTGCTTATCTCCCAAGGAAACAAAAGGATTGGGTGGAAAAAGAGTAAATAAAATGATTACAATTACATAATCATTGATTTGTATTAAGGTCTCTTTTCCTTTCTTGTTAATATGTGGTCCATTTTTCTTTTCTGTTAAATTAACATCTAAATTGTTTTCTGTTATAATTTTTTTTTTTTTTGTATTTGTTTTTAGATGCCAGAAAGTGTCGAAACAGAAGAAGAAATCCTAGCATTTCCCGGCACAACCTTAGAAGAGACCGACATCACTCCAGTAAATGTTCACATATAGTTTGTATAAATCCTTTAGACTGTGTTCACACATTGAGGCTAATAAGCGGTACCGCAGCTAATTACCGCATGCATTTTTGTGCCGCAAATAAGCAAAATTGCTGTATTATGCAAATTGCAGTAAAACGCATAATTTTTTCAGCGATTTCAGTCATTTGTGGAAAAACTCGGCAAAAACATGTGATAATTTTTTGCCGAGTTCTACTGTACTACTTATTAGCTGCAACATGTGAACAGATTGTGTGCATACCTTTTAGAATATAACATCATGCAACTTACTACGTACCATTCTCAATGATAGCAAACATTGTATTACGACTATGGAATTTCTTTCTAGGATGATCAGGTAGAAGAAGTCCCAGAGCCTTTATTGGAGCTCAATGGCTTTGGGGATACAAATCCTCCTCAGCATGGTGGCATACCGTTCCCTCTTCCGGCTCCTGCACTACAGACAAATGCTGATATTCTTGATGGAATCGCTACAAGTAGAGAGACTCTGGTGAACAGATTGGTCAGCCGGTAAGACTTTATTACTTTTCTTCGTGTTTGTGTAACTTTTCTTCACAACACTGGGTCTGACTTGTTGTTCTTTTAAACCCCACATCATATTCATGGCTACAAGAGAGGCTACAACACCGGTACACACACGCCCCAATATTAAAGGAGATGTCCGGTGCTCACTTTTCTTATTTTATCCGTTCCGGGCTGAAAAATAAAAGAAAACAAATTTTCTCTTACCTGCCTAGGCTCCCCCGGTACTTCAGTACAGGTGTTCGGTCCCCGGGCTGTATTCTTCTTACTTTTTGTTAGCCCGACACCTCACACGGAGCTTCAATCTATCACCGGCCGCAGCGATGTCCCGCCTCGTCCAGTGATAGGCTGAAGCTCCGTGTGACTTGCCGGGCTAACAGGAAGTAAGAAGAATACAGCCCGGGGACCGAACGCCTGTACCGGAGCACCGGGGGAGCGTAGGCAGACAAGAGAAAGCTTATTTTCTTTTTTTTTTTGCAGCCCGGAACGGATACAATAAGAAAAGTGAGCACCGGACATGTCCTTTAAGAAAATACAAATAAGCAGGAGTGCTTCCTTGTGAAGAATCCTGGTGGTGAGCGTGACAGTAAGAGAGTGACAAAAACGTACTCACCTGGGGCAGTTGTGCAGAATCCAGGCACAATGCTGACACGGGCAAGATGAATGAATAAACCTAGAGCTACAGCTGCAGCGGCTTCCCACACTGGATCACTGGCGTGTGTAGTATGCGGCAAGCGGAGACAGAAATGGAAGTTCGCGTCACGTTGATGGAGACTTCGTAAAAGGAGGAAGAATTCGGTAAGTTTCAAACATTTATTGCAACACACGCAACGCGTTTCTCGGTATTAACCAACCTTTCATCAGGCGTCACGCCTGATGAAAGGGTTGTTAATACCCAGAAATGCGTTGCGTGTGGTGCAATAAATGTTTGAAACTTACCGAATTCTTCCTCCTTTTACGAAGTCTCCATCAGCGTGACGCCAAGCTTCCATTTCTGTCTCCGTTTCCCGCATTCCAATATTAAGAAGTCACCTCCCAGTGTTTCATATAATGCCACCTTTCGCTCTACATGTTCACCACTGTTGCGTAATGTATGGCTGCTTCATGGTTTGTGTAGAGAGGGGACCGCAGATCCTAAAGAGAAGGGGTTAGGATATTCCACTGAATATGCTATTATTTACATTTAATGTGTAATTTCTTTTTATTTCCCTAAGGGTGGAGTTGGAAATCTTTGACAGAATTATCAGTGAAATGCATTCAGGAAGAGAGGACGTCATCCCTCATGTCACCCTATCCAGCAACGAGAACAGTGATTCAGTGTCTACTGAGAGTGGTACGTTGATCGCTCTGTGTGTTTTAGCTCATCGTATTTACATTGCATTTTGCTTGTATGCGGTGGCGTTTTTATACCAGGCTTTAACATAACTATAAACTGGCAATTCAGGCTAGGTTTACACTGCTTTAGTGCTCCCCTTAAGGCTAGGTTCACACTGCTGAATTTCACTTTGAAATTGCAGACAGAAATTCTGCCTACTAAAATGTACATGCGAGTTAATGGGTTTGGTCAATTAATCTACCAAACTTTTGCAAGCAGACATGCAGAATTTCAGTAGCGTGAACTAGGGGTGTGAATCGCCAAGAATTTGGCGATTCGATTCGAATCGCGATACCAGTGTGGCGATTCGATATATCCCGATATATCGCGATACCGTCTAGGTGACGATACATCGCGATATATCCCGATACATCGCCCACCTGGGAGCATTCATAGATCCCAATAGACGCCGCTGTCAGCTTTGACAGCGGCGATCTAGTACTCCGGTGCTCACTTTTCTCATGTTATCCCGTCCGGGCTGCAAAATAAAAGAAAACGCACTTTATCTTACCTGCCAACGAGCCCCCGGAGCTCCGGTACAGGTGTTCAGTCCCCAGGCTGTATTCTTCTTACTTCCTTTTAGCCCGGCACGTCACACGGAGCTTCAGCCTATCACCAGCAGAGGCGGGACATCGCTGCGGCCAGTGATAGGCTGAAGCTCCGTGTGACGTGTCGGGCTAACAGGAAGTAAGAAGAATACAGCCCGGGGACCGAACACCTGTACCGGAGCTCCGGGGGCTCGTTGGCAGGTAAGATAAAGTGCGTTTTCTTTTATTTTGCAGCCCGGACGGGATAACATGAGAAAAGTGTGCACCGGAGTACTCCTTTAATAGCCAGCCGCGGCGATCGCCACATGCTGGCTATTAGCGGCGGCCCCCGGCTACTGAAATCAGCCGGGGGGGTCGCATAGTACGGAGCGGGCACGAGTCGGAGCCCGCTCCATACACCCAGAGCGACGCCGTGTCAGATCCGGCCTGCCCGGCTCCACAAATGTGGAACTTTTATCTCCTGATGCCCAGGACATGCTGTTCCGGGCGTCAGGAGATAAAAATTCCACATCCCTAAAAGAATCGATTCAAAAATATTTTGAATCGATTCAGTATCGGCTAATGAAAAAATCGCGATTATCGCGAGAATCGATTTTTTTCTTACATCCCTAGTGTGAACCTAGCCTTAGTTGTATGAAAGCAGGATGCCATCATTAACTGTTAGCGGGAACAGTGATTTCAATGGCTGAACTGAGTCACCTAGTGACTCCATTTTGGTCATATGCGCTAATTTAAACAGACTCAAAAGCGAAGCAGTCAATGGGGTCTGCTGTGTACATTGGCGTACATTTTCGTCGGGATGCCAATGGATACAACTTACAGATCCAATAATGTACTGTAACTCTAGCCTAATATTGAACATTTTGCAAGTGTGTCAAGGAAATGCAGGGTTAAATGTCCTTTAAATTCCTAGATGGGAAATGCTTAGAGCTGGGTATACATGTTAAGATATAGCTACTCCACTCCATTTGGCCATCAACACTGATGCCAAGCCTGAAGCTAATTCTAAAAGGGAACCTGCCCTTTGTTTCACTCTGGCCTAACAATGGTTAACATGGAACTCTGACAGGCTCCTTTATTACACAAAGATCCACACTGAAGTATTTTGAGGAATCAAAGTTAAAATATTGGCTTGAAACAGGGCTCTGAGTCACTGGAAACTCCTCCACATCTTCTACCCTCCCTGCCTGCCTGGATTGATAAATTACTTATTATTTAGGTATAGGGAGAAATCTATCAATCCAGGCCGGTAGGGTGGGGAGAAGCCGCAAGGGACCGCCCCAGTGACTCAGAGCCCTGTTCCTGGCCGGGTTTATAACTAGAATTACTGTGAAATGCTCAGTGGATCATACATCTTTGGGATAAGAGAACCTGTCAGTATTTCCTGGTGCCTGTGATTATTGCAATGTGAAACTGATGACCGATTCCCTTTAAGTCATATGTCTGTTCACATGTTGTTTTCATGTTGTGTTTTTGTGCCAAATATTTTTACATCTTGGCACAAATACGTCAGTTTTGCAGTGATTTTGCAAACTTTTAGCAGAAACCAAGAAGTGAGTAAACCACAGGAAATATAGGAAGGTAGAAAGATGTCCCACCTAAACTATACCTGAAAAACTCAACTGGTGAATTCCAACTTGTGACTCTCCTGCTGCTAAAAAACGTCTACTTCCAACATTCCCTGATACCCTGGAGCTTTAACTTGACCGTCACTTGCATGACACTAAGTAAAACCTTTAAAAAGTAATGTTAGTGTTGAATGATCACATTTTCTGTCATTTGTAAAGCTTTTGATATGTTGTCCAGGCATGACGATAGTTAAGATTGCATCAGGTCTCCGAGTTATAGCTGTCTGAAGCAAGCGGCAGTGCGCGCCTTACTTTCCTACTGTCAGTCAAATCCAACTCTTTCACTGTATTACTCTATGGGGTGAAAGAGTCGGATCAGGCAGGCAGTTGGGGAGTGAAGCGCATTGCTACGCCCTTTAGCTGGCTTATTACTCACAATTACAGCTAGTTTTAGGGCTGACACCTGGTGCGATCTAAACTAAGGATGCAGCTAACGATTATTTTAATAATCTATTCGCTGTTGATTATTTAATCTATTCGCTGTCGATTAAACGTAAAAAAAAAGGCTAAAATGCCAAAAAGGGGGTTTAGCTGATTTAACTTGAAAAATTATGTACAATGGCCCCATTTAAAACAGTTTCTAGGCAATTTTGGACTTATTTATTCTATGGTTTATTTATTTTTTTTTTTTTCCCGCTTCTTAGTATACAATAAGATATGGGGGACTACTTTTTATTGGAGGAGGGGTTTGTTTACATTTTAATAAAACTTTTTTTTTTCTTTATACTTTTTATATAGCAATCATTAGATTTGTTTGTACACTCCTATACACATTAGTGTATGTGCAGACTTCAGAGTGTAGCACACACACACGCTGCTATACACATGGGGGTATGTGCAGAGCATTGCACCCTAGTGTCTGTAGAAGACGCATATACATGTGTAGCAGTGTGCAAAGGCCTGGGTCACTGTTGCAGCTTGAGCAGGGTGCATTATACAGCAGGCTAAATAACCTACTGGCAGCAGGGGATTTTACTACAATGATCTAAATGAGGTCCTCCAGGGCAGGCTGAGGCTCCAGAAAACGACAGAGGCACGAAGTGTGTGCATGGTGTAGGAGAAGTCTACAGCTCCCCTGATTGGTGATCTTAGAGGCTGGGACTGGGGGTCAGTGGTCAGGTACTGTTGACTTAAAGGAGTACCCCGGTGCACACTCTTTTCATTTTATCCCGTCCGGGCTGCAAAATAAAAGAGAACACTTTCTCTTACCTGCCAACGAGCCCCCGGAGCTCCGGTACACTCCGGTACAGGTGTTCGGTCCCCGGGCTGGATTCTTCTTACTTCCTGTTAGCCCGGCACGTCACACGGAGCTTCACTGGCCGAGGCGGGACATCACTGCGGCCGGTGATAGCCTGAAGCTCCGTGTGACGTGCCGGGCTAACAGGAAGTAAGAAGTATACAGCCTGGGGACTGAACACCTGTACCGGAGTGTACCGGAGCTCCGGGGGCTCGTTGGCAGGTAAGAGAAAGTGTGTTTTCTTTTATTTTGCAGCCCGGACGGGATAAAATGAAAAAAGTGCGCGCCGGAGTACTCCTTTAAAGAGGCTCCGGCAGTGTGGGATTTGCGGGACCTGCAGACATAGAGCCTGACCGCCCGCACCAGCCTCATGACTTCCGGCGCATTCCCTTTGCAACAAATCGATTATTCGATAACTGGATTCGTTGACAATGCATCACGTTATCGAATATTGTCCATAAAATTGAACAATCGTTGTTAATCTAAACTTTTGACATCCCTTAACATCGTATCAAAAGTTTTTCTAAACACAAATGCTTTAAAGGGGTACTCCTGTGAAAAGCAATTTTTTTTAAACAACAGGTGCCAGAAAGATAAACAGATTTGTAAATTACTTCTACTTAAAAATCTTAACCCTTCCAGTACTTATCAGCTGCGCTAAACTACTTTAATTTCTTTTCTGTCTGACCACAGTGCTCTCTGCTGACACCTCTGTCCATTTTGGGAACTGACCAGAGCAGGAGAGCTTTGCTATGGGGATTTGCTCCTGCTCTGGACAGTTCCTGAGACAGACAAAGGTGTCAGCAGAGATCACTGTGGTAAGACAGAAAAGACATTTAAGTAGTATACAGCAGATGATAAGTACTGGAAGGATTAAGATTTTTAAATAGAAGTAATTTACAAATCTGTTTAAAGTTATGGCACCAGTTGATTTAAAAAAAAAAAAAAAAAAAAAAAGTTTTCCACTGGAGTACCCCCATAAGACTTTCCTTGGAGTTTACCTTATTGTGCCAGTTGCTTCACATTCATGTAAGGTAGTTTACTGATACCTTGAGACTAAGGCTAAGTTCACGCTGCGTTAGTGCTCCTGTTAGTCGTATCAGTTGCCATACTGCCAAAACTAGGATGCCAGCGTAATGTGTAAACTGGGGCAGTGGAATTTCACCTAGTGACTACATTCAAGAAATAAGCGCTATTTTAAGCAGACCTGCAGACCTAAAAGCTCTACAGAAAATAGAGCACTAAGTAACTCACTTCGCCCATCAAAATCAGTGGGGTCTGCTGCTCCTGCTAACAATGTACCTCGGCATCCTGTTTTTGGTAGGATCCTGACGAAATGACTAGGGGGGGCACTAGCGCAGTGTGAACCTAGCCTTATGACACCCCTTTTTCGTTGTAGTAGATGCAGCTGGAGGTGAAGGCTTGCAGTTTCTCTTTGATGGTGTCCCTGTAGAATCCAGCCTGATTCGCCAGTATGTTGAAGAAGCCCTGGCAAAGGCTGTTGCCAAAATACTGGCAGAAAGAAGGACTCAACGCATCCCACCTTCTCCACCAGCGCAGACTGTGGCTCAGGTACATAAAAATGAGGCTGTACATGAAAACTCATTATTTTATAAATTATATGACTATGTTGGGTCTCCCCTGATTGGTAAATAGGCTGTGCAGTGGGCTATGAAACTTATTTTAAGAACTGTTGTGGAAATTTATCATGTGTAGAGTAAAAGTTGACCAGCTGCGCATAGCAGCCAATCAGAACACTTATTTTTTTGCATAGGTCTTTTAAAAAATTAAAGAAGCGATCTGATTGCTATTGGAAGCTGCTCAACGTGTCCTCTGCGCAGGTTTTGATAAATCCTCCAATGTGCTTTCTGCATGTCTAGTGCAATGGTCTACTCCGCTGAAACGGGTACTCCGCTGCTCAGCGTTTTGGAACAAACTGTTCCGAACGCTTGCGCCGGGAGCTCGTGACGTCATAGCCCCACCCCCTCATGACTTGACGTCTCCACCCCCTCAATGCAAGTCTATGGGAGGGGGCGTGGCACCCGCCACGCCCCCTCCCATAGACTTGCATTGAGGGGGCATGGCATGAAGTCACAAGGGGCAGGGCTATGACGTCACGAGCTCCCGGCACCAGCTCCAGTGTTCGGAACAGTTTGTTCCAAACACTGAGCAGCGGAGTACCCCTTTAATCCTATATGTCAGGGAGAAGAATATGATGTAACGCAATGTTTTTCTGTCTTCAGCCGACACCTGTTGAGGTTACTCCAGTTCCAACACCTGAGTGCACTCCACCATCGTCTCCTCTCCCTCCTCCAAGAGAGACGGCTATAGTGAAAACACCTGAACTTTCTCCCCAGACTTCATTGGAAGAACCTGAACTTCAACAAGATGCAGGTTAGTTTTAG
The DNA here is from genome assembly GCF_029499605.1 of Hyla sarda. Classification (NCBI taxonomy): domain Eukaryota; kingdom Metazoa; phylum Chordata; class Amphibia; order Anura; family Hylidae; genus Hyla; species Hyla sarda. Next base: position 37,193,986 of record NC_079199.1, on the reverse strand, counting down.
GGCTGCAGCGACATGTACGCTACTGTAAATGAGGCAGAAATTCTGTATGGAAAATCCACAGCAGATCCGCTACTTGTTGCCACACCATTAGGATGCAGCAGTATGTTAGGAATCACACAAGGCGACATAAAGGTCATGGAGTTTTTGTTTATGGTAGACATTATGTTCAGCCATTACTTCATTATATTTGTTTCTGAGAAAAGCCAGTGGCCGCCAATGAGGCTACTAGTACAGCATCTATTCATCTTTCCCATACAGTGAATGTGTGACATGGGAGGTTTACCAAGAGTGTAGGTAAGCTAGTGATTACCTATGTGGCTAATGGACGAGTGGCTACATTTGCTATCACCCAGTGTCCCAAGAGCAGATATAATAAAGGTATTTTACACAAGAGGGATACATTGCAGATTTTTTTGCTGAGAGATTGGGGGACAGTGATCAAGATCTGTGCAGAGGAAAAGTTGACAATTGCCCATAGCCAGTACATGTAAAAAAAAGGGGGGCTCTACCACATTAATATTTAAACAGGTGCTACTTACAGTGAAAGGAATTGAACTACATGCACTATATGAATAGGCTAACACTGAAGAAAGTGCACACCACTATAATAAATAGAATTCTAATATTTTATTGCACATATAATTATCCAAAATGACGCATCTTTAATGCATAATACTAATAACATAGGAGACATTTAAAATTATTAAAATATGCTCACTAGGAGCGTAGCACAACCCTCCCTCAGGAAATGACCCTGTCCTCAATGCCACACTGTACACCTGCTACCAGTATTAGTATAACAATACAATAATTCATATGTAAAATATCATAGAGAGATAGAAGCTTGCACTCACCGCTCCTGTAGACTTTATTTTGCGGACAATCTGTTCCGGCAGGGAGACTTCATTGATGCGGGGTGCTCAGAGGCCTCTGAGCACCCCGCATCAATGAAGTCTCCCTGCTGGAACGGATTGTCCGCAAAATAAAGTCTACAGGAGCGGTGAGTGCAAGCTTCTATCTCTCTCTGATATTTTGAATCTTTGCTATTGCTTTTTTTAGCTTAGTACCCCGCTGTAGCCATTATTCCAGTTACCGGCTGACTGCTCTGTTCATACGGTGATTAGCATACGTGGATGTTGGAAACATTTTACAGTTCGACTGTGCTCTCTGAATTTGTCTTTATTACTTTGTTCTCAATAATTAATATGCCCCTATGCCCATATCATAGCAATATCCACTCTATAAATGAATAATACAAATAACACATTACATAAATACAATAAATAAGATGCTTAGGCAAGAGACAAAGATGGAAATCCGAACTGGTGAAAATAATTGTGGTATGCAATGGATGGGGTCACGTCAATGTTCCGGACCCTGGGGAGTGGAGTAACCCTTTAAATGTCTCCTATGTTATTAGTGGTATGCATTTAAGATGTGTTCTTTTGGACAATTATATGTGCAATACAATATTAGAATTGTATTTATTATAGTGGTGTGCACTTTCTTCAGTTTTAGCCTATTCTTGTAGAGCATGTAGTTGCCAATAGCAACCAATCAGATCGCTTCTTTCATTTTTTCAAAATAAAAGAAGGAATCTGATTGGTTGCCTTGGACAACTAGTCAACTTTTCCTCTGCACAGGTTTTGCTAAATCTCCCCCCATTGTGTACAGAAGATTTGCAATTTGTGATCAACCCTCACATGATCTAAGATGTATGTAAAGGCAGGTTTATACTACTTTAGTGCACCCTTTAGTAGTATCTGTCAACATCCTGCTAAAAATGGGATGCTGACGTGTCCTCTTCACGGGATTTTACCTGTGGACTGGTAAAATCAGCAGCAGGTTATAGTACCAGTGGATTAGATTATAAATGGTAAGTACTTTATACAAATCTCATCCATCTCATCCGTGAAATCTGCAGTAGAGTCTTCATGTCATAGTTGCTCATTTTGCTGTTGATTCACAACAAGATCCAAGGTGGAAAATTACCACGTTCTGTAAACTTATACAGGTATATATATATATATATATATATATATATATATATATATATATATATAAAAATAAAATTGTAATTGTATTTTAATATTCCTTTTTAGGACAGATGGTTCCATTAACCCAGGTAGTCACCCCCACAATGACACCAGTAGCTTCTCCTACCAGAGTGAATACACCAACATCTCTTATATCAGAAGATAATGTAAAACAATCTTCCATAAAAAGTGCTAATGCATGGAACAGTACAGAGCTGCCATTGGAAGAAGAGAACCCACACTCCCTTAAAGAAGCTGTTCAATACAAAGATGCTGTGTGAGTAATATATTAAATGAAGCAAACTAGTGAAAAGAGCAGAGGTGCTCACTGTCTAATGGTTTAAAAATCCTTAATATTGAAGCAGAGTGCACATGAAAAACGTACACAGCTGTTAAATGATCAAGTAAGTTAAAGGGTTACTCCGCCGGAAAACATCTTATCCCCTATTCAAAGGATAAAATGTCTAATCATGAGGGTCCCGCATCTTGGGCCCCCTGCTATCTCCATGCCAGCAGCGGCGGCATCCGGAACACAGAAGCTTGGAGCTTATGTGTTCGTGTCGCCACGACCCCTCCATTCATGTGTATGGGAGGGGGCGTGATGGCTTTCACATAGCCGTCACGCCTCCTCCCATAGACATGAGTGGAGGGGGCGTGATGGCTTTCGCATAGCCGTCACGCCCCCTCCCATAGACATGAGTGGAGGGGGCGTGGCCGCTGTAGTCGCCAGTCATCCGGCAGGGAGTTCGCTCCGTGCACCAGATGACAGGTGTGCCCGGGGGATAGGGGATAAGATGTTTTCCAGCGGCGTACCCCTTTATAGCTGCTTTGCTTGGATACAACCACAGTGGTCTGAAGAATCATGGTTGTATCCACTTGAATCCGCTGTAACCAACTTACTTGCTTGATCCTATACATACATTTTTTTTTTTTTTGCACTATACCATTAAACTGTGAGTATCACTGTTCTCTTCATTGGTTTGCTTTATGGCTGTGTTTTCCTAGCAGTGTTTCTCCAGCAGTTGCAAAACTACAACTCCCGGCATGCCCGGACAGCTTTTGGTTGTCCGGGCATGCTGGGAGTTGTAGTTTTGCAACCACACACTGCTTTATGAACTGGAGTTGTGCGGGTGCTTTTTTTTATTTTTATTGCTGTTGGAGCATATTAAATGAATACGCTGGACTGTGGCCATACCGTAGGACATCAGACAGAGACCGAATTCAATTATTGGTTCACAACGTTATTATACATGCTTGCACACTTAAAAGTATGCGTTTTATTAGTACATTATTTTCATTGAACATATTCTACATTGCTACATTCTACCATGCACAGTGGACAGTCAAACGTGGTCATACTTTAGGGCTCCGTTTCATAGAACTTACATGGATGGATCTCGATTCCTTTGTGCTGTAAGGAAAGAGCAGTGTCCATTGAGGCGTATTCTTTGGCCTGCAGCTCACAATATATTCTGTCATAGAAGACATTGGATTGTAGAAAAGTCTGATCACCTCTTATGGCCATACTATGGTGTTTGGTTATACCACTTGCCTTGTAGGTAAAAATAGAGCATTCTTATATGGGCACTGTCATTTAAAAAAAATCTTGCACATAAAGTAGGAGATTTATCAAAACTTGTGTAGAGGAAGAGGGGTACAGTTGCCCGTAACAACCAATCAAATGGCTCCATTCATTTTTCATAGGCTCTTTTTAAAAATGAAAGAATCTATCTGATTGGTTCCTATGGGTAACTGCACCACTTTTTCTCAACATAGGTTTTAATAAATATGGTTGTGCACATATTCATCTCTGCTGTCTTGTTCTTTAGTTTCCTAGTGTCCTAGAGACATGTCAAGAGTTTTGATCAGTCTGTTCCTGGGTGTTCAGACACCCACAGACAGATAAAATCAGGAGAAGCACTTCGTTTAGCGCATCACTACTCGGTTCCCTGCCTTTTCTGTCTCGCTGTATGGAAATGGAAATTGCAGCAAGCCGACCATTTCTCCCGACTAGGTCTAACAATGGCTAGGGGTCTGAACACTCTAAATTTTCCAATAGGCTGGATGTACACCTTTTATATAGTTGTGAAGGCCAACAGTAATTTTTCCAACCCTCTCATACACATGCACTTTTGATTTGGCCAAGTGTACATGTGTTTACGGTCGTCTGAGGGGAATAAGCTGCTGCCAGACACCCCTGACGGTAGCATATCTTTCATAAGAACAAAGGAATCAAATATGTTGAAATTAAACACGCTCAACACTCCCTTAACCATATATTCTTATGAATATTTACTATTCTATGCATATTGGGGGAAGGGGATTTATTAAAACAGGTTGTTGTGAGCCTGTTTAGCATGATTTCTGGTAGGAATTGTGTCTGCTGTGTGCCATTTTGTTGCACGGGGTCTGGTAACTTAGGGTATTATAACTTTCTGGAGTCAGTAGTAGTTTTGTATATGTGGTTGGAGGTTTTGTGGATTTGTGATGTTTGGAGGCCAGCCGCATCAGCAAAACTTAACTTTTTGAAAAGTCACACATAGTAAATACATTACTACTGCAAAATTCAGCCATATTGTCAACAGCTTTAGAAATCTTCTATATGAAAAGTCGCACACTTTTGACGCAGAAAGTAACTGTGCCAAACCATTGCAAAAAAAAAAAAAGACTTTGTATTTTTTATGTTGCAGTCTATCATAGGGAGGGCTGATGCATTGTTACATAATCCAGGTTTTCACCAGTTTTTATGGCTAAATTGATTAGTTGATATCACAGATGCACACTTCTTTTTATCCATACTTTTGCTCACATTTTACTTTTACGTTTTGGTCCATGTCTTTCTTTTAGGGTAATGACGGTGGCTGAAGAAGAAGACCCAAAGAGCTTAATCTCTGTTACTCCTGAGCCACAGAAACCAATTGTTGTTTCTCCTAAACAAGAAGCGTTGTCACCTGCTCCTTCCACATACAGCTCTTCCACCGAGGAAAGCAGCGTAACCATCACAGAGTCAGACACCACAGACAAACCCCTCTCAGAAGGCGAGGTCCTGTACAGCTATGGACAAATTATTGTTCCAAACGGTAAAGCCATCCATTGAGGATACTGGAATGGATTTTTGTTATTGCATGTATTTTTCAGAATGTGTATTTTCGTTTATATGGGACGCACGTCTGTTTCTCTCTCTGCTGTATGTTGCTAGAACCCCTTTTTTTGGAGGGGGGGGGGATACCAAAATGAATTTTAAAACTTTGCTACCTTTCAAACTAAAGTAAAACCTACTGATCTCAGTAGGATGTGTCCAGATGTAGGTACTTGTCTCCATGCTTCCTATCAGACAGGAGAGAGCCCAGAGGAGTCCTATCAGACAGGAGAGAGCACAGAGGAGTGCTATCAGACAGGAGAGAGTACAGAGGAGTCCTATCAGACAGGAGAGAGCACAGAGGAGTATTATCAGACAGGAGAGAGTACAGAGGAGTGCTATCAGACAGGAGAGAACACAGAGGAGTACTATCAGCCAGGAGAGAACACAGAGGAGTACTATCAGACAGGAGAGAGCACAGAGGAGTACTATCAGACAGGAGAGAGCACAGAGGAGTGCTATCAGACAGGAGAGAGTACAGAGGAGTCCTATCAGACAGGAGAGAGCACAGAGGAGTATTATCAGACAGGAGAGAGTACAGAGGAGTGCTATCAGACAGGAGAGAGCACAGAGGAGTGCTATCAGACAGGAGAGGGCACAGAGGAGTACTATCAGACAGGAGAGGGCACAGAGGAGTCCTATCAGACAGAAGAGAGCACAGAGGAGTACTATCAGACAGGAGAGGGCACAGAGGACTGCTATCAGACAGGAGAGAGCACAGAGGAGTACGATCAGACAGGAGAGAGCACAGAGGAGTTCTATCAGACAGGAGAGAGCACAGAGGAGTTCTATCAGACAGGAGAGAGTACAGAGGAGTCCTATCAGACAGGAGAGAGTACAGAGGAGTGCTATCAGACAGGAGAGAGCACAGAGGAGTACTATCAGCCTGGAGAGAACACAGAGGAGTACTATCAGACAGGAGAGGGCACAGAGGAGTACTATCAGACAGGAGAGGGCACAGAGGAGTCCTATCAGACAGGAGAGAGCACAAAGGAGTACTATCAGACAGGAGAGAGCACAGAGGAGTCCTAACAGACAGGAGAGAGCACAAAGGAGTGCTAGCCCGCCCTCACTTACTGGACTTTGTCAATGCCTGTGTTTCAGCTTGGACAAAGCCATGATTTCTATAAAAAGGAAATAACATTTTCTTATGAAGTATATCAGAAAAGTTAATGTTTTGCCAAGATATACAACATATAAAAAGTTTTTGAATCTGACAGTGCCCATTTGATTTTTAGGTTATCCTTGAACTAGTGGGTGTAGACTAGCTGCTATGATGTCTCCTAGAAACACACAAAAAAAGAGGAGTTTTTTGGAATAAATAGTGTAGAGGAGGGAGAGCAGTTAAGTAAATGAGCTTGATAAGTGAAGTAAGAGGCATCTGACCTGTTGCAGTCATGATACTAACGTGCGATACTGCAATCTGTTGGGTGACCAAAGTCACTTTGTAACCCTGGCCTTACCTCTGCTAGGATGATCGGTGTCTTTGGACATCAACTGAATGCGGCTCCATGTTATTTTTCTGGTGCACTGTATCTATATCTATACCTTGCATTAGTTTTTGTTTTTACCTTTTAGTTTCTTATTTTGGAATGACATTTAAGGGCTTATGAACCTATTACTGGTTTTCGTAAGAGTTATAATGTTTTCAACTTATAATATTAATCTGTTCTGGGTCCACCATTGGAACTTGAGGGACAGAACTTATCAAACATGGCTTTTTTTTTTTTCAAAAGTGTCTGAAAATGGTAAAATACTTTTTAGACTGTAATCAATGGGAACTGAGCTTCACATATTTTATTCATCACTTGCTTGGTTTATTGCACAACTTTAGTTTAGTTGTTTAGTAATGATTTCCAGACATTGTATTATTTTGATCATTTATTATGTTTATTTTTAAAATATTAGATTCAGAAATTAAATTGTATGGGGTTTTGTTCTAGCCTTAGCAGCTGGTGGACTGGGCTATCCAAACTTGACCGAAAGTTTATCCAGCACTCTTAAGGATGCCAATGACATGGTAAGAAGTCATATGATTTTGTGTGTGTGTGTGTGTCTATATATATATATATATATATATATATATATATATATATACAAATATACAATTTTTTTTTATTTTTTTTTATTTTTTGTCAAGCTTAAGCATTCAGTGAAAAAATTCTGAAATGTCATTTTCGAATTCTGCTTTAGCCAAAAAATGTATATAGGTCTTACTAGGTGTGATAATTTTTTTTTTAAATAGCTTTTGTATAAATTATTTAGCACAGAGATTCACCCCAATAACCTCACTTTGGCATTGATAAATTTGCGTCCTATGTGTTTTTACTGTATCATGAAAATAAGTGAATGCTAAGTATACAAGCAGGCAGAAAAAAGCCATTTATAGGAGACACTGTCACTGTACTGGTTCTTTTACTCCTAGCTAGATAGGAAATGAAAGAAACATTTATACCCGCTGCTTCTAAAGATACCCACTTTTTACTATTTAATTTATAAAAGCATTTCTGAGCCTGTACTCTATAGCACTATTCTCTAAGAACTGTGGCTCTCCAGTTGTTACAGTACTACCGGGCATGATTGGAGTTGTTGTTTTGCAACAGCTGGAGAGCAACACTGCTCTATAGCCTAAAACAGTGTCTCCCAACCAGGGTGCCTCCAGCTGTTGCAAAACTACAACTCCCAGCATGCCCAGACAGCCAACGGCTGTCTGGGCATGCTGGGAATTGTAGTTTTGCAACAGCTGGAGGCGCCCTGGTTGGGAGACACTGGCCTAAAACATTATCATGCAACAAGTCCATTATTTCAGCTATCTGTCATGTGTTGGGTTAACCATCTGTACATTTCGGCTATGATATTCTGAGATTGAGAAAGTGTAATGTCAATAGGTCACTTGGTTAGATACCATGTACTAGCACATGTCCAAAGTTGTCACCAACCTTGGGTCCAATAAATTGACGAAATACCACCAATCAAGACCATTAGCAATGATTCGGTCCAACATACAATATTTATTAGTAATAGAATACATTTAAAGAGACTGTTCCACTAATACAACACAGATTCTTCTGCCTGCAGCCGAGTTGACGAGAAAACCGTTCTCCCAAAGTAGCTGGCTATGTAGGGCACGGAGCAGAGATACTTTGTGGTGAAAGAGCATGTCTCTTCTTGGTTTCCATAGTAATGGAGAAGGTCTTGCCATGCTGGCTACCCTGGACTGGGTGCGACACTATGACCAGGAGACATCTCTTCTCATTTCTGAAATGGTTTGCCAAGATTCCAACATCTTCTCCCACATGACTATGAAGAGGAGATTGTCCAGCAAAACATACACATACACTAAGGTGTTTGCGGCCCTTAGTGTGGAAAGTCACGAGCTGGTCTTTCTAATCGGTCGCACATATGGTGCAGTCATCTACTTGAGTCTCCTAAATATGACTCTTATAGGGGTACTCCACCCCTAGACATCTCATCCCCTATCCAAAGGATATGGGATAAGATGTCAGATCGTGGGGGTCCCGCTGCTGGGGACCCCCAGGATCTCAGCCGCAGCACCCACCTGTAACTGCTTCCGGCAACGCTGGAGGCTTCGGATCCCGACCACAATGGCGGAAGAGCGTGACGTCACGACTCCGCCCCGTGTGACATCACACCCTGCCCCCTCAATGCAAGTCTATGGGAGGTCCGTCACGCCCCCTCCCATAGATTTGCATTGAGGGGGCGACATCACACGGGGCGGAGTTGTGGCGTCACGCTCTTCCGCCATTGTGGTCGGGATCCGCAGCCTCCAGCGTTGCCGGAAGCCGTACAGGTGGGTGCTGACGCCGAGATCCCGGGGGTCCCCAGCAGCGGGACCCCGGCGATCTGACATCTTATCCCCTATGCTTTGAATAGGGGATAAGATGTCTAGGGGCGGAGTACCCCTTTAAATCTCTTGACTTTACGCATGCGTTTCAGGGAGTTCTTGACTGATGGTCATTGGGCAGTAGATGATCTTTATGAGGCTCCTCTTCCTTTCAGGCCACACATTCTTCAGCATCGGATTCGTACTGATGCTCATAAGTCACTTGAGGTTCTGTCTTTATTCTTATGAAGGAATCCCACCATGGAGTAAATCTTGGTATTCTAAGTCTTTATCTGTTGGATGTACCTTCCTGCTGGAGTAGTGGACGTGTCTTTCCTGTTGCTTGTTAAAGGGGTACTCCCCTGGAAAACATTTTTTTTTCTAAATCAACTGGTGGCAGAAGGTTAAACAGATTTGTAAATTACTTCTATTTAAAAATCTTAACCCTTCCAGTACTTATCAGCTGCTATATGCTCCACAGGAAGTTCTTTTCTTTTTGAATTCCCTTTCTGTCTGACCACAGTGCTCTTTGCTGACACCTCTGTCCATTTTAGGAACTGTCGAGAGCAGGATAGGTTTTCTATGGGGATTTGCTTGTACAGTTCCTAAAATGGACAGAGGTGTCCGCAGAGAGCACTGTGGTCAGACAGAAAGGAAATTCAAAAAGAAAATAACTTTCTCTGGAACATACAGCAGGTGATAAGTACTGGAAGGATTAATATTTATAAAAAGAAGTCATTTACATATCTGTTTAACTTTCTGGCATCAGATGATTTAAAAAAAATGTGTTTTCCAGGGGAGTACCCCTCTAAGCAAATCCAGGAACATGGGATCCATCACTTTCCCAGCATTCATCCTGGCATTGTCCATTAGATATATGCTTCCATATTGCCATTGCTTAACCAAATCCACAGTGATCTGGTTCTTAAATAATCCATCCGTGAGAAGTATGAAAGAAGAGAAGTATGAGAATCCTTTGACCTTCATCACTACAGAATACAGTTGTTTAGGAGCACAGATACCGTGCAGGTGGAAAAGACGCAGCTACCTACATGCTTCCACAGAATCCCTTCACTTAGGCTGTGTTCACACTGTGCATCATACTTTATTTATTTTTATTTTTTTTTATTTGGTTAAGTCATTGAGAGTTTACATGACATGGGCATTTACCAATCAAATCCGAAAATGTATGTTAAAAGTGCAACAAAAACACAATGTAAACATAGCCTTATATTGCTCCTGCTCATGGGCCAGGTCAAGCTGATTGAACAGATACTGTAGTTAACTCATTACAGTAAAGTCTACACTGAAAAACATTGGATTTTTGGACAGTGAAGTCACCAAACACTGTAGACTAGAGGAGAAAGACTTTTTGGTAATCCGCCAGTATCAATATTTTTAGGCTGGGTTTGCACTGTGGAATCTCTGGGTAGAATTTCTGCCGGAGATCAAGCCGGCGGCACTAGGACCTCGCAGACTGCATTGCCGTCCTCATAGATGTCAATGCATTTCTGAGCAGAGTCTCCCAAAAGATCCACCCAGAAATGCATTGCCGTCTTTACAGTAAAGAACCCCCGTCTGTGCTGGTGTAGAAACCTTCTTTCCTCTAGACGTAGAGGATGCCCCCTTGTTATAGATACAGTCCTGGGTATAAATAGATCATGGGAAAGATCTCTGTACTGTCCCTGATATATTTATACATAGTTATTAGGTCTCCCCTAAGTCTTCTTTTTTCTAAACTAAATAACCCTAATTCTGATAATCTTTCTGGGTACTGTAGTCCTCCCATTCCCTGTATTACTCTGGTTGCCAGTTTTTGAACCCTCTCCAGCTCCACTATATCTTTCTTGAACCCTGGTGCCCAGTACTGTGCACAGTATTCTATGTGTGGTCTGACTAGTGATTTGTACAGCGGTAGAATTATTTCCTTGTCGTGGGCATCTATGCCCCTATTGATGTCCCCCATGATTTTATTAGCCTTGGCAGCAGCTGCCCGACACTGGTCACTACAGCTAAATTTACTATTAGCTAAGACTCCTAAGTCCTTTTCCACTTTAGTGGTCCTAGAGTTTGCAGTCTTCTGCTGTATTTTTTGTGTGTGTATGATATTACTGTAGATACTTTCACAGTTCTTTTGAGACATCTTAACAGTATGCCTCAGATATGACTCTGTTCGAATACTTGTCCTGCTATTGATAAATTGTTAATTTGTTTGTACAACAAAATGAATTAGAAATATCTACTACTAGCATTAACAGTGAGATTTTTCTTTTAGGAATTTGATCCTCCCAGTGAAGGGCAGGTAATGGACAGGCCTTTTAGAGTAGGACATCAAGAACCCTCCCGGTTGCTCTTGGCCAAATTGAATCCGGGTTCCAGAACACGGCAAGAAGTGTTCTACCATCCTGAGGTAACTTACCCTTCTTCACTGTGGCATGCAGCAAGTTAATAAAATTAACTATTTAATGCTAGGTTCATATTTGAGTTGGTGCTTCATCCAAAGCCTCCATTGCAGATTTTATATGGAGCCAGACAGTCCTTTGCACAAGAGATCCCGAGAGATCCCATTGCCTGGTATCTATCTACTCAGCAGAATTTCACTGGACCATATAATTACTTCTTGCAGTGCTTTTTTTTGTCCAGTCAGATCCTGCAAAATAAACAAAACCTACAAGTGACCCTCCCCCCCCCCAGAATAAAGCTTTGGTGCAAATGTGAACCCAGCTTTATGTAGCAGAGATTTCAGCATATGTGTGGCTTTTTCATGGAGGTCATGCTTTGCTCCATTTACTCCTATTTTAGTATTTATATTAGCAGCTGGCTGTGTCTGAGTGTAAGGTCTCATTGCATCATTCTAGTGGAGTTTGCTGATCGCTTTTATTGTCTTTCCAGAAGTGTTTATTTACTTAGCTATTTATTTTCTTTGCTTTAGAGCTCTGGGGATGAGAACAGCATGGGTGAAATCAGCGAAGGTCAGAGGTTATGTCTGACACCAGCGGCTGAACAGATCCTGATGGGACATTCTGCTCTAATAGACAGAACCGGCACCACAGGTCAAACCGCTGGACATCTACAGATACGTCCATCGTCCAATTGGCAACAAATAAATATTCCAGGTTATATACGTTATTCTATTTATCTTTTCCTGTTGCCAATGTAGATTCAACATTTCCAGTGGGGCTCACAACCTAATTCAGTTCAGACACTAACAAGAAGCTTGGTGCGGGTATAACCCCTGGGTTGCCCACCAATCTTTAGAATTAGAGATGAGCGAACTTCCAGTGATTGGATTCGTCACAAACTTCTCGGCTCGGCGGTTGCTGACTTTAGCCTGCATAAATTAGTTCAGCTTTCAGGCGCTCTGGTGGACTGGAAAAGGTGGATACAGTCCTGACGAATCGAATTACTGTAAGTTTGCTCATCTCTAATTAGAATGATAGTCCCATGTGTCCCCATTTAACATTAAAATGTGTACAGTCCTGATCCATTTAAACGCTATAGGACAGATGAAAAAAGCTGGATTCAGAAAAATGGAGAGGCAGTGTGCATACTCCACTTTAGAAAAATGCAAAAAAACAGAGCTACTCAAAATATAGCATGAATCAAATATTAAATCTTTATTAGGCTAGGATTCCACGCCAGTGCAATTTCCTGCGTCTGACATATTTTCTAGCATTTTTGCATTTGAGAGGAAATTGCATTTTTGGCCCCTTTTGGCGTTTTTTTTTTTTTTTTTCAAAATGTGTTGGGTATCAAAAAAAAAAAAAATGCAGTAGGGATGGGAAAAATGTATTTAAGGAAACTTTTTATTTTTTATAACAACATTTTAATTAATTTTTAATAAAGTGTAATGTGTGTTTTTCACTCCCCCCCCTCTATTTTTAGGTAGTACTACTACTCCCAGCATGGAGCAGACTGTTCCATGATGGGAGTAGTAGTACCTGTACTAATAGACATATCGCCTGATGCGATCGTCCATAATATAGCAGAGATGCGGAACGGCTCTATACAGCGCTCGCATCTCGGTACTATACTCTGACCAGTGTTGTGTATAGAACAGATTGGGGGCTGGCCGGATGGTTGCAGCCAATCACAGCTCTCAGCGGGAAATATGAGTGAGTGATGTTCTATTCATATCACCGGCCGGAGTATAGTGCAGAGATGCGAGCGCTGCTATAGAGCCGCTCCACATCTCTGCAATAGATGATCGCATCAGGTGTCAGGAGTGATACCCGCTGTGATCTGTCCTTAACTGCAGGTACTACTACTCCCAACATGGAGCACACTCTACTCCATACTGGGAGCTGTAGTACCTGCATTAATAGACAGATTGCAGTGAGTGTAACTTCTGAAACCTGTTGCGATCTGTCTATTGATGCAGGTACTACAGCTCCCAGCATGGAGAAGAGTGTGCTCCATGTTGGGAGCAGTAGTACCTGCAGTTAAGGAAAGATCACAGCGGATGTCACTCCTGACACCCACTGTGATCCTCCGGTATAATGTATAGATGCGGCCGGCCGCTCTTCTATGGTCCCCTGCACAGACATATATATATACACATATTCCTATTTCCCACAGAGAGTTATGATTGGCTGGAACCGTCTGGCCAATCACAGCTCTCTGCGGGAAATATGAATAGGTGTGTATATATATGGCAGTGCAAGGGACCATAAAAGAGCAGCTGCATCTATACATTATACAGGAGGATCGCAAAGGAACCCAGGGCGATCTGTCAATTATCACAGGAACTACTACTCCCATCATGGAACAGTGTGTTCCATGCTGGGAGTATTAGTACTACCTAAAAAAATTGTGAAAAACAAACACACACACTACATTTTTATTATTGTCGGCTACATTTTTAGTGCCCTGCCCTACACATAAATTGATCCCTGTTTAAAAATTTATAAAAATTTTGTTATAAAAAAGATACATTCCATTAAATACAATTTTTTTTCCATCACTACTGTATCTTTATTTTTATTTTTTTTAATGGTACCTTTCAAAATTTTATTAAAAAAGTATCTCCATCACTTTTTTAGATCACTGAAGTACAAAAAAGAATCAAAACCGCCTGCAGAAATGCCAAAGTTAAAACCCACATGGCGTTTTTATTGGCGTTTTTTTTACTCCCATAGACTTCTATGGAAGAAAAACGCCACTATTTCAGGAAAAAAAAACGCCATAGGCTCAACATGCTGCAATTTTGCTAAACCGCCAAAGAGCTGAAAAAGAGTGAAAAAACGCCAAAAGGATAAAAAAAAAAATGAAAAAACGCAAAGTGGAAAAAGAGTGTTGCGACTTCTCATTGATTTACAGCGAACATCTGGCCGCAGCGTTTTTTGACCGAAAAAAACGCCATGCGGCAGAATTTGGGTTTTTCTTGGCATTTCCCACCCCCCAAAAAAAACCAAGTGGAATTCCAGCCTTATAAACAATCTAAAAAACACATGATTAAAAAAGGAGGAAAACAGCAGCAATCCTGGGACACAATATATAAAAACCAGATGACTGTAAACAATGAATGACCAGCAAAAAGGGAAGGTGACATTTAAAACTGCTGCAATATGTGGCGGCTGAATGCTCAAATCCCAGTAGGGCCAGATGAGCGATTGCTATTTGATTCACCCATTTTTTTGAGTAGCTCCGTCTTTTACATTTTTCTATTATCTACTTTTTACAATATAGGCATTACTACATCTAGTGGGGTTGGCTTTAATTCATGGTATTGAGACCATGATTAGTGGATAAATTATTACTTTTTGGTATTTGCCGCCCCATGTATGAAGACTTTGTGCATGTTTTGTTGTGCTAATACTCTACTTTAGTTAAACAGGGGCATTTGGAGCTGCAGACACCAGCAGTTTGGGCATTAAGAGATAGAAAAGACCATACCTTTATTTACTGTGGCCGCAGTTTGGAATGTCTGTAATTCAGCTGAGCTGAGGCTGGCCCAGTAGCAGCCGCTTGCCTCCTCCCTACCCTGAACCACACGACTGACGTACAGAGCTCCATGCTGGGAGGAGGGGAGGAGTGCCACTGAGACTCGGCCGGCCTCTCTGACTATTTGGTGGGATTACATAACGAATGCCTAAATAACTTTACAAACTGTGACCACAGTAAACAGTATGGTCTTTCTTATCTCCTAATACCCTAACTGCAGGTGACTGGAGGTAACTGATGCACTTTAATTTCAATAATAGGAGTGACTATCAGGTGATGGGAAGGATTATACAGTCAGGGGATATGGATGTTTTACATTGAGGGACCGGTCTGTCTAATGTACACACCCTGACAGAAATAATTTTTCCAAAAAGAACTCCACATTTGTCCTCAGGTTACATAGAAACATAGAATGTGTCGGCAGATAAGAACCATTTGGCCCATCTAGTTTGCTTAATAATCTGAATCCTATCAATAGTCCCTGGCCCTATCTTATATGAAGGATAGCCTTATGCTTATCTCTATCTTATATGAAGGATAGCCTTATGCTTATCCCATGCATTTTTAATCTCCTTCATTGTATTTGCAGCGACCACTTCTGCAGGAAGGCTATTCCATGCATCCACTACTCTCTCAGTAAAGTAATACTTCCTGATATTACTGCGGAAACCTTTGCCCCTCTAATTTAAAACTATGTCCTCTTGTGGTAGTTTTTCTTCTTTTAAATATGCTCTCCTCCTTTACCGTGTTGATTCCTTTTATGTCTGTGGTATTACAGCTTGGCTCCATTTACTTCAATGGAACTGAGCTGCGATACCACACACAACCTCTGGACAGGGGTGGTGCTGCTTTTGGAAGAAATCAGCTCTTTTCTCTTATCCAAGGTAACCCATTTAGACACTGTCAAGTTGGAACAAATTCTATTCCAAGGTTTCTTAGCTATAACTACTCTCGTGGAAGGCTGGGTAACCATCAATATATCTGATATTAAGGCAGAGGTAAAAAAAACACAAAAAAAACGAAGAGGTGCTCTCTGGGATGATAGTAGGAGGAACGAAGGGGCCCAACTCACCACCTCGTCTTGAGTTTCGTCGTGGTCCGCCGGGAGATTCCAGCAGAGCAAAACAAAAACCCTCTGCGGGGAGAAGGATGAATGGGATATATGCAGTGTGCGGCTCACTTTCCCCTTTTCCGTATCACCAAGGGTAGGGAAATGTGGATGCGAAGTAAACAGGAAAAACAGGGGATTTTGGGTGGAGCGCTTCTGCTTTTAAAGAACAGGACTCAACAGCCACGGTTGCACAGAACAAAAGATTTATTGAAATAGAAATAATAGGACAATGCATTTCGGCGCTAACAAGCTCCTTCCTCAGGTCCACAGAGATCAAATAAGTGCGTGCTGCATGTGTTTGCTGTGCAGTGGTGGTGACGCTACCGCTGCACACGAAACACCTACAGGACGCACTTATTTGATCTCTGTGGACCTGAGGAAGGCGCTTGTTAGCGCCGAAACGCGTTGTCCGATCATTTCTATTTCAATAAATCTTTTGTCCTGTGCAACCGTGGCTGTTGAGTCCTGTTCTTTAAAAGCAGAAGCGCTCCACCCAAAATCCCCTGTTTTTCCTGTTTACTTTATATCTGATATTGCAGTTCCAACTGGGGTTGTCACCCAATTTAAAGGGGTATTCCAGGCCAAAACTTTTTTTTATATATCAACTGGCTCCGGAAAGTTAAACAAATTTGTAAATTACTTCTATTAAAAAATCTTAATCCTTCCAATAGTTTTTAGCTTCTGAAGTTGAGTTGTTGCTTTCTGTCTAACTGCTCTCTGATGACTCACGTCCCGGGAGCTGTGCAGTTCCTATGGGGATATTCTCCCATCATGCACAGCTCTCGGGACGTGACATCATCATTGAGCAGTTAGACAGAAAACTTCAGAAGCTAATAACTATTGGAAGGATTAAGATTTTTTAATGGAAGTAATTTACAAATCTGTTTAACTTTCCGGAGCCAGTTGATATATATAAAAAAAGGTTTTGCCTGGAATACCCCTTTAATTTTTTTTTTTACCTTTTCACCCCATCCTGCCAGGTGAGACGCTATGGCCGGGTTCACACTACAGAAACTCTAGGACCGCGCAGACATTTCCAACCCCATAGACAGCAATGTCTGCGTAACGAGTTCAGTGTTCTGGCAGAATTTTTCCAGGGGATTTTCTTGGTGGAAATTCTGCCTGAAAAATACCAGAGTGTACACTGTGCAGCGAAATCCCATTGCTAGAAATGGGACTCGGCTGCACTGGAATTCCGCTTGGAAATTCCGTAGTGTGAACCCAGCCTCTCTCTGTTTTGTAACAAAATAACTGGGTAGATTTTCCATTCAAGCGTCTAATAAAGCTGGTTGACAACTCCTTTTGATTCAGGAATTGGCAGCCGTATTTGTTTGTTTTTGGGATGTCATAAAGAAACAGGCAATGAGGGTTTATATTCGCTGGTAATTTATTTATTTATTTTTTGTAAATTTTAAGCATTTACTGTATTTATATACTAAAAGAAACCGTTTCCTCCCCAGGAGTGGGCCAGGGAGACGCCGATAATCTTAGTTCTGGGCCAATGAGTCTCGGTGATCTGGAATCTCAGCTTTTGCCTGCTTATTATCCACAAGCCGAAGATTTGCACCAAATTCCAGCTGCGGCCAGGAACACCTCACAGGTGAAGACATGAATGCTTTGTTCTGTTCTGGCTTTTTCTTTTTTTTTTTCTTCCACATGTGTTTTATATTTTGGGCTATTTCTAATTCTGGAACAAATAAGGAGCCTTCAGTACCCAATATTTTATAGCCTCACCAAGAAAAGAAACCCTTATGATTCTACTTTACTGATGTGAAAACAAATGTCTGTTTTTCAAATGACAAGTGGACTGTTTTTTGAAAAATAGATATATATACTATATAGATAAATATATATATATATATATATATATATATATACACACACACACATTTTTTCTACTTTAATTATACGTAACAGAAAACATAAGATGTGCCTGTACATTGCACTCACACATCAAAACAAGACATGTTAGGATATCAGGAGGTGGTATTGATCTATGAGCTGATCACTAGAATGAAGGCTCCTGCTGTGCCCCTTCATCTTATAGCTTAGAGCCAAAGGTCTCCAAACTGAGGCCTCCTAGCTGTTGCAAAACTACAACTCCCAGCATGCGGGCACGCTGGGAGTTGTAGTTTTGCAACACCTGGAGGTCATCAGTTTGGAGACCACTAGCTTAGAGATTTTTATATCTTCCATTCTCAATGATATGTACCAATATTGATGGCCTTTACAGACGCCCGATAATCCCTTTGTCCCCTTAACGACCAAGGATGTATATTTACGTGGTGACCCCGTGTCATATTGGGTCGGTCCCGGCATGTATCTGAAGCCGGGACCCGGGGCTAATAGCGCGTGGCAGCGATTGCGGTGCCGCGCTGTTAATCCTTCAAAGTTGAACGCCGCGTCTAAAACGAAAGTGAAAGCTTCCCGCCTGCTCAGTGGGGCTGATCGGGAACACCGCAGGAAAAATGCACTGGGACAAGAGCGGAGGTCCTCTTACCTTCCTCAGGCGTGTCCCTTCGGCGATTGATTGCTCCAAGCCTGAGATGCAGGCTTGAGCAATTGACTGCCGATAACACTGATCAATGCAAAGCTATGGCTTTGCAGTGAACAGTGTATAAGATCAGTGTGTGCTGTGTTATAGGTCCCTATGGGAGCTATAACACTGCAAAAAAAAAAAAAAGTGTAAATAAAAGTTAATAAATGTGATTTAACCCTTTCCCTAATAAAAGTCCAACTCGCCCCCCTTTTCCCATAAAAAAAAAGCATGTAAATAAAAATAAATATAAACATGTGGTATCGCCGCGTGCGTAAATGTCTGAACTATAAAAATATATAATTAATTAAACCGCACGGTCAATGGCGTACGCGTAAAAAATTCCAAAGTCCAAAATAACGTATTCTTGGTCACTTTTTATATCATGAAAACATGAATAAAAAGCGATCAAAAAGTCCGATCAATACAAAAAATGGTACCGCTAAAAACTTCTTCAAAAAATGAGCCCTCATACCGCCCCTTATGCGGTAAAATAAAAAAGTTATAGGGGTCAGAAGATGACAATTTTAAACGTATACATTTTCCTGTATGTAGTTATGATTTTTTACAGAAGTATGACAAAATCAAACCTATATAAGTAGGGTATCATTTTGATCGTATGGACCTACAGAATAAAGAGAAGGTGTAATTTTTACCGAAAAATGTACTACGTAGAAACGGAAGCCCCCAAATTTACAAAATGGTGTTTTTTCTTCAATTTCGTTGCACAATGATTTTTTTTTCCGTTTCGCCGTAGATTTTTGGGTAAGATGACTGATGTCATTACAAAGTAGAATTGGTGATGCAAAAAATAAGCTATCATATGGATTTTTAGGTGCAAAATTGAAAGGGTTATGATTTTTAAAAGGTGAGGAGGAAAAAATGAAAGTGCAAAAACAGAAAAACCCGTGGTCCTTAAGGGGTTAATTCTAAAGCGCGGCTCCACTTGTATACGACAAATGACGTATCGTGGCAACGTAGCCATTTTTTTTCTAAATTATTTTCGTTACCAATTTTGTTTCTAAATACCTCATTGAGGCTTACAGGACCGTCCACAGCTTAGCACAAGACCCAGAGCCATAGAATAACATAACACTGGGTCTCAAGCTGGATACGGACTTCGCTCAGCTTCGAGCTGCAGACAGTGCCGGCATTGGGGGAAAAAGGTGCCTAGTTGAAGTATTTAGAAGCAGAATTGGTAACGAAGATAATTTAGATAAACGCCTAGACATTTGTCATATACAAGTAGAGTCGTGCATTAAACCGTAGAATGTTATCAAAGCTGACCATACACTTAATAACTTGTTAGATTTCTTGCTAAACCACGTAGTGCACCATCATATCTCGCCATACAAACTGCCCTTAGAGATCCTTGTTTAAGTTAGATGTTAGTCGGCACACATTGACTGGTTACTTTACTTTACTTATTAGCATCTCTGTGCTACTTTCTCACTTTAATTTGCACAGTCACCAACACCAGATGTATATTTTCCACAAATACAATACAATACAATGCTACAGAAGCCATCAATAATCGGCAGGACAGGAACTGTACACTTAATAAAAATCAGTGTATTATCTGTTTAGGGTGTACTCGCACATACAGTATCCTGGGCATATTTCATGCACAGAATTTAAAGCTGCAGATTTTATGCCGCAAAGTTCAATGTAAACTTAATCACTGAACACTGCTTCAAATCCTGCGTATCAAATATGCTCAGGATATGCTGTACGGGTGAATACTGATACTGTACGTGTCGACTTGTCAGCTGAATATGCTGCCTTATGTAAGGGCAACATATTACAGATACAGGTCTGTACTCCCAGTAGCCTAAACTACACACAAAATATTTTGGCTAAAACATTTGGTTAATAGGATCTCTGAAAGAAAGCACTGGAGGGAAGAAGTTGACACCACTGAGCACACATCAAATGAATGCTCAGGGAAGGTTTATATACAAAATTTGTGTTCCACTCAGTTTTATATAAAGGTACATTGAGGGTAGGGTCAGATGGAAAGGATCCGCAGCGTATTGTACGCTGCGGATCTGCTGATGACTGCTCCTACATTGTGCCTCCAGCTGTGCCTGCCACCCAGCAATCTGCAAGTTGCCATGTGCATGCACAGTGTACTGAGACATCGCAGCCACTCCCTCTGCTCCCTGAGCTAGGCCGAGGGCAGCTGTGATGTGCGCGAGTATACTGCGCATTTTCACAACGACTCACAGAACAGTGTGTCTGCTCGTAGCAGTGGATTGCTGCTACAAGCAGGCACACTGCAGGGTCGGTCATCGGTGGATCCGCAGTGTAAAATACGCTGTGGATCCGTTCCGTGTGATCCTACCCTTAGACAAAATAAAGAGTAAATTTCCACCCCAGTGTGAAGAGGTCTCCTCAAAATGAAATATTTTCAAGCATTGTTGTACTAGCAACACGTAGATGTTGGGGGGAATTTAGCAAGAAGCTACTTTTTTTCACAATGCTCAGTTGCTTAAAATTTTTACATTTTCGGCCATTTTACACCGTGCCTGCAACTTTAGAAAAAGTGTGGCATAGAGGGGAAGTGACCACAACGAGATTAACTATGATTTATGCCACTGACCTGGTGTATATCATAGTGGAAGTTTGCACCAACTCGGAGCAGGTGTAGATTTTCCTCTGCTGTGCACGGATCGCCTCTTCACAGGCAAAGAGGCTGGTGCAGAGACAAACTGCAGCAGGGATGTACCTAAAGCGTAACTCCAACGATGGTCCGGCAGCAGGGCACCTGTTTAAATCTCCCAGAAGCTTTGTAGCCTGAGACTTGCCCGAGACTAAAGTGATCATGATGCGCATTTGCCGGAAGTCTCGTAGACTTGCCTGAGAATTCGGGGGTTATCCTTATCATAATCAATTTAGCAGCAGGCAAGTCTAGTTGTTGGGAGATTTAAACAGGTGTCCTGCCAGCAGACCATCCCCAGTTACACTTTAAGACTGGTGTGTAATGTGCCTGATGAGGTTTCAGCCTTGGTCACAGTCGCAAGGATGAAGATCACTATGGAGGATTAGGTAGATAGTGTATATTTACTGTAAAAATACTTTACCTGACCATTCATTTGGAGTATGCAGTGGTGTTCACTTCTCTAAACAGTAGCACCTCCACTCTATAACCTGATGTACAGCTAAAAACACTATGGGGGACATTTACTAATCTAGTCTATTCTGGGTATGCTTATAGACCAGCGTATGTGGTAGTCTCCAGTCTATTGTGCTCCTAATTTATCAAAGGTCTCATATCCCTTGATAAATTCTGTGCTCAGACTTCAGGGTCTACAGCTTAAACTGCATTTAGACCTGCTCCAACATGGTCTGACATTTCAGTGTATTTTGGGCAGATGCGACTTGTCGCACAAAAGTCGCACTTGATAAATTCAGCACCAATGCATTTTCCAATGCATTTCCGTCTAAAATAGACTTGCATGCATCATGTTCTAAAAATCCTCTACAGCAAAAGTTGCACATATTTAGACTGCGACTTTCTGTGCGACAAATTTAGACAGGAAAAATCAGTCTAAATCCTTTGATAAATCTCCCCCTATGTCTATTGATAAGGTACGCGGTCCACCGTCCCATCCCCTGCTCCCCCCATGGTGAACGACATTGTACCCTGTATACTTACATTCATAACAGTCTGTCCTTACCCTTGTTAATACAGCAGACTGCATCCAACATATCTCCTATTAGCCAAATGGCTCAAAATCTTTGTGCTGTTTTAGCTCAGGAGCGCAGACCTGTAGCCTTAATATGCTGCTCTTATATAGACAAACTGATTCAACTGACTGATCTACTTTGGTGCACGGATGTGCCATGTCCTCTAGAGCAGTGTTTCCCAACCAGGGTGCCTCCAGCTGTTGCAAAACTACGACTCCCAGCATGCCAGGACAGCCGTTGGCTGTCCGGGCATGCTGGGAGTTGTAGTTTTGCAACAGCTGGAGGCACCCTGGTTGGGAAACATTGCTCTAGAAACAGAGGTGCTCAATGTATCTGACCTTTGCTTTAGCTGGTAGATTAGAGTCCAAAATAAAAGCTCTGTTAACTAAAAATGCCTTCTGGCAAAATTTATTGATGACCTATCCTCAGGATAGTGTCCAAGTGCAGAAAAAAACCTTTAAAATCCTGGCGCTGCCCGTGTGGTCATCAGAATCGGAGAAAGAAGGCTAATAGTAAACCTCAGATGAATATAAAACTTTATTTCTTCAAAATAAAAATAATAAAAGTGTGGATGACGCGTTTCGAGGGGGGCTCCCCTCTTCCTCAGAGGATCTGAGGAAGAGGGGAGCCCCCTCGAAACGCGTCATCCACACTTTTATTATTTTTATTTTGGAGAAATAAAGTTTTATATTCATCTGAGGTTTACTATTAGCCTTCTTTCTCCGATTCTGATTACCACACGGGCAGCGCAAGGATTTCAAAGGTTTTTTTATGCACTTGGACACTTTCTTCTGGACAAGCATCCTGCTTGCTTCCTGGGACCTCACGGCACAGCAGCTCCGTGGATTTCAGTGAGTACCCCATTACGGGGTGATATGTGCTTATTTTAATACTATCTGGTGAACACCCACCTATATGACCTGTGGGTGTCCCCCACATTATTTATTTCTTCATATATAAAGGGTATTACAAAAGGTGCCGCTTTCGGCTTTTTGTCTTTCTTCTCTCTAATCCTCAGGATAGGCCATCAATATCTGATCTGGGGGGTGCCAATACTTTCCACCCCTGCCCTTAATCTTCCTGCCATTGCTGCAGCACCGGCCTATAGAAACAGAGACGTGAGCATACCGCTCCTTCCATTGTGTAGTGGCCTATCCTGGGGACAGGTCATCAATACATTATGCTTTTTAATTGGTATCTGAAATGGATTTTCCAAACCAAAAAACACACACAAAAGAAATAGCTAAGTTATCAGAAATACATATAGTGTACACATATTAATGGCTAAATACTGGACCTAATAGTAAAAAGAATGGTGCGGATCACAATTATATACTGGCCGAGGTGGATTGGGCAATACACCTATACCCAAGCTGTAATGATTTGGAATAAATGTAGAGAAAAAAGGGAGATGCCCACACCTCAAGGACAGTGATAAAGAGTGTAGTAAATATAATTGTATTTTAATTGATTGGCTGAGACCGTGTTTCAAATATCAAATGAATAAAATGTATTAAAATATAAAAATGCATATAAATTCCCCTCACATTTCCCTTGTGGAAGGAATGATTACAACAATATACCATAAAATAATAGAAATATATACAAAAAGCAATAATAGTGACTGCCAAATGATTAGACAATGTGACTAATAATCCGGCAATATTGGTTGACTTAATGTTCCAACAATAAAAGAGTGAAATAATGGGTTAAATGTCCAATACTGCTATACGGTAGGTCACTGATATGAATAAATAGGGTGTTATATTACCGACTTCATAGTAGTTGGTAATATAACAACCTCTTTATTCATCAATTAATTAAAGGGGTATTCCAGGAATTTTTTTTATTTGACTATGCTACAGGGGCTGTAAAGTTAGTGTAGTTCATAATATAGTGTCTGTACTTGTGTGACGGTTTTCCCACGATTCTTCTGTGATTTTCACCCCACTATTTATTTTTAACAGCATACAAAATGACTGTTGTCTCAGATTTTTCCCAGCTTGCAATGCGGCCGAGACCTGACTCACTAGTCAGCTGATGACAGGGAGCCTGTCTGCTTCAATGGGTGGAGGGATTAATCTGCAACTAATGCAACAGCTGTAGGCACCCTGATTGAAAACCACAGGTCTTTTGAATGGATGCAGCTCATTTATGTTTCAATGGGTGGGGTGGCTGATGTGTGGGAGGGAGGAAAATGGAATTGTGGGATTTGTAGTCAAAAAAAGAAAAGTCAAACAGGAAATACCAGTTCACAAAAAGCTAGCCACAATGTTATGGTAATCTCACAACATAGCCAAGACAAGCGTAAATCCTTCCTAAGCATGTCCATTACTGTCTGCCAGGTACGTACTAAAATCACCATATGGTGGATAACCCCTTTAAAATACAATTATATTTTCTACACTCATTATCACTGTCCTTGAGGTGTCGGCATCTCCCTTTTTTTTCTCTACAAATACTGGACCTGCCATATGGATATGACAGGCATTACCAGCCATTCACAGGTCAGCATGTGTTATTACCGTACCTCTCTGTATGAAATATTATAGGATATGATTCAACAGATGAAATTAGTCACAGGACTTAGTGCTAGATAACAGGAGATGTCCTGCTCCCTACATAAGGACACCAGATGGTTCTCCTAGAAGTATGAACCAGGGTTGAAGGGGACAGCAGGGCCTCCTTTACATTTACATCATCCTAAGAACACCTAGGTGTTTATAAGGAGACACATCTATGGCTGTTTTTAACCGATTAGCTGCCAGGCTATTGCTTCATGATGGGTTCTGGAAAGGAAGGTGTCACCAGCTGTCAGGTTTACAGGAGGCAGCCATTGTGTGTTTTCCTTCTTTTCTTGTATCCCCCTTCTCAGTTGCTTATTTTTTAACACGTTCTATAATTATCACAGGGTCCTGGAGAACCTCAAAGGGAGCACCAGCCAGCGCCTACCCGCTTCATACAAGTTGGCGTTAAGTCAAGCGATGATCCACAGCAAGGTAAATGTTTGTCTGAGTTCTTAACAGCCAGTGGTTTGGCAGAGGATGTTTTTCTATACACATGCTAAGTATTCTGAGGATGGTGTGAAAGTGCATTCTGCCGGGAGGTGTCAGACACCCCTATTGAGGAATTTTAGAAAGCAATATGGAGGCGGTCAATACTGCAGAGTGCCACCAGATGGCAGCACTGTTTTTGCAGTCCTACGCACTGAGGTCATAGAATGCGGTCGCTGGATATTGTTTTTGTGTTTTTTGTTAAGAATCTCTTTGTGCACATTTTTATTTTGTGTCCTGAAATTATTAATAGTAACGTGATTAAAATGGTGTTTAATGTGTAATGTTCTATCCATCTGCAATTTTGTAGTTAATATATATCTAGATCAGTAATCCCCAAACTGTAGACTTCCAGATGATGCAAAACTACAACTCCCAGCATGCCCGGACAGCCGTTGGCTGTCCGGGCATGCTGGGAGTTGTAGTTCTGCAACATCTTGAGGTCCACAGTTTGCAGATTATAACTAGCTTATTAAAAGAGAAACGGTCCAGCACCGGATTGCAGGTAAAAGCAGTTTCTTCTTTATTGGGTCGTGTTTAGACAAGACAACATAGCCGACACGTTTCGGACCTACACTTGGTCCTTAGTCATGGCATACATACCTAGCTTATTGTTTAACAACCAAAACACCCTATGGGTGCGTTCACATGCTCTTTGTTTTTGCGGGTTTTCCGCTGCGTATTTGAAAGAGTGCGGGCTCTTCTCGGCTGTCCATAGCAGATTTTCCGCGGCGGTATTTACGCTGCGGAAAATCCGCCGCAGTCCCTACTGACTTCAATGGGGCTTGCGGCTGATTTTCCGCAGCGTAAATTCCTCTGTGGAAAATCTGCCGCGGATAGCCGAGAAGAGCCCGCACCCTTTCTAATACACAGCGGAAAACCCGCAAAAAAAAAAAGAACGTGTGAACGCACCCTAATACAAACCCAGGGACTCTGGTGTCTCTGTCCTCCTCCAGGTCACTGTTAGTAACACCTTTTAGTTCTCGGATCGTGCTGTAACAACCTTCTCACAGTTGACAAGCTTGGCCCGCAATGGCAAGAGATATGGGAGGGGGTTAACATTCCTGGATTATAACATCACGCAGGTTTGCTATCAAGCATTTTACGGTGATCAGAACAATTTCTCCCCGGGGAATTTCCTCAGCTGATTGTTCTTAGATTGTAAAAATGCAGCAAGAATGTGTCTGAACATCTGAGAATTGTTACTGTATAGGCCCTATAACTTCCTATGGGCGGTAGAGATATAACCAGTATGTTTTTTTTTTTTTTTTTTTTTATTTATTTATTTTTTTACTATGTGTGCACAAATGATAATTCTTCTTATTTTTAAGACTATTTTGACATCTATGGAGGGACTAACATAGTAACCGACAGAAAAATGCACAATTTGTGCCTCCAAGGTAGGGGTGTTTCAGAAAATGTCAAAATGACATGCCGATATATCCATTCTTAGGGCTGGTTCACATCACGTTTTCTCCCATACGTGAGCGCATACGGCAGGGGAGAGCTAAAACCTCGCGCTCCCGTATGCCTTTCTATGTGCTCCCGTATGTAATTAATTTCAATGAGACGGCCGGAGTGAAACGTTCGGTCCGGTCGGCTCATTTTGCACCGTATGCGCTTTTACAACCGGTGGTTGACCACAGTTTTAGGGCCTTTTGTAAAAGCGCATACGGTGCAAAAATGAGCCGACCGGACCGAACGTTTCACTCCGGCCATCTCATTGAAATTAATTACATACGCATAGAAAGGCATACGGGAGCGCAAGGTTTTAGCTCTCCCCTGCCGTATGCGCTCCCGTATGGGAGAAAACGTGATGTGAACCAGCCCTAAGAATTGAACGTGGGCCCCGTTCATTTCAATGGCCCGAGTGTAGTCAGCTAGGGACTATAGTTTGGCTCATTTTCTTTCTTTTTTCTTTTTTTAAGTATTTATTTATAATTTTAGAAACAAAAAATTAACCAAGCACATAACAAAACTCCCGGTAGCTCCGCAAGAGCGCCCAATGTTCAAAGGACAAAAGTCCTAAAAATTCACAGCAAAATATACAGGGTTACAAACAATACAGCAATCAAGAGAGTGAGTCCATATGTAAACCGAAGCCGTCAATCAGGAAACAGGCCAAAGACGAAGCCGTTAGGCTCATATTCTAAACACTTCCGAGCTTCGTAAACTACGCTTCGCAGTCCGAGCCAAAAAAAAAAAATTAGCCGGACTTAGTCACTAGCTGACTACACTCAGGCTATTTAAATAAATGGGACCTGTGCCGAGGATGAATACGTCGGCATGTAATTTTAACATGACAATGTAACTCCAAGTCAGTCACACTTCTGTGAAATCACACTTGGATCAGCCTGTAATGTGGTTTTCCACTCTGATTTTGAGTGTGACTCCATATCCAGACCTCCATGGGTTGATAAATTTGATTTCCATTGATACTTTTTGTGTGATTTTGTTGTCAGCACATTCAGCTATATAAAGACGAAAGTATTTCATACGATTAGTTCATTCATTCAGATCTAGGATGTGTTATCTTAGTGTTCCCTTTATATTTTTGAGCAGTGTAAATGACTTCTATTAAAAAAATCTTTACCCTTCCAGTACTTTTTAGCAGCTGTATGCTACAGAATAAATTATTTTCTTTTTTAATTTCTTTTTTTGTCTTGTCCACAGTGCTCTCTGCTGACACTTCTGTCCATGTCAGGAACTGTCCAGAGCAGCATAGGTTTGCAATGTACAGTTCCTGATACGGGCATCAGGTGTCAGCAGAGAGCACTGTGGACAAGACAATAAATAAATTAAAAAAGAAAAGCATTTCCTCTGTAGCATACAGCTGCTAAAAAGTACTGGAAGGGTAAAGATTTTTTAACAGAGGTAATTTACAAATCTGTTTAACTTTCTGGCACCAGTTGTTTAAAAAAAAAAAGTTTTCCACCGGAGTAGCCCTTTAAGTGACAGACCCCATGGACTCATAATGGGTTTTCTCATGGTGTCCCTTCTGGTTGGAATAAAAAGCATAAAATGCAGTTCTATGCCTCCTGTCAAATCTGAAGGCACAGAGGATCTAACCATAATATGTATGATTGAACAGATAGAAACATAGAGTTATACGATTCAATATAATTTACATAGACAGTAATGTTTAAAAAAAAAATTGATACAATTTATATCAGTTTTTGAAAGTGGAGTAAAAAAACATGGTCATCCATGATTTCTAATCAGACAGAAAATTGGACAAATACATAAAGTACCAAAACGGCTGCCTGTGCTGGATATGATCTGTGAATAGAAATCAATAGATACCTCTAGATATACCATTCCACACAATTCGTTAGCAGATTTTAATTTGTCCATCCTAGTAACTTGCAGGCGGCAAGGTCACCACATTAACTACGGTAAATTGCTATTTTATGTCGGACAGCCAAAAGGCATTGTGTAGCCTTAAAGGCATTTTTTAGAATATGATTGTGCCTCTTTAAGGAAACGCTACTGAAATCTGCCAAATGTGTTAATCACATTGACATGGAAAATGTATTTGGAGATCTGTATTATTCCTTGAATGACATTAGTAAATCTACTTTATCATTAATAGAAAATATTCTCATGTTATGTAGACAAAGTGGAGACTTTGGTAGAATTTATGTCTAATTTTGGGCTTTGTGGCACCCTTGAATCCTGTCTTTAGTTTATCCAGCTGTTTTCAGTGATTTAATGTCCTATTATTTATGTGGTGGTGAAACCACAGAGACTGTCTCTATAATGCAGGATTTCTTTTTTTTAATACATCTGACCATTGAATGTTTTCCTTCATGTGAGGCTCTATGGGGGACGGCCGGAGCAGATTTCCTCTGATTGATGATGTGGATAAGGACATAATGGATTGTGTTTTCCTATTGCCGTCTACAAAGAAACGTGTAGTTTCTAATGATGTGAATATACAACTGTAACCATTTATAGAGAACCCTTTTAACATTTTACCAGAGACTTTAATCACATTTAACATATAAAAGACAACATATATGTAAGGCCCCCCCTCCCCCCGACCCTTGTCCAACTTCAGCATTTCCGTATAGGGGAAATTGCTGCGATGACCTTTCCAGCCTAGCAAAAAATTAGCTTTTTTTTTAAATAATAGTTTTTATTGAATTTTCAGTGTAAGGGTTACAACATTGTTACAGGCCATACAACAAATCCAATTTTCAAAATACAAAACTAGGCCCAGCTGGTTTATTAGGGCCCAGGACTATTTTCCATCTAGAGGTCCCTAAACTGGGGACCAATCTTAGAAACCAAGATTACAGTATATTTAGATTGGTTTTACACAAGGAGTTAGCAAATCCATTCCAATAAATGGACAAAAAAAACAGTCGCTATATTTTATTGTACAGTTAAAATCCAGTGAAAGGATGGAACCATACAGCAACCGGACAAATTCCCATTAAAGTCAGTGGGGCTCAACTGGTGTCCATCGTGCAGCAGACCTGCAGGGTCCATTTTCTGCTCCTGAACAGAATCTGCCATTGAGGCCCCGAACTGAGCCTCCTAAGCAGATGTAAACCTAGCCTTAGCCATACAACCACTATCTTGACCAACTTCAGTCTGACAGCAGTCTCTCCCAGTTCCTTTGCTGCCATGCACATCCATGTGTTCTCAGTGGGGAAAAAGCCACTTGCCAGACTTATCTGGTAGTGGCTTATCCTTCCGGGAATCCAACATGCCAAATGTTATTCCTTCCCAGATACCCCAACATCTGCAACCATACACATTAGATTAGAGCAGAGATAGTCACAGTGGTCGGCACGAATCCCGTAATAACACTGAGCAGTGTAACTCTCTTGAAAGTGCTGAGTGCAAAATCAGTTCCCGTAACAATATGCTGGTAAAACCACTGTTAAACCACTGGTGCTTCACCACCATAGCATAGAAAGTCCATAAGTAAAATCCAATACGTAGAAAAAGATGACAGCACTCACCGGTACAGTGGAAAATCTTCTTTTATTAAAGTGCAAAAACTCACATCAAGTGCGGCCAGGCTAGGAAGCCAACAGAATCATGAGCATGGGAGACAGCTGTTGCGCGTGCGCAACAGCTGTCACCCATGCTCATGATTCTGTTGACGTCCTAGCCTGGGCGCACTTGATGTGAGTTTTTGCACTTTAATAAAAGAAGATTTTCCACTATACCGTGAGTGCTGTCATCATCTTCTACGTATTGGATGATACACATTAGATTGTCGACAGGTCCTGCCAAATTTGGTTGGGTTGACACTTTTCTAATGTGGAAGGGGATTGTAGAGGCTCTTACCAGTCTGTTACCCCACAGCCTGAGCTGCATAAATGATACCTACACCCACCGTGTCTAGCAAAAATACAATAGATAAAGAAATTGGAGCTCACGCGTTTCAGGTCTTCCTTAGGACCTTTCTTCAGCAGCTAAAAGTAACTGAGCCCCAATTTCTTTATCTATTGTACTTTTCTAATGTGTATTGAACTTTGTATGCGAGTTGAAATGAAGCCCCAATTTCACCTGCTCAGTAAGTAAACCCGTACATGACTAATAAAATTGTGAATGTGAATATCCTTTCCAGTCTTTGCCCACCCTGCTACATTGACAAACCCATGCTGAGGTCCAATATAAAGGTACAAGCACAGTTTACGGAATCGGTTCAGACGCTTTCTCCTATGTCCCATGTGTGAAGAAAGCATGTACTTATGGCCGCCTCCATTGTCATGACTACCACGGTAATCTCAGTAGCAGCCTTTTGCTACTACCTTGGTTTCTATGAACGTAATTTCGGCACTGAATATATATCTGGTGAATGTCGGGCCTGCGTATAGTGAATCTGCAGTGAGAATTCCTCAAAGGCCACTTTTGTTCATTCTGTTTAAAGATCACTTTATTTTTCCTGCAGACTGATGTGTACAGAGAGCCGTCCATGCTCCATTTGAGAGAAAGCATATATATCTATCAGCAGCAGAACATATGGAGCCTTTGACGGTAGGAAACAGGGAGAGCAATTGACAGGAAACATTAACCCCGAGATGTGATCCTTCTCTTCATACATACCTGCAACAATTAGGAATAGTGAGCGACGCTTGTCATGCATTTGGCCGTAAGGGAACAGAACGGCTCTTTTATTTTTACCCGGCGGTGATTACTTTAATGCCTTCCCCGCCGTAAGGAATTGGCTCTGTATTACACATTCACTTAAGTACGACATTCTTGTTCCTGGCTGTTCGCTTCAGCAGCTTATTGTCTCAACCCTATGATTTCCCACTGAGCATTGCTGGAATAAAGTCAACAGGGCCCCATCAGACTAACCTTTCAAGTTTGTAGTGGAGGTCACTTGGAAGTGGGGACCCCTTGAAGGGCCAGGCCGCGCTGTCTCGGAGCTCAGTCTGGGGTTTGGCCAGCAGCATAGCCAGAGTGTGCAGGTCAGAACGCCACAACCATTCCTCTACAATTAATCCTTCATCCTCGAATTCTGACAAGTGGAAATCATTGGTTTGGCTTCACACGCTTTTGTCGCTTTATGCTGAACAAGTCTCCTGCGGCATTCAAGAAAAGAACATTAACACAAAAGGCAAAGCTGCTTATTTAGCATCCATCAGGGATCTAGGAAGTGGGGTCTCTTTGTTTAACTGTTTCAGTAATTTCATTCGCCAGCAGTAAAGCATTTTAAGTCATTGGGAGCTTGGGTTAACACAAGCCGGGTACAATCGAGCATGATGTGGCCAGCAACCTAATGTACTAATGTACCCAGATTTATGCATTCTGCAGAGCATTGTGCATCCACCTGCTGAATGAGTATAGGAATGGATGAGAAATCTGTCGCAAAGGCCGGTTCTAGTTGACGTGATGGCCATATGTTGTACAGCCTTGCCATAAAGCGTTGCCAAGTATTTCCCTGGGTGCAAATTATTGTGCTCATTCTGCCAGCTCAAAGAGAGGGCACTGCAGCATTAAGGGGTTACTATACATTCTTGTATCTAGTCAACATTTTAAAGTGGGATCCCCAAAGAAGAAAGGAACGCTGCTTGTATAACAATGAGATAGGTCTGTAACCCTGCATACTGAATATGCTTTTTCCGAGCTAGCAAACATAATGAATAGCACATTATTGTGCAGTTGAAGTGAATTGGTGTAACGTCAATATTTTTGGGCACATTGTGGTTAGTAGTTATGAGCGGCAGGGGCCATATTTGAATACGTGATATTTCGCAAATATATTGACGATTATTCATCCCATGTTCGCGAAATTCGCATATTCGCTATGTTCGTTCACTTTTTTTTGTCCAGCCGAAAATTTGCATGGAAAATGTGCATAAAAATTCACATGTGGAAAAAAAATGAATATTCGTCATTTCCAATATATAGCACTATAATAATACTAATTTATTTAGATAGCGCCTTCAGATTCCTCAGCGCTAAATTCTAAATATTCGCAAAATCGTGAAGTGCCGATATTCGCGATAAAAATTTGCATTGCGAATATTCGTGCTCAACAGTTGTGGTTAGCACTGCTGATTGGAATATGAGCAGGGTAGTGTTAGTATATACAAAACAGCTGTATCACTTGATATGAGCCAAATTATGATGGCGAAATGGATAGGTCAAAGCAGATTGGTGTTGTTAGAAATAAAGGTGCTACATAAATAACAGGGCACATAGTGATAATGGAGTCTCTTTACTGAACGATTATTATTTGACTTGTAGACTGAGCTAAACAACAAGCTAATAGCTCACTATTAAAAATACTTTGTTGTGGTCTATTGAGTGCTTGCCATATGAACTTTCTGAATGCTTTATGCACAGCTTGTATATTATACTGACTAATCTGTTCCATGCATTGAGTGTTTTTTGGGACGAGACAGTGTGTGGGTTCTGCTGGCCAGTCTCCCGCAACATATCCTTGAATGGGAGCAGATGGCAGAGAAGAGCTTGTGACCAATTTCCGTTATCGTTTTGCGTACTTTCCCATTTAATGAAGGAAAATAACATGTTGTTGTCGGCCGGCTTGGCAGATCTCTGCCCCCAATTCTAGTACTTTGCTTCATAATAGCTTCTGTTTTTATCTAGTTAAAACTAAAGATTTCCGAGTGGGTTTCATTAGTTTTTATCTGCACAAGGTGAAGTAGCAAAAATATTTGCTTTTAATATTCTGTGTGAAGGAGGGAGTGAGGAAAGGGGAGCAGAAAATGTAGAGGTAAACCCAAGAAAAAATGGTTGTTGGGGTCCTTTTTGGGAGCATTTTTTAATTTTTTTTTATTGAAAATAACTTTATTTGTAATCAATCGTCAATCACATGTACAAAAAACTAATATATTCACCATACATAGCTTGACAGCACAGGTTCCCTACGCTATACATCATGCTATATGCGACACTAACACTCCTTCATACATACATCATACAAAATGTTTTCAAAACAAACATTATGTACAATATCAAATAACAAAGCGTAGGGGGCAAAGAAGGGTTTGGAGTGGGGAGATCACAGGCCTGAATCTTTATTGAGAGATAAAACACACAAGGGAGAGGGGGAAGGAAAGGGGTGATAATCCTCTTCCTCCTCGACATCCGGAATGTTCCTGATGGAATAATTTCTCAGCAGGCTGGGACAGTCCTGGACGGATATCCTCTTAGTGTTTATAATAAGGCTTTTTCTGGCAAACCACAAAGCATCCTTAAAGGGGTACTCCGCCCCTAGACATCTTTTCCCCTATCCAAGGATAGGGGATAAGATGTCTGATCCCAGGGGTCCCGCTGCTGGGGACCACCGCGATCTCTTCTGCGGCCCCTGAGTCATCAGCTTTCCGGAGCTAAGTTTGCTCCGTGGCTGATGACAGGGTTCGGCAGTTCGTGACGTCATGGCTTCGGCCCTCGTGTCGTCACTCCCCACCCCCTTAATGCAAGTCTATGGGAGGGGGTGTGACAACAGTCACGCCCCCTCCCATAGACTTGCATTAAGGGGGCAGGGTGTGGTGACATGAGGGGGCGGAGCCATGACATCACAAACCTCAGGTCCCTGTATCGCGAGTCCTCAGCCACTGAGCAGACGTAGCTCTGGAGAGCTTATGACCCGGAGGCTGCAGAAGAGATCACGGGGCCCCTGCGTTCAGACATCTTATCCTTGGATATGAGATAAGATGTCTAGGGGCGGAGTACCCCTTTAAAACAGTTCATAAGGCGCCAGGCCTCCTGGATAGGCCCAACAGTGTGATCTCCAGGAAATAGTCCGTAAAGCACCGAAAAATGCGTTAGGCTGCTCCTGGTAACAGAGTCTCTAAGTTCATATTCCAGGGCATTTAGCCAGGCCTGAGATAACACGCACTGCCAGAAGAGGTGCAAAGTTGTTTCCTCGGCAAATGGCCATCTTGGGCAGTACCTGGTGTTGCACGTTCCCCGGGCAACCTTTTCGGGAACATGCAGTAGTCCTCCAGGCTGACAGTCTTGCAGAGAACACAAAGAAACCCCCTTTGTGATCAGCTGATTGCTGCACATTCTCTACGGTTCAGTTTGTTTTTATGCATATTCCAGGATGAAATAGGCAAACTGCTTGTAATACGAGTGCATGCTGCAATTGACTTGAGGTTAGGGGGGTATCTGTTCTTCTTGAAGAGACTGTGGTGTGTGGAGAATTTTAAGCCATTTAGCACCCGGCAAGGAATTCTGGGAAGAAGAATATGCAGATCAGCTCATTAATATGTCACCTGGCACTGTATTTGCGGCATCCTTTTTTTTTTTTTTTTTCCTGCTGCAAAATGTACCTTTGTGTTGCAGTTAATAAACAAGTGACGTGACATTTACGGACGCAGAAATCCGATATATAATGCCTGTGTTCTAGACACACAGCAAATATCTCCAATGGGAAAAATGCACCATTTTAATATACCCTAAGGGTAGGGTCACACACAGCGTATTTCACACTGAGGATGCGTCGACGGCAGTCACAGAGCCATGGCAGAGCGAGCTCCTTGCTGCAGCTGGGTACATCTGTGTATCCGCTGCTGGCGGGAAATCCTGGGACTGCTGGCAGGAAATCCTGGGACTGCTGGCGGGAAATCCACCGCTATGAGAAAACGCAGAGAGCTACCCAGCCGCAGCAGGGAGCTCGCTCTGCCATTGTTTGTGACGTCGCATCCGCAGCATGATCATGGCATCCAAACAGTGTGCCTCCAGCTGTTGTGAAACTTTAACTCCGAGCATGCTTGGACATCCCTGTCTGAATGGGACCTTGTAATACAGGGTTTGGCTGGGTCCTGTAAGATATTATTAGCATATATTGACCTGGTTTGTTCTAATCAAACGCCCATTTTATAGATCCTCTAGACCAGTGATGTCCAAACTGTGGCCCTCCAGATGTTGCAAAACTCCCAGCATTCCCGACAGCTGTTAGCTGCAGCAAATGGCTGTCTGGACATGTCCAGGCATGGTGGGAGTCGAAGTTTTGCAACATCAGCAGGGCCACCAGTTTGAGACCCCTGCTCTAGGCCATAGGTCTACAACCTGTGTATAGTTTGCAACATCTGGAAGTCCACAGTTTGGAGACCACTGCTCTAGACCATTGTTTCCCAACCAGGGTGTCTCCAGCTGTTGCAAAACTACAACTCCCAGCATGCCCGGACAGCCTTTGGCTGTCCGGGCATGCTGGGAGTTGTAGTTTTGCAACAGCTGGAGGCACATTAATTGAGAAACACTGCTCTAGCCTAAGATAGAGCCTCTCTCTGCTGCAGCATTCTGCTCTGGCTTTGGTCCTGATCTCCAGACCTCTGTCTATTATAACCTCCATATTCTCCTATAATTCCTAAGGTGAACAGTTTTATACAGAATTTAATTCTTACTATTACGACTTCTCCAGCCGTTCCTGGTTGGTCCACTGAGAAGTGCCATGCCCCGCTGCAGCTGAAGATGTTATCAATGCTCTCATTGTGCCCATATGACTTGTATGTGACGGCTGTGACAGGATCTGATAGCCTGAGATCCCCCAGGTCTGTGCGAGCTGTTCCTCATTTCCTGCGCTGGAGCAATGTGGTCAGAGCCGCTCGCTCCTGCGCCTCCTGATTAGATTATGAGGGTTTTTCAGCACAATTAAATCCTAGAGACTAAACAATAACATATAAAGCGCTGATGGTAATTTAATTCACAGCTCCATCCATTTACATCCCCTCCGTTGTAAAGTGAGATTTGCCGTACATCTACAAAATTCAATAATGTAATCGCTTCTGTGAAAGGCGATCTGTGCGCCCTGCAGACATCAGGTTCTTGCTTTCATCTGTGTATCTTATGTGTTTAAGGGAACTGTCCCATCTGCTTCAGTCCTACCTGGTGGTATAATATACAGTACTTGATTACTCTAAAAGGTGGTCATACAGCTTAAAGGGGTACTCCGGTGCTTACACATCTTATCCCCTATCCAAAGGATAGGGGATAAGATGCCTGATCCCGCAGCTGGGGACGCCCGTGATCATGCACACGGCACCCCGTTTGTAATTAGTCCCCGGAGCATGTTCGCTCCGGGTCTGATTATGGTCAACCGCAGGGCCGGCGGTGTGTGATGTCACGCTCCGCCCCTCAGTGCAAGCCTACGGGAGGGGGCGTGATAGCTATCACGCCCCCTCAGCTGCGGGACTCACTATCCCCAGCTGCGGGACTCCCGCGATCAGGCATTTTATCCCCCTATCCTTTGGATAGGGAATAAGATGTGTAAGCACCGGAGTACCCCTTTAAAGGGGAAGTATCGTGCTATCCAAAGGATAGTGTAGTGTATTTTCTGCATTTTAGACGGCTCAATCAACTTTGATCACAGCGTCTAAAGGGTTAATGGATAGGAGATAAGTTTAAGATCGTGGGGGGTCTGATCACTGGGACCCCGGTGATCTCCAGCACGCCCTTTCCATGTATCTTTATGGGAGAGCCAGAGAGAGCCGACCCCTGTATCTCCGACTCTCCAATAGAGATACATGGAAGGGGCGTGTCAGTGTGGGGTACGAATTGCCCCCTTCCCAGAGAGAGCTGGTCAAGACCCCCCCCCACACGATCTAAAACTTATCCCCTATCCATTAACCCTTTAGACGCCACGATCAAAGTTGATTGCGGCGTCTAAAATGCCGAAAATACACTACCGGTAGCTCAGTTGAGCTGATCGGAATCATTGCAGGGAAATTGCGTTGTCCTGATCAGCTGAGAGGACTGCAGGAGGGCCCTTACCAGCCTCCTTGCCATCTGATCGGTTCTCAGAGGCTCCAGTCAGCAATGGCAGGCTGGAGCAATGGAGTACCGATAACACTGATCAATGCTATGCTATGGCATAGCATTGAACAGTGTATGCAATCTAAGAATTGCATGTAATAGTCCTCTATGAGGACTAAAAAATGGTGTAAAAAATAAAGTAAAATTAAAGTTAATAAATGTGATTTAACCCCCTCCCTAATAAAAGTTTGAATCACCCCCCATTTCCCATTAAAAATAAATAAATATATAAACAAACATGTGGTTGGTATCGCCATGTGCGTAAATGTCCGAACTCTAAAAATATTACGCTAATTAAACCACACGGTCAAAGGCAAATATGTAAAAAAAAAAAAATACCAAAGTCCCGAATTGCATATTTTTGGTCTAAAAAGCGATCAAAAAGTCCCATCAAAACAAAAATGGTACAGATAAAAACTACAGATCACCACGCAAAATTGAGCCCTCACACAACCACGCATATGGAATAATAAAAGAGTTATATGGGTTAGAAGAGGACAATTTTAAACATGCTACGGTAATTTTCGTACAAAAAGTAATAATTTTTTTAAAGAAGTAAAACAAAATAAAACCTATATATTTGCGTATCGTAGTAATGGTATGGACTTCCAGTATAAAGATAATGGGGCTTATTTACTAAGAGTGGAGTGCAGTTTTCTTTGTGGATTTTAATTCCCGACAGGTATTTTTCCAAGGTACCGTATTTTTCGCAGTATAAGACGCACTTTTTCTTCCCCAAAACTGTGGGGGGGGGGGGGAAGTTGTTGCGTCTTATACGGCGAATACCTGCGGCCGGGACCCGCCGCTAATACAGGACATCACCGATCACGGTGATGCCCTGTATTAACCCTTCAGACGCGGCGATCAAAGCTGACCGCCGCGTCTGAAGCGAAAATAACACTTACCCGGCTGCTCAGTCGGGCTGTTTGGGACCGCCGCGGTGAAATCGCGGCGTCCCGAACAGCTTACAGGACACCGGGAGGAACCTTACCTGCCTCCTCTGTGTCTTCTCCGTGCCGGGATCCCCTGCGCTCTCCTTCGACATCATCACCTCATCGCGCATGCCATCATCCAATAGGACAGCGTGCGTAGCGATGTGATGACGGCGACGGAGTGCGTGGATCCCGGGGAAGAAGTCCGGAGCATCGGGGACACCACGGGGAAGCGGCGACAGCGATGGAGCGACATCCAGGGCATCGGTGACGCGTCCGGAGCGGCGGGGACACGTGAGTACTACCTCGTATACCAGTGGTCTTCAACCTGCAGACCTCCAGATGTTGCAAAACTACAACTCCCAGCATGCTAACGGCTGTCCGGGAATGTTGGAAGTTGTAGTTTTGCAACATCTGGAGGTCCGCAGGTTGAAGACCACTGTTGGGTTCAGAATCTTTATTTTTTTAGATTTTGCACCTATAAATTGGGTGCGTCTTATACGCCGGTGCGTCCTATAGGATGAAAAATGTGGTATTTACTAAGGTTTCCCTGCATTTTTCACTTTTCCCTTTCTCAGCTCAAATTCACCACATTTTCTGTGGAAACCTTAGTAAATATGTTGAAGAAAAGAAGATATCCAGCGTGGTAGCTCGGATGAAGGTGTATTTATTCAAAACAGCAACACACATGGACCAGGACAGCAGTGACGCATTTCGATCGTCTAGGCGATCTTAATCGTACTGACACAGAGTCTCTTTCTTGGATTGCTTTTATGGGGGAGGGAAAGGACTTCCACTTTCGAAATCCCGATCC
This sequence comes from Hyla sarda, assembly GCF_029499605.1. NCBI lineage: Eukaryota > Metazoa > Chordata > Amphibia > Anura > Hylidae > Hyla > Hyla sarda. The sequence goes on along the minus strand of NC_079199.1, from coordinate 37,154,636 downwards.
AAAGTGCAGTTATGCCTGGCCTGCATCTGGGAGATGGTGCGGGTCAGGCGTAACTACACTTTGGATGGGGATTTCAAAAAAGAGGCAAAGGAAATAGGATCACGCCTGCAAAGTAGAAGGTGCCAAAAATGGCAGATAGAACGTGCCATTAAAGGGTACCTCTCATCAAATAAACTTTTGATGTATTTTAGATTAATGAATGTTGAATAACTTCCAATAGCATGTTAATGAAAAATATGTTTCTTTCTTTGTATTTTTCCCGATCAGTCCTGTCAGCAAGCATTTCTGACTCATGCTGGAGTCCTAAACACTCAGAGCTGCCAGCCTGCTTTGTTCACAGCCAAACAGGCTGTGAACAAAGCAGGCTGGCAGCTCTGAGTGTTCTCCTTTGTGAACAAAGCAGACTGGCAGCTCGTAGTGTTTAGGACTCCAGCATGAGTCTGAAATGCTTGCTGCCAGGACTGGTAGGGAGACCCCTAGTGGTCATTTCTTCAAAGTGGAAAATTAAATAGAAAGAAGCATATTTTTTAATAACATGCAATTGTAAAGTTATTCTGCATACATTAATCAATACTTTAATGTGGCCGGGACCAAAAATAGATCTGACCTTGCCTTGGGCAAAAAATCCCCTAAACAACAAAAAAATGCAGTAAAACAACCAATCACCTTTGTCACTCAGTATAGTCTGGATTTTAAAGCGGTAACTAATATTATACATAAATTCATGTCAGCGATCCAAACTACAAATCTGTGTTTGCTGAGGTCTATAGGTGTGTCTTGAGGAGAGCACCTGCCACTGGTTTCCCCTAGCCTCTTATCTTCAAAAATAAGCAGACCCCCAACTTGGCTGACTAATATGGGTACCTACAAATGTGGCCACAACAAATGTACCTGTTGCAGCGTCATGTTAACTTCAAAAGAATTCTGCTCCTCCTCGCGAGGCGAAGTCTATATTATTAAACAGTATATTAAAGGGGTTATCCAGGAAAAAACTTTTTTTTTTATATCAACTGGCTCCAGAAAGTTAAACAGATATTTGTAAATTATTTCTATTAAAAATCTTAATCCTTTCAATAATTATCAGCTGCTGAAGTTGATTATTCTCTGTCTGGCAACAGTGCTCTCTGCTGACATCTCTGCTTGTCTCGGGAACTGCACAGAGTAGAATAGGTTTGCTATGGGGATTTGCTTCTAAACTGGGCGGTTCCCGAGACACGTGTCATCAGAGAGCACTTAGACAGAAAAGAACAACTCAACTTCAGCAGCTCATAAGTACTGAAAGGATTAAGATTTTTTAATAGAAGTAATTTACAATCTGTTTAACTTTCTGGAGCCAGTTGATATATTTAAAAAAGTTTTTTCCTGGAGTACCCCTTTAACTGCAACACTTCCTTTGCAGTGTATCTGGTGACATGTAGGGACTGCAATGTCCGGTATGTAGGGTGCACTACTGGCCCTTTAAGTTAAAATTAGAAAACATCTTTCAGATGTACGACGTTTCAGTTCCCGACAGCCAACATTGTGCCGAAAAACATGGTGGTAACTACACAAGTCTTGTTCTTCAAGGCATTGAGAGAGTAGGAGCCCCAGTGAGAGGGAGCAACCATAGACAGAAGCTCCATGACAGGGAAGTCTTTTGGACCATGCGGCTTGATAGTAGATATCCAACAGAATTAAACAAGAGGCAGGATGTTATACTGCAATATTGAGCCGCATGACCCAAGTTGCCCTAGTTATTAAAGGGGTACTCCGGTGGAAAACTTTTTTCTTTTTTTAAATGAAGTGGTTCCAGAATGTTAAACAGATTTGTAAATTACTTCTATTAAAAAATCTTAATCCTTTTGGTACTTATTAGCAGCTGTATGCTACAAAGGAAATTGTTTGCTTTTTTTAAATTTCTTTTTTGTCTTGTCCATAGTGCTCTCTGCTGACACCTCTGTCCGTGTCAGGAACTGTCCAGAGCAGCATAGGTTTGCAATGGGGATTTTCTCCTGCTCTGGACAGTTCCTGATACGGGCATCAGGTGTCAACAGAGAGCACTGTGGACAACACAAAAAAGAAATTCAAAAAATAAAGCTTTTCCTCTGTAGCATACAGCTGCTAAAAAGTACTGAAAGGATAAAGATTTTTTAATAGAAGTAATTTACAAATCTGTTTAACTTTCTGGCACCAGTTCATTAAAAAAAAAAAAAAAGAAGTTTTCCACCGGAGTAGCTCTTTAACTACCGCCCTATATATGTATTTGTATATATTTGTTTATCCAAAACTATATTTTTATTCTAATTTTTACACAGTAGGATGCACTCCTATTGGTTACATAGGCTGTGTGTTCTTCCAGGTAAATAACTCATGTCGAGTTTTTCCCTTCGCTTAGGGGTCTGTTTGTACCAAAATGTACTGTGTGATGGATCAACATAAATGTATCCATCTAATTATTTGTACATGAATACCTTTATGATCATGATTTTTATTACTACTGTTCTTGCACTTGATCCACATCCAATACATTTTGGAGACTCCGCTAGTGTTTTATTAGTATTTATCTATGGATGCCTATACATTTAAATGGCATTTTTTTATAGTAAATCTTATTTATTGTGGTTTTTGTATAATAAATATTAAATGTGAAGGATTTTAATGCACTATGTTTGTAATGGAGTTTGCTCGTTGTGGGGGAGTGTTTGATTAATTGCCATATGAAAGGATCACACGTGTGGTTCCCTCCCACATAAAAGCTATCCAAGAAAGAGACTCTGTGTCAGTACGATTAAGATCACCTAGATGATTGAAATGCGTCACTGCTGTCCTGATCCATGTGTGTTGTTGTTCTGAAATAAATACACCTGCATTCGAGCTACCGCGCTGGATATCGTCTTTTCTTCAGTATGGTTTCCAGTGTTGTCCACACTGATCCGGAACAAAGGGGGCGAACGGGGGTGAGCTGGATTTTGCTGATCTGTTGTTCTAGTAAATATGTTGGGATTTTTTCAAAACTGTCAGGGACACGCCCCTTTGGTCAGGACCATGCCCTTCTTCCAGTGGGCATGCCCCCTTTTCGGGTTTTTTTTTTCTTGTAAAATGGAGGGTTTTGTGTTTTTTTGGTAGCAAATTCAGTTCGTTACAATTTGGGCACAAAACCAGAGAAAAAAGTCCAGATCACATTAGTAAATAAACCGCATTGTGTCATTTTTACCCAAAGTGCAATGCGTAGGAACGAAAACCCCCAAAATTTACTAAATGCCATTTTTTTTTTTTTTTCAATTTTGCCTCACAAATATTTGATTTTGTGGTGAAATGATTGATGTCAATACAAAGTACAATTGGTGGCGCAAAAAACAAGCAAAGATGGGTCTGTAGGAGGAAAATTGAAGGTGAGGTGGAAAAAACAAAAGTGCAAAAACAAAAAACAAAAACCTGTGTCCTTAAGGAGTAAACAGGGTAAGCAACAGAGCTCCCTTTAGCGGAGCACCCCGGCAGTGTGAACGTACCCTGAGCTGACACTTCCTGTTCTGTAGAGAAAACTTTTCTGCAGTCTTCCTAATTATCATCACAGACTGGAGTACAGTGAAAGGTGACAGCAGTCTATAGATAACTCAGGAGTAGGCCGTTCACAATAGGTGATGATCACAGCTCACCTTCTCCTCCTCTCTAGGAAACAGAATATGCCTATTAGGGCTGCAGCTAACGATTATTTTAATAATTGATTAGTTGGTGATTAATTCACTGGTTTTGCATTTTTTTTTTTTTACGTTTACGCCGGCTGCTGTACAGGATCGTTAATGTTTCACTAACATTTTAATCTTAATAGTTCAGACAGTTAGCCATGCGGCAGTATCAAATATGTAAATTTTGTAAAATTTTTGACTTTTTTTGTATAGCAATACTATACACATGGGTGCATGTGCAGAGCATTGCACCCTTGTGTACTACAGACACAAAGTTGCAATGCTCTGCACATACCCCATGGGTAAAGCAGTGTGCACTGCACACCGCTGTACACATAGGGGTATATGCAGAGCATTGCACCCTTGTGTCTTTAGTACAGATACTACGATGCAATGCTTTGCACTTACCCCCATGTGTATAGTAGTGTGTGTGTGTGTGTGTTCTACATACACAGTGGTATACACATGGTAGTATGTGGAGAGCTTTGCATCCTAGTATCTGTACTAAAGACACAAGGGTGCAATGCTCTGCATATACCCCTATGTGTATAGCGGTATGTGCAGAGCATTGCACCATATTGTCTGTAGATTACACTAGGGGGCAATGCTCTGCAGATACCCTACATGTGTTTGCCAATATCAATATGCAGTGCTGCAGTGACAGTGGCAGGGCGCATTAAACAGCAGGAAACTGGCCTGCAGGGGGCAGTAGTACAGGTGAGGTCCTCCAGGGAGGGCTGAGGCTCCATAAAATGGAGGCACAATGTAGTGCGTCCACAAGTGGCAGGGAAGGGGAGGAGAGCAGAGCAGCAGCACGCGTGATTGGTGATCAGTGGGTCAGTGGAGGGTGGGACAGAGACTTAACGTACAGAGGCTGCGGTGGTGCGGCCTAGTACCTGACCGATTGGCCGCAGAAGCCTTATGAACGCCGGTGCCTGGACAACGAATTGACCTATTATTCGATAACGGGATTCGTTGACATTGAATCCAGTTATCTGATTTTATCGAATAATCGTTGCAGCCCTAATGCCTATAAAATGTTACCATATAAGTCAATAGGGCCCCTCCAGTCTGTTGTTTATTTTGCACTTGGAGCTATTGTAAAGCACATCGCTAAATGTGGGGTAGAAAGCTAGTGCATCAGTCGTGGTGTCCTATCCTGCCCATACCCACTCAGTGCTATATGACCATAAGCACCAGACACCACTAGGCTGCAGTATATAGCAGGGTCATCTGTGCATATCATTAAGGGTACAATGAAGTCCTAGGCTGCAGTATATAGCAGGGTCATCTGTGCATATCATTAAGGGTACAATGAAGTCCTAGGCTGCAGTATATAGCAGGGTCATCTGTGCATATCATTAAGGGTACAATGAAGTCCTAGGCTGCAGTATATAGCAGGGTCATCTGTGCATATCATTAAGGGTACAATGAAGTCCCATGTTTCTTATTTGATAGGTTTAGATAAATCACCCCATTGTCCTTACTGTGTGGTCACATTGGAGAATCCTCATATTGCTCAGTATATACTGTTAATAGTCAGTGACTAGGTGCGGCTCTTACTAACAGAAGGGGTGTACTGTTTGCATTTCCCACTCCGTATCTTTTGGCTTGTCATTATTAAAGCAATATTTTACAAGTGTGAACTTTAACAATTGACCACTGTTCCACAATCTATCAGTCACAATCCACATCTGATAGATCCTCACTTGTTGTTTTAGCTGTCTACGTGCTGCCTCCAGCCCACCAGGCCCATACACCGGTAATTTGTATAATCACCTTAATCCTAATGAACAAACCTAGAAGATGAATAGTAAAATGGGGACTGTGTGCTTCTTAATGTGTTTTATAGGAAGTGACGTTCTGTAAAAAACAGTGTGAAGGTGTGACCATACACAAACAACCACACCAGCTTGTGTTTACTGTACATACTGCTTCATAGCGAAGAGGTGTGACAGGAGGCTGAAGTAGCATTGTTGCTTACTTATTAAAATGATGCTCCAGAGGAAAACAAATATTTTCAAATCAACTGGTGCCATGAAGTTAAACAGATTTGTAAATCACTTTTATATTTAAAAAAAAAAATCTTAATCCTTCCAGTACTTATCAGCTGCTGTATGCTCCAGAGGAAGATGTGTAGTTCTATCCAGTCTGACCACATTACTCTCTGCTGACACCTCTGTCCATGTCAGGAACTGTCTGGAGCAGGGGAGGTTTGCTATGGGGATTTGCTCCTGATCTGGACAGTTCCGGACATGGAGCACTGTGGTCAGACAGAAATGAACAACTCAACTTCCTGTGGAGCATACAGTAGCTGATAAGTACTGGAAGTTTTAAGATTATTAAATAGAAGTAATTTACAGATCTGTTTAACTGTCTGGCACCAGTTGATTTGCAAAAAAAAAATTCCCTCTGGAGTACCCCTTTAATTTAACTGGTGCCAGAATATTAAACAGATATGTAAATTACTTCAATTCAAAAATCTTTATCTTTCCAGTATTTATAAGCTGCTGTATACTGCAGAGGAAATTCTTTTCTTTTTGAATTTCTTTTTTTATGACCACAGTGCTTTCTGCTGAGACCTCTGTCCGTTTTAGGAACTGTCCAGAGTAAAAACAAAACCCCATAGCAAACCTCTCCTATCCTGCTCTGGACAGTTCCTGACATGGACAGAGGTGTCAGCAGAGAACACTGTGGTCAGACAGAAAGGAAATTCAAAAAGAAAAGAACTTCCTCTGTAGTATACAGCAGCTGATAAATACTGGAAGGATTAAGGTTTTTGAATAGAAGTCATTTACAAATCTGTTTAACTTTCTGGCACCAGTTGCTAAAAAAAAAAAAAATTAAATTAAAGGGGTACTCCAGAGGGAAACATTTTTTGCAAATCAACTGGTGCCAGATGGCCGTTAAACAGATCTGTAAATTACTTCTTTTTAATAATATTAAAACTTCTGGTACTTATCAACTGCTGCATGCTCCACAGAAAGTTGAGTTGTTCTTTTCTGTCTGACCACAGTGCTCTCTGCTGACACCTCTGTCTAAGTCAGGAAATGTCCAGAGCAGGAGCAAATCCCCATAGCAATCCTCCCCTGCTCCGGACAGTTCCTGACATGGACAGAGGTGTCAGCAGAGAGTAATGTGGTCAGACTGGATAGAACTACACAACTTCCTCTGGAGCATACAGCACACAACTTCCTCTGGAGCATATAGCAGCTGATAAGTACTGGAAGCAGCTGAGGGATTAAGATTTTTTAACAAAAGTAATTTACAAATCTGTTTAACTTTCTGGCACCAGTTGATTTAAAAAAAAAAAAAAAATGTCTTCCACCGGAGTACCCCTTTAACCTTTTGTAATGGCCTTTATATATATGCCCATTATGAGCTGTGGGTTTCAGCTCATACTGGCAATGTGCTATAGGGTAAATTAAAATATTTAATACTACAATATTAACACTGATCAGCTGATCGATATGATCATTGATCAAACATTTACTCTGCAGTGGCCTCTGCAGGAGAAATGTAGCATTACAGGACAGATAGTCAAATGATTATATAAATGGACCAGGTCCATTAGAGCAATGTTTCCCAACCAGGGAGCCTCTCGCTGCTGCAAAACTACAACTCCCAGCATGCCTTCGGCTGTCCGGGTATGCTGGGAGTTGTAGTTTTGCAGCAGCTAAGGGTTGGGGAATGCTGCATTAAAGCAGTGACACTTGGACACTGACTATAGCACTTGAAAAAAAAAGGTTCCTCTTCACCATGTATACTGTCATTGTTATTGGCCTTTGAATCACACTACTAGGAACCTTGCACAGCGGCATCTCTCCCACTCCGAACCATGAATTATTTACTATACGGTGACATGTAGCAAATACACCTGGCTTTGTTCCTGCTGACTTTAGAAAATCTGTCATTTTCCAGAACAGCGCCGCAGGTCCGTCCTTATGCCTTACGCCACTTTGTAATGTATCCTGTAACAGTACATTAAGGCCCCACTGATCTCTGTTTACCCGCAGTATAATTTCATTATCACTTAATGCCTGGATCTCTCCAAAGCCTAAGTTGTCTGCAGTGTTCTGTCAGAAATTACAGATCAAGGCTGCGTCCACACGTTCTTCTCCCGTCCCCCCCCCCCCAAAAAAAAAACGGAGTTTAAAAAAAAAAAAAAAAAAAAAAAAAAAGAGGACAATAACGGATGGAACGGATGTTATCCATTTGTATCCATTATTGTTCGGTTAATAAACCAAAAAACATTTCCTGAACTGTCACTGTGCGCACTGACGGTGACGTCGCGCACATCACGTCACTAGTCATTGCGCACAGCGTAACGCAGGACGCAGCAGGAGCAAGAAGTAGCGTGGGCTCCGGGGACAGGTAATTATAAAACCAGGGATGGGGGAGGCAATGGGGCCGGGGTGGTGGGGGGTGCGACGCGGGTCGGGGGTGCGGTGCGGCGGGTAGGGCCGGTCGCGGGGCGGTGCGGGGGGCGGGGCATTATCGGCTTATCGGCAAGGTAATTGCCGATACCGATAATGCCCAAAATCGTGATTATTGGCAGATAATATCGGCCATACCGATAATCGGTCGATCCCTAATTCACACATGTGTATTTTCTGCTGCAGATTTGCTGCATCTGTTTTTACTACCCATTGAAGTTGAAAGGCAGCAAATCTATAAGACGTACCGCGTCCTGCACATATTTGAAGCACAGGATTTAACGCTGAACATTTGAAGCTGTGTTCAGTTATTTAGTTTACATTGAAATCTGCAGAATAAAATCTGCAGCAACAGTTATGCACAGGATACTGTACATCTGAATACACCCTGAGGGTATGTTCACACGTACAGGATCTGCTGCATATTTTCTGCAGCTGATTTTGCTATCCATTGAAGTTAATGGGTAGCAAAATCAGCTGCACAAAATATGCAGCAGATCCTGTACGTATGAACCTACCCTTAGGGTGCGTTCACACGTGTGTATTTTTGCTGCAGATCCGGCTATAAGTATCTGATCAGTGGGATATGAATGCCGTAACAAACGCACCCCCAAAACCTGAGAAAGGGGTTCCTCTTTATCCCTATGTGAAAAAAATAGCAGTCCAGCATGCACGCTGCCACTTCATTCACTCTTCATGGGGTTGACTCGAGATCACTCAGCTTTTTAAGTTTAGTTTGGGGAACCTGACAGTGGGGGAGGCAGAGGTGTGGTTTGTGACTACTGCTTTGAGTACTAAGTCGTAATTGATCTGCACCAATACATTAAGGTAAAGGCTTTTACCCTGACTTTGTATACTGTATTATATATTTTTGTGTCGGCTTAGTCTTGTAGCCACATATTCTGATAAAGCAGTTCTGACACTGGTAAACTTTGTTATACTTTGCTAAAAACAAGAATTATAAAAAAAAACACAGCAGTTTGCTATGTTTTTCAGTCCAGTAGTAAGTAAATGGAGCAGCAGATGTCTGAACATTGCTGTATTCACTGTATTCATCTCTTGATTAGTGGGAACCGAAATGGACAAAATCCCACTGATGGATTCTTGGCACCTATTTTTTGGATAGGGAATAAACTGCATAACTTGACAATTTCATCAAGACCATCTGTCTTAGGCCCCTTTCACCCTAGTTATGTTCCTGCATTCTGACACCAGTTATTCAGCAATAACGGATCGCGAAAAAATGGATGAAATAACTGAATACAACGGATGATAACTGATGATCAATTTTGACGGAAACTCTGTACCATCCATTATCATCCCATATAGTCCGTTATTTTATTTCCATGTGACTTCCTGGTTGTGATGTGTACTGAGCATGCTCAGTAGCAATAACGGAACATAAAAAAAACGGACAATAACGGATGTCATTTGTGATCATCCGTCACCCATAGAGTTTAAAGGGGTACTCCACTGCTCAGCGTTTGGAACAAACTGTTCTGAACGCTGGAGCCGGCGCCGGGAGCTTGTGATGCCATAGCCCCGCCCCCTCATGACGTCACACCCCACCCCCTCAATGCAAGTCTATGGGAGGGGGCGTGACGGCTGTCACGCCCCCTCCCATAGACTTGCATTGAGGGGGCGGGGTGTGACATCTTGATGGGGCAGAGCATGACCTCACGAGCTCTTGCCGCCGGCTCCAGCGTTCGGGACTGTTTTAATGTTAACATTTTATTTTTAATGGAACAAAAATTGGCGCACGCACCCTCTTTTGTGCCATCAAAAATAACGGACGTTAGTAATACCGGACATAACTGATGCTAAGGGATGGTCAAAAAATCCCATGAATGGGATTTTTGATGGCCGTTTTCAGGACTATCTGTCGGGAGTTCATGACGGAGGTTTTTACAGGAGGATAACGGTAGTGTGGAAGGGGCTTAATGTGTATGGGTGACTGCCAACTCTCCCCCATGAAAGATGACACGGAGGAAGAAAAGTAGTGGAAATTTTAGATTGAAACTGCCCTGGCCTTTTGTTCTCTGTGAAATAAGATTACCTCTCCTCTCTCTATTCAGATCACATGAACATTAGGTGGAGTGGAACATTAAAAGGGTTGTCCAGTGAAAGCCAACTTATCCCCTATCCACAGGATACCGAAGATACCCAAGTGCCCTACTCTGGCATCTCCATAGAAATGAAAAGAGCATGTGTTGTCTGCAGCACGCGCTCCTCTCAGTTAGGGTCCCAGCAGTCGGACCCCCGCTATCAAACACTTATCGAAAGTTGTCCTTCAGTGGACAAACCCTTTAATGTATATGGAAGGATGAGGAGAGAAAGCGGACACCAATATAGGAGCACAACTAAAGTTTCCATAGGGAAAAATGTACAACTGGGAATTCAGCAACCAAATTTGTCTAATAATCTAACAAGAGGTAACAAGAAGAAATGCAATGTAATATAATACACAATTGACATTAGAGTCTTGATGTATTATGGCCTTGGTGTTGGACGCAGTATTTTTGGCAGAGAATAGTCGGGGCTATTATTAGTCGTTCTCTTATTGTAATTATTTTCCAGACTTCGCTGTAATTGAATCTTGAGTGAATTATGATTTCCATTTGTAGCTGAACTCAAACCATTTTTGTTATGTCTGTAAAATTACATTTCCTTCATTTCTTTCATTCACAACGTTTTAGAAGTGAAAAATGATTTGTCAGGTAGGTGCTGTAAGAGCTGCCATATTGCTTTTACCATGATTTAAAGGGATACAACAGCCTTGATCAGTAGCCTGCTCTACGATACTGGCTGCGATAAAGGCAGCTGCGGACATAGTGGCCGGCATTTATCATTGTAGGTGTAAGTGAAGCATTTATCATTGTAGGTGTCAGTAAAGCATTTTTCTACACCTTTTTGTTTGTGTTTTGGTAATGTGTAGGAGCACCAAATGTATTAAATGGTCACAGAGCATTTGATACATTTTGTGCAGATCACATTTTCTGAAAATTTGCTCTTTACATACACCAAAAAGATACGTCTGGGCTGGTGTGGTTTTATAGACTTTTCAGTGGCTTTGCGCCTTTTTTGCGCCTTTTCATAAAAAGGCGCAGTTCATAAAACCCGTCCATATCATGTGTATTGCCAAAATCAGTGGATTGCAACTCAAAATCAGCAGAAATATGTAAACCAAAAGGCGCAAAAAAGGTGCAAATAAACTCTGCTTGCGCCTTTTTTGCGCCTTTTTGTAGACACAAAAAAACTGTCTAAAGACAATGATAAATGTCGGCCAGTGTGTGCATATGTACATTTACATCTTTGTATACCTAGTCCTGACTGAAAATGTTATATTGATACAATGATAAAGCAGATTTTAAGGTCCCTGTAATAAGGCAGGATAGTTAATAACCTGTAATCTCTCCTGACTTGGCTGTTTTAGTAAATGCATCTTCTCCTAGGAGCCTCCGTTTTGCTAGTACTTACTTTTTCCTTCTGGAAATGTATGAATACTTGAGTCTTGCAATTCCCTGCGTTAGATAGGCCCATCCTTACAGTCTAGCACAGTCCAGTGTCAGATTTTGTATTGACATGCTCTTATTATAGGGGAAATGGTAACATTCATTTATCAGTTTATCTATAGTTACCAGACATCAAAGCAGAGGAACGAGGCAGTAAAGGTACTAAAGAATTGGTATTTTATGGAATACAAGAATTTACTAAAAAAAAAAAAAAAAAAAGAGACTCTCTTGAGTGCAGACAACTCCTCTTAAGGGTGCATTCACAAAATCAGTTGTAGAACATATCCAGTAAAATACAGATGTGTGAATGTACCCTTAAAGGGGTACTCCGCTACTCAGCGTTTGAAACAAAATGTTCCAAACCTTTAGAGCTGGCACTGGGGGCTCCTGATGTCACGGACACGCCCCCTCTCATAGACTTGCATTGAGGGGGTGGGGTGTGACGTCACAAGCCCCCAGCACCGACTCTAAGCATTAGGAACATTTTGTTGTTAAGGGTACATTCACACATCTGTATTTTACTGGATATGTTCTACAACTGATTTTGTGAACGTACCCTTAAGAGGAGTTGTCTGCACTCCCCGCCACTCCCCCTCTCATAGCATTGAGGGGGTGGGGGGTGACGCCGTGAGGGGGTGGGGCCGTGACGTCACGAGCCCCCAGCGCCGACTCTAAGCGTTTTGTTCCGAACGCTGAGCAGCAGAGTACCCCTTTTAAGAGTAGTTTACTTCAATGGGGTCTGTGGCGGATTTTGGGCAGTGGAAATTCCGAGGGAGCCCACCCCGATTCAAACTCGCATTGGGAAACTCACTGCTGTCTCGCAATAAAATCTGCCTGTGTGAACGAGACCTTGGCGTCTGTTCATACTATGGAATTTCCAAGCAGAATTCCTGCTGTATAAAGATAACATTGGTATGAATAGGTTTTCTGTTGCCTGTTCACACTGTGAAATTTCCAGATTCCAGTCCTGCCGAAAGAATGAACATGTTCTCTCTTTCACTGGAATTATGCATGGACTGCATTGCCATCAGTGGTGACTGCACAGGTCGGCATGGTCCTAGCTCCTGAATATCTCCGGGCAGAGATTCTGTTGTATGGATGAGCCCTTAGGGTACGTTCAGATGTTTCGCAGATTTTTTGGGTATGCTAGAAATTTTTGCAGTATGTGCAGGGATGTGGAAATTCTATCGCCCGACGCCCGGGACAATTAGTTTTGGGCGCCGGGCAGGTGAATTGTTCATAGATTTAGCCCTGTATCGGGCTAGCAGTGACAGACCGACTTCCCCCTTTTTTTTCTTTAATGCCGGTGTGAGGCGCAGGAGCCGATGCAAGTCTACACCTCACACCGGCGCTCAGGGTGTATGGAGGGGGGCGGCAGCGGCCCCCAGCTGATTTCAGTAGCCGGGGGCCGCTGCTCAGAGAATACTCCCCCCGCCGCTGCGGGTGTATGTATGATGTGTGCATATGTATGCTGTATATGTATGGTTTGAGTGTATATATGATGTGTGTATGATGTCTGTGTATATATGATGTGTGTATGATGTCTGTGTATATATGATGTGTGTATGATGTCTGTGTGTATATATGATGTGTGTATGATGCCTGTGTGTATATATGATGTGTGTATGATGCCTGTGTATATATGATGTGTGTATGATGCCTGTGTATATATGATGTGTGTATGATGCCTGTGTATATATGATGTGTGTATGATGCCTGTGTATATACGATGTGTGTATGATGCCTGTGTATATACGATGTGTGTATGATGCCTGTGTATATATGATGTGTGTATGATGCCTGTGTATATACGATGTGTGTATGATGCCTGTGTATATATGATGTGTGTATGATGCCTGTGTATATATGATGTGTGTATGATGCCTGTGTATATACGATGTGTGTATGATGCCTGTGTATATACGATGTGTGTATGATGCCTGTGTATATACGATGTGTGTATGATGCCTGTGTATATATGATGTGTGTATGATGTCTGTGTATGTAATCTATGATGGGGAGGCAGCTGCGGGTGTAGGTATGATGTGTGCATATGTATGGTGTATATGTATGGTTTGAGTGTATGTGTGATGTGTGTATGATGTCTGTCTGTGTGTGTGTATGTAATGTATGATGGGGGGGCAGCGGCGGATGTATGTATGTATGATGTGTCTGTATGTATGATATATGTATGTAATGTATGATATAGGGGGCAGTGGCCGGTGTATGTATGTTTTGTACAGGGGCGGACTGACTAGTGCTGCTGCCAGTTGTGCTAAATGTTTTTATTTATTTTTAGGGGTTTCTGGCCACCCGCACTAAATTGCACCCCCAGAATCCCACCCCCCTTCATACTCTCTGCCGACCAAGAGCCCCACGGATGCACGCAAACACACCCGAACCAAAACTACAACTCCCAGCATGTTACACCATAACCTAAACTGTAGAACTATAAAGTGTAACATGCTGGGAGTTGTAGTTTTGGTTCAGGTCAGCTGCAGAGCCATAGGCTGCATCAGGGCATGCTGGGTGCTGTAGTTACTAACTGCAATTCCCAGTATTCCTTGACACAGCCTATGGCTCTACAGCTGACACAAACCAAAACTACAACTCCCAGCATGTTACACAATAACCTTAACTATACTACTATAGAGTGCAACATGCTGCAACACCCACACAACCATAGGCTGTATCAGGGCATGCTGGGTGTTGTAGTTATCTAGTAACTAAATGCAACTTCCAGAATTTTCTGACACATAAATTAGAGTAAATAAAATGCACCACATAAACTGGAGAAGCAGAACCCCCCCAGTAACACAGCGTTGTTCAGTAGTTTCCAATCAAAAGACTCCATATATAAGTCCCTATGAAGACTGAAAAATAGTGATTAAAATATTTTAAAAAGTGCGTATATATGTGAATGAGCCCCTTTCCTAATAAAAGTTCTGATAATAAATGGTTCCGATAAAAACTACAGATCCTGGCACATAAGATTACCCTCATACATCCCTGTATATGGAAAAATTGGCGTTATAGGGGTCAGATGGGGGGGGGGGGGGCTTGCCTCGAGTGTAAAAGGAGCTACAGCTCTCCCGCCGCTAATAGCCCGGCATGATGCGATCACCGTGGCCGCTATTAAACCATTAGATCACCGCTGTCTAATTTGACAGCAGTGTCTAAAGGGATCTTATATCCATCCCTGGTGGTCTAGTGAGGCGGATCGTACTATTTTGGTTGAAATTATTTTATCTACCAGGATAAGTGGATTTTCTTGAGGGACAAGTAGATTGTGTTCCGCTTTAGTCCCTTGGACAAGTAGTTTTTTTTTTTATTTCCACACCCCTGATGTGTGAACATACCCTTAAAATAACTAAAGCTCTGTTCTTATTTTCTTTGGCAGTTCCTTGCAGAGTCCCCAATACAAATTGGGTATTGGTGGTGTCCATCATACTGCGGAAGTCATGACACAGATGTGAACAAATGATTCAGTAGAAATTAAATTGGCATTTAAACAATATTGAATAGCTTCAGTTTTATTCCGCAATTCAGCAATCACACAGATCAGTACATGACGTTTCAGTCCGTTATAGGATCTTCATCAGACATTTGGACTGCTGCGGAGGCACAGAGTAGAATGAAGGAACGGCCTAAAGCCGGGAATGTAGTAAGTGGTAATGCGACCCACGGCTACAGATGAAATCAAACGGACCGAAACGTCATGTATTGATCTGTGTGATTGCTGAGTTGCGGAATAAAACTCAATATCATTTGAGTGCCAAGATAAAGGGGTACTCCGCTGCTCAGCGTTTGGAACAAAATGTTCTGAATGCTTAGAGCTGCCTCCTGGAGCTCGTGGCATCACGCCCCCTCCCATAGACTTGCATTGAGGGGGTGGGGCGTGACATCATGAGGGGCAGGGCTATGACATCACAAACTCCTGGCACTGGCTCTAAGCATTCAGAACATTTTGTTCCAAACGCTAAGCAGAGGAGTACCCCTTTAGTTTCTACTGAATCATTGAGTATTGGGATCCTACTTGGGCACCACGTATTGAAGAGAGCGCAATATATTAGGGTGCATTCACACCACGTTTTTGCAATACAGTTCCCGTATCAGGTTTTTGATGAAAAACGGATTCCTCAAAAGCTGACTAAACTATCAAAATCTGTGTACAAATTTGAACCCGTATAGAGTTAAAACTGTATACGGTTTGAAAAATGATGTCCGGTTGCATCCGTTTTTTAAGAAAAAAATGTATACGTTTTTAACTTCACTCCATTATGAATAAAGTTTCACTTGTTTGATTGAAATTCCAAGAAAAAAGACTGTGCAAAGTCAAAAACCTTATGGTGCAAACCGGATGGATCCGTACGCACATACGGTTCTGTACGGTTCCCATTGACTCCCATGTTTAAAAAAAAACGTATATGGTTTAATACAGTTTTTCACCCGGACCAAAAACTGTGGTAGGCTATGGTTTTGGGTACGGGAAAAAAAACAGACAAAACCGTACAGGATGAAACGGACACAACCGGATGCATCGTTTGGTATACGGTTTTCAATGGAGAGTCAATGCATACGGTTCCATACGGTTTTCACATTGAAAACGTATACGGGAACTGTATTGCAAAAACATGGTGTGAATGCAGCCTTACTTTCAATAGATGTGAACAAAGCCTGAATGAGTGTTTTGACATAAATCAATTTTCAGAAGAAAGCTGTGTTATTGTTTCTTTTTTCTTGTTTTTTTGACACTTCTTGCAGTTTTAGCAGTACGACGTTGCAGTTTTAATATTGCGCTGCCAACATCACTGTGTTGCCCTTGTCTACTGCTGTGTATATAGGATACACACTAGAACAGTCTTCTACGTATCCTTGTTAGGCAGATGCCATTAGGTCTTGAGTGCCACAAGGCATAGCACGTCGTCATTTATAGCCTGGGTAAGAGTGTGCCACATAGCCTTTTCCTTGTTTGCCTCGGTCCTGCCTGACTTATTGTCTTGTGTTAATTCTCTGGGGCAGTGGTCTGACTCTGGTGAATGAGCCAATTGTTTGCTTTTGTGTTGCCCATCAAGTCTGTTCTCCATCTGGTTTGTATCAGACTGTTTTCACAGCCAACAACTGCTGCCTTTTCTGTATCCTGACACTCAAGGGCCCCCTGCTATCAAAGCATTACTGTGATAGCATGTGTGTCTGGGCACATACAGCTGCGCACCGCAGCTTGAAACCATTACACAAGAAATACTCACTTAGAACTTGAACTGTCTCTTTCATTTCTAACAAATAATCTATATGTCCTGGTGAGTATGTGGACGGTCGCACCTATAGTAGGACTCCTATGTACTGGTCATAATGGCAGATTATTCATCCTGCCTCATACTGCTCTCCAAAATATCTTATAATACATGGCTCGTTATTTCAGAGTTGTTCTTTATTGCTAGATATATTATTTATTACTATTTAATTGACTTTTGTTATTATATAGTGATGTTCTAGATGGATTTTCCAGGATTTTTCATAAATGGCTTTGATGGGGGGGCCTGGAGTCTAAAGTTTGGTTTAGGGTCTGCACTGACCTGGCACTACCACACTGCTGAGCTGAGCTGGTTTACGTGCTGCCGGGCTGTAATACCAGACACGGCCACATCTGTATGGACATTGCTATCGTAATGGGGCCAGATATGGATGCACCATTGTATCTGGATAAACAGTAAAGGAGCTATGACACTTCCTAGAGCACAATTGTGCCTTCGCTCTCCAGAAACCTGCCAAACCATGTCACAGTCTTGTTGGCCTGGCAGTATTTATACGTTGGGCATTGCACCCGCAATACACCCCACAGAATCCATGCTTAGAAACAGAACAGTCCTGTGCCAAATTTGGTAAAGTCAGTTATAATCTGATATAATCCAGTATACACAGTGTTCAGATAATTTACCATTTGCAATTAAAGTTTTGGCCCGAATTTCACATTCATTGGCCATTCTCCTCATTCACATATTCAGTGATGCTTAGTAAGTCCATAGGATTACCCATCCTTAATAAAAGGACTTACAAGCTGCAGCACTAAGTGTCCTAATAACGTCATATTGGAGAAGTCACCTTTCTGGTACAACGCTTAGAAGCCGACAATCCTGGCTTCTGCTTGAGGTGTTAAATCCTCTTTGCTGTCACTATCTGTCATAAACCAGATAAACACATCTCATTCCAAATCGGGCAGCAGTCATTTGCAGATAGCTCCTACTTGTGCAATGGAGAGAATTATCCTCATATCGCACAGACATAGAGGTGTTTGCCAGATGAGTTCAGCCTGATGTCCTGGGAGAAAGCTATACCGGCAGCACTCTCTCCTGTACAAGTAACAGCCTATTTATGGTGCACTCCAACAGCTTGTTTGTCTACTCGTACTCCATCGACCCCTACTGCATCATGACGTTCTACTCCTACACCGTGTATAAATATCGGTCATTAAAAAAATATCAAGCTACGTCTTACAGGCATATTATATGTACTTGTAGGGTATAAGAAATGTAATCTAGTTTACTTTTTGTAGCCAAATTGTAAGTATTTAATATTTTCTTCAGATCATAGTTTTTACAAATAGAATTTTTTTATGGTGTTTGCAGGAATTCGTGAAGACTCGGACCGAACTCTTGTAGAGCCCAGTGTTTACCTCACCGATTCAGGTAAAGCTATGTGAACTCACTTATCTGTTACCATCTGCCATATTATTTATTAAAAAAATAAAATGAAGTATTTCTCACAGAAAAGGATTGCAGTAACACATGTTTTACTATACACGTTTATTCCCTATGTGTGTATTGGAACTAAACCAACAAAGCAAGGAAAAAAAGCTAATTGGACATAATGTCACATCAAACTCCAATGGGCTAGACAAATTTATTGGCACCCTTTCAAAATTGTGGAAAAATAAGATTGTTTCAAGCAAGTGATGCTCTTTGAAACTCACCTGAGGCAAGTAACAGGTGTGGGCAATATAAAAATCACACCTGAAAGCAGATAAAAAGGAGAGAAGTTCACTTAGTCTTTGCATTGTGTGTCGGTGTGTGCCACACTATGCATGGACAACAGAAAGAGGAGAAGAGAACTGTCTGCGGACTTGAGAACCAAAATTATGAAAAAATATCAACCATCTCAAGGTTACAAGTCCATCTCCAGAGATCTCGATTTGTCTTTGTCCACAGTGCGCAACATTATCAAGACGTTTGCAACCCTTGGCACTGTAGCTAATCTCCCTGGGCGTGGACAGAAGAGAAACATTTATGAAAGGTGTCAACGCGGGAAAGTCCGGATGGTGGATAAGCAGCCCCAAACAAGTTCCAAAGATATTCAAACTGTCCTGCAGGCTCAGGGGGCATCAGTGTCAGCGCGAACTATCCGTCGACATTTAAATGAAATGAAATGCTATGGCAGGAGACCCAGGAGGACCCCACTGCTGATACAGAGATATAAAAAAGCAAGACTACATTTTGCCAAAAGGAACTTGAGTAAGCCAAAATCCTTCTGGGAAAACCTCTTGTGGACAGATGAGACAAAGATAGACTTTTTTGGTAAAGCACATCATTCTACTGTTTACCGAAAACAGAATGAGGCCTACAAAGAAAAGAACACAGTACCTACAGTGAAATATGGTGGAGGTTCAATGATGTTTTGGGGTTGTTTTGCTGCCTCTGGCACTGGATGCCTTGAATGTGTGCAAGGCATCATGAACTCTACAGCCTGGTGTCAGAAAGCTGGGTTTGCGTCCAAGATCTTGGGTCTTCCAGCAGGACAATGACCCCAAACATACATTAAAAAGCACCCAGAAATGGATGGCAACAAAGTGCTGGAGAGTTCTGAAGTGGCAGCAATGAGTCCAAATCTCAATCCCATTGAACACCTGTGGAGAGATCTTAAAATTGTTGTTGGGAAAAGGCGCCTTCCAATAAGAGAGACCTGGAGCAGTTTGCAAAGGAAGAGTGGTCCAACATTCCCGCTGAGAGGTATTAGAAGCTTATTGATGGTTATAGGAAGTGACTGATTTCAGTTATTTTTTCCAAATGGTGTGCAACCAAATATTAAGTTAAGGGTGCCAATAATTTTCTCCAGCCCATTTTTGGAGTTTGGTGACATTATGTTCAATTAGCTTTTTTTCCTCCTTTTTTTGGTTTAGTTCCAATACATACAAAGGGAATAAACATGTGTATAGCAAAACATGTTACTGCAATCCTTTTCTGTGAGAAATACTTAATTTTCTAGAAACATTTCAGGAGTACCAACATTTACGGCCATGACTGTATTTAAAAACTGGCTAAGATTTACTAGACCAGGCTGCAGTCTAAGAATGTGCCAGATTTTTAACAGTGGCTGTTTTAAAAATCTGGCTTATTTTACACTTAGTGCTTAGTCTACACAAACGCTGAGGTGGTATGGTGAAAGGAGAACTATCATGCAGGACAACTTATGCTCTATCCAAAGGATAGGGGTCCGACCACAGGGACTCCCGCAATCTCCTGCGCGGCACCCCAGCATTTCCCATGAACAGAGCGATTTGTCCTCCGCACAAAGTGACTTCCCCCTCCATGTATCTCTGTGGGAGAGCCGGAGGTACAGCATTCGGGTATCTCCTGCTTTTCCATAGAGATACATGTAGGGGGCGTGACGGCCGCCGCTACCTGCAGGGGTTGATACGCTCCGGGGGTCCCATTGGTCAGACCCCCCTCCCGGCACGATCAGACACTTATCCTCTATCCTTTGGAAGTTGTCCTGCATGAGAGTTCTCCTTTCATGATTGTGGTGCTGCTTTTTTGTTTGTTTATTTTTGTTCATACTATTGAAAATTTGTCTTAGTTTAGGCCATACCCCTTTTCCTGAGACCACACCACCTTTTGTAAAAAAAAATAAAATAAATATGCACGCAAAAAAGGCAAAATTCTTTTGAAAGTGTGTCATGTCACTTTTGCGACCAATCTGACCCAGTTTATACATAAAAAAAAAAAATTTCAGTTTTCGATATACCCCCCCCCCCCCCCCCCCCAATATATTTCAGCAATATACAGATGCTACTAAATAAAAGTGTAAGTTATGTTACATTAGTGTTTCATGGCTGATTCTGCTTTTATGGACAACCATGTGTGCACATGTACTTTTTTGTTTGTATCCACTACTTCTCACCTCTGTATTACTATAAACCATTTTGCATTATTGCACATGACAGGTTTTATTTTATTTTTGTTAATATTTTCAATAAAATAGTTTGAACCATAATGATAGGGAAATCCAGATTAGGAAAACACCACATTACATTGCCTGGTATACAGAGGCCGCATTTGGAATCTTTTTAAGCTTAACCCAAGAGCGCACAAAATAAGGAAAGAGGGGATTTAATGTGCAGTTGCCTGTTACAGTTTCTAATTCAAGTTCCCCCCCCCCCCCCCCCTGGATTATATTATTATTTCTTATCTTTAGTTTAGGCCATTCTCAGATCAGTAGGGACGCGACTCTCCGCAGCCCCACCAAGAGTGAAGGGGCTACAGCGAGCGCCATTTCTTGGTCCCCTTTTTCTAAACACAGTACAGTGCTGAAGTTTGCTAGTATCTATGCTTGACATTACGCCTTGCGTTGCGTTCACGCCTTTTTTCAGCTGCTATCTGAGCCTAAAGAAAAGTTCCAAAAAATGTTGGCTGTCCGGACATACTGGGAGTTGTAGTTTTGCAACATCTGAAGGTCCACAGTTTGGAGACCTCTTGTCTATACTAAGAATAAGCCGACATTTGCAGCGCACAGCTGGCCCTTGTCTGACATGGATGCTTATACAAGCTTATATAAATGCTTAATATCTTACCTTCTGGCAAGGTATGGCATCCTCAAGTATATAACAGACTTTTCACATTGGATCATGTTCTAATTGAGGCTTAATGGCCTTTTAAAAGTCTTGTATTGTGTACCAGACGCTAAAGATGATTTCATACGATGCTGCGGTTTTTCTGAGAACTACATTTCTATCCCTGTAAGAGGTGTGGCAATGCAGAGATTAGGACTTAAGACCTTTCTGGGGCTGCTGAGTGACATGTAAATTATGGCATATTATTATGAGCATTGTACAAGAGTCTGACATAAAAGGATCTGGGTCGCTATGACCAATTATGTTTTAGGTAGAAATGGCAAGCTTTTTATTTCTTTACAGGGATTATTCTTTCATACTGGCTTTCATTTAGAAGCAATTTCCTTATTGCATCCTGTGTTGAATATTTCAATCTTAAAGGCCCCAAACAGGATTCTTTTGTGTAATGATCTGTCCTGTAGATCTATAGAAGCTGTATGTACACAGGATACTCAGTGTTCTGCTTACTTCTTTATACTGGTGCAGTAATTACATATCCGTATTGGTGGCCGTGGTCGCTATACATGCATCAGAGTAGGGCCGAGGCAAACGATTAATTGTACAATCGATTTGTTGCTGATAAATTAATCAATTTATCGGAAAAAAAAAGGCAAAATGACTTGACAGGAAAAAAAATAAAATGTACAGTAGGTATAAGAACAAGTAAACAAGGTTTTTATGTTTCCCTCACGCCCCTATTATTACTTGGCGCAGTGTTTCCCAACCAGGGTGTCTCCAGCTGTTGCAAAACTATAACTCCCAGCATGCCTGGACAGCCTTTGGCTGTCCAGGCATGCTGGGAGTTGTAGTTTTGCAACAGCTGGAGACACCCTGGTTGGGAAACACTGACATAGCATTTGAAGCGAAACTGTCACCTCCGTACGACTCCATACAGCCCCGAGCATCCCAGTCCATTTTCCCAATTGTTTTCAGAATGTATTTTGGACTCCTCTTTTAGAATACATATATTTATTTATTTTTTTTCTTAATCAGTATAGTTGCTTTTATAGAGCTGATAGCTATGGTAATTCTAGGCGGTCTATCTGAAACCAATATTTTTGAGAAGTCTTCCATATTGCCCAGCATTCACACCTCTGGCTCTGGAGTAGGTAAGATGCCATATATTCTATAAAATGGGCACTGTCAGATACAATAACACCTGATATGTTATAAAGCATGCAAAAACAATATGTTTTGCAATTGCTTCCATCTGAAAATTTTAAGTATTGCATACTGAAAAAGCCAATGAAAAACTAGCCACTAGGGGTCCTTTGCCTCCTGGGACACATACGAGTCTTGCAGTGTCCAGTGGTCATTGACACATTATAGACACCATGAGTGATTGACAGGGCTGCAGGCAGGTCCAGAGCTGCTGTGCTTGCTCCTGGCACTCTGTGAGTCAGAGCAGAGTGAAGGAGGGGGAGGAGTCATCACAGTGAGGAGAAAAGAGGGACACGCCCCATGCCTCTGTATGGACAGAAACCTCAGTGAGCAATGATGGCAAGTAAATAAAGGTAATTCTGAGAGAAATATAGGTGGTAGACACTTAAAAATTAGATGTACAGGACCTTTTTTTTTTGGGGGGGTGGGGGGGGGGGGAGAGGATCTGACACATATGTTTTAAGTATATAACTTCTCTCCAAAATCCACTTAACTACTTTAATGGAGGAGAGCATTGTGTCTAACTATGCCTAACATACAACATTGGACTAGAATGGCACCACTTTTTCCCACATTTCTTTAACATATGTTTTCCATAGCTTGTTTGGGAAACACTGTTACTAGCTGTGTCCCTCCAGCTGTTGCAAAACTACAACTCCCATCATGCCCTGACAGCCAAAGGCTGTCTGGGCATGATGGATGTTGCAGTTTTGCAACAGATGGAAGAACACTATTCTAGATGTTTCTACACAGATCAAAACAAAGTAAGGGAACACTAAGATAACACATCCTAGATCTGAATGAATGAACTAATCGTATGAAATACTTTCGTCTTTACATAGTTGAATGTGCTGACAACAAAATCACACAAAAATTATCAATGGAAATCAAATGTATCAACCCATGGAGGTCTGAATATCGAGTCACACTCAAAATCTAAGTGGAAAACCACACTACAGACTGATCCAACTTTATGTAATGTCCTTAAAACAAGTCACAATGAGGCTCAGTAGTGTGTGTGGCCTCCACGTGCCCGTATGACCTCCCTACAACTCCTGGGCATGCTCCTGATGAGGTGGAGGATGGTCTCCTGAGGGATGTCCTCCCAGACCTGGACTAAAGCATCCGCCAACTCCTGGACAGTCTGTGGTGCAACGTGGCGTTGGTGGATGGAGCAAGACATGATGTCCCAGATGTGCTTAATCAGATTCAGGTCTAGGGAACGGGTGGGCAAGTCCATAGCATCAATGCCTTGAATTGCTGACACACTCCAGCCACATGAGGTTTAGCATTGTCTTGCATTAGGAGGAACCCAGGGCCAACCGCACCAGCATATGGTCTCACAAGGGGTCTGAGGATCGCATCTCGGTACCTAATGGCAGTCAGGCTACCTCTGGCAAGCACAAGGAGGGCTGTGCGGTCCCCCCAAAGAAATGCCACCCCACACCATTACTGACCGGTCATATTGGAGGATGTTGCAGGCAGCAGCACATTCTCCACGGCATCTCCAGACTCTGTCAACATCTTTCACATGTGCTCAGTGTGAACCTGCTTCCATCTGTGAAGAGCACAGGGCGCTAGTGGCGAATTTGCCAATCTTGATGTTCTCTGGCAAATTCCAAACATCCTGCATGGTGTTGGGCTGTAAGCACAACCCCCACCTGTGGACATTGGGCCCTCATACCACCCTCATGGAGTCTGTTTCTGACCGTTTGAGGGGACACGTGCACATTTGTGGCCTGTTGGAGGTAATTTTGCCGGGCCCTGGCAGTGCTCCTCCTTGCACAAAGGCAGAGGTAGCAGTCCTGCTGCTGGGTAGTTGCCCTCCTACAGCCTCCTCCACGTCTCCTGGTGTACTGGCCTGTCTCCTGGTAGCGCCTCCATGCTCTGGACACTACACTGACACACAGCAAACCTTCTTGCCACAGCTCGCATTGATGTGCCATCCTGGATTAGCTGCACTACCTGAGCCACTTGTGTGGGTTGTAGAGTACGTCTCATGCTACCACTAGAGTGAAAGCACAGTCAGCAGTCAAAAGTGACCAAAACATCAGCCAGGAAGCATAGGAACTGAGAAGTGGTCTGTGGTCACCACCTGTAGAACCACTCCTTTATTGGGGTATCTTGCTAATTGCTTATAATTTCCACCTGTTGTCTGTTCCATTTGCACAACAGCATGTGAAATTGATTGTCAATCAGTGTTGTTTCCTGAGTGGACAGTGCGATTTCACAGAAGTGTCATTGACTTGGAGTTACATTGTGTTGTTTAAGTGTTCCCTTTATTTTTTTGAAGGAAAAAAATAGGACACCGGCTCCACGAGGCGCAGGATAAACTCAGCAGGAGACCAGCTTAAAGGAAGGTTGTTTATTCCCAAGATGCAACGCATTTCACTGCAATCACGTATCTTCATCAGGCATGACATAGATAGGTAAGGTGCTCATTTATAAGGGCAACAATTAACCCTCACACTGCATTTGCAGAAGAGGGAACAAAGCAAGTAAAGCATATACACATACAATTGTATTATCCATTAATAAATAGAAATAGCTGGACATTCAACAAATGAAAAATGACTAGACTTTCCACACATGCACTTATAATTATCAGATATGTAAATAATATAAAAGTCACAAAGATATATAGAATATATATATATATATATATATATATATATATATATATATATATATATATAAAAATGAAAAAAGGAGACAAATATATAGAAAACATATGTGCACATATAAATATGTACATGCACGCATGCATGTACCCATACAGTAAATGGACCGGGGCCTCCGATGCGGCAGAAGTATAATTATCGCATCCGATGTCTCAGACCTCAGCGAACGTTTTCCATCGTCTCATTCAGACCGTGCGGCACCAATGTGGACAACTTAAATATCCAGAACGACTCACGATTAATGAGTCGTTGGAAACGATTGGGAATATCTTCAGGTATTGTTTCAAGAATGATTAGACGCAAAGATGAAAAATGTCATGTAAAGCATAACTATTTTTTATATTAGATCTGTGTTTACACATTTTCACACGCGCGGTCTGAATCCAACGTATTGGAGACGACAGCTACTAAATAATAAATAAACTGCATATAGCGTATCACAATTTACCGAATGTGTAATAGAAAACGTTTTTCCTGTCTGGTATGATTCATATATCTCTATGTGACTGCCGATACTGCAACATAAACAGCGATTTAGGGAAACAACCTTTTATTATAGGGATAGGGGATAAAGCTGTAGAATTAATCTTTTTTAATCTACAGGGTGGGCCATTTATATGGATACACCTTAATAAAATGAGAATGGTTGGTGATATTAACTTCATGTTTGTGGCACATTAGTATATGTGAGGGGGAAACTTTTCAAGATGGGTGGTGACCATGGTGGCCATTTTAAGTCGGCCATTTTGAATCTAACTTTTGATTTTTCAATAGGAAGAGGGTCATGTGACACATCAAACTTAGTTGGTTTTAACGTAACTTTATTCTTTCATGAGTTATTTACAAGTTATTTACAAGTTTCTGACCACTTATAAAATGTGTTCAATGTGCTGCCCATTGTGTTGGATTGTCAATGCAACCCTCTTCTCCCACTCTTCACACACTGATAGCAACAGCGCAGGAGAAATGCTAGCACAGGCTTCCAGTATCTGTATACACTGCTATATACTACTATATACACTGCAGGAGAAATGCTAGCACAGGCTTCCAGTATCCGTATACACTGATATATACTACTATATACAATGCAGGAGAAATGCTAGCACAGGCTTCCAGTATCCGTAGTTTCAGGTGCTGCACATCTCGTATCTTCACAGCATAGACAATTGCCTTCAGATGACCCCAAAGATAAAAGTCTAAGGGGGTCAAATCGGGAGACCTTTGGGGCCATTCAACTGGCCCATGATGACCAATCCACTTTCCAGGAAACTGTTCATCTTGGAATGCTCGGACCTGACACCCATAATGTGGTGGCCACCATCTTGCTGGAAAAACTACGTGCCAGCTTCAGTGCATAAAGAGGGAAACACATCATCATGTAGCAATTTTGCATATCCAGTGGCCTTTAGGTTTCCATTGATGAAGAATGGCCCCACTATCTTTGTACCCCATATACCACACCATACCATCAATTTTTGTGTTCCAACAGTCTTGGAGGGATCTATCCAATCTGGGTTAGTGTCAGACCAATAGTGGTGGTTTTGTTTGTTAACTTCACCATTCACATAAAAGTTTCCTCATCACTGAACAAAATCTTCTGCGTAAACTGAGGGTCCTGTTCCAATTTTTGTTTTGCCCATTCTGCAGCACCTGAAACTACGGATACTGGAAGCCTGTGCTAGCATTTCTCCTGCGGTGTATATAGTAGTATATAGCAGTATATAGAGAAGAAGGTTGCATTGACAATCCAACACAATGGGCAGCACATTGAACACATTTTATAAGTGGTCAGAAACTTGTAAATAACTCATGAAAGAATAAAGTTATGTTAAAACCAAGCACATCATTGTTTCTCTTCTGAAATTCCCAATAAATTTGATGTGTCACGTGACCCTCACCCTATTGAAAAAAACAAAAGTTGTATTCAAAATGTCCGACTTCAAAATGGCCGCCATGGTCACCACCCATCTTGAAAAGTTTCCCCCCTCACACATACTAATGTGCCACAAACTTGAAGTTAATATCACCAACCATTCCCATTTTATTAAGGTGTATCCATATAAATGGCCCACCCTGTATTAGGTGCTAAAAATTTTTGAAGATTATTTTAAAACGGAACTGGCATATTATTCGCAGTGATCCAATATTAAAAGATATAGTACGACATACTCCGCGAGTTACTTTTAGGAGATCTAAAAATCTTCAAAATATTTTAGCACCTAATAGATAAAAAAAAAAAAAAAACGAATTCTACAGTTTTATCCCCCTATCCCTATAATAAAAGGTTGTTTCCCTTGCAATAAAAATTGCTGTTTATGTTGCAGTATGATCGGCAGTCACATAGACTTATTTGTATCATACCAGACAGGAAAAACGTTTTCTATTACACATTCGGTAAATTGTGATACGCAATATGCAGTTTATTTATTATTTTGTATCTGTTGTCTCCAATACGTTGGATGCACTATTCAGACAGCGCGTGTGCAAATGTGCAAACACAGATCTAATATAAAAAATATGTAGACAAAGTAGTATTCTCAGCTACGGAAGAAGTACGCATCTGACGTACGAAACAGTCGGCGTTGCCTCCGAACCTTCTCGCATGCAGCTCGTGAGACCTTAAGCCCCGGACTCCCGGATTGGATACAGCTACGGCAGCGGTGAGTGCGTACTGCGTTTCTTCTGTTGTTTCTATAGTATTCTCAGATCACCTCCTATGCCAGAATCCTGCGCACAGAACGGTGTGAACACCGAAAAGGCAATGAATGAAATGGAAGTCCAGCGCAGATTCTTGTGCAATAAAAACGAAATATTCCACCAAGACAGAACAGGAAGAAGTGATGTGTTTCAGCTGCTCTTACCAGCCTTAGGTTGGGTTGACACTACGTTTTTGCCATACTGTTTTCAATCCGTTTTTCGAAAGAAAACCGTATGGCAAAAAAACGGATGGAACAGTATGGGAAAAAGTAAACCGTATGTGTTTAAACAGTATACTGTTTTTAAAAATGCATACAGTTCAAACGTATAGGTTTTTCCCGTATGGAACCGTATACATGTGCGTTTCCCATTGACGTCCATGTTAAAAAAAAACGTATGCGCTTGCAGTACGGTTTTTAAACCGGAGTCAAAACCGTGGTTGACCACAATTTTGTCTCCGGTTTAAAAACCGTACTGCAACCGCATACGTTTTTTTTTAACATGGACGTCAATGGGAAACGCACATGTATACGGTTCCATACGGGAAAAACTTATACGTTTTTACTTTGCACATGTGCATTTGAATCCTAAAGTCCCCACCCAAGACCCCTCCCATTACAAATGGACAAAATTTTCAAAAACGTATGTTTTTTTTTTTTAATAAAAACTGACGGAACTGTATGCACTTTTAAAAACAGTATACTGTTTAAAAACGCGTACGGTTTACTTTTTTTCCATACTGTTCCATCCGTTTTTTTGCCATACGGTTTTCTTTAGAAAAACGGATTGAAAACAGTATGGCAAAAACGTAGTGTGAACCCAGCCTTACACATACTAGTATCCTGTTCATACACCCATACCTTTATAGGAGGGAGACCTATCATCCTGTACAGGAAACACCTGAAGCGGGGTGATCACTTCACTCTTACAAAGGTAATACAAAATAGTGAAGACAGGTGTAATATAAACCAAACAATAAAATTACCTAAAAACATATAGAAACATATATATAAATAGACTGTATACCTAGAAGGCATGATACAGAAAAAAGATATTAATGAAAATATAACATATCTCTCTTACATAAAAAATCAACTTACATATAGAAATGCTGAGAAATAAAGGAAGAATATAAACACACAAAGCTAATAATGTAAAATAACATCCTGTCTACGATTTAACCCTTTAGGGAAGCGTGTATTCTATAATTGCCACCTCTTGTAGGGGGATTAACCTTTCAATTCCTTGTAAGGTCACGGAAGAGAAATCTCCCTGATGTACCTCAGCACAATGTTTAGTAACCATAGAGGTATGACGAGAATTAAAATGGGCAACGTCCGAAATATGCTTTCTGATTCTGGTTTTTAGTGAATTAATGGTGCAGCCTACATATTGCACTTTACATAATGTGCATGAAAACAAAAATAAATAACATGTGATGTATTACAATTTATGCATTGCTGCATTTTGAAACTTTTACCTGTGGAATAAGAGGTGGATTCAGTAGTATTATACATCACTTTGCAGCACATGCATATTCTGTGGCCACACTTATTGGAACCCTTGGTTACAAGCCATGTTTTTTGTTTTAGATGTTTTATTACTAAATAAGCTTGGTGACAACTTTTGCCCGATTGTGGGGGCCTTTTTGGACACACATTTGTAACCTGCATCCAACACGGAGCCAAATAATGGATCTCCTGTAATAACAGGCATATATTTGTGGACCAGGTTGCAAATGGCTCTAAAATCCTGACTACATTGAGTCACAAAAATAATTGGTTATTTTATTTTTGTGAGTCGTTCTGGATATTTAAGTTGTCTTATTGGTGCCGCACGGTCGGAATGAGACCATAGAAAACGTTCGCTGAGGTCTGAGACATCAGATGCGATAATTAAACTTCTGCCGCATCGGAGGCCCCTGTCTATTTACTGTGTGGGTACATGCATGCATGTATTTACATATTTATATATGTGCACATGTTTTTTATATATTCGTTTTTTCATTTTAATTTTTTTATATATATTTTTTTTATATATAATTTTTTTTCAATATATCTTTGTCATTTTTATCTAATTAATATATCTGATAATCATAAGTGCATGTGTGGAAAGTCTAGTCATTTTTCATTTGTTGAATGTCCAGCTATTTCTATTTATTATTGGATAATAATTATGGTTAATTAATGGTTAATTGTTGCCCTTATAAATGAGCACCTTACCGGTCTATGTCATGCCTGATGAAGCTGCATGAAACGCGTTGCAACTTGGGATTAAACCACCTTCCTTTTACCTGGTCTCCTGCTGTGTTTATCCTGCGCCATGTGGAGCCGGTGTTCTATTTGAAGCTTTATCTTTCCTTGGAACTATACCAGCCGGAGGGCAGCAGATCACTCACTTTCTTCACGTGCATACCATTGTTGTGTATGTTGTTACACAACAATTTGGGGTGAGCGCCTTTCATGCCTAGCCTTTTCATTTATATATCTCTTTTAATGCACCATGGAACGCTCTTTTATCTTCCTTTAGACTTAATTTTTTTGAGCAGTGTATAAGTCTTGTAAACTAAGGATAGGTCACCTTTTTGGTAGTAGATCTAGATACGCCGTTTGTACGCCGTTGTTTTGTCCGTACTCTTTGAATTGGAATATATTTACAATGACAACTTGAACTCGTTCCATTGATGGTGCTAAAATCCTAGCGTCTAAACCGCTGGGAGACAATTTTTTTGCCTGGTATAAGGTGTAATTTAGTCTAACACCTGTGTTCTTCATTACATTTCCTGCCTCATTCCAGTTCTGTGCCATTCCGCCAATAGTAAGTGTCGGAGTGTTTTCTCACTTTTGTAGATGGTGATAAATCAGAACACTAACCCACGGTGTGTTGATTGCTTTGTGTGTTAAAAACATTGGCAGAAAGTTTTTGCAGGTGCAGGAATGTTGGAGTTATGTGACTGTGAGATTGCTAGTCTTACCATTTCTCATCAGGTTTACCTGCCTAGTTAATGATGGTGTAAGGGGGTTTCACCTATGACATTTTAGGTCAGTTTCTCAAACCATTGCCATGAGTGCAGTCATAATTGGAGGGAATGGTTATTGGAAAGACTTTATGTTGGCTTTTAAAATTGCATCAAAATGGCATGTGTGACCTTATATTTCAACAAGTCTATCCTATTCAGCACAAGGTCTATGGTACAAACATTGGCAAGCATGATATAACTTAATATGGTTGTCAAAGCAAATGTTCTGTTAGGACTCATGCATTCCATGGAAGGTATAGAAAAATATATAATGAAGAAATTATATGTCCAGTCCTCAAGGATAGTGAAATATAGGAAAAATAGCAAAAGGGAAAAAGCAAAAAGATGAAGATTAAAGATATGGAAAAATAGAAGGATAGTAGGTCACAGATGAAAGTGTGAGATATATAGAGATAAAACTAGTAAGAAGTTAAATAATCATAACTTGATTATAATAATAATAAAAAATACCTGCAGAATATAATTTAAACAATAATGTGCATTTATTGAGTGAAAATAGTATTAAAGGGGTACTCCGCCCCAAGACATCTTATCCCCTATCCAAAGGATAGGGGATAAGATGTCAGATCGCCGCGGTGCCGCTGCTGGGGAGCCCCGGGATCCCCGCTGCGGCACTGCGCTATCATTACTGCACAGAGCGAGTTCGCTCTGCACGTAATGACGTGCAATACAGGGGCTGGAGCATCG
Source organism: Hyla sarda (assembly GCF_029499605.1). Lineage (NCBI taxonomy): Eukaryota > Metazoa > Chordata > Amphibia > Anura > Hylidae > Hyla > Hyla sarda. The sequence continues at coordinate 37,122,874 of NC_079199.1, read as the reverse complement.
TTACATCATGGCTCCGCCTCTCGTGAAGTCACGGCCCGCCCCTTTCTATACAAGTCTATGGGAGGGGGCGCGGCGGTCGTCACACCCCCTGCCATAGACTTGCATTAAGGGGACGGGACGGGATGGGATGTCACGAGGGGCGGAGCCATGATGTCACGCGGCTCCGTCCCCTGTATCGCCCGTCATTACGCACAGAGCGAACTCGCTCTGTGCTGTAATGATAGCGCAGTGCTGCAGCGGGGATCCCGGGGCTCCCCAGCAGTGGCACCGCAGCGATCTGACATCTTATCCCCTATCCTTTGGATAGGGGATAAGATGTCTAGGGGCGGAATACCCCTTTAAAACGCCTGGGCAGGGCCCTTGCCCAGGTATTAAGAAGAATATGCTTATTAAAAATAAATTAAAAAATGTTGATTGCCAACCTTCTAATAAAATTATATATATAAATGTTCATAAAAATATTTTATATCAAATATCAACCAATGTCCAAAGTCAGTTTAGTGATTCTAATCTGATTTAGCAGCCACAGTGATTAGAATTGTTCATCAAATAGAGCCAATGCACTGTAATAGCAGCAAAGTAGATATAAAGTGTCTGTTAGATGTAGCAGATGAGATGAGCGATACAGTTGTAACTTTCACTTCACTTCAAAGAGAGCCGGTTATTATGAGTGTGAATAATTACAATATTTGAACATTCAGAGCGGTACCTTATTTGAAGTCTTCGCTGTGTTCCGCGGCAGCTGACTGTCTCCGGAGCGGCAGACTCCGGAGACTGTAATAGATCAGCGCCCGCACGGACTAAAACGAGGGCAACCTCCAACCTGGCATGGGTGTAGGGGTTCCTCCGAGAAGGCGTTTATGAAGGTACACTGGTCCCAAATAATGTGATGTTGTCCTCTGTAATGCAGAGAGCCGGCATCCAATATGAAACGGTGGGTGAGTGAAGTTTTGCTGGGCAGTTTTCACCCGTCGGCCTAAGGAGCAGCAATCAGCTGTAAGCCGGCGTCCTCGTGGTGTGAATAGCGCGCTATTCAATGGTGGGCCGCAGGTTTGGGTACTGCAGCGCTGGCAAGGCGGTATCGGCTGATTTAGTGGCTAATATGAGCAAAAGATGGTGGTGGCAATACTTATAGATCGAGGCTACTAAAATAATTCTAAATTGCTCACAGATTATACTTGGTCACTAGTCATCATGACCAAAATTATCTGAATACAGAAAAGGACACATACACTTGTTATTGAAGGTTTCAAATTCTTCATTTAATGGCCCTTTTATTGTAGGTATCCAAGATTAAAGATTGCTTTATGGAATTTCTCCAACCCATTTGCCGTATTGGGTGTAGAGCTTTAATTTCACCTCTGTCTGACCTGGAAATTTTATAGAGCTAAAAAAAAAAATAGCTGCTGAAATCAGAATCTTCTGCAATCCATTGAGGGAATGTAATATATAAAATATTTTTAAAAGGTTAAACATTCACAATTAAGGCATGGATGCACTAGGCAAAAAAACTGTCCATTGTAATAAACCATCACAAATTCCCATGAATGAAGTAGCAGCTTTTTTGGAGGATTATGGTTTATAAAAAGGGAAGAAAAAAAAAAGTTTTTGAAGCCATTGAGCAAAAGCAATGACAGTCGGATACTTAGGTGAGCTGCATATTAGACTTTATATAGCAAGATGCTCCCAACAGCCCCTTTCTTCACAGAATGTTTACAGTCTAATCTTCATCTTCAGACTTACATTAGGACCAGTTTTATATTAGGCTACCTTTAGGGTATGTTTACACGGCAGAGGTCTTGTGGAATGTCCGTTTAGAACATTTCTGGGTTACATTCTCCGGACAGTGGGTGCCAGTAGGACATGCTAGTACTAGGTCCGCTTAGAAATGGATTTCCAAATGGATTTTAAAGAAAGAATTGACATGCAACGGCCAGAATCAGAAATTTCAATGTGTGCACGGTTCATCAGAGTCCCATTTAAAGCAAAGATTCTGCTTAGAAATTCCCCTCTGTAAAGGATTTGTCTGTGAATAATAATTGTATATTTGGCTAGAGGTGGTGTAAGAATAAAGTAATAGATATAGAGCAGGTACAGCAATGCTAAGCACCATCGGTTATAGCAGAGCCCAATGCTTCCAAGGCCGTGGTGTGAACAGACCTCCAACACGGTAAACGCTAGGCTACTTTAGGTGGTGCTATCTTGTGGTGCACACAACGCAATGTGAATAACATCCAAGAATAGAAAAGATGCACTCCCCACATCCAGTAGCAGAAAAGCTTCTTTTAATATTGAAGTGTAGTAACAAGCGAGACCCTTGCAGCCAGTGTGGGAGTAACTGCAGGACGCTGCAGACATTTCAGGCGCGACAGCTGTTTTACCCGCGCATGCGGGCTTAGTCAGACCACACCTGTCAGTGACGCCGACCCTGGTAAAAACCCTAGAGTGAGGATGTCACGGATCAGGTGCTCACAGGTAATCATGTGATCTAAAAATATACATAGATTAAAACCAACTACCAGCAATGCATCAATAAAAGATTCATTCATAAGAAGATACCTAGGTCTATCTTATCGTTTAGCCCTAAGTTCCCTTGCGCTTCGGTTTTTAATATCCATAGAGCTTCTTTGCGGAGTAGGTATTTCTTTCTGTTTGACCCTGCTTGTACGGGAATTCTCTCGATACCAAAGAACTTCAATGCACCAGGATTGTTATGTGCATTCTTCATGTGCTGCATTACTCATGGGGAACCTTTCCCAGATTTGAGAGAGTATAGATGCTCGCTAAAGCGGGTATGCATCGGGCTTGTAGTACTGCCTACATAAATGCCCGCAATCGCAAATTAGAGCATACACTATATAATTAGTTCTGCAGCACATGAAGTCTTTTGCCTTTATTTCGGTGCCACCTAATCTGAAATACGTTCCACTACATAACTGTGGGCACCATTTGCAACTTCCCCATTTGTGGTTGCCCTTAGGGATCGCGTCTTGTAGCCAATCCCTTCTTTTTTTTCTGGAATATTTGTTTCTGGTGAGGGAATCACCCAGGTTAGGCACGCACTTAAAGGCTATAATTAGAGATGAGCGAACTTACAGTAAATTCGATTCGTCACAAACTTCTCGGCTCGGCAGTTGATGTCTTTTCCTGCATAAATTAGTTCAGCTTTCAGGTGCTCCCGTGGGCTAGAAAAGGTGGATACAGTCCTAGGAGACTCTTTCCTAGGAATGTATCCACCTTTTCCAGCCCACTGGAGCACCTGAAGGCTGAACTCATTTACGCAGGATAAGTCATCAACTGCCGACCCGAGAAGTTCGTGACGAATTGAATTTACTGTAAGTTCGCTCATCTCTAGCTATAATAGGTTTTTCCGTACTGTACTTAGCTAGTATGGGATCTTTTGGTATTAAATACCAATATTTGTAAATGACAGCTAGATATAGCCTGGGACCTGCATTCGTGGCTTGTCCAGTGATAGCTTCACTAGTCCGTTGAATGGACATTGACAGTGGAGAAAAATTGAGGCTTATCCCGGTGCTGGTCCAACCGTGGGTGAGGACTCTCACACAAGCTTTATGCCCTAAAATATGTTTTATTAGCACTAAAAACAACATGTTTCTGGTTAGGAAAGGACCCTTCCTCAGGCAAGGTGATTACAGGTAACAGACAAAACTGACAATGAAATACCCTTGGATTGTCTAGGTAAAGGTCACGTCGATTAGGGAATTCACAAAGATGACGTCTCCACACATTTAGTAAAACATAGAATTTCATAAAATCATTATTATATACATAAAATTGCAGAGTACATAAACTAAAACAGAGTGCCACAACCAATTAATAGTATTAATATGCTGGCAATATAAGTTGGCAGAATGTAACTCTCAGTGTGGGATTACTTGCGTAGATCTCACGTGTTACTATGAGGCCGTATTGCTGGAAAGGACGTAGAGCAGCGAGTCCCATATTGTTAGTGGGAGCGCTATGTGGTGGAAGCGTAGTTGAGAAGGGGCAGGGCTAGCTGAACCGGGATTTTCCAACCAGCAGTTAGTCCGTTGCAGCGATCGTTGCCCGGATGGCATAAGGTAAATGGTAATGTTGTAAGGAGCTCCCTTTGCCTCTGCATGGGCTCCACTGTGAGGGTAACGGTGGAGCGCCATATCATGCATACGGCATTTAAGATGGGCGGAGAAGATTCAACACCACATCTCTCCCTGTGCATGTGGATACCTATGTATGAGATGATACGAGATAATTATTTTGAGAGTTATATTGTGGCTAATTACATAATGTTAAACAATTTATAAGGTATTAAAATCAATACTTTATGATCCACGGCCGTAACAAGCCCCATAATATTACTATTAATTGGTTAATTAAAACAATGAACATATAGTGGTAAAAGAATACATTCAGGGACATATTATATTACCGGGAAGCCTATTATGTTTACAGTGTAGTTGTTTTGACCATGTTAGTCGCATGGACTCACGGTATTCACATAACAATCATTTTCTGTATTTTGAAATACAGTTCATATAATTTCAATAAATAAATATATATATATATATATGTATGTGTATATATATATATATATATATGTTGCTTAGGGAGAAGAAGGTTATTAATATGGTGAAATAGAATCGGATCTTGGTAGTGTCCACTTTTCCTATCCAAGATAGATAAAAGTAAATTAATTACACCAGAATAGTTTCCGAGATTTCATTTAAACCGAGTGGCTGCAGAGAGTTACATTCATAAATCCAAAAGACTCTTCTGGATCTCAAAGCTGTTTGACTTATTTTTTGGAACAGTATCTATTGGAATTACTGTGAAGGGTTTTGTCATTTCCGTATGTACCTGACTACAGTGCCTCGATAGACTGTGTAGGAGGAATCCAGTTTTGATATTGAACCCATGTTTATAGATTCTGCACCTGAGTTTTTGGGTGGTCCTTCCTATATACTGAAGACCACAGAAGCATTGTATGAGATAAATCACTAAGTCAGATTCACATGTAAGGGGATATTTTATATTAAAGGTTTCTCCCGTTACTTTGGAGTGGAATGATTGACATCTGTGTTCAATCTCTTTGCAGCACAGGCAGTGACTTTCTCCACATCGATAGGTCCCTGTTTGTTTGCAATCTCGTGGTTTCGATTGCTGTCTTCTGAGTTGACTTGGGGCAAGCAGGTTCTTTTTAGGAATGGCGCCCTTCTAAAAGTGATAATAGGATTTTTTGGTATTATTTCTTTAAGAAAGTTATCGTTTTCCAATATATACCAATTTTTCTTTAGTATTTTTCTGATAGCTTGTGATGATGAACTATAAGTAGTAATAAAGTTAAAATCCCAGTTTTCCGTTGACTGTTTTGTTTCTGTTCGTGGTTTCAAACATTCTTCCTGGGTTAGATTTTTTGTTTTTTCAAAGGCGTCAGTGAGCAACTGTGTAGGGTATTTTTTTTTTTTTTTTTTGCCTTGAAACATTTTCTCAGGATTCCTGCTTGTTCCCGGAAGTCTTTCTTACTAGTCCAATTCCTCTTTACTCTTTTGTACTTTTTATAGTGGCTGCTCAAAAAATCGATATAACTATTTGTATTGACCTTCTTAAAGAAGGTCAATGTAATGAATTTTTGCTTGATTGTGGGTTATGATCAAGTCCAAGTCCAAAAATTCAATGGATTTGGTACTGTGGTGGATTGTAATTGAGATCCCAGTTGTTGTTGTTGAGGTGCTCCAGCAGGATATTCGTGGTGGATTGGGGTCCTCGCCAAATGAACACCAAATTGTCTATATATTTCTGCGGTAGCATATAATATGCTCCATGAGGTATTGTCACCCCAAATGTACTGAGCTTCGAAGGCTCCTATAAATAAATTTGCATCCATCCATCTTAAACTCCGTATCCATAATATGGCGCTCCACCGTTACTCTCACAACAGAGCCAATGTTGAGACAAAGGGAGGTCCTTACAACATTACCATTTACCTTATGCCATCCGGGCAACAATCGCTGCAACAGACTAACTGCTGGTTGAAAAATCCCGGTGCAGCCAGCCTCGCCCCTTCTCAACTGCGCTTCTACCATATATCGCTCCCTCCAGCAATACAACCTCTTCTATGTGGCCAAGAAAGTTAGTCCTACCCCTTCTCAACTACGCTTCCACCACATAGCGCTCCCACTAACAATACAGGACTCGCTGCTCTACATCCTTGCCAGCAATACGGCCTCATAGTAACACACGGGATCTACACAAGTAATCCCACACTAGGAGTTACATTCTGCCAACTTAAATTGCCAGCATATTAATACTATTAATTGGTTGTGGCACTCTGTTTTTGTGTATGTACTCTGCAATTTTATGTATATAATAATGATTTTATTAAATACTATGTTTTACTAAATGTGTGGAGACATCATCTTTGTGAATTCCCTAAGTGACATTTACCTAGACAATCCAAGGGTATTTCATTTGTGCTCAGGCTCCATAAATGTACTAGTGACAAGAAAGATTGCCTACATACCTATACAAGATCTTACCATAGCATAGCTGTCTGAGTTGTGCCATAACCGCGCAATGAGGGCACACCTATAGAGGGCAAAAGCAACCATGCTAGATAGATACAATTCCTGAAATAACACATCCTACACCCAGCATTGATCTTCACATACCCGAAGTAGACTATTCCTTGTGTGCTGAAAGAGTAGCCTCGACCAATTAGTGGCTACTAGAGGTGGTAACCGTACCTTTGAAACTGTGGTAGTAACATCCATCTGTGAAGTAACGACCTGAGAATGATAACATGCCCTGCCAAATATACTAACTGAACTCTACCTATTACTATCCCTACTTGTGACATTACTTCAAATGGACACGAAAAGGCTAACTACATGGCAGGTTTGACAAGCACCAATCCCCTGCTATTTAAGAGGCAAAAACTAAACTGACAAGAAATACCTATCTACCTGATAGACCGTGTGGGTCATGTCGCCTGACAAGGTTCACGAAGGCACCTTACCTGATTGAGACTGTAACAACAGACATACCTAACTAGCCAATGTACTGACCCAACTGGACTTGGGAGTGATGACCCGTTGCAGATGACATCTCCCTGCGTGAGCAACCTACCTGCAGACGTGACCAGTGTTTAGGTGCACCATCCTGCCTGTAGACCTGACAGGTCTTTGTGACACCATCGTGCCTGAACCCGTCACAGGTCCCCACGAAACCATCGAGCCTGTAGACATGACAGGTCTTTGTGAAATCATCGTGCCTCTAAACGTAACAGGTCTTTGTAAACCATTATACATTTTTTTTTTCTTTCAAATACGTAAGTGTGAAATGCCATAGTGAGATTGTGTGCGATCTGAAATGTGTTATATTACCTCCCCACCACGTCAGTAAACTAACTATGAAACATGCGTAGACCGCTCTGAAGACGTGTCAGTAGTCGGCAATAGTGTGGTTTTGCTCTGAAGACGTGTCAGTAACAATTGCCCGTGCCTGGACCCTAGATTAACCTGCAGACGTGTTGGTAGACAGTCGCATGATAGCGTGGTATTGCTCTGAAGACGTGACGGTAACAATCAGCCATGCCTTTTTTTTTATCATTTTTTTTTTTTCATTATTATTATTATTTTATTTATTTTTTATACCAGCAAGCGCTACCAAATTGCGGAGCTAGGTTCAGGCCAGGAGCTACCTGTACTGAACCACCCACCCAGCGAGTGCACTACACACCTTCTGTGTATCCGAGGTAAGCAGGAGTTGACACGAAGTAACTAGGATATAACAAGCAAATAAACGTGTATAATACTGAATGACCGTACACCACATGCCTGCCCCCCCCCAGGCCTGTTAACCCCGGGGCGACCACCGTGGCTCTGAGGAAGCACTGTGTTGGTGCCAACTGAGCCAGGAGCGTCCAGACAGGTGATTTGGGCAGAAAAGGGGTTAATTGGCAGGTGAAAATGACCCCCAGCCTGCTGCACTTCACCGTGCAGCAGTGCAGGACCAGCAGACACTGCAGCAGAATGCCCTGAGAGGGAATTTTTATTTTATTTTTATTTAATATTTTTTTTTTTTAGAGCACTCAATGCAGCAGGAGTGCTGGCCAACAGAGGGTTAACCTCTGAGCGCCGCACAGCAACATCGGCAGCGCCGCAAACGGATGCCTGCCCTAACCTAAAGCCACGCCCCCAGCAGAGAGAAACCGGCCATAAAGAACTGCCTCCCCTGCAAGGGACGAGACCGACGGGTGTAGACGCGCCCCGAACGGCGTCCCCGCTACACAGCTATGCCGCGCGACACACTGCGAAGCGGAGCGCACTGAGAGGTACATGGGAAACCAAGCACGAGGCCCCGTGAGTACCCGCACCCATGCCCAAAGGCCCCCCCCCCGTCCTGACGTGATGCGTAGCGTGAACCCCCCCCCCCGCTGCTGCAAGCGAGTAAAGCCCGCAGTGGGGGAGACACTGATCACAACAGAATTGGGCACAATTAGGAGTGAAATGAGAGGAATGTGAGCAGAGCAGGGACCCCTTGGGGACAGCAGCTGGCACGGCGGCCAGTGACATGTAGATAACATAGCAAGGCCGAGACGGCGCTTACCTGACAAAACGCCGGAGCGGGCAGGAACAAAACACACGGAGGGACACACGGACGCGTGGGACAGCACCGGGAATGTATGAGCTATCAAACCGTGAAGATGCTCTACTCGTGTGCACCTTGTACCAGTAATGCGTGTATGCCCATTATAAACCAAGCGTATGAACCATATGGATACCATGATCGTGCAAATAACGAGTATTACACTGTGTATACTATGATTTAATTAGATGTAGCCTATGTTATCTCTACAGAGTATTGCACCCTACTGTATACCGTATGCTATATTGAAACAAGACACTCTGCAGAGCACTGCATCACCACACACAGCATATGCTACCCTGCAACGAGATCCTCTGCAGGGTATTGCACCACACCAAACACAGTACAAGCCACCGTCTTGCAATGAGACCCTTCGCAGAGCGCTGCACCACACTGCGCATGCTAACTGTAACGACCCTCTGCAGAGCATTGCACTATACCCTATATAGTATGTTACATTGAACCCATCCCATCTGCAGCATTGCACTAACTGTATAAAATTTGTTTGTAATGAGACCATCTGCAGAGCATTGCACTATACTGTATATAGTATATATTATATAGTAACGAGACCATCTGCAGAGCATTGCACCATAACTATATATCATGTATACTATATTGTAACGAAACCATCTGCAGAGCACTGCACCATAACTGTATATCATGTATACTATATTATAACGAGACCATCTGCAGAGCACTGCACTATACTGTTATATTGTAACAAGACCCTTTGCAGAGCATTAAACTGTACCATATACTGCAAGGGCACCGTATACCCCCCAGAGCATTGCAGCACACAGCAAAAGTTATATTTGAAAAGATTCTTTGCAGAGCATTGCACCACACTGTATACAGCAAACGTTATATTGAAACAATCCTCCGCAGAGCATTGCACTATACTTTAGATTAACGATAGCAGACAAGCTGACAGGACCACCTACCGAGCGGCCATGCAGAGAACTGGGCAGCTGCCACAACCTGTCCCAAGGACACAGACAATTGTAGCTGTGCGGGTGGCGTGCGGTCAACATGCCGCCATGAGGCAGCTAGCGGGCTGCGCGAGATGCTGAGGCAGCACCACCCTCAGCACCGATTTAACTCACCTGCTTGCCACTCCTGGACTCCACTACCGCTGGGGGCAGAGCCAGCCAGCACCATACCTGCCCTATATTACCTTATAATCAGAGTGAGACACAACATCCCCAGATAAGACAGCCAGCGGAGCTGCCAGGGATGCCGCGCCTGCACCCCCCCCAAGCCAGACTCATGGTCAGCGAGGCCTCCGCACCGTGAGCAGCAGCTCTGAAGATTTTGCGGAAAGATTCAAACCCAGACACAGGAAGCAGATATTCCACAAACGACACGTGCTCCGCCCCAGTAGGAGAGGGGGAAGTTATATACACAAGCCCCTACCTGTTCCAAATAAGCCCCACCTGGAAGTGCAGGGAGCGATTAATTACTTCCGCCCCTCGCACAAATACAGCCCATCAGGCTTAATACTGTCAGTTTTGTCTGTTACCTGTAAGCACCTTGCCTGAGGAAGGATCCTTTCTGGACCAGAAACATGTTGTTTTAAGTGCTAATAAAACATATTTTAGGACATAAAGCTTGTGTCCAAGTCCTCACCCACAGTTGGACAAGCTCTGGGAAAAGCCTAGTTGACTATGCTTTCAACACAGGTATAGTAACAAAAACTAAATGGACGCTCTTGGCATACATCTTGCTAAGGGCTATGAGGCCGCTGAATGAACAATAGGCAATGACCCAAACATGTAAACCCAGAAGCAAATCTCTCATCAGACAATTCTCTTAAAATCAAGGCACAGATGACCTGAGGGTACGGCCACATGGTATAAACGGTGTCTGCGAAAACATCTAAAAAAATAAAAATAATAAAAACTAAATAAAACTAACTTGTTTTACTACTGAATTAAACATTAAAAAGGCCACTTCTTGAGATGTAATATGTATTTTTGTTCACTGTGTGCAAGTAGCCTTACAATAAACTAGGCCGTGGAGAAACATTTAGGTTTCTATCTACAGCTCTACGCAAACTTTTTTTTTTTCTTTTTAATGGGACACGATGGGACATATGTAACTTGTTCAGCATATGACTGGGGCAGACTGCTTCAACCTGTCCTGCTGAATGCATTTGCTGAACATGGTAGGAGCCTGGCCTCACTTTTGTTATCTACAATAGAAGCCGCATATGTAACTTCCTATATGGCATTGCTGTTATGTTGAAGGGGTTCACCTTATACAAACCCAGCTGCTGAAACTAGCAATCTTTGTTGTAGTCTGAGAATATTACTGTTGACAAGGCCTATTGAATTGCCCCAACACTTTCCATAACCCCCTCGGCTTGTACGAGATAATGTAGTCTGCAGAACATATTACCAGCTACATTTGGGAGAGTTCAGCACGGCCTTTCAGCACCCCAACTTCAAACACTTGGCACTGACAAGCCAGAAACCCCACAGGAATTAGATATTCTTTATTCAAGAAACCTAGAAGCAGCTGTTGAAACAGTGACATCATAGGCTTATGGCAGGCCTCCACGGCTTACTAGCAAATACACTTCTAAAAGCATCAAATTGTGTTTTATAGGGGGAGAACAAACTACCGGTATAATGCCGAGCTATTAGCTCCTAAAATGTCTCCAGGCTACAGAACCTAAATGGGTCTGTAATAGGTGCCGGACATCAGAGACCCAGGATGCCCCCAGAGTCTCTGCCTTCACTTCTGTGGTTTATGAGATCGGAAAAGAGAGGAATATATCTACACTTTTTCCTGTGAGAAACCCAAATCTCATAATATTTTATATCTCCGTAAAAAAAAACAGTAACACATTGTATAGCTAGTTGGTATATGAAGCCCTAGTGAACAGGATTCACAATGAGATGTTCAGATTTCCTTTAATATGCCAGTGTATACATAGATTAATTATTCTAAAGGGGGTGTACAGTATTAGATACATATCACTCCTGGCTGTGTGTGGTATTGCAGTTCAGCCCCACTTCATTTGGGGGTTTTCATAAAAAATGATATGCGCCTGGTGGTAAAAGAAAAAAAAAGTGATACTCACCCACCCCCCTCTACCCCCAGCTGACGCTCTGATGCCCCCTCACCACTTCTTCCTGGTTCCTGTGGAATGTTGTCCCCAGAGAAACTGCCCTGCTCAACCGATCTCTAACCATAGTAGGGTTCCACTTCAGTCAAAGGCTGGTCCTGCAGGGGCAACACATCACAGGACCCAGGAAAAAGCTTTGAGGAACGGGGTAGGTGAGTATTTTTATTTATTTTTTGTTATTTTTTACACCACCACAGCTTTTTTTTTTTCCCACCCCCCCTAATCCATTTATAACCCCATTAAAAGAAAGCTGCAGCGCCTGAAACACGTAACACAGGGATAGGTTTGGCACTGTTTTGGGAACAAACTGTCCATGTTTTTATAAACCTGTACAACCCCTTCAGGCTTGATCTACGAATGTCGTGTGTTAGTTAGCCAAGCTCTCAATAACTGTTTTCATGTAAATGACCATTCGCTGTGTTAACTTCCAATACACTAGTGGTAGGAGCCACTATTAACACGTCTCCTAACAGTGCAGTGTCAGGGTCCTTTGTACTTTCTTGGACTTATTTACTCAGTTCCTAAGTGATTGAGGAAGTCATGATGTAAAAATAATGGTAACCCCCTCTCACATACGGTATAATACAAGGATCGTGTGTGAAGTTGTATATCAGGCCCTAATGGACATGGCAGTGTCTACACCTCCTACACTGACCACACATTATGATAGAATTACGGCAGTATTGGGCGGTAATCCAGAACGGATGCCCTCTTTCATGATCCCATCCTCCTGATATTAAGACACTTTGAAGATGCTTGGAGATGTTATCATGGTCTCTTGCTGTATTTTCCAGACATTGGACGTCTGTGAAGATGAAAGTGATTTAGGAGCCTGGTCTGAAAGTCTAAAGCCATAGGTAAAATATCTGGTGGTCCCCAAGTATGTCCCCAGAAACAAATTCTACTAGTGTCCATTGCCTCAGTTAATATACTGGTTGTCCTCTAACTAAACTTAAATCTTTGTAAAATGGAGCATTTTGCTAATTATGCAATAGATTTTTGCTTGCAAAACTACAACTCCCAGCATTCCACTAGTTTCAAGATTCCTATTGCAAAACTAAAACTCCCAGCATTCCTGGACAGCCTTAGTCTGTCCGGGCATGCTGGGAGTTGTGGTTTTACAACAGCTGGAGGCACCCTGTTTGGGGAACGCTAGTGTGAAGCTGGTCTAAAGCTGGGGATACATAGACTTTTTGTAGTTCACACGTTTGCGTACAATTCTGTGTGTTACTTTGAACGACAGTTGCAACTTACCCACAATTTTTCCTTTTCATGTATCAAGGCTCAAAAAAAATGGTGGTTTCACGGCCAAAAATATTTTTTTAAACTTTCAAACTTTTTTTATTTTGTAATTTGGAATATTGTCAAACTATTTTTTATTTATTTTTTGCCTTTGGACTTGTTTTTATACCTTATTTCCTCCACATTGGGCAGCATAGAGGCACATCCTAAGGCTGCGCACCATATTAAAGGGGTACTCTGGTGGTTAAAAAAAGAAAAAATACAAATACTACGGTTTTCAGTCCGGTCCCAAAACCGGATAAGGGGCAAAAATGAGCCAACCGAAGTCACTATCTGACTCCATTCGGCTCATTCACATACACGAGATGCCGGATCCGGTGACTGTATTAACGAATCGTGGTGTGAATGCAACCTAAGCAGGTTAATAAACTAGTCTGTTTACACAGACGTCTTGTGCGTATAACGAAATTCATAATGTTTTGCCGGATCCATTGAATAATGGCGTAAAACAAAAATAATCTATAGAGCCGCCATGCCCTATGAAAATTATTCCTGCTGTAAAATCTCTATGTATGCCTGACTTACAATGTTAAGAGAAAATAAAATAAAACATTCCAGACTCTTTGGGCATTTTGTGCAGATTGTTTCATACACCCCACCACAAAAATAAATAAATAAACCAAATAAATAACAATAAACCAATTAAATTAATACCATATATACTCGAGTATAAGCCGAGTTTTTCACCGGAGTACCCCTTTAAATTTTGACATGTCACAAAGATCTGTTGATCAGTCGGGGTGGTAGAACAAGCCAGGAGAAGCTTGCAGCTAAGCGCTTCTCTCCCTCCTCTTTTTCTATCTTGCCACAGAAGACAGCCTCCATACTAAGTCTATGGAGCCTATCTTCTCCAGTTTGCCAAGAAGAGACCTAGACCCCAACCAATCACTCCCCAATAAATAAATAAAAATTATAATTAAAAATTGTAAAAATAAAAAATGATTCTATTTGTGAATGAAGGGCCACCTTGACTATAAGCTGATCACAGGGTGTCACACTTCCGGGATCCATAATAATGCACTGTAAATTGGGTGGAACCTGGGGTCCTGGCAAGTAAGTATTTTTAGAAAAAGATGAAAGGCTGCACTCACAACGTCCTCATGTAGTGCTTTATTTCTTCCATGATCAGTGGGGGACACTACATGCGGGTGCTGTACAGGAGCGACACGTGTTTCGCGCTTAATCGCACATCGTCCGGCTCTGAATTCATACCTGCAAACTCTGCCTTATATGTCCACCTCCCCTTACTACTCACCTGTACCTTGGGGAGGTGTACATATAGCAGTGCCAGTCCCTTTCTTTTTGTGGAAGTATTACACACTTCACACTAAAATCAGAAAGCTGCCCATGTAACGTTCAGATGCGCTGGGTCTTCCAGGTACCATTGTGCATTTAGTGAAGCCACAATAGAAATCTCTGAAGCGATAACACTTTGTAGAACTTTGTAACAGTTCAGAAACTCTTAATAAGAGACTATAGAAGGTGTCGATTAGTGAGATATCACCCACAGTGCTATGAAGCCATTCCGCTACTATTTGTGCCCCCCTGTGGTGAGCCAACTACCCGCCTGCTCCATTATACACTCATCTTTTTCTTCCGGAACTCTACTACATAAATGACAGTTCTTGTAACGTTAAGTGCTCTTTGTGACGCCAATAGCTATTTTAAGGGACTTAATCTCCGCACCTCCATTGGGAGCCTATAACCAACCGGATAGGAATAAAGACATGACATGGAGGAGTGGCTGAACATGGCAACAGATTGCTGGGAAAGATTTGGAGCAGCTTTGACGGTGGCACCTTCAGGTCTGCAGGTATATTATACAGGATGAGGCTATTGAATTATATATAAAGACATCTGGCAGCATAATAGTGTGCAGTTATAGGACGATGCCAGCTTCTCTCTATATTCGGTGTCTGGGAATGCGTTCCTTTTCTGTTTTGTGGAAAATGTTCTAATTAAATGTTATGCCAAAAGCCAATGTTTTCAGCATTACAAAGGGAAGGTTTGTCTTCTTTATATGTTAGCTCCTATCCTTCCTGTATTGATTTTACAATATAACGTCTATCCAATACATGTGCCACTGGTGTAGCTGGGTGGAGGGGCATCCCTGGCAGAGAGTATGCCCCAGGTGCTGGGTGGCATTAGGGGTGCCAAGAAGAAGCTAGGAGCCAGGCAATCTTGTAAGAGCGGTCTAGACTGACTTTGCCTCAGGTATGGGGGCCACAGGGGTACAAACAAGACTACTGAGAATATTCCTGTGTTTTCCTCCACCCCCGACAGATCACAGCCCATCAGTTTTGCGACAAGCAATCCTATAGATGAAGTGTCTTAGAGCGAAGAAATCAAAGGTATTCTGTGTCATACACTTTGTATTGCCTTTGTTTTCTGGATCAGGGGCTACTGTAACAATATACTAACCATGTGGATACTATAGAGGCGTTCCTGTTATGTAAATAATCATTCATCAGTAAAACATATAGCAAATTGTTTATACCAACAGTTCTATTCCTCATAGTTTAAAAAATAATCCTATTGTTTTGTGTCGGTAAATGGGAATATTCTTATTTCCACCCAGAACGGGAAATCCTAGACCACATTTGCTACAATTTCTTTCAGTTCAGCAGCAGAGATCTCTTAGGTTAGGTTTATACTGCAACCTGTTCGGGTCTGAGCATAAGAGATGCTGCCCGGTCCAGACAAATCGCATTGACTTGGGATCCGTCAGGTGTCTGGTATTTTACAGGAGTTGAGCAGAGAAAACAAACTCTGCTTAATTACTGTCCTTTCGGAGCTCCCTTTAGCAGAGCAGCTGTGTGAATGAGGCCTTGTTTCTTATGGTAGCTCAATACATTGACCAGAGATGGGAGTTGTAGCTTTGCAACAGCTGGAGAGTAACAAGTTGGGGGAAAATTACCTAGACCAGTGTTTTCCAACCAGCGTGGTTTGAGCTGTTGAAAAACTACATCTCCCAGCATGCCCAGATAGCCTTTGGCTATGCGGCCATGCTGGGAGTTGTAGTTTTGCAACAGCTGGAGGTACGCTGGATGGGAAAACACTGGCCTAGACACTGTATAATAAAATGTCTTACAGGATAGGGGATAAGTAGCTGATCTTGGACTGCTGGGGCATGTTGTCTACCTCTAGACAGCGATCATCTACTTGTCCCCTAGTAGAAAATCTGCATGAAAAACTGCACAGATGGGGATTCCACATGGATTTTGAGGTAAAAATTTCCACTGTGTAAACAAGCCCTTAGATTAAAAGGAGCAGCTCAATGGCTGCCCACTCTAGAGCCCTGCACGGGACTGTTTTTTCAATCCCTCTCATTTTTTTTTTTTTTAACAATCCCACTCCCGTAGGGTGTTTGCTCCACTCCCCCCCCCCCCCCCCCCCCCCCACTAAAATGTTTGTCCACTCTCGCCCGCTCCTGCTAAAATGTTTGTCCAATCCCGCCAGCTCCCGCTAACATAGGAATGTACAGACACTGGGGTGCAATGCTCTGAAGTCTGCACATACCCCCACCTGTATAGGAATGTACATACACACACAAACACACAGCACTGCTATGCACATGGGGGGGGGGGGGTGTATGTGCAGACTGCAGAGCATTGCACCCTAGGGTCTTCTACAGACACTGGGGTGTAGTGCTCTTCAGTCTGCACATACTCCCCCATGTGTACAGCAGTGTGTTTTTATGTACATTTCTATACAGGTGAGGGTATGTACAGACTGCAGAGCATTGCACCCCAGTGTCTGTAGAGGACCCTAGGGTGCAATGCTCTTCAGTCTGCACATACCCCCCATGTGTATAGCAGTGTGTGTGTGTAGGTACATACGATCCTATACAGGTGAGGGTATGTTCAGACTGCAGAGCACTGCACCCCAGTGTCTGTAGAGGACCCTAGGGTGCAATGCTCTTCAGTCTGCACATACCCCCCATGTGTATAGCAGTGTGTGTGTCTGTGTATGTACGTACGATCCTATACAGGTGGGGGTATGTGCAGACTGCAGAGCATTGCACCCTAGGGTCTGTAGAAGACACTAGGGTGCAATGCTCTGCAGTGCACTTACCCGCATGTGCATAGCAGTGCAGAGGCCCTGGCTGTGAGGTCACATACCCAGCACAAGCACAGTGCACTTTGTGTCTGTGTGTGTGAACATTGGTGGCAGCTCTCTGACTTACCGGGCTGGCAGGAGAAGATGGAGTACAGTACACGATCCTCCAGGGCAGGCTGACCGCCCGTGCCCACATGTTTTGGGTTGGGTCCCACGGGATCCCAATCCCAATGCAGGCCTTTAGCCCACTCCCCTCTCCGTAGCCTGTAGGGCATCCTGTATTGCACAGTTCACCCACTGAACCTTTATGGCAAGGAACAATTCACAATTCTTTTTGTTTGAAGTTTTCTGTGTCAGTAGGGTCCAGTACAACTACCCTGGAGCTCTGTTCACACATCAGAATTTCTCTGCAAAATTCCTCATTGGAATTCTGCACAGAGATTCCACAGCAGTAGGGGGTTTGTCATCTTGCCAGAGCTGTTTTTAACAGCATTTAGTGATATACTTTACAGCAAGACCTGTGGACCATGGACTGCAATGGACAGATGAACTGAAGCATTAATATGAACTGAAGACCTTTACAGAGGTCATTCTACAGGGAGGGGGATTCTGATCTCTGTTTTAAATGATGGTGGAACCAGTGATAGCTATTTGTGTCACCTTTTACCTTGTCTGCTCTTAAAGGGGTAATCCGATTTAGGAAAATCTATCCCCTATCTACAGCATAGAGAATAAGTATCTGACTGCTGCGACCCTCTCCTTGGCTCTCACAAAAACTTCTTGAAGGATATAGTAACATAAAACCTGACTTAAATTCACCTTAATTTAGAGAACTGTACAGTAATGCTGGGTCCACACCACATTATTTGCTGTAGCATCCCATCATAAAAAGAATGCTGATGTAATACAGTGGGTTCTTTCATTCTAATGGTCTTAATATAGTCAACCAGTGACTGTGCTCTGGCCCTTTTCCGCAGGTATATATTAATCTAGACTCTATAACAGTCTCAATAGCAACATATAGAGCAGTAGAGAAAAGATGACGAGTGCACTCACCCGAGACACAGTCTTGCTTCAATCCGCTTAGTTCTTTATCAAGAAGAAAAGAAAAGTCAGTGTAGTACAGCTGCATAGCAGAGCATGCGGGGGACTTTCACCTGGCGACGGCAGACATTTCACCTTATCTAGTGTGAAGGGCCTGATGACATGCGAGGTAGCGTGAAAAGGCCACTGTCACCAGGTGAACGTCCCCTGCATGCTCTGCTATGCACCTGTACTACACTGACTGTTTTCTTTTCTTCTTGTCTCGGGTGAGTGCACTCGTCATCTTTTCTCTACTGCTCTATTTGTTGCTATTGGGACCAGTGTTCATTTACTTGAGTAGCACCCCGTCACATTTAGCCAGTACAGTGTCTTCATTACTTATTGGATGGCATCCTAGGAACATGGGCAGTGCCGGGTCATCAGCTCTATATTTAGTGATCTATAGCATAGTCTGTTGGCGCTAGCGAGTCCACCTAAATCAGCCTATACACAGGGAAAGTGGCTGGCGAAATTGGGGTCTTGAATGAGTCCACTGTGGTAAATGTTGCCATTTCTTCCATGCCATGGAATCTATACCTAGGGCTGAAGCAAATAACGCTGTGTTAAAACTACATTTGCACAGTCCTCTCTATCCTTTCTCTGTACTCCATTGCTTTTTGGGAACAAAAAACTCCACACTGCCAGGAAACACTGCAACTTGGTGAATAGCCACTGAACCCCAGGTATGTAGCTTTAGCGCTAGCACACTCCTCCACCAGGGATCATCAAATTTACAATTAGACCAACAAGATTAAGACTAATAATAACCTCTACACTGCCCTTGACCATTGGGGATTAAGGAATCCTCCCCCTCAATGCTCTTGACTACCAGGGATAGACAATAACATTCATCGCCCTAGACCACCAGGGATAGACAACCTTCACTGCCCTAGACCACCAGGGATAGACAAGCTTCACTGCCCTAGACAACCAGGGATAGACAAGCTTCACTGCCCTAGACCACCAGGGATAGACAACCTTGACTGCTCTAGACCACCAGGGATAGACAAGCTTCACTGCCCTAGACCACCAGGGATAGACAAGCTTCACTGCCCTAGACCACCAGGGATAGACAACCTTGACTGCTCTAGACCACCAGGGATAGACAAGCTTCACTGCCCTAGACCACCAGGGATAGACAACCTTGACTGCTCTAGACCACCAGGGATAGACAAGCTTCACTGCCCTAGACCACCAGGGATAGACAAGCTTCACTGCCCTAGATCACCAGGGATAGACGAGCTTCACTGCCCTAGATCACCAGGGATAGACAACCTTGACTGCCCTAGACCACCAGGGATAGACAAGCTTCACTGCCCTAGACCACCAGGGATAGACAACCTTGACTGCTCTAGACCACCAGGGATAGACAAGCTTCACTGCCCTAGACCACCAGGGATAGACAAGCTTCACTGCCCTAGATCACCAGGGATAGACAAGCTTCACTGCCCTAGACCACCAGGGATAGACAACCTTGACTGCTCTAGACCTGGCTGCTGTATCTTACAAATCGGCTGCATAGGGTGTGCGGTTTATATCTGACTGTGTTATAGATTATTAGGTGCAGTTTGTTAAAATGTATTTAATGTGGTTGTATATTGGCCAGGGTAGAGGGAGCAGAGCCCAGGTCCCTGACTGCCCTTTTTTTTACTGGCTACAGGCCCAGGCTTACAGAACATCATGCCAGTGATGAGCTGAACGTTATGGTGGACCAAAGCCCAGGCTCGCTCCCGATATTCCTTGCTTATGACCTGCGCTGTACATGACTTAAAGGAGCTACAATATGTGCAATAATCTCACAAAGCATCAGGACAGTGATTTGAGGGGAGCAGCAGCCAGGTTATGTAATCCTATATAGGTGTTATTGGGACACAGTCTACCATGTAGTAAAATCTGCGACTGTCTCGTTTCTTCCTTATACGGAGGTGAAGATTTTCATGCGGTTAACGCTACATTGATTCCTTCATGTGGAGAAACACTTTTCCTTTTGCAAGAAAACAAAGCTTTCCGAGCAGCCATAAAGCAATGATTTTCCTTTTTATTAGACCCTCAGCACCGCGCACCGGCTGTAATTATAAACACAATGCAGGAAATCGGCCACAGCTCCAAATCCTCTCATGTTACTTGGCAGAACCCAATGAATCCGTACATGGCTAGAGCACATGAGGGGAACCCCTGATGCTGCTTCACCCCCCTCTTATTTTAGCGAACAATGCAGTGGGTGAGAAGCAGCCAGCAGACTGCGTCTGGTACTGGAGCCATTGCTTGTGATCCAAGCCAGACACAAGGATGTAATGCTCTGCAGAGCGTCATTATCACCTCTAAAACCAAGTGTCTGCATGGTCAGTGTAGAGAGGACTGCGTAACCTGAGTACGGAAAGCACAATAAGCATGTATCCTTGCTCTCTAATGGAGAAATATAGGGACTCTTTACATCTTGCTTCAACCAGATTACTTAAAGGGGTTATCCAGCAAAAAACTTTTTTTATATATATCAACTGGCTCCGGAAAGTTAATCAGATTTGTAAAATTCTGAAGTTAAGGTTGTTCTTTTCTGTCTAAGTCCTCTCTGATGACACTTGTCTCGGGAAACGCCCGGTTTAGAAGCAAATCTCAATAGGAAACCCCTACTAAACTGGGCGGTTCCCGAGACACGTGTCATCAGAGAGCACTTAGACAGAAAAGAACAACCTTAACTTCAGAAGCCCATAAGTACTCAAAGGATTAAGATTTTTTAATAGAAGTCATTTACAAATCTGTTTAACTTTCTGGAGCCAGTTGATATATATATACGGTATATATAAGTTTTTTCCTGAAATACCCCTTTAAGGAGGACCGGTCTGCTCTCCTGATATGTCTGTTTTTGTTATTACTTCTAATCCTCATGAGATTACAATAATGGAGCATCTTTTTTATTTTATTTTTTTAGAAATCTACTTTGTAACATTATTCTGTAATTTCTTCTGGAAATGTATGAATAACATTGACAACTGGGCATCAGCACACCCCATATCTGTTTTACACTATCCCATCGATGGTGACAGGGCAAGGCCCACTTTTACTTATACATCTGACATTTACTTATGATGGATGCCACTTAGTGCCACCCATCACACATAGGCCCATGGTGGAAAAGGAAAAACAAACAATATCACAAAGTATACAATTTTATATACGGATCCAGCTCAATTGAATAGCACAGAGGTCAATGTTTCCCAATCTTCTCATTCATTGTTCCCTTTAAGGTGTCCATACACTTTAGATGAATGTTGTCTCAAGCTGACAATTTTGACTGGCCTGGCCGATCATCTGAAGTGCATAGGGGTGTTGTGACTATCCCTCCATGGCAGATTTTTTAGATATAAGTATTGGGCATACTGAGTTTCTGCATGGCCAATCCTTTTCATATCAAGGGAGATAAGGCACTGTTAGGTATCTTGACAGTTTTTAAAGGGGTACTCTGGAGGAATTTTTTTTTTTAAATTAACTGATGCCAGAAAGTTAAACAGATTTGTAAATTACTTCTGTAGCTGTATGCTACAGAGGAAAGTCTTTTCTTTTTGAATTTCTTTTTTGTCTTGTCCACAGTGCTCTCTGCTGACACCTCTGTCTGTGTCAGGAACTGTACAGAGCAGCATAGGTTTGCAATGGTGATTTTCTCCTGCTCTGGACAGTTCCTGATACAGGCATCAGGCGTCAGCAGAGAGCACTGTGGACAAGACAAAAATGAAATTCAAAAAGAAAAGAACTTCCTCTGTAGAATACAGCTGCTAAAAAGTACTGGAAGGGTAAAGATTTTTTATTAGAAGTAATTTACAAATCTGTTTAACTTTCTGGCACCAGTTGATTTAAAAAAAAAAAAAAAAATTCCACCGGAGTGCCCCTTTAATATCTTGAGGCTCCAGAATCTTATGACAATCCTTGCTGATCAGCCCCCCACTGATGAATTTCAGCATATTTACTATGGACCAGTTCTCTTCCATCAAACGTTTGTAAGGAAATCAGACTGGTAGGAATAAGTATAAGGCTGGGGGGAGAGGATTGTTATAACATTTTCGAGCTCTAGACAACCCATTCACATGCTACCCTTTGTATGGGAAAGGGAGGGGGGTGGGCGTCATCTAAAGGAAAAACTATTGGCTGAAGGACAGTTATCCAAGGCTTGTGCACACCTTTATACTGTACAAGGCCCTATCTTATTCACAAGAGGATAAGTACTAAACAGTGATCAACTTATTTCACATATCCAGATGTATAATATCGGAACACTATCATACTGAGCACATTTAAATACTGTTCTGTGCGAGCCACCTTTGTTATGATTTATTCACTTTTTTAAAGGGTACCTTTCATCAAAAAAAAAAACTTTTGATATATAATAGATTAATGTATGCAGAATAACTTTCCAATAGCATATTATTAAAAAATATTCTTCTATTTAATTTTCTACTTTGAAAAAAATGACCACAAGGGGTCTCCCTACCAGTCCTGCCGCAAGCTTTTTTATTTTTATTTTTTAGATTTTAGACTCATGCTGGAGTCCTAAATCTCAGACTGCAGCCGGGACACAGACAAGCTCCACACTGGGAGCAGTGCTGAGATGGTCTGTGTCACGGCTGCAGTCTGAGATTTAGGACTCCAGCATGAGTCTAAAATCTAAAAAAAAAAAAAAAAAGCTTGCGGCAGGACTGGTAGGGAGACCCCTTGTGGTCATTTTTTTTCAAAGTGGAAAATGAAATAGAAAGAAGCATATTTTTTCATTAACATGCTATTGGAAAGTTATTCTGCATACATTAATATATAATATATTAAAAGTTTTTTTGAGGAAAGGTTCCCTTTAAAAGCTGGATAACCTGCTATTTGTGCTGTATGGATTCTACAAAGGAAATGGCTCGGCTTTGTGCATCCTGTGCTTACCCCATCTGAATGCTAGTGTCGGGAACTGTGAAACCGAGAAAAGCATGCAATGTCAGGCTGCTGGTTCCAAAGCCGGCAGGATATTGTCATGTATCAAAAGAGGCATGGACTCAAGGGACAGGGACATAATACTCCCCCTTTATAAAGCATTGGTACGGCCTCACCTGGAATATGCTGTTCAGTTTTGGGCACCTGTCCATAAAAGGGACACTGCGGAGTTGGAAAGGGTGCAGAGACGCGCGACTAAACTAATATGGGGCATGGAACATCTTAGCTATGAGGAGCGATTAAAGGAGTTACAATTGTTTAGTCTTGAGAAGAGACGTTTAAGGGGGGATATGATAAACGTATATAAGTATATTAATGGCCCACACAAAAAATATGGAGAAAAACTGTTCCAGGTTAAACCCCCCCAAAGGACGAGGGGGCACTCCCTCCGTCTGGAGAAGAAAAAGCTTAGTCTCAAGGGGCGACACGCCTTCTTTACCATGAGAACTGTGAATTTATGGAACGGTCTACCTCAGGAACTGGTCACAGCAGGAAAAATTAACAGCTTTAAAACAGGATTAGATACATTCCTGGAACAAAATAACGTTAATGCTTATGAAGAAATATAAAATCCCATCCCTTCCCCAATATCGCGCCGCACCCCTACCCCTTAATTCCCTGGTTGAACTTGATGGACATATGTCTTTTTTCGACCGTACTAACTATGTAACTATACAAGTGGCGGTGAGCTGGTAAGTTTTTTCTTCAAATTGTATTTGGCTAAAAATACTGTTCAGCATATTGCGTGTGATCCCAGCCTTGCAGTTCTGCACTGCTCCTCTCTATGTAGTTGGTGTGTTGTTCATCCCACATCATCATGTGACTGCGACAATTCAGCATTTTTGCTTCAGGCCACGAGGTTTCGCCATTGTTGTGAAATACTGTTATGAACCTACCGTATTCCTAAGGGTGAGAAAATCCTTTTCAATCTTCTGTGTTTGCAATTTTCTCACCAACAAGGTAATTGTGCTCGTCTATCCTCCAAGATTACATCTAAGAAGAGGCCCCGCAACCTTCAGAGCATCGATCTGTAACGAGTTTCTATCAATTCAGATAATAGTAGCCCAACAAGATGTAGGATTATTAATCCATTACACGTCGCAGACGATCCTTACAGTAACCGAGGTTCAGTCATTAGGTTGATTCATTTTAATCCAGGAGATTACGACATCTTCTTATGTGGTACTTAGGTTTAATACCACCAAACCTCCATCCTATTATTCCTTATCTTATCAGCTCCCACCTTTCATTAACCTGTTCTCCAAACCTTCTGTCAATCATTGGCTTTAGTTTCCTGATCAGACCTCATAGCTGCCCAGATTATTGACACACCTCAGGCTTTATCTTTATTGCTCACTGCTATATCCCTTGCGTAACAAACAAGTATCAAGGACACCACTCAATAGATCACCCCTCCACCCCAGGACTGCAAACACAAGGGTCCCCTCATAAATCTGCAATTTTAACTTTTTTCACCTAGAGAGACAAGCGTGTCAAATGTTTTTAATTGTACTGCCACTACAGGTCCGGCAGGGGGCGCCACTCAGCTGCCTAGACTACTTCAGGAAGTATTAAATGTTTGGCAACAAACTATGAACTATATTGCCAGCCATTAGGCATTAAAGGGGTACTCTGGTGGGAAAAAAAAATTCAAATCAACTGGTGCCAGAAAATTAAGCAGATTTGTAAATTACTTCCAGGATTTATCAGCTGCTGTATACTACAGAGGAAGTTATGTAGCTCTTTGCAGTCTGACCACATTGCTCTCTACTGACACCTCTGTCCATTTCAGGAACTGTCCAGAGCAGGAGAGGTTTGCTATGAGGATTTGCTCCTACTCTGGACAGTTCCTGATACAGACAGAGGTGTCAGCAGAGAGCACTGTGGTCAGACTGCAAAGAACTACACAACTTCCTCTGTAGTATACAGCAGCTGATAAATCCTGGAAGGATTAAGATTTTATTTAATAGAATAATTTACAAATCTGTTTAACTATCTTGAGCCAATTGATTTGAAAAAAAATTATTTTACAGAGTACCCCCTTAAGGCCTCCATCGGCAGAATAGGGACAGGCCACATGTTCCATGAAGAGGACACTGCTGAAAAACTGTAGTATTATATGTGGTGAAGTCAGATAAAAGTGAATGAAGGGGTAACCATGCAATACATGGCCAGGCCTGCCAGAGAGGAGAGCCATTAGTAGAGTGGCAAACAGAAAAGGGTCCCCCGCCACCACGCTCTAATAAAACGTATAATCTTTGTAGTCTTCTTGAGACAGCCCCTTAAAATTGTGCTTCAGGGATTCAAATACAATGTGCCGTTTTATGGTGATGGTGGGGTATGTAACAGTTTACACCAGGGCTCTAGAGGAGCCCAAAATAATTTCTCTCTTTGCTCCAATAACCAGAGGTACAGCTTATATTCAGAGCCTCAGCCAACTATATTTATATATTCTGCAACATGTCAAAACCAGCTCATTTATAGCCAAGGTAGCTTATATTCTTTTCATTCTGTAATATGAAATCGCTATGGGCAATTGACCACACTAGCCTTCTTACGTCTCCCCTATGATTTATGGCAAGTACAGGGTCTGCGGGGGCTGTGTCTGACAACAAATTCTGGTCATGTACCACCCCCACAGGGCTTGTTCTAGGCACAGCACATCCTCAAGTACTTAAAGGGGTACTCCACTAGCCAGCGTTCGGAAGTAGATGTTCAGAACGCTGTTTTTGTGCTGCCCCTTGTGACATCACGGCCATCACACCCTCACCCATAGACTTGCATTGAGGGGGCTTGAGGGGCGAGGCCGACCCCCCGCAGCACAAAAAACAGCGTTTGGAACATTTTACTTCCGAACGCTAGCCAGTGGAGTACCTCTTTAAACAACACTCTGTAGAAAATGTATACAACACAAAAGGGACTGAAAAAAACCTGCGCGTAACTTTACTGTTTTCCCCACTCTGCCCTGGCTGCAAAAAGAAATAGAAACTCCGCTGGTGCATAGAACATCCGCTTAAACATTAAACAGGTTTTACTGGTTGAGCTCCAAAGTGTTTGGGGTCTTCAATCCAACCCAGAAGGAGAGAACTATATTCCTCTATATTAGACATGATGGATTTCAGCGGCTCAATCCTCTGAGTGATATGCCACCACTATAGGAGTCCGACTGCAGTTTACTCCTCTATTCAGAACACATGAACACTCAATGGATCAGGAGAGAACGGTCATCGCACAGCTATCGCCTGTCTACGGGTATCTAAATTTAATGATATTCCTGCGCTATGAAGCCTATACAGTTGTGGTTTTATTCAGAGCCCCATTCACCCCATTACATATTGTTTAATATCCTGTTCTTCTTCCCATGCAGCAGCTGAGCCCTTAAAAAAGATGTCTGTGACCCTCCCATCTATGATGGAAGACGACGAGGATGTGAAATCCCCCCTTGAGGAGTCCGAATCTTCAGGTGCTGATTTTTTCTGAAAAAGTATGGCAGGACTGTGCTGGACGAGGCCTTAATGAAGTCCTACAACTATAGATCATCGGGATTGTATGGATGGATGTGCGCTGATGTATTGTGTGTAAATATCAAGAGATTTTATTTTTTACGATTTTGGAATTTATATATTAAACATTGAGATTTTAAATTGTCTGTCTTCTGTGTGATAAAAAATATCAAAAAAAAAAATTGACAATCTTCTTAGCCCATCCCCATGTTTGGTCACAAAGCCTCTTGTGATATTTCATTGTCTCTCGTTGTGAACTGAACAATTTTCCATAAGTATCTGCAGGACTGTATGATACCAAAAGCATCCCTCACACTAAGTGGTTAAGTCGTGCACTTATAATTCGTAGGACCCAAGGGTTTGAATTAAGATCACAGGGACACGGGTAATGATCATCTTGTTCCTGGCCCTTCAGACTTCACATTTATGTGTTTTGGCTTGTGTGTCTGTGCTTTGGAACAAATGTGAAATAGGGATTCATGACCGGACCGGTGCACAAGCCTGTAGTATAAGCCGCCTGCCATGGTGTCTTTAATAGAATATACATACAGTTATACCATGTGCATTTAATCATCAGTCCTACAAATTGGTTGAAAACTTATTGGAAGAAACATAATTTTACAGACTTAGGGTCTATTCACACGTACAGTATCCTGCGCAGATTTGAAGCTGTGTTCAGTCATTTAGTTTACATTGAAATCTGCAGCAGAAAATCCTGCGCATCAAATCTGCACAGAATACTGTACGTGTGAATAGACCATAAGCAGCCATTTCAGTTCTAATTCTTAAAGGGGTACTCCACTGCCCCAGCATGCGGAACATGTTGTTCCGAATGCTGGGTGCGGGGTCAGTGACGTCTGCCATGCCACGCCCCTACCATAGTCTTGCATTGAGGGGGCGTGGTGTGGCGTCACGAGGGGCATGACGTTACATCACACTGGGGCAGTGGAGTACCCCTTTAAAACTTGGGGTACAACATCAGCTACTGTGTGGATTCAGACCTGTCATATCAGACAACGTATATGAACAGTATACTATGGCTCAAAATTCATCTTATAAAAAGGGTAAAACACCCTTTCCGAGCATTTCAGAGATCATCCTGTGTCCCTAAAATGGTTCTCAGCTTTGGATAATCCCTACTAGTTAGATGAGTTCCTTGACAATCAGCCAATAACAACATGCCCCCTCCCTGCTGGGACCCCCAGACATCAGCTGTCATCTGTGGGGAACCTGGCAGTAAGGGCGCATTCACACTATGGAAAGCTACTCACTTTTCTGCCGGTGCCGGCTGGGTCTCTGTGCATGCAGGCACAGCTCTCGGTCTCCATGGGTCGAATAAGATTGCGCCTTACAACACGCTGCTACCTACTCCCTCCTCTGACTCCTCTCTAAGGCAACTGCTGCCTCCGTCAAGTACAACTGCGCCGGCGGCCTACAGAGCGCTCTTGCCTTACAACCCGCTTGTTGGTGTCTGGGAGGACTGGAGGCCAGGTTGTAGTGGCAGGTGAGAAGGCTGCTTTCCCACGTGTATTGGGGACACTTATCGGTCACCTGCGGAATCACTGTGTTGGCAGACACCTCCTTTATGTCCCCTGCTTCCAGCAGCGGACGGCTCTGTTCCATAGGGCTTGTGACAGGTCATTGTGGAGACAGACAGCATGAGGTGAGTGCCAGCGCAGTGTATGGGGCAGATCAAACGACCCGGCTGCAGCAGTCAGCGCCGCCAGGGAGAACAGTCGTTTTCGAGGATGGCCCCGACACAGAAGCTTCTTATGTTGATGCTGCTTTCAACATACGATGGCTTCTGAGAGTCCATTGTATGTTGGAGCCATTGTATGTCGAGGGACCAGTGTAATGCATGACGTGACCCTCTCGTTTACTTCCCACTCTGGCCAAGAAATTAGAATTCTGAACAAAGGGCAGCCCTATATTAATACAGAGTTTTCAAAGGGTGTATGAAAATGGGTTTTCTACAACCGGCCATACACAAGGTAATTGTCGGCTGAATTGTTCACCTGCTTCTCCGTCCAACATAAACGTGCAAGTTTGGCTCAGCTGAAAGTCCATGTTTACTTCAATAGGGAAATGTGGATAAGCTGATGAAATCCAACATTTCATATTCATCTTTAACCCAGAATTTTGCAGTCAAGGGGGAGTCGGTGAAGCCCCATACACAAAGGAGATGTCAAAATTAAGTAACGAGCTCATATGTTCAGCTATACATTACAGCCTTGGTGCACTACATTTCACGGGACCAACCATATGATACAAAATGCTTAATACTGGATATAAAGTCAGCAGCCGTTATATTATGGGTACCAATTATAGGACCGTCATACCTCCTGGATGTAGCTTTTTAAATGCCAAAAAAAACATATATTAGCAAAAAAATGGGAATAAAACGTAGCCCAATCGGATAAATGTTTATTCTAATGTGTCTAGAATGAACATAATAAATAATTAACAAGGCTTTATGGAATCTACAGAACAAGTCTTTCAAGTATTGGTTCACCCATAACCACTCATCCTACGCAGCAGAAGAGGTTTACCGTATTTTTCGCCCTATAGGACGCACCGGCATATAAGACGCACCCAATTTTAATTTAAAAAAAGATTCTGCACCCAACAGTGATCTTCAACCTGCGGACCTCCAGATGTTGCAAAACTACAACTCCCAGCATGCCCGGACAGCCGTTGGCTGTAATCATGAGTATCATTTTAATTGTAATGACCCATAGAATAAAGAAAACAGGTCATTTTTACCATAAATTGTATGGCGTGAGAACAAAACCTTCCAAAATTAGCAAAATGGCAGTTTTCTTTTTTTGGGTGAACCATACATTTTATGGTAAAATTAGTTATATCATTACAAAGGACAACTGGTCACACAAAAAAACAAGCCCCATACTAGTTTGTGAATGAAAATATAAAAGAGTTACGATTTTTAGAAGGCGGGGAGGAAAAAAACGAAAATGCTAAAATAAAATTAGCCTGGTCCTTAAAGGGGTACTCCGCCCCTAGACATCTTATCCCCTATCCTAAGGATAGGGGATAAGATGTTAGATCGCCGCGGTCCCGCTGCTGCAGCACCCCGCTATCATTACTGTGCAGAGCGAGATCGCTCTGCACGTAATGACGGGCAATACAGGGGCCGGAGCAACGTTACGTCACGGCTCCGCCCCTCGTGATGTCACGGCCCGCCCCTGTCAATACAAGTCTATGGGAGGGGGTGTGACGACCGCCATGCCCCCTGCCATAGACTTGCATTAAGGGGACGGGCCGTGATGTCTTGAGGGGCGGAATAGTTGCAGCGCTGGAAATGAAAACAGGATAAAGTATCCTAAAAATCTTTTAGAGCCTGAAGATGTTACAGTTAGAATAGTCTATTAGGGTGAGGAAATAACAGTATGCAGGTTGGCACGAGTGCTGGGGCTCACAGTGCACCCGGCCTGGCTGTGAAGATACCTGCCATCTTATGAATTGTCCCATCTGTTAATTGGCACTTGGGTGTTATAAACCACTATATGGTGTTCTGAAGTTATTTTTTTTTGCTTATGTACACCAAATTTATCATCCCCCTCCCCACCACTCTTGATTGTATGATAAATATTTTTAAATAAGCAAAACCAAAGTAAAAAAAATTACTTTAAAACTCACTTTTCAAAGATAACAATTATAAATGTCCCCATCATAGTTTGACCAACAGCCATTCCTTTCGAACCCCCCCAATAGTAATCATGTATTCTCAATGGGGAGAGGGAAATAAGCCCCTGACAGTCCCCTGTAGGCCCAGCGTATATCCCTAAGGAGCAAAGAGATCAACATGTTGCAATCTAATATCTATCATCAAGTTTGTGATACACCTTTAAGGTAATGTGTCATCAGAAAATAACCTATTGTTTAAATTAAGATTTATGGTCAACGTATTTTCAAATTTTCCATTTTATTTTATTTTTCCCAGATTTTAAAATAATTCTAAAATCTTGCAGTTTTAATTTTGCCCACAAAGCCTAAAATGAAGCTGAGAATTCCTGTTCTGTCTGTGATGATTGGAGCAGGCTGCTGGATAATGATCTGCACATTACAGTAAAAAGTTAACACCACTAGATAGGGAAGACAATAGCAGCTCAGCCACTCCCCTTCCTGCGGAATGACCTTTGTAAAGGTCACAGGGAATGCTCAGTAATATTTCCAATTCGTGTATATGGGACAGGTCTAGTCTATTGTTGCCTATGTCCATGTTGCTTGTTGCTGCATAGCATCTCTCTAAATGCTGTTTAAAACAAGATGACAGCCCCCCCCCCAAAAAAAAAAAAAAAATATAGAAAATAGAAAAACAATTGTTAAAATAAAATCTAGGTAATACATTCCATATTTTAAGATGTATTATGAAATTATTCAGTATAATATAAAAAAGTATATTGCATCGAAATGTTTTATTATTATTTTATGAGCTGTCTTAAAAATAATTTTTGGCTATGATACAGCAGGTAAAATAAATAAGACCTGTGATTTACTACCTGTAAATGCCTTTTATGGCCTTATAAATCTGGCCACT
Source organism: Hyla sarda (assembly GCF_029499605.1). NCBI lineage: Eukaryota > Metazoa > Chordata > Amphibia > Anura > Hylidae > Hyla > Hyla sarda. The sequence continues at coordinate 37,091,622 of NC_079199.1, read as the reverse complement.
AGGGGTCTCCCTTCTTGTCCAGACTGCATTATCTCTGCTTAAAAAGCACAGACTTTGGTCTCCTGCTGGACTGGTAGGAGACCAAACTCAGGAAGTGCGGTCTGACTATAGGCAGTGAATAGCACTCTGTGTATGAAACAGAAGGAGTGAGTGCTATTCACTGCTTATGGTCAGACCGCACTTCCTGAGTTTAGTCCCCTGCCAGTCTAGGAGGAGACCAAAGTCTTTGCTTTTGAACAGATGGAATGCAGTCTGGACCAGAAGGGAGACCCCTAGTGGCTAGATTTATAAGGACAGGAAAGTGACATAAAAATATATTTATTTACACGGAGTAAATAACAAATCCTATTTATTTTACCTGCTGTATTACATGCAAAGTGCCCATTTAACTATTCCATACATAATATTTTAATAGTGATTTTTTTCCCTTTTACATTACATGGTATGGACAGCTTGAATTCAATTATAAATCTGCCACATGAATTGATGCATTGGGAATGAATTTCTGTCAAACTGTCCACTATTTAGACAGGTTTTGAAATAAGAATCAAAAAGTCTGTGACAATTTCCTGGTAACAAACTGTGCTGTATTCCATCAGAGCCTGACAATGAGGAATCGCTCTCCATGCCTCAGTGATCATACAATGGGTTCATCAAAGTCACAGGAGATGCGCTGGATTTGTGGCTACATTGTATCTACCAGTCTGATGCCTCTGCATACATTGTGATACTGGGAGAAGCGCATTCACCTCTGTGGTCAGTATATTAAGCTGTGAATTGAAGGGATGTCAAAAAGGATCACTTAAAAAAAATAAAAAAGAAAGAAAACCATTTCCTCTGAAGTATTCAGCAGCTAATAAGTACTGGAAGGATTAAGATTTTTTAATATAAGTCATTTACAAATCTGTTTAACTTTCTGTCATCAGATTTGTAAGTTACTTCTATTAAAAAATCTTAATCCTTCCAGTACTTATTAGCTGCTGAATACTTCAGAGGAAATGGTTTTCTTTTTGGAACACAGTGCTCTCTGCTGACATCACGAGCACAGTGCTCTCTGCTGACATCTCTGTCCATTTTAAGAACTGCCCAGAGTAGGAGAAAATCCCCATAGCAAACATATGCTGCTCTGAACAGTTCCTAAAATGGACAGAGATGTCAGCAGAGAGCACTGTGGTCATGATGCCAGAAGAGAGCTCTGTGTTCCAAAAAGAAAACCATTTCCTCTGTAGTATACAGACCCCAAAAAGTACTGGAAGGATTAAGATTTTTTTAATAGAAGTAATTTACAAATCTGTTCAACTTTCTGGCACCAGTTGATTAAATAAAAAATAAAAAAGTTTTCCACGGGAGTACCCCTTTAAACAGATTTGTAAATTACTTCTATTAAAAAATCTTAATCCTTCCAGTACTTATTAGCTGCTGAATACTACAGAGGAAATTCTTTTCTTTTTGGAACACAGAGCTCTCTGCTGACATCTCTGTCCATTTTAGGAACTGTCCAGAGCAGCATATGTTTGCTATGGGGATTTTCTCCTACTCTGGACAGTTCTTAGAGGTGTCAGCAGAGAGCACCGTGGTCATGATGTCAGCAGAGAGCTCTGTGTTCCAAAAAGAGAACAATTTCCTCTGTAGTATTCAGCAGCTGATAAGTATTGGAAGATTGAGATTTTTTTATTAGAAGTAATTTACAAATCTGTTTAACTTTCTGGCACCAGTTGATTTAAAAAAAATAAAATAAAAAATAAGGTTTCCACCGGAGTACCCCTTTTACAATGCACCTTTTTGCCTCCACAAAGCTATTGCCTGCTAAAACCGTACAGGATGCAAAACTAACACAACCTGATGCATCTGTTGGCATACGGTTTTCAATACGGTTCTGTACAGTTTTCAAATTGAAAACGTATACGGGAACTGTATTGCAAAAATGTGGTGTGAACCCAGCCTAATACAGGTTGCGTAGCGGAGAGTATTGTCCTCTTTATAGTGTAACCTGTGCGTACATAGTTGGTGTACCATTTTGTTCCTGTTAAAGTCTTAAGGGCCTAGTTACTGTGAAAGGCCAGCCAAAAGTACACACCTGCTGCTGTTGTAGAAAAATACTGTTTTAAGCATAGTGAAGCGTATTGTCCTCCCCTCATATATGCACTAACATGCACAGAGGAGTGGCAGAGGCCTAAATTCATCATGCGGAGGTCGCAGCAGACTGGGGGCAAGTTGCAGCAGGAGTCGCAGCGAGAGGCCTGAGCTCCCAGTATCAGCTAGCGGTTGTGTCTCGACCAGCAACCCATCTACCATCATCGATTGGTTAACACAGTCATCCACTTCATCACAAGTGACATCTGACACCGCGAGTCAACAGTCGGTGGATTCCTCAGACACAACCCTCAGTTGGCATGGCCAGGGAGCAGTCCCTGTCCTCCCATTGCCTCTGTCCTATGCTGTTCCCTCCCCTACAGAAATATCTTATGCTGTGGGTTCAGCTCCACTATTTAGTGAGGACGATCTAGAGGAGAGTCAGCAGCTACTGCCCAGCTAAGAAGTGGAGAAGACATCTGCCGCTTCCTCCACTAGGCGGGCAAGTAGTGATGAGGAGAGTGACGTGGGAGGTGGTGTTGCGAGCGTTCAGGCTCCTGAAGCAGACACTGTTGAGGAACCTGAGGAGGACATCAGTGACCTGCAGACACAACTCGATGATGATGATGAAGCCGATCGCACTTTGGAGTAAGGTGCTGAAGGGGCTTCATCATCATCAGGAGAAGAGGATTGCAGGTTACCCGTGATGCAGCAGCTGAGCCAGCAACATGGTAGCATGGTTGGCAGTCAGCATGGTGGCAGAAGTGGAAAGTCTGGAGCCAAATGTGCCCAGGATAGACCACCTGCTTCGTAGCAACCTACCTTCCCGGGAGGTAGTGGAACAGGGGTTCCTGGAGTCGGTGGCAGTAGCGGTCAGTGCGGACTGTTGGTGGGAAAATCAGCTGCGCGGCGGTGTGGCAGTTTTTCATCAAGCATGCGGAGAATGTTAACCTGGCCACATACAAGATGTGGCGACAGAAGGTGAAGCGTGGCCAGGGTCCCAATGTTGGCATCACGGCCCTGCGTCAACATATGTAGCGTTGCCATAAAGTGGCCTTGGAGAACCATGGCTCCAATGTAGTGGTCCAGCCTGCTGCATCACCCAGTGGCACACTGCTCCTTGTTTCAGCCAGCCTAGGCTCCACCACCTTAGCCGAAGGGAGCTGTCTGTTATACCCATCTTCTGTCGCTCCAGATGCTCCTGCTCCTCTTACTTCGAGTCAGTCATTCTGCCAGCAATCCATCGGCGAAGCCATGTCCAAAAGACAACAGTATGCTCCCACTCATCCAGTGGTGCAGAAGCTGAATGTGCCCCTGTCCAAGTTGCTGGTTCTGCAGTCCTTCCCTTTTCAAGTGGTGGATTCTGCACCTTTCAGAAAACGTATGGCTTGTGCTGAGCCGAGGTGCAGCATCACAAGCAGTCATTTCTTTGCAAAAAAGGCTGTACCAGCCCTGCACAATTTTGTGGAAGAGAAGGTAGGTCAGTCCTTGAGCCTGTCTGTGTGTACCAAAGTGCACAGCAGCGCTGACGTGTGGAGCTGTAACTATGGTCAGGGACAATACATGTCCTTTACAACCCACTGGTTCCTGCACAGCCACAACAGCAACTTGGACAGGTCACGCTGCTTCCGCCTCCACCCTCTTAGGCCGTTGGTCCTGTGACAGTGTGCGACTCTGCCTCCCCATCCACCACCGTGCCCTCAGCCTCCACTGCACGGACAAGTCTCAGTGCCCCTCCAGCATACCATACTATTCTTCACATGGTTTGCCTTGGCGAATGGAGTAAAACAGGGGAGGAACTGCTAACAGTCATTCATCAAGTAATCGAATCATGGCTTACACCACAAAAACTGGAAATGGGAACCTTGGTGACCGACATCGGGAAGAACATCTTGTCTGCGCTGCGATAAGGAAGCCTGAGCCATGCGCCCTGCATGGCAGTTGTGTGGATTATGGGATGAACAACGTCATTCCACTGCTTCATTTCCTACAACACGTTTTGGAAACAATGGCTGGTCAGGGCACTGGAGACGTGACGCCTACATCTCATGGCCACATGAGCCCTGTGGGGGCTGAACTGGAAGAGGAGGAGGAGGGGGGGGGGGACAGTGGAGCACAGTTTAGGTTTCACGAAATGGGCAGTTTTTATAGTCATCTGACAGAAGAGAATGAGCAGGAGCAGCTAGAGAGTGATGAGGAAGCCGAGACAGAGGATTCAAACACACCGTGGCAGTATGCAATGGAGATGGAGTCATGATGCACGCTCACTTGCTTGCGTAGTGACCGCCGATTTGTCAGCATTCGGCTGAGGGATGACTTCTGGCTCTCCACCTTATTGGACCCTTGTTACTGGCACAAAATGGGGGCCTTTTTTACACCCACAGAGAGGGAGGACAAAGTGACCTTCTACAGAGGCATCCTTTGTAGTCAGTTGGCTGATCTGCACCATTGTCCATCCCCTCGTAGGTCTGACTCTGGGGGGCCCTCTGCGCTTACCTTCCACTGCCATGGCTGCTGGGGAGGGGTGTCGGGTGGTCAGAGCAGTACCAGCTCCATCAGCAGCCTGAGTCTACAGTCCCTGATGAGTAGCTTTCTTCACCCGCTTAGTGAAGCAACTCATAAGCAGCAGGTAGACCTGGAGCAGGACCTGAACCAGCAGGTGGTGGCATACCTTAACATGACCCTGCCAACACACCTTGAAGATCCGCTGGACTTCTGGGCAGCCAAACTTGATTTGTGGCCGCAACTATCAGAGTTTTCCCTGGAAAAATTGTCCTGCCCGGCCAGTAGTGTGCCACCAGAGCGGATGTTTTTAATGCGGCGGGGTCCACAGTAACCCCAAGGAAAATTCGTCTGTCCATGAAAAATGTGGAGAGACTGACCTTTTGTGAAGATGAATCAGGCATGGATCTGCCAGAATTTCCACCCACCAATGCCTGAGGCATCAGAGTAGATTGACCATGGTGCCACACCAACACTTTACAAATATGGATAGTGGCAAACAGATTTAAGGTGTTGCTCCCAAGTTACAGAAATTCCTCTGCATCAGACTACAAGTAAGTATTGAGGATATGCATTAGCTAAAACTTAACTTTTCTTAGGATAAAATATATGGACCCCAATTTTTTTTATATCTAAGAAAAGGAAAGGTGTGCAAAAAACACCATGTGCCACCTACACCACCAAGTATTGATGTAATGCAAAGACCTCTAAAAGGTGGAAGGGAACAACGTATGGTCCATTGTAACCGGTGGGGGTAAAAACTTCCACTGTAAGGCCCTACTCTCGCATTATTAATTCCCTTCTTGGCAAGTGTTACTCACCCTAAAAAGGGCAGCCCCACACAGGAACCTCTCCCTATTTCCACCTATAAACCCTACCATTTCCCAGGGTTTTTAGGTGGAAATAGGGAGAGTGTCCTGTGTGGAGCCGCCCTTTTTAGGGCGAGTAACACTTGCCAAGAAGGGAATTAATAATGCGAGAGTAGGGCCTTACAGGGGAAGTTTTTACCCCCACCGGTTACAATGGACCATACGTTGTTCCCTTCCACCTTTTAGAGGTCTTTGCATCACATCAATACTTGGTGGTGTAGGTGGCACATGGTGTTTTTTGCACACTTTTCCTTTTGTTTGATTTCCCAAAAAATTTGGGTACATATATTTTATTCTAAGAATATTATTAAAAGTTAAGTTTTACGTAATGCATATCCTCAATACATACTTGTGCACACTAACACTTTTACAAAAGAGAGAGTTTTCTTCTACCTACCTGCCTCAGCTACTATTCTGATCCTGCCACCGGCCTGATGCCACACATCTGATGTGAAGATGTTATTTTTTCATCCACCTTCATCACCGGGTACTGGTATTGCCACCCACCGCCCCACTCTGTCACCGGGTCACTTTCAGGATGCCTGATGTCACCTGCAGGCTGTCTCATTCTGCCACCATATGTTCTCCTCATGCTGATGCCAGCTCCAGGCTGTCTCATACTGCCACCATATGTTATCATGCTGATCCCACCTGCAGGCTGTCTCATTCTGCCACCATATGTTCTCCTCATGCTGATGCCAGCTCCAGGCTGTGTTATTCTGCCACCATATGTTCTCTTTTTGCTGCTGCCAACTTCAGGCTGTGTCATTCAGCCACTATATGGTCTCCTCTTGCTGCTGCAAGCCCCAGGCTGTCTCCTCATGCTTCCGCCACCTCCAGGCTGTGTCACTGTACTGCCATGTGGTCTCCTCATCCTGCTGGCACATTAAATAAAACTTTTTAGCTTCATCTAGTTGAAATTTTCAATTTAAATGGTAAAAAATATCTTTGATCTTTTCAATTGTGAGGCCCTATGGTCTCGTCAGGCTGTTACCACCTCCAGGCTGGGTCATTCAGCCACTATATGGTCTCCTCATGCTGCCGCCACCTCCACGCTATGTCATTCAGCCACTGTATTGTCTCCTCATATTGATGCCACCTCCAGGCTCTGTCATTGTGCTGCTCTGTGACAGTGATTCTAATAGCGACGCCTCTAATCTGCATGTCATACTGAATAAAAGTATTATTTCACCAACTCCATATGCGTGTTACATCAAGGCAAAGTGTTCTACACCCCTATTGAGGCTCTCTGTAGGCCAGAAATAGCTGTAGGCCAGAAATTAGACAAATTCGGTATCTATAACACCGGCAGTTGGTAGCTTCCAGCATGCAGCACATCCTGCTGCTCACACATGCTCAGCTCCATTCTTTAGGCCCTGGACTTCCTAATCTGTACTGTTGCAGGTGGCGAACATTTCTAGTGCACCCTGTAGGGGCTGCGAATACTGTCGCTTTAAGGGTTTGTGAACATCCCCGATTCCTGTCCTACTCCAATCCCTGCCAGGTAGCAGAATTTACAATTCTGCTCCACCCATTCTCTGGAGCCTGAACAACATTATTGTTTTCTAAAGTGAAGGTTCCTGTCTACATTTTTCCAGGATTCCTGACCTAAGCGCCTGTATCCTGCCTGATCCTCTTGTACTTCGCTGTTCTCCTGTGTATGACCTGGACTGTGAACCACTTCACTGTATTCTAGCTAACACCACCTGGCTGCTTCACTAAAGGGTGAAAACCAGGCCAATAGTTAGCCTCTTCTCCCAAGTTCACACAAAAAACCTGATCTCTCTCTGTTCCAATAGTGCCTTGTCCCTGTTGCTTTGCACTTCATGGTTTTTGTCTTGACACAAGGTTTTGCCAGTTTGACCAGCCTCGGGCAGTGATTGGCATGACCAAGTAGCGGTGAGCAGCTAGTACCAGGCTCCATCAGAAAGGCAGTTTTGCCACTTAAAATATTTCCCCAGACAACCCCTGAGCTACATCTACCCCTGAAACCATGTTTATCGCTCCAATGCATCTACATACTCTTAATGTCTTAAAGGTACTCATACAGATAAAATAGCTGTCTGAATATTCATTCAACAGACAACTGTCTCTCCTGATCCCTTCATACACATGAACGCGTGGCTCAGCTGAGCATTCTGGTGTTCTGAATAGACAGAGGAGAAGAGGGGTAAGCCACTGCCAGACTTCTCTGGTAGCGGCTCATCTCTCCGAGACAAAAGGATCAGGCAGTTAAAATACCAACATACCCCATCCTTCTCTCGACAATTTCATCTGTGATGGAAGAGTGGCAAGGCTCTATACACATAAGAAATTGTTTATAAGGTGGAATTACCCTAAAGGTGGCCATATGCATGCAATAGCAGTCAGACAGGCATGTATGTTTTTACAAAGTGAAGTAAGCTGCAGTCAGAGATCACTGGAGGAGGCTTGTCTAAGGGAGAAACAAAATATCCAGCATTATAATTCAACATATCCAATCCTTCTATCCTCAGAATTGTCATAGAAGAGTCAGGATCTGTCAAATCAGATGCTGAAATAAGACTATTCAGCTGACTTTTCTATAATGTGTATCGGGGGCCTCTAGACTTGAGATCTTGGAAAATTTCCCAAGTCGCCCAAACACCTGACCTCGACAGCCCCGAACACACACGTTTTAAAGCGTACCTGTCAGATTCCACACAAAAAATCAATACATTACTCAGTACTTAATCCTTACCATGTACATCAAATTTTTATGCCTCTCACGCCTATAATTATTATAAAAACACCTCTTTTCATTAGCTTACAGTGTTAGAAATTCTCTCAGGAAGGGGGCGTGTCCCTCCCTTGTGGTGGCGGGAGGTGATTGGTGCGTCTACTCATGCAGCCTTGTCCATGAGTTATCTCTTGTCCATGACTCATGGACAAGGCTGATGCTGCTGCAGGACTGGTTAGTGTCCCAGTAGGTATGGGGACCCCTAGTGGTGGGATTTTCAAGAGCCATTTTCTTTATTAAATATTTAAAATGTTTCAAACAACCATATTACAAAAGGTCTTTAATTTTCATCAGGAACAACATATAAAAAGCCTTTGGATCAGACAGTGCCCAAGTAGGGTTGTACATTTTTTCTATTTGTAATGACCGTGGTGTCTATGACCATAAAGACCATCATCGGCTGTTGAAGACTAATTGAACAATTCAAGCTGTTTGGATTTTCCAGCCAATAGCCGGGCGGTCGGCGACACACGATACGAAGCCTCTTCTTGTTTTTCCTGGGCACATTCCTCTCCTCTCTACAAACAGATCGCTAGATTAGACTAAACAACTTCAGGCAGAGCTGTTTGGGCTGCACTGACCTCCATTGTTTTGGTCCTCCCTGTATCACATTTTTCAAGTTCCTCTGCTCTCCATCAGATACATTTGCTGTCACTCAGGGGGATCTTTGTGAAATGCACCAAATGGCAGCAGGCACTTAGCCACAACTTAGCCCCACTCAGTTACGTGTCTGCCGCGTTGCTTACTGTAAACGACAGCATCTTCTACAAATAAGTGTATGAGACAGATGCTGCCAGGCAGACGCGGCCTCTTTCATCTACATCTTGTACGCTTCACATTGCTTGTAATGTAAACGGATGGTCGTTTGTTCCTATTTTAGATGTGAAACAAAAATAGCTGATAGGAAATGGCTGTCAGACATAGAACTGCATGGGAGATACTAATAGAATCTGGATAGTGGATAATTTACAGAGTAAGTAAAGGATTAAAGAGAATGCTCATCCTTTTAATCTGCATAGGTCCAAGATTCTGAGCAGAATAATTTATCTTTATAGCGGTGAGACTGCAGTTTTTCTCATATCAAGCTCCAAATCCTCCACATATACATAGTTAAAGGGGTACTCCGCTGCTCCAAAGGATAGGGGATAACATGTCTGATCGCGGAGGTCCAGCCGCTGAGAACCCCTGCAATTTCTCCCGCGGTACCCCAGTCATCCGGTGCACAGAGTGAACTCTGGCAGTGCCGGATGACTGGCGAACACAGCCACCACACCCCCTCCCACAGACATGAATGGAGGGGGTGTGGTGTGATGTCACGATCACAGAAGCCCCATGCTTCAGTGAGCGTAACCTAGCAGCGCAGGCCAAGGGGGTCCAGCCTCTGCGATCAGACATGTTATCCCCTATCCTTTGGATAGGGGATAACACTTATAGGGGCAGAGTACCCATTTAAATGATAACTATCTGGCTACCAGCAGCTGCCACTAGAGGGAGCTCAGTAGCTGACTGTGTACTGTAAGCCACTTCTAGATGCCTTTGTTTGGCTTATTTTGCAGAAAACAAAAGGATGGGGCATGTTGACATTTGCCATCAGCGAAGAAGCCCCCATACGGATTAGATACATCGACGTAACTAGTAATTCTGTTACTGGAGACAAATATGAAAGAGAAAAGTGATCCAAATTAAAAGAAAAATCTAAAATATATTTTTCAAAAACAGTGTTTTCCAAAGAGTTTGTCTCCAGCTGTTGCAAAACTACCACTCCCAGCCTGCCCGGAACAGCCATTGGCTGTCCGGGCAGGCTGGGAGTTGTAGCTTTGCAACAGCTGGAGGCACACTGTTTGGAAAACAGTGCTCTAAAACGTTTTTTTTTTTTAATAATTGTTTATTTTATTAAACAGGTTTTCAAAATTTTAAAACAAAGAGAAAAATGTGATAGCCTGGGGGATGTAGGGTATGGGAAGTGTAGCTGCACGGTTATTAAAGGGTGCTTGTTAACCCTTGCTATTCGTGACGCCAGGGTGAGGGCTCCTCAATAACGCTTATCCTACTGCCACCCTTCCCAAGAGCGATAGGGAGGTAGATGAGAAGAATAGATTGTCCACCACTGGAGAGTTTCTGAAACCGTATTAACTTTTACTGAAGGTTTTCTGCAAGCTTCAATAATATAACAGTCTCTAAGCATAACAACATCTTTCCTTGGAGATTGACAAAGGTTGGGACTTTAGCATTTAGAGTCTTTTAGTACTATGTGTTGTTCCACTGGATTTAGGGGTTAGTTGCGGTCCAATAGTCACGCTAGCATTAGTGGGGATTTAGATTTGAACTCATAGTTTTGGTTCCGCTGAGGCCGGTAGGTTTTTTGAGGCCTAGCGTGTCTTTGAAAGTTGCGTAGCACCGTTAGTCTGGCATCAACGAGAGCAGTAACCCAAGACAGCGATAATTGGACACAGCTCCCTTATATGGGCAGGGGCTGGACTAACGCTAATTGGTCCATACTGATGTCAATTACCATTACAGAGATTTGTGGACAATGCGTGACCCAAGGACCTCCTAAGGTCCTACAACATACCATAGAGGTTACTAGCATGGTCACATGACCGAAGGTCCTGCGACACTGAACAAGGTAAGTACTACACATTACTATAGAATATATATACTTATTAAATATATACATTTATTACCATTAAAGATTTTAGGAGAGGCGACTAGGGGCTGTCCCACCTGAAGAACCCTACTTAAACGTAGTTACTCTGACTTTGGGGACCTCTACACTAGGTACGGTATGCAATACGGTACCGGGACACCACAAAAATGATGACACAGAAGGTTGTGCCAGCAAAACAAGCAAAGTCCAATAATACAAGGGTACAAATTAAAAATTAAAGACAAGACAAAACAGTTGATGACAAACTTCACAGAGTCCCATCTTCACATGTCCATCGAGTAGAAGCGGCAATGATGGATGTTTAGGACATACGTTATATGGAGGTCAACCAGGATAAATAAAATGTCTCCAAATTGCATAAAAAATTGTAAATGTAAAGGAAAACAAGCAAAGAATAAAGTCTATTGCTCAATACAAAAATAAGCCACAATAAAAAACTTAACCTTTATTGGTCATTAAAAGAATCAATATAAACTACCAAAAATCATAATAGTGGGAAAATTACATGAGTGTGACAGGAGGTAAGTGTACAGATAAGCAGATGTCTAACTCATCTAGACTGTCCCTGCTAGGAATAGATCCTAACCATCAGAACGCCCTGAAAAGGGGGATCCTGTAGGGGAAACCCATCCTGGCCCTAATAGAGGCCCTTGCTGGGTATAGGAGCTCAAGATATGGCGTGGGGAATAGATGTCCCTCTTCCTTATCCCCCTGCCTGTCACAACAAGAAATTCCGCCTACAAGAACCTATTCATTTTCTTTACACCATTGAAGTTTATAGAGAAAGAAATTGTAGCACATTCTAGATAGACATGTTAAGCGAGTCCAAAAAAACGTATATATATATATATATATATATATATATATATATATATATATATATATATATATATATACATACACACGGGGCAGTAGCTTTAAACAGACGATAGTCCCATGGATTTAGGGGACAAATAAAGTGATGCACACCATAGAATCAGGCTTGGTTATAATGGTAGCATATTATTAAAAGGGGTACCCTGTTGATAACATCTTATCCTCTATCCAAAGGATAGGGGGTAAGATGATAGATTGTGGGGGTCCGGCGTGATCTCCGGGCCAGCAGCGGTGGTGGCCAGAACATGGAAGCTTGCAGCTTCGGCATTCGTGACATCACGCCATGCCCGCTCCATTCATGTCTATGGGAGGGGGCATGACGGCTAGTACATAGCATTCACGCCTCCTCCCATAGAAGTGAATGGCTCAGTCATCAGGCACTGAGTGTAATTCGCTCTGTTCATTCACCGAATGACAGTTGCCGCTGCGGAGATCGCGGTGGTCCCCAGTGGTGGGACCCCAGCGATCTAACATTTTTTCCCCTATCCAAAGATGTTTCCAACGGAGCACCCCTTTAAGGATATAGTCATCTGGTCTAGTCCTAAACAAAGATTATGCCTCCTACAATCGTAGGTTATAGTTAATAGTGACCTTCAGCATATCACAGAATAGGACAGATCCTTTTTTTTCTGCGAGTGCTGCCATTATAACTGAGCCTGATTCTAGGTGTGCGTCATTTTGATTGTCCCCTAAATCCATGTACAATCATCTGTTTAAAGCTACTGCAGCATTTTATATACTACTTTATATATTTCTCCTTTATCCGGTTACCAAACCTTGGGTTATACTGTGAGAAGACTCAGTTGGGTATATCATTTGTTCCTTTTCCCATACGCAGGCTTGTTTTTAGGCGACATCTTTGAAGAGCGGTGCCAATATGTATAAAGCACAGTTAACTGCGTAGCATTATTGTGTGTTTTCCAGCCTTGGTGTGTTGACATTAACACATATACATCGTATATCATATGAGATTGATGTAGTTTGATGTCAACTCACACATTGGAGATTAGTCATGCTTATTTTAGGCACAAGTCTAGTGCTTAGTAATTTGTATTGCTTATATGAGACTGTACTAATCACGTGTGTATATACATTTTTATTTTTTAATTTTTTTACTAGTCACACATCGGTCTACTAAAACAGAGGGAACAAGGGGTCTGTAGTGTGATAATGTTTGTAACACATATATTAAAAACCAGAGATGACTGGGGCTCACCAACGGTGGTTGTACTATCCCACATACAACTATAGTATTAGCATGGATCAGAAGAGCATACGAGACCCTGCAGCCGCTCCTGGCATAGTAGACAGCAATCCAACACACACATCCAAGATAATGTCAGGATCAAGCAAGGTGCTGGGATTCTTGAAAGGCTAAAAGGATTTATTACTCATAATGCAACGCCTTTCGCGGAAACTCCGCTTCATCAGGCATATAACAAGGCGCCTTGTTTGATCTTGACGTTATCTTGGAGGTGTGTTTTGGATTACAAATCTGTCTAGTTCATATTATACTTTATTTCTCTATTAACAGAAAGTCAGTTGGTCCCTGTGCGGGATCGCCCTTGTTAGGGCGGCAATCTTGTGGTGTTAGACGGGGGAGGGGGGTTAAGGAAGAGAGAGGGACAATGGAGAGTTGCCCCCATCCCGATCCAAGGCACAATACTAATCCCTTTGAGCTAAATAGGAGTAACCCCCAAAAAGTCTAGATTGTATACTGTCTATGAGACAGAATTTCCTGTGACCTACATCCTTATATGTAGTTTTGTGTATACAAATGGTTGTCACACACACAGGAACCTGAAGAACATCAGCTGGTAAAAGTATATGAACTCCTAACTACATTGGGTTAAAGATATATAAAAATGTCTTCAATGCATGTAAATAAGTATAACAATGTACGTCTTCACATAGTTAAATATCATGCAAAGTTATTTCAATTTCAGGGCCATGCCTCATAGATTAACCTTACACCTCCTGCATCCTTCTTCAGGCTGACCGTTCTGATTACACCAATTTCCTGCATGAAAACAACAAAATATATCTAGAAAATAAGGTTTGTGTAAGAAATTCCTTTGCATCCGTCTACTTGTTTATTTACGCCTTGAGCTACCAGTTGGTTCCCTTGGGCATGGTCCGAGCTCACAGAGCAGAGCGCAGGCAGATAGCACGGCCATAGTAGGAATGCCACAAATTACTTGCAGGATAGAGCTTCACCAGCTCATAAGAAAGCAGTTAATCTCTGGTCTTGAAGGTGAAAGGCTAATTCACAGTAGTAATGAATACCATAAGTGTCCACTCTGCCAGCTATAGCATGCCATTCATTTCATGGATTTTCTTTTAAGTGACATGTGTAAGTCAAGGACAGCCATTTTCAGGCCATTAGAAAATGACAACAGGGATTGGTTTCACTTTTTGGATATGATGTCTGTGCTGAATAGGCCTGGCATTCTCCAATAATATTGGTCTCCTCTAACCTCTCTTCAACCTTTGTGAAGCTACCGTTTCCCAGGCATTCTAAGTGCTGTAGCTTCATAGGAGGAAAAGAACCACAGATTAGAGATCCCTGACCTATAGGGTCGCACCTCCCTGCAAAAACCCCGGGCACTCCTGCATGGGCAGGGTACCGACCAATAACGGCTCTGTGGGCAGATACCTTGGTTAATGCCAAGGGGGATGCTGGGAGCATTTGTGGTCCTTTAGTAGCTTCAGCGAAAAGGGACATCGAACCTCGCAGGTACCTATTGGTCCGGAGGCGAAGGGTAAGATTTGTTGGGGGCCTCTCTCCTGTCAGAGAAGGGTTTGCGATAGACCCCATTCTTTGTGCACGTTTTTTTTTTTTAACTGTAACACGTTTTGCACTTTTTCTTGCAACTTAGGTGATTCGAGAGCACATTCCTCAGCTCTTAGATTTAAAAAGAAAAAAAATAATAGGATTGCTTTATCAGCCGCAAGCACAATCTTGGACAGTCATAGCTATAAGACTTTGTGCACAAAATTGTGGTAGTGGGGTGTGGTAGCAGATGTTGTTACCCTAGGGGAAGATGGCATTAACCCCTTGTATTCGTGATGCCAGGGCGTTGTTTAACCTAAAACCACCTGAAGGTATACCGCTGGATCCTGGGCTACGCACGGGGGCAATAATGACTCCGACGCCAAGTTATGGACAGTGATAGCTTTACTGAAGGTAGACAGATGGTAAAGTCTATACAGTTCGGCCAGGGCCCAAGGAGGTGACCAGTGAAGCAGAGACCTTAAGTGCTTCCTGGAACTTGTAGTTGGACTGGCCAATTGAATGCAGACCACCCTGACTTGACAGAGGACAGGGACTGATTTGACTCATAAAGCTGTGACTTTAGCTTACGTGAAATGATGGCGGCTGCAGGACTTGACTTTGAGGCCACCAACACTCTGGACACAGACATTAGGCACGACTGCACTGGACCTCAGCAGGAAGCAAGAGCTAAGAGTTCCAAGAGAGAGAAGCTCCACCCAGGGCTTATATGGGGGAGACTAACAGGGAGCCCATAGGTCACTCTTGAGATCACCTGGTCACTGGTACCTCCTGGGTAACAATCACATGACATAACTCTTAAAGATACAACACATTGTATAATACAATACACTGCAGAACATATGTACAGTGGGGGAAACAGGTGCAAGGGGCCCTGGGGACACTGAAGTAGGCTGCCTGACAGGACAGCAAGGGTACGGGGTAACATCTCCTGTACTGGGCCACCACACAATATTTGTGAACTATCAAGGAGATTTATCAAAGCTTGTCCAAAGGAAAAGTTGCTGAGTTGCCCATAGCAACCAATCAGATTGCTTCTTTCATTTCTCAGAGGCCTTTTCAAAAATGAAAGAAGCAATCTGATTGGTTGCTTTGGGTAACTAAGCAACTTTTACTCTGGACAGGATCTGATAAATCTCCCCCCTATATTTCTAATGGAAAAAAAAGTTAAAATTGCAAATGTATTTTCCCAAATTTTTTGCATTCTTGGCAGTTTTTTTGTCTAATTTTAAAACTTTTTTTTGTCTAATTTTATTGGTTGTAGCCAAAGCTGTAGCCACCTTTCTGGCAAACAAAATACTGACCATGCTAATTTGCATAATTAATTATCTATGCGTGACATCACAGGATACACATATGCGGGGGATATTTTTTGTCCTATAATAACCTTATACGTGCCTGCGTAAGGGCTCATTTTTTGTGCCCCGATCTGCATGGACGGTATTTTTTATATAAAAATACTGGCAGGGTGGCCAAAATACCGGCCAGGTGGCAACCCTAGCTGTAGCCCAAACAACCTTTCTGGGGGACACTTTAGGATGTCTTAAGCACAGAATACATTCTAATTGAAGTGCCAGAATACAGCAGAAATAAAAAGGCCTGAAGCTTTGAAAGCCAACATGCCCAACGCTCCTACCCCCAATATCTGCCAACAGGGGAGAATCGGGAGGCTAGTTTAATAGTTATCAACCTCCAGCCAGTAAAAGTCTGTCTATTTAGAAAATGAATTGTAAAAGGGAACTGCAAACAGTTTTATCGATTAAGTGTTCCTTTAGCACTATATGGTCCCCATTCCACCTCCCACATTGGAGCAATAATTTTTAATCTAACTTAATGCACATGTTTCTCCTGGTTGGGCTAGAATCCAAGACCCCAACAGTGCCAACCTCTGAGCCACCATGTTTGTGTTGCATCTGGTCCTTCAATTAAAGGAAATGGTTTTTAGTGGAATTTCATTTGTCTGATTGAAAAGAGACACTTTTGAAAGGAGAAGAATTGATGGATTTTGAGCTCATTAAGGGAAATCTACTATTTAATTACTGACAATTGAATCCTGTAATTTGTTGTGACAACATCTATAATTAGGTTTTCTCTAGATTAAGCTCAGATTACCTGTAGAAAAGCAACATGGCTGCCGTCTACTCGGTTGCATTTATTGTTAGCGATGGATTTTCTCTACATTGGTGACTTTACACGTGGTAGAGATGCAGGTTGCCGATTCTCCTCAAAAGCCTATCTACATGAAGCAGAAAAAATCTGTGCGGAAATCAGAGAATGCTGTGTATCTTCTGAATGTTTATTCAGGTTCATAACAGATTCAACTTAATACATAAAGTGGCATCCAAAGCCCAATCTGCTGCAGACATGGGGTGAGTGAGATCCATAGTGCAAAAATCTAATCTTAGGGTAGAGGCAACAGTATTGTGGTGAGGGTGTGATGAGGGCAGATGTTATTACCAAAGGGACAGATGGCATTAACCCCTTGTTATCATTCTGATTCTGAGATTGTTTTTTCGTGACATATTCTACTTTAACATAGTGGTAAATTTTTGTCGATACTTGCATCCTTTCTTGGTGAAAAATCCGTAAATTTGATGAAAAATTTGAAAATTTAGCATTTTTCTAACTTTGAAGCTCTCTGCTTGTAAGGAAAATGGATATTACGAATACATTTTTTTTTGGTTCACATATACAATATGTCTACTTTATGTTTGCATCATAAAATTGATGTGTTTTTACTTTTGGAAGACACCAGAGGGCTTCAACGGTCAGCAGCAATTTTCCGATTTTTCACAAAATTTTCAAACTCAGTATTTTTCAGGGACCAGTTCAGGTTTGAAGTGGATTTGAAGGGTCTTCATATTAGAAATACCCCATAAATGACCCCCTTATAAAAACTACACCCCCCAAAGTATTCAAAATGACATTCAGTCAGCGTTTTAACCCTTTAGGTGTTTCACACGAATAGCAGCAAAGTGAAGGAGAAAATTCACAATCTTCATTTTTTACACTCACATGTTCTTGTAGACCCAATTTTTGAATTTTTACAAGGGGTAAAAGGACAAAATTTTTACTTGTATTTGTAGCCCAATTTCTCTCGAGTAAGGACATACCTCATATGTCTATGTAAAGTGTTCGGCGGGCGCAGTAGAGGGCTCAGAAGGGAAGGAGCGACAAGGGGATTTTGGAGAGTACGTTTTTCTGAAATGGTTTTTGGGGGGCATGTTACCTTTAGGAAGCCCTTATGGTGCCAGAACAGCAAAAAAAAAAAACACATGGCATACCATTTTGGAAACTAGACCCCTCGGGGAATGTAACATGGGATAAAGTGAACCTTAATACCCCACAGGTGTTTCACGACTTTTGCAAATGTAAAAAAAAAAAAAAAATTTACCTAAAATGCTTGTTTTCCCCCAAAAATTTTATTTTTAAAAAGGGTAATAGCAGAAAATACCCCTAAAAATTTGAAGCCCAATTTCTCCCGATTCAGAAAACACCCCATATGGGGGTGAAAAGTGCTCTGCTGGCGCACTACAGGTCTCGGAAGAGAAGGAGTCACATTTGGCTTTTTGAACGCAAATTTTTCTCTGGGGGCATGCCGCATTTAGGAAGCCCCTATGGTGCCAGGACAGCAAAAAAAAACCCACATGGCATACCATTTTGGAAACTAGACCCCTCGGGGAACGTAACAAAGGGTTAAGTGAACCTTTATACCCCACAGGTGTTTCACGACTTTTGCATATGTAAAAAAAATTTTTTTTTTTACCTAAAATGCTTGTTTTCCCAAAAATTTTACATTTTTAAAAAGGGTAAAAGCAGAAAATATCCCCCAAAATTTGTAACACAATTTCTCCCGAGTACGGTGATACCCCATATGTGACCCTAAACTGTTGCCTTGAAATACGACAGGGCTCCAAAGTGAGAGCGCCATGCGCATTTGAGGCCTAAATTAGGGATTGCATAGGGGTGGACATAGGGGTATTCTACGCCAGTGATTCCCAAACAGGGTGCCTCCAGCTGTTGCAAAACTCCCAGCATGCCTGGACAGTCAACGGCTGTCCGACAATACTTGGAGTTGTTTTGCAACAGCTGGAGGCTCCGTTCTGGAAACAGTGGCGTACCAGACGTTTTTCATTTTTATTGGGGAGGGGAGGGGGGCTGTGTGGGGGTATGTGTATACGTAGTGTTTTTTACTTTTTATTTTATTTTTTTAGTGTAGTGTTTTTAGGGTACAGTCGCACGGGCGGGGGTTCACAGTAGTTTCTCGCTGGCAATTTGAGCTGCAGCAGAAAGTTTGCGGCAGCTCAAACTTGCAGCCAGATACTTACTGTAATCCTCCGCCCATGTGAGTGTACCCTGTACGTTCACATTGGGGGGGGGGACATCCAGCTGTTGCATAACTACAACTCCCAGCATGCCCGTTGGCTGTCGGTGACTGCTGAGAGTTGCAGTTTTGCAACAACTGTAGGCACACTGGTTATGTATCACTGAGTTTGTGACCTAACTCAGTGTTTCACAACCAGTGTGCCTCCAGCTGTTGCAAAACTACAACTCCCAGCATGTACGGTGCATGGTGTACGGTGACTGCTGAGAGTTGTAGTTTGCAACAGCTGGAGGCACACCGGTCGTGAATCACTGAGTTAGGTAAAAAAAAAATATGAGTTTCACAACCAGTGTGCCTTCAGCTGTTGCAAAACTACAACTCTCAGCAGTCACCGACAGCCAACGGGCATGCTGGGAGTTGTAGTTATGCAACCAGCAGATGCACCACTACAACTCCCAGCATGCACTTTAGCTGTTTGTGCAAGCTGGGAGTTGTAGTTATACAACAGCTGAAGGTACACTTTTCCATAGAAAGAATGTGCCTCCAGCTGTTGCAAAACCATAAGTCCCAGCATGCCCATAAGGGAATGCTGGGAGTTGTGGTGGTCTGCCTCCTGCTGTTGCATAACTACAGCTCCCAGCATGCCTTTTTTGCATGCTGGGAGCTGTTGCTAAGCAACAGCAGGAGGCTGTCACTCACCTCCAACGATCCAGACGCTGCAGGTCAGTCCCGCCGCCGCAGCTGCTCCTGGGGCCCCGATCCCTTCCTCCAGAAGAGGGGCGGAGCGGGTGCGGGAGTGACACCCGCAGCAGGCGCCCTGATTGGTCGGCCGGTAATCCGGCCGACGAATCAGGGCGATCGTGAGGTGGCACCAGTGCCACCTCACCCCTGCAGGCTCTGGCTGTTCGGGGCCGTCAGAGACGGCCCCGAACAGCCAGTAATTCCGGGTCATCGGGTCACTGGAGACCCGATTGACCCGGAATCGCCGCAGATCGCTGGACTGAATTGTCCAGCGATCTGCGGCGATCGCCGACATGGGGGGGCATAATGACCCCCCTGGGCGATATGCCGGGATGCCTGCTGAACGATTTCAGCAGGCATCCGGCTCCGGTCCCCAACCGGCTAGCGGTGGGGGCCGGAATTCCCACGGGCGTATGGATACGCCCTCGGTCCTTAAGGACTCGGGATGCAGGGCGTATCCATACGCCCTATGTCCTGAAGAGGTTAATGAGGCAGACAGATGGAATAGTCTTTACAGCTCAGTTAGGCCCAAGGAAGTGACCAGTGACTTTGGAGACTTGCGGGCTTGGACTTAGATTAATTTCAGCAGATCCAGACTGAATTTAGACAGACTGATCATGACTGACTTGACTAGGACTAACTAGACTTCACCCCTTGTGTAGCTTACTAGATTTTGACATTCACCTGTGGGGCACTTGGCTGGTGGAAGCGTGGCTGCGTGGCTGCGTGGTCTCCTCATGATACCAGACGCTCTCAGGACTTGACTTCACTGTAGCTCAACTTATCTTAGACTGACCAGCTAGCTCCTCCCAGGGTTTATATGGGGGAGACTTTGGAGGGGTCCTATGGGTCACCCCAGTGGCGTAGCTATAGAGGTCGCAGAGGTCACCATTGCGACTGGGCCCCATAGCACGGGGGGGGCACTACACTATACTACCACCGCAGGTCGGGCCTAGTGCTAGCCTGAAATCCCACCCCCCAGAGCTAGCCTGAAATCCCACCCCCAGCACATGCAGGCACGCACCGTGGGCTCCCTCGCCACCAGTGCAGCGCTATCTCTGTCGAGACCCGATTACAAGCCTGACAGCAGGCCTCAGCATTGATCTTCATGGCGGCGGCCGCAGGTGAGGAGGAGTAATGGATGGGGGGGGGGGGGGGGGTTGGGGATTTGTGGACTGTACACGTTCAGCCATCCTGAATAATAAATAATGGTATCTGATTTTTCACGAGGTGATCATGATGTATGGATGATGTGTGTATTTGCTGTATGTATGATGTATGAATGATGTGTGTGTATGTGCTGGATGTTTGAATGATGTGTGTATGTGCTGTATGTATGGTGTATGAATGATGTGTGTGTATGTGCTGTATGTATGATGTGTGTGTATGTGCTGTATGTATGATGTATGAATGATATGTGCTGTATGTATGATGTATGAATGATGTGTGTGTATGTATGATGTATGAATGATATGTGTGCATGTATGATGTATGAATGATGTGTGTATGTGCTGTATGTATGATGTATGAATGGTGTGTATGTGCTGTATGTATGGTGTATGAATGATGTGTGTGTATGTGCTGTATGTATGATGTATGATGTGTGTGTATGTGCTGTATGTATGATGTATGAATGATATGTGCTGTATGTATGATGTATGAATGATGTGTGTGTATGTATGATGTATGAATGATGTGTGTGTATGTATGATGTATGAATGATATGTGTGCATGTATGATGTATGAATGATATGTGTGCATGTATGATGTATGAATGATGTGTGTATGTGCTGTATGTATGATGTATGAATGATGTGTGTATGTGCTGTATGTATGATGTATGAATGATATGTGTATGTGCAGTATGTATGATGTATGAATTATGTGTGTGTATGTACTGTATGTATGATGTTTGGAGATGTATTATTGTATTATGCGGGGACAGGGGTAGATCTGGAGGCGGTGGGTGTATGTATGATATATGTATGTATGTATTATGCATGTGGGGGGCGGAGGCGGTGTGTGTATGTACTGTATGTATGAATGAAGTGTGTATGTACTGTATGTAGCAGTATTATATTCAGGGGGTACAGTAGGAGGCAGTATTATATTCAGGAGGTACAGTGAGTGGCAGTATTATATTCAGAGGGTACAGTCGGAGGCAGTATTATATTCAGGGGTACAGTCGGAGGCAGTATTATATTCAGGGGGTACAGTAGGAGGCAGTATTATATTCAGGGGCGTACAGGGATGGCAGTATTATATGCAGGAGGTACAGTGGATGGAAGTTTTATATTCAGGGGATACAGTGTGTGGAAGCATTATATTCAGGGGGTACAGTAGGAGGCAGTATTTAGGGGGTACAGTGGGTGGCAGTGTTATATTCAGGGGGTACAGTAGGAGGCAGTATTTAGGGGGTACAGTGGATGGCAGTATTATATTCAGGGGATACAGTGTGTGGAAATATTATATTCAGGGGATACAGTGTGTGGAAATATTATATTCAGGGGGTACAGTAGGAGGCAGTATTTAGGGGGCACAGTGTTTGGAAGTATTATATTCAGGGGGTACAGTAGGTGACAGTATTATATTCAGGGGGTACAGTAGGTGACAGTATTATATTCAGGGGGTACAGTGGGTGGCAGTATTAATTTCGGGGGATACAGTAGGTGGCAGTATTATATTCAGGAGGTGCAGTGGATGGTAGTTTTATATTCAGGGGATACAGTGTGTGGCAGTATTATATTCAGGGGGTACAGTAGGTGGCAGTATTATATTCAGGGGGTACAGTAGGTGGCAGTATTATATTCTGGGGGTACAGTGGGTGGCAGTATTATATTCAGGGGATACAGTGTGTGGCAGTATTATATTCAGGGGTACAGTGTGTGGCAGTATTATATTCAGGGGATAAAGTGTGTGGCAGTATTATATTCAGGGGTACAGTATTTAGCAGAATAGTAACGATTATTGTCTTCATACAGAGGATGAGGATCTACTGACAAAGTGAGGAGCCTATGATGTCCGGGTGTCAGACTCTGCAGAGAAGATGGAGCTGAAAGACGTCCTGACGTCTGGACCAGATGAATAAGAAAAGAAAAGACAACAGAGAAGACGTCACTCAGGTCATTCATATCATTGTGTATTCTCCTGACTGTGTCCTATCAGAGCTGTAGTCACTGATATCTTTGTGCGGCTGAGTAAGGGTCGTCCAAAATTGGGAAACCGGCCCATAGCCAGGGAAGAATGAGCTGTGATAGTAACGAACAGCGTCGCTCGAGGAAGAAACACTGTTCGCTACTATCCTAGCTCATTCTTCCTCGGCTATGGGCTGGTTTCCCCCCAAGCCTCCGCAGCAATCCGAACTCTGAGGAAGGTCCTTGAAGGACCGAAACGTCAGTATTTAACATTGTGGCTTGCAAAATAAATTTCTAAGTCATCACCCAGCAATTGAGTGCCAAGTTTTCTATTCGTAAATATTTCTATAACCGATCTACAGCTTTCACCACTATGGATGTTTAAAGCGTACCTGTCAGATCCCACAAAAAAAAAAAATGTTATATGTTACTCAGTACCTAATTCTGACCATGTACAAATCATTATGTCTCTATCACGGATATTTCACACAAAAAAAATATATATTACAGCTGCTCGATCTCTTTTCCATCTTCTTAAAGGGAGGGGGCACGTCCTTCTCTTGCCTGCACCGTGATGACTCCTCCCCCTCCCTTACTCTGCTGACTAACTGCTCTTGAGTGAGCCTGGCAGCCCTACTTTGTAACCCTTTCCTATCTGGATTTATGCTGTACACACACACACACACACACACTGATTAGTAAAGATTGCCTGTACTCTATCAAAGACATAACTTACATCTTCCTAAATTAGTGCAAAGGTTTAGTGCTAAAAGTACAGTGCTTTTTTATGCATACGTGTTCTATATGTCATTCATGTATATCATCCGTTGCCAGTCCTGTAATATGCTGGGACTTGTAGTTTTGGAATAGTTGGAGATACAGTGTTTGGATAACTCTTTTTTTGCAGCAGTGTTGCATTCAGCTGTGGGCCTACAACTTTTTCAAAACTACAACTCCCAGCATTCCCAGACATCCTTTGACTGTCCAGGCATGCTTGGAGTTGGAGTTTTGCAACAGCTGGAGGCACATGTTTGGTAAAACTCTGCATTACAGCAGTGTAGTTGCAGGCTGTGTTCCTCCTGCAGCCTTGTCAATCAGCCATCTCTTGTCCATGACCCTTGGACACGCTCATGCTGCTATGGGACTCATCAGTGTCCCAGGAGGAATGGGAACCCCTAGTGGTGGGATTTTCAAAGGCAGTTTTCTTCAATAAAATGTGAAAAAAATGTTAAGAAGTATTTTAGAAAAACTTTTGTTTTGCCAAGATACAACATATAAAAAGTTTTTATATCTGACAGTTCCCATTTAAGTTCAGTATAGGAAAAAAAATCCTTATATTCAATGGTTCCCTTTGTAGTATCTTCTGTTGGCGCTTCCCTTCCATGGTATGATATACTGTCAAGTGTACAAATAACCATAAAAACAATACCTACATACAGTGGTCCCTCAACATATGATGGTAATCCGTTCCAAATGGACCATCGTTTGTTGAAACCATCGTATGTTGAGGGATCCGTGCAATGTAAAGTATTGGACAGTGGTCTACAGCCTGCGGACCCCCAGATGTTGCAAAACTACAACACCCAGTATTCCCGGAACGCCAACGGCTGTCCGGGCATGCTGGGAGTTGTAGTTTTGCAACATCTGGAGGTCCGCAGGTTGCAGACCACTGTCCTATACTTTACATTGCACGGATCCCTCAACATACGATGGTTTCAACAAACGATGGTCCATTTGGAACGGATTACGATCATATGTTGAGGGATCACTGTATGTAGGTATTGTTTTTATGGTTATCTTGGCATTGTTGTATCTTGGCAAAGACCTCCAATGGTATTGGAGGTTATACTCACGTGTCCCCGCCGCTCTGGACCGTCACCGCTGCCCTGGATGTCGCCTTCCATCGCTGTCACCACGTCCCCGGGGTGTCCCCGACGCTCCGGCAAGGCCTCTGCTTCCCCGGCATCCTCGCTCTCCTACGTACACCTATTGGATGATGGGTTGGCGTGTGCAGCGACATGAGGACGACGATGGAGAGCACTGACGATGCAGGGGATCCCGAAGAGGACGCGCCGGAGCCCCGGGGACAGGTAAGTGATCATCACCGGACCACACGGGGCACCGTAAACAGCTATCCGGTGGCAGCTGAAGCAGTCTGCGCTGCCGGATAGCCGTTTATGTGATGGCCCTGACATACAAAACCCTCGTATGTTGATGCTGCCTTCAACATGCGATGGCCTCTGGGAGGCCATCATATGTTGAAATGATCGTATGTCGGGGCCATCGTAGGTCGAGGGTGTCACTGTATATACACTATACATAATGTTGCCTAGTAAAAATGTGTCAAACGTTGGCCCGATAGCAACTCTATACAATTGTTAAACTAACAATGCTATACAATTCTCCACCACCATACAGTGCAAAATAACAGATGGTAGAGTGCCTAAGTACCAGTGCCACACACTGCCAAAGTAAATAACCATACAGTGCACAAATAATAATCATGAAGTATCTAATAACTGTGCTATTAAAAATGTATTGTAGATGGCCGGCAAGCTGGCTACATGGGTCACACACTCCTATGGTCTTGGCCTCATGTGCATTTTGTTCTACATTGTGGACCTTTAAGTACTCCCTGTGTAGCTGTATGAGGCCCCCTATACTTCCCCAGAAGTAATGAGGCATGTGATTGAACAGACCATCTTTTTATATTACATCAGAGGCTCATAGATTTCCAATCCAGAAATATTAGGGAGCCCCTTTAAATGCTATATTATAGTCATATATATCTATAAGGTATAGTAATTGAGTTGTAGGGTTCTATCTTTGAAGCTCTACGTCCATGTAAAATAGAAAGATTTCCAGCATATGCTTTGAATTATTATTCATTTTGTTTGGCAAAGGTTTAAAACAATTTCATTGCTAAACAACATCCTGTGTGGAAGTTTGTGCTGTGCAAAATACAATGCATTTGGAAAGTTTTCAGACCCTTTCACTTTTTCACCTTTTGTTATGTTTGTTAGGTTGCAGCCTTGCGCTAAAATAAAATAAAAAAAAATCAAGTTTTCCCCCATTATTTTGCTAATTTTTTGAAAAGGAAAAGCTAAAATATTGTAGTGGCACAAATATTCAGACCCATTACTATTAGTTGAATGATTACAGACTCCAGTCTTCTTGGGGATTTGGGAATTTGCAGCAGATCCTCTCAAGCTCTGTCAGGTTGGATGGGGCCATCGGAGTGGATGTTCCATTGGGTTGAAATCAGGGCTCTGGCTGGGTCACTCATGGACATTCACAGAACAAACCTCCTCCTCATGGGGCAGATGTATAGAGGCATGCGAAATGTCAGGACCTGCCTCTCTGACCTCGGAGGTGGCACTGCGCTCCTCCAGCAGGGTGAAGAATGCAGATTATTATGGAACGGGGGGGATTTGTGATAGTGGTGCTGGCTGGGCGGATGCTTCACATGAGCGGCGGGAGCTTTGAATGCTGGCTGGCTACTAACTTTCTTGCAGCAGGCAGAGTGGTGTCCCCATCAAAAGGGAACTCTAGGCAGCTGCCTATTTTGCCTATAGGCAGAACCGGCCCTGGATTTGGGTCATTGTCTTGTTGAAAGGTTAATCTTTCTGAGTTCAAGAACACTGGATCAGGTTTTTATTTAGAATAATCTGTTTACCCATAGCCATACATGTTGCCGTAACTTTTATCTGAAAAATAGCTCAGACATACATTCCTAGGTGTTACACAGGGCATTTAGGGCTCTTAGACAATCGTTTGGTCTAATGGTGAAGTACAGGACAGAACTAATTTGGTAAGAATAATAACTTTTTGCTTGAGTTCGGCAAACCAGCAGAACTAAACTTTTGAAAAGTTTTCTCCTCTCTACTCATTGACTTATAGACATCTAGAAGTCTTTGTTATTCCAAAGTTCCTCCATTTAAAGGGGCACTCCACCCCTAGACATCTTGTCCCCTAAGGATAGGGAATAAGATGTCTGATCTCAGGGGGTCCTGCCACTGGGACCCCCGTGTTTTCCAAGCCGGTTCCATTGTGTTCTGAACATGGGAGCTTGTGTATATGGGAGGGGGCGTGACGGCTAGTACATAGGATAGGGTATGAGATGTTTAGGGGCAGAGTACCCCTTTAAGAATTATGGAGGCTATTGTGCTCTTAGAAGGTTTTGGTGCAGCAGAGGTCTGTGACCCCACACAATCTTGTCTGGGACCTAAAGACAGTTTCTTCCACCTCATGGCTTCCTTTGTGGTACGATATGCATTTGTGGTATGGGGGTGTGATGCAGGGCAGATGGAATTACCCTAGGGGCAGATGGCATTAACCCCTTGTATTCATGACGCCAGAGAGTGGTTTATCCTCAATACCACCCAAAGGTATATGGCTGGATCCCGGGCTAGGCACAAGGGCAATAATGACTCCGACGCCAAGTTACGGACAACGGTAGCTTTACTGAGTGGCAGATGGTACAGTCTATAGAGATGGTACAGTCTATACAGTGTAGCCAGGCCCACAGAGGTGACCAGTGACTTCAGAGACCTTAAGGGCTAGCTGGGACTTACAGTGGATTTGGACAATTTTAGTGTAGGCCACGTTGACTTGACAATAGATGACAGTGACTTGACTTGACTGGAGACAGACTAAGCTGTGACTGTATCTTACTTGTAGACTTGTAACTTGTGGCTGCAGGCTTGACTTGAGGCTCCTATGACTCCAGACTCCTAGGCTCGACTGCACCTCAGCAAAGACTCAGGAACTAAGAGAGAGAAGAGACTCCTCCCAGGGCTTTTATGGGGGGAGACTCTGGTGGGGTCCCATTGGTCACCCTTAAGTCACCTGGTCACTGATACCTCCTGGGTAACAATCACATGACAACTGGTGATCACATGTTAAACCTTCTTAAAGATACGACATTCTTATATACATAACATAGGGGATAATATACAATTACAGTAGAACAGAAGAAGGGGGGGGGGGGGGCAGGGGACACTGCAGGGAGGCTGCCTGACAGAGCAGCAAGGGTACGGGGTAACAACTCCCATACTGGGCCACCACACATTGTCATGTCCAGTCTACTGAATTTACTGATGCTCTCAATCACCCAAAGTGTAAGAAGAAGTGCAAACGTGTTACACTAAAAAAACGAGCACAAAGGATGCGTTCTATCGCGAAAGGAGAGAAGTCTCCAACAAACCTTCCCCTTTTTTACTTATAGAGCTTGCTCTCTGCGGCTGTGCGCTATTGCACCTTCTATACAGTTGTCATTTACATGGCGTCTGTTGATTCTGCCTTATGCACACCATCGCTTTAGTCATTAATTTTTCTGATCATTGTATTGTTATCACTGCCTGGGATTACATGAGAGCGCCCTTTATCAGTTCCTGTGATCGTCCTATTTTATGTATTACAATGTTTTTGGTGTCTTTTGAAATAATAACATTTATGCCCTCACATTACATTTTAAAGGGGTTATCCAGGAAAAACTTTTTTTTATATATCAACTGGCTCCAGAAAGTTATGCAGATTTGTAAATGACTTCTATAAAAAAAAATTCTTAATCCTTTCAGTACTTATGAGCTGCTGAAGTTGAGTTGTTCTTTTCTGTCCAAGTGCTCTCTGATGACACCTGTCTCGGGAACTGTCCAGAGTAGAAGAAAATCCCCATAGCAAACCTCTTCTACTCTGGGCAGTTCCCGAGACAAGCAGAGATGTCAGCAGAGAGCACTGTTGCCAGACAGAAAAGAACAACTCAACTTCAGCAGCTGATAATTATTGGAAGGATTAAGATTTTTTAATACAAGTAATTTACAAATCTGTTTAACTTTCTGGAGCCAATAGATATATAAAAAATATATATATATATATATATATATATATATACGGTATAAAAAAAAAAAAAAAAAAAATGCTTTTTCCTGGAATACCCCTTTAAGTCCCTTGTAACATATTTTTGTAATTTTTTATTTTTTTTCATCTTTCTACCAGGTAAGGTAGGAGGATTGCAGATAAGGCCATTCCTAGCCCTGACAGGCTATATGCACACGGCACAATTTCTGCACGGAATTCTGCATAAAAATTCTGTCGCAAATTTTGCAGAAATTACTTGCCCATTCACTTCAATGGAATTCCTGCAGCGGAAATTCCACTGTGTGAAACAGCGGAATTCCATTAAAGTGTATTGGCTATAAATTCATGCAGAATTTCCATGCAGAATTCCATGCAGAAATTCTGGTGTGTGAACATAGCCTTTATTGTATGTCAAAACCAAGCACATTTTACAATAAAGATAGAATTTTGGAAATTACGGTGCACCACAATAATCACTGTGGGAGATGACATATATATATATATATATATATATATATATATATATATGTATATATGTCATCTCGGTTCTGTGTACAGATCCCACAGTGATTATTGTGGTGCACTGTAATTTCTAAAATTATATATATATATTAATTTTTTTTCCCCTGGTGTTACCATAACTGTACAGACGGGCAGAATGAAATTAAAAAGTCCGTAACACCGCACAATGAAACCAAAAAAGCAATGGTACTACTGAGTTGTCTTTTCTTTATACAGCTATGTCCATGAAGAAGAAAAAAAAATCAGGAAAAAAGAAAATCTCTTTACTGCATTAAAAGCAACAGAAAACCTATTTATAGGAAAGATAGAAAATACAAATAAATTGACTATAGAAGAAAAAATCTCAAAGGATTAACCTGTGCGGTATGCAAAAAAAGAAAGAAAAAACATTGTAAAAACCAATGACCTCTAACACCACAGGGGTCAGCAAATCTGTGGAAAATACATGTACAACTTACTATAAACTGTTTACAAGTATGGAGCCTTTTATTCCTCTAATCTCTCGTCTTTGGCTGTAATGAGAGGAGATTGGCTCGGAGCTTATACCAATGTGAAAACCATTTGCAGGACCATCAGCAATCTAAACCCGAGCTTCTTATTTCAGGAAGTTCCCAATTTTCAGGCTACATCAAATTGAATTAGTTTCGGGCTCAAGCCGGGAGAGCATTCATTGAAGTGTGAGCGTAATTTACCTCCATGTGATCCTTCTATCATCTGTAGCTAAAATCAGAGCGCCATCCATAACAGAGTGGAGACCAGATCATGCATATTCAATCCGATCTCCAGGATGTAATTGGATTGGGTGACTGATGATTATTCTCCAGCATAAGGCCAACGGGGTGATAATGGGTTGTGTCAGAGGATGAGTTATTTATCCGTAGAATCATAAGAGGATTGGGAGAATGTCGCCCAATGGGTCATCAGGTTATTTATACTGCTGGTGTCACGAAGCTGTTACATTTTACATACAGTCTGGGTCATCATAAGATGGTCTGCGCTAATAGGTGTTTGGTGCCGACAGTGTTGCTTATCTTAGGCCCCTTTCACATGAACTCCCATCAGAAAGTCCATAAAACGGCTGTCAAAAAAATCCCATTCATGTCAATGGGATTTTTTGACCATCCTTTAGCATCAGTTATGTCCCATTATGACTAACGTCCGGTATTTTTGACGACAAAAAAACGGTGCATGCACTCATGTTTGTCCTGTCAAAAATAACGGTGGAATAACGGACGTTCAATTTTATAACATTAAAGTCTATGGGTGACGGATGTTCACAAGTGACATCAGTTATTGTCCGTTATTTTTATGTTCCGTTAGGATCCGTTATTGCTACTGAGCATGCTCAGTACAGCATCACAACCAGGAAGTCACATGGAAATAAAATAACGGACTATAACGGGTGATAACGGATGGTACGCGTCCATTATTTTGACAGAATGTCCGTCAAAATTGATCATCAGTTATCATCCGTTGTATTCAGTTGTTTCATCCATTCATGACCCGTTATTACTGAATTAACAGATGTCAGAATGCGGGAACATAACGGTAGTGAGGAGCAAAAGGCAACATAGTCCATTACTAATCTAATCTTATCCCAACAATGGATGTAGCCAAGGCTCAAGTCATGCAGGAACTCATGGGAACGGAGTTCCTGCACTTTTTCTACTGCAGGACTAGCCCTTAAAGGGTTACTCCGCCCCTAGACATGTTATCCATAGGATAGGGGATAAGATGTCTGATCAGCAAGGGTCTCAGCTGCGGCACCCCAGACATCCGGTGCACAGAGCGAACTTCGCTCCGTGCCGGATGACTGGTGATGCAGGGCAGAGGCTCGTGACGTCACAGTAATGGCCCCTCGATGAAAGTCTATGGGAGGGGGCGTGACGGCCGCCACGCCCCCTCCCATAGACTTGCATTGAGGGGCCGTGACTGTGAGTCATGAGCCTCTGTTGCAGCACTCAACGCTCTAAACGAATGCCGGGAGCAGCAGGGAGAACGTGGGGGTCCCCAGCAGTGGGACCCCGGGATCAGACATCTTATCCCCTATCCTTTGGATAGGGTATAAGAGGTCTAGTACCCCTTTAAGTGGAAATCTAGGGTGAGTTCCCACACTTTTTTTTCCCAGTACTTGACCCCTGGATGTAGCACCACTCCAAAAACATTCACATGTATTAAAGCAGTGGACCCAAACTGCGACCCTCCAGATGTTTCAAAACTTCAACTCTCAGCATGCCCAGACAGCCAACGGCTGTCTGGGAATGCTGGGAGTTGTAGTTTTGCAACATCTGGAGGGTCACAGTTTGGAGACCACTGTTACAGTGGTGCCCAAACGGTAGCCCTCCAGATGTTGCCAAACTACAACTCTCAGCATGCCTGGACTGCCCAGGCATGCTGGGAGTTGTAGTTCTGTAACATCTGTCCCTTCAGATTTTGCAATTTTCATGACATTTTTGAAAATTGCTGCTCTACTTTGAAGCCCTCTAATTTTTTCAAAAAGCAAAAATATGTCCATTTTATGATGCCAACATAAAGTGGACATATTGTATTTGTGAAGAAAAATTAAATTTATTTGGAATATCCATTTTCCTTACAAGTAGAGAGCTTCAAAGTCAGAAAAATGCAAAATTTTCAAAATTTTCATGAAATTTGGGGATTTTTCACCAAAAAAGGATGCAAGTAACGCCGAA
Source organism: Hyla sarda (assembly GCF_029499605.1). NCBI lineage: Eukaryota > Metazoa > Chordata > Amphibia > Anura > Hylidae > Hyla > Hyla sarda. The sequence continues at coordinate 37,059,812 of NC_079199.1, read as the reverse complement.
AATTTACCACCCAAATGAAGTAGAATATGTCACGAAAAAACTATCTCAGAATCAGAATATTCTGTGAAAGCGTTTTCACGTTATTAATTCGTAAAGTGACGGTGGTCAGAATTGCGAAAAAGGGCTCAGTCCTTAAGGTAAAAAAGGGCTGCGTCCTTAAGGGGTTAATGTGTAAAGACACAATAAGATAAGTATTATTACTGTGTGTTTCATGCTGTCCTTGGTTTGGGCAGCATAAACCACTGACAGGTTCCCTTTAACACAGTGGTTCTCAACCTGGGGTACAAGTATCCACAGGGGTACTTAGCAGTTCTCCAGGGGGTACTTGAAAAAAAAAATCAGTAATGGAAGCCACAGCCATTGGTTACTGGTCTGGACCACTTTGAAAGAAATGGTAGGCTGATGTCACTGCACCGAGGAGCAGAGCAGGAGGAAAGCAAAGAGGAAGCGCGGGCACTGGGTGCTGTGGGCAGTAACTACCATCAGCTTTGTTGCTCCACTGCCCCTGCAGACCGGGGATCTACTGCTATGAGCCATAGCAATAGGTCCCCAGACCAGAGGAGAACCAAAGCGGGACAGTATGGTGGCCTACAACTATATATGGGGGCAGTTTGGGGACCTACAGCTATATTTGGGGGCACAGAGAACAACTTTATGGGGACGCAAAGCAGGTACAATTACTGTGTGTGACCATAAACATGGGGAGTTTGTAAATAGGCGGGTATTGTACTACAGAAAGGAGCCTAAAATGTTTGTTTGGATGGTTCTGTGGAGAAGTCTTGTATGGGAGAAATCTTAATGGCGGTCTAGTAAACAAAAAAAAATGGAAAAGAAAAGAAAACAACTCCGGTTAGAGAAGACGTCACCTGTAAATCGGGGGACTGGGGAGATTGGGAACTGGGGGACTGGGAACAGGGGCCTGTTATAGAGGAAAGTAAAGCATACAGTATGAATTATACTATAATCATTACAAGAAGTCTCTAATATGGGGGTACAATTTTTTGGGAATGGGTTGTCAAGGAGTACTCAGGCAAAAAAGGTTGAGAACCACTGCTTTAACGGATCGACCAACATCAACCTAATGTGTGTAGGAGTCTTTACAGTGTCAGCATAAGCTAAGAATTATTAGTGCAATGCAGTTAGAATGTATCGTAAGGCAATAATGTAGCGGAGACTAGTGACAAAGAACATTTAGACTGATAATCAATGAATCAATTCCTCATTTTCAACACTTGAAATATTTACCAGACATAAAAGAAATCATTTCTATTTTTACGGTTATTAATGAGGAGTCCTAAAGAATTGATAGTAACTGCACTCTGCCATCTCCAGCAGTGCCATTCGTTCTACTGAGCAGAGGCGGCGCACGTGCAGCCTGTCTTTCCGGTGCAGATGCATTCATTCCAATAAAGCGGCCGTATAACCTATGGGTGGGAGTGGCTCTCTTTTTGAAAGAAAGCAGCCATGCTTTTCTAATCCTGTACAACCCCTTTAGTTACAAAACGTGCGAGCACAATACTAATGTTATTTAAAATGCACATGTTCTGTATAGGTTAACATTTACTTGTTTCCCTTGGTGGGTCCAAGGCTCACCAGCCTGACAATGATAGCCAAATCCTTTGTTAAGGTCTTCATTTCACACCCCTAAACTTGTTAATTAGCAAGATGGCGCTACCCTCAACCTCTATCCTGGGGCAGGGAACTCAAGGGTGTATGCAAAAACACTCTTTATATTCCCATGGATCCTGTAGCCACGTATATGTTCCAGCTGTTCGTCCTTCTGACTAATTTTTATAATCGGATACCTGCCAAAGGTCAGCGAGAGATTATAAGATTTAAGTTGCGCCTATCTACATCAAAGACCCTGGCATCAATATCAGGCTGCTTCTCCTCATTATGGCTCTTGTTATTGACCTGGGGGGTGTCAGGTTTCATACATAAGAAGCATTGCCTAAATCAATACCCCTCCATGACTAAATGCAGAGCAGTGATGTTTGCCGTGGTCCTAGGATCTTCACAACATTCGTCTCTCAGTTTACTTTTCAGAAAACTTTTTGCTTTTTCAAGGTCACAGCTGAAGTTCCATTGCTGACAAACAGCGCTTCCTTCCTCTAATTGCTTCTAATTTGCATATCATTACATGTGTGGTCCAAACACTGGAGGCATGAGGTTTTATCTACATTATGCAAATCTGTCTATCTGGCTAATTAGAGCAATATATGTGAATCCACTGGCTGTCTAATCTCCTCCTCGTGAACAGCGGGCTACATCGGGAGATGCTGTAAATACATTTCTGGTTTAATCTGTTTCCTGGCAGCAAACTTCACCACGGAGCTGTCTGTTCTGGCATGGAAGAGGCCATAATAGCCAAAATCCCCCAAAAAAAATAAATAAATAAAAAAAAAAAAAAACTCCCTTCAAGGGCATGTAAAAAAACCATACAAAAATGCATAAAAATAAAATATACTAAAATAATAAAACCGTAAGAAGAAACAAAGAAAGCATCCGCACTCACTGCTGGTTGACTCTAAGATCCTCCACGGGACTCAACCGGGGACGCCGGGTAGCAGAAGCTGTGCGCTCAGAGGCGAACGACCGGTGGTTTTCGCGCAGTAAAGTGCTTCTTCCTTCGAGGCCGGAAGAAGCGCTTTACTGCGTAAAAACCACCGGTCGTTCGCCTCTGAGCGCACAGCTTCTGCTACCCGGCATCCCCGGTTGAGTCCCGTAGAGGATCTTAGAGTCTAGCAGCGGTGAGTGCGGATGCTTTCTTTGTTTCTTCTTACGGATTTATTACTTATACATCTTTTTGTATATGTCCTAGCACCTCCGTATTTGACTCAGTATCATTGGTCCGGATGACTACTATATTGCTACAGGCTCACACGTCATACTTTTGACCCCATACTACAAGGTGGTGCCATCGGTGATCTTCTTATCCACATTAAAATAATAAAACAACAATATAAATAATAGATAGGTGAGAAGATATTTTCAAAACATTCTATCAGATAATCCCGAAATGGACGGTCATATCTCAGCCTTCTGTATAATTTAAAATATTCAATATTTCTTGTGGCACTTCTGCCTCATTCTAACACTGGCCCAGAGTTACTATGGCTGTTGTGACTGAATGTTTTCTTCGGTTGCAACAGAATTGCAGCACATAGAAAATGAGACACATGATGTATAATGCACAAAAAATAAATAAAAAAAGTTAAATAAAAATGACCTTAATTACAGAAAGCATGGCTTAAAGTTTGAAGTTGTGTTCTAAAACATCCCAATATTTGGCCTACAGTAAACCAACTAACATTTGGTCTAAACTTACACTAAATATTCACCACATGTATCCGTTTGTAATAAATCTGGTGCATTTTTACACTGTCTTGGCTAAATTTGCTCTGTTTAAATTACCCCTAATTGTTTTAATGTATTAGTTTGAGGCGTAGTTTTGAAGACCTTTAGAGAGTTTACAATAATATTATTGAAATTGGGATTTGGTACAGGGAAGCTGTTGCAGAGAAGGCCCAATTTACACAGATTTAGCGTACCCATATTAAACAGTGGGATGGACCAACCTATGGTACTTTTAAACTGGACTTATAGTTCCATGTAGATATATGGTGCTACATGTTCTGCTTGTTGGGGGTCTATTGAACACTATTACCGTATATCTGTCTGAATGAGGCCTAACACAGACAATGGCCCTGTAGTACTAAGGCTGCTTTCACACTATAAAAACACTTCCGTTATAAACAGCCTGGAAATCGGCAGTTATACGTCCAGTACAAAATCACTAACGGCCGTTAGAAAATCCCATTATAGTCTATGGGATTTTTCTAATAGCCGTTTTAACCCATTTTTGCCCGTTATTAATAACGGCCGTTATGTTTTTTGCATGCACTATTTCTCCCGTTCATTCGCCCGTCACAAAATAAGGGAAATAAAAATCAATACCACAACGTGTAAAGTGGATGGTGAACAGTGCTACTGACTATTATCCGTGTATTGAACTGTACGGGAACACTACCACTATTACTTTGCAGTTTTTAATATACACTGCTCAAAAAAATTAAGGGAACACTTAAACAACACAATGTAACTCCAAGTCAATGACACTTCTGTGAAATCACACTGTCCACTCAGGAAGCAACACTGATTGACAATCAATTTCACATGCTGTTGTGCAAATGGAACAGACAACAGGTGGAAATTATAGGCAATTAGCAAGACACGCCAATAAAGCAGTGGTTCTGCAGGTGGTGACCACAGACCAATTCTCAGTTCCTGTGCTTCCTGGCTGATGTTTAGGTCACTTTTGAATGCTGGCGGTGCTTTCACTCTAGTGGTAGCATGAGACGGAGTCTACAACCCACACAAGTGGCTCAGGTAGTGCAGCTCATCCAGGATGGCACATCAATGCGAGCTGTGGCAAGAAGGTTTGCTGTGTCTGTCAGCACAGTGTCCAGAGCATGGAGGCACTACAGGAGACAGGCCAGTACATCAGGAGATGTGGAGGAGGCCGTAGGAGGGCAACAACCCAGCAGCAGGACCGCTACCTCCGCCTTTGTGCAAGGACGAGCAGGAGGAGCACTGCCAGAGCCCTGCAAAATGACCTCCAGCAGGCCACAAATGTGCATGTGTCCACTCAAATGGTCAGAAACAGACTCCATGAGGGTGGTATGAGGGCCTGACGTCCACAGGTGGGGGTTTTGCTTACAGCCCAACACCGTGCAGGATGTTTGGCAATTGCCAGAGAACACCAAGATTGGCAAATTCACCACTGGCCTCCTGTGCTCTTCACAGATGAAAGCAGGTTCTCACTGAGCACATGTGACAGACGTGACAGAGTCTGGAGACGCCGTGGAGAACTTTCTGCTGCCCGCAACATCCTCCAGCATGACCGGTTTGGTGGTGGGTCAGTAATGGTCTGGGGTGGCATTTCTTTGGGGGGGCCGCACAGCCCTCCATGAGTTTGCATGAGGGAGCCTGACTGCCATTAGGTACCGAGATGAGAATCTCAGACCCCTTGTGAGACCATATGAGGGTGCGGTTGGCCCTGGGTTCCTCCTAATGCAAGACAATGCTAGACCTCATGTGGCTGGAGTGTGTCAGAAGTTCCTGCAGGAGGAAGGCATTGATGCTATGGACTGGCCGCCCGTTCCCCAGACCTGAATCCGATTGATCACATCTGGGACATCATGTCTCACTCCATCCACCAACGCCACCTCATCAGGAGCATACCCAGGCGTTGTAGGGAGGTCATACGGGCACGTGGAGGCCACACACACTACTGAGCCTTATTTTGTCTTGTTTAAAGGACATTACATCAAAGTTGGATCAGCCTGTAGTCGGGTTTTCCACTTTGATTTTGATTGTGACTCCATATCCAGACCTCCATGGGTTGATAAATTTCATTTCCATTGATAATTTTTGTGTGATTTTGTTGTCAGTAGTGTTGCTCGCGAATATTCGCAATTCGAATTTTATTCGCGAATATCGCATATTCGCGAATTCGCGAATATTCGCGAATATAGCGCTACATATTCGTAATTACGAATATTCGTGTTTTTTTTTTTTTTTTTTCACAGTACACATCACAGTGATCATCCCTCTCTGCTTCCAGTTTATGTGGTGTAAGAAGGCTCTAATACTACTGTGTGAGACTGGCGTGCGAATTTTCGTATATATGCGAAAATTTGCATATGCTAATTTTCGCATATGCAAATTTTCGCTTATGTTAATTTATTGTATATGCAAATTTTCGCATATGTTAATTTTCGCACCCGCGAATATTCGCATATGCAAAAATAAAACGAGAATATTACGAATATGCGAATATTCGCGAATATTCGTCCATATATTCGCGAATTCAAATATGGCCTATGCCGCACAACACTAGTTGTCAGCACATTCAACTATGTAAAGACGAAAGTATTTCATACGATTAGTTCATTCATTCAGATCCAGGATGTGTTATCTTAGTGTTCCCTTTATTTTTTTGCGCAGTGTATTAATATAATGGGACCCTTAGAGGTTATAAAGATTTATTGGCCTCTGTTTCCAATTAGCTATAAAAAGTAAATACAAATAGGGCAATATTGTTATTTTACAAGGCCTGGGGGTCTCATTTCACATGCAGCTTCTCTATGCCCAAGCTATCAACCCATAGAATAGTCCACGTTCTCTCATTCCTCACTTGTAAAACCTCCACAATAATGAGGACTAGACCGATGCGTAGGTAGATCTGGCGGACGGGTTCTTAACAGAGCATCCTTCATATTCATTCTAAAAATAAACTTGACTATTTAAAATACAAAAATAACCTAGAGAGATGCTTTCCTTCAGCTGTAACATGGTCCCGGTTTATCATTATTGTCCATAAAACATGCATCTACTGAATTTAGATGACCAAAGAACCATCGTTGGAGGTGACAGGTCTAATAACCGTAATTAAGATGCTGTACTAGGTTACATTTCTTTACATATTCATTACATGAGTGACTAACCTAGGTGCTTACTTATTCTTAGTCAAAAAAATCAAAGGAATAACCTAATGGACACCTAACACCAGCAGGAACAATCTGGCTATGGTACGTTCACAGTAAGGAATTTGAGCTGAATTCTTGCTTAAAAATTCCACCGCGGAATTACCGTTTTTTCCCCACGAGGAATATAGGAGGAAACAGTTTTTTTTTGCTGGTCTTAAACCACCAATTAGAATTTCCCTTTTTTTTTTTTCACGCAAAATTTTCGCGCAAATTCCGCGCAAAAACCATGTCGGGCGAATTTTTTTTTTTACCATTCACTTCTATTGGGTTCTGCTCCCGGATTCCGCTTGAAGAATGAACATGTTCTTTCTTCAAGCGGTAAGGAATTTTGTGCCGGAAAAACACATTTCAGTCACTGGGAAGAGGAGATGTTGCTTAATTTGGAGCAGAGAATTCAAGAGGAATTAATCGAGTAAATTTCTCTTGAATTACTCTTAGTCTGCCCAATTACTTAGGACTCCCAACTAGTGCAAAACCAAATCTAAAAAACCTCATGTAGAACTACAAATTCCACCACAATGCCTGATATAGAAGGGATAGGGACTAGATTCTGTGGCTTGACTAGTAACAAGTGTACTACCAAGAACTATATAAAATCAGAGCACCATTGTATTGTACCGTTTTCTTCCAAAATCTGCAGTTGTAAGGCTAAGTTTACACTAGGTTTTTTTCTGGCAGTTTTTGGAATACTGCCACTTCAGTTTTTGTGCCAAAGTAAGAAGTGGATCCATAAAGGAGGATAAGTGTAAGTTCTTCCTTTATATGTCCTATTCCTTTTGAATACATTTCTGGCTTTGGCTCAGAAACTGCAGTGGCGGATATCCAAAAACTGCCAGAAAACTAAAACAAGTAGAAACTTAGCCTAACGGTATCTAATCTTGACAAAGGGATACAGTACACACACAGGGACTAAGGTTTGTGCCACTCCAATCATGTGACATCTCTGGGACTACAACCCTCATCATCAACCCAGCACATAATGGGTCCCCTTCTTTACCACACTGGCTCATTCACAAAGCTCCCATTTTGATCAAGATTTCACTTGCCCTAATAGTCACCCAGCATTGAAGATTGATAGCAACACCCACGGACCCATGGTTTGATTTGAGCCAGGCAACTTCCACTCTTAAATAAATGGGAACACCCAGCTGCCCCCACACCTGCACAGTTGTGTGTGTATGTGTGTGTGTTTATGTATGTGTGTGTATGTGTGTGTGTTTATGTATGTATGTGTGTGTGTATGTGTGTGTATATGTGTGTGTATATGTGGGGGGGATATGAGCTGCCTTTTTAAAGCGTACATCCTTTGAGGGGGGGGACCCAGTTAGGATTGCTAGTACCGATTTGTACTAGATTGTAGTTTACAACAACCTACAGAAGGCAACAATAAAGCCTCAATTCTCTTCTCTCCCGCCCCTAACCAGGCTTTAGCATTTTAATAAATCATTGAAACGACTGTAATAACCGCCTTTACATTTTCCAATGAATGTAATTTTTTCTACTCTGCTAAAAGCTTTCTAATAGTCTCACATAGCTGCATGCGGCCACTAGAGCGCCATGCAGAGTATTGCTTTTGGGGCTGAACGGCAGTAAATGGGTCTTTTGTACAATTCATTGCCAGACAATAACACTGTGGACAAAAGACTTCGCTACTGCCGCTGATCAGCACAGAGACTGAAAGAAGACCTATCACACAGTGACACGTGTCGCCATAATGAGAAGCAATCTCTGATTTATTGTTATTGAATTAGTCCTAAAATTGTGCCGACTTTAACCCTTGACTGTCCAAATAATCCGGTTTGTGTCCAGAAGAGAATATCAATATATTATTAATAAAATAAATAAATAAAAATAAAAGGTTCTTTGTGGCAAATTATAGCATATTTCATTTTTTGGTTGCTATGCGTATGAGAATTTTGCATGGTTGTAATAATGCTGATGAAAGCATTCAGACCTTTTAAAGCTGCCATTGGCTACTCTTAGTTTGACCAAAATTATTATAATGCAAAATACCCGGCCAAAGAGAGAGGAAAAAACAGGAGTTATAGATTTTGCAATAACAACCATACGGCTATGGTGGGAGGTATACGTGACCCCCTTACTCATATGACATGCTACGGGAGAGTTTCTGGTTACTGTAGGGCTGCAATAACATATTATTTTAGATAGTGGTACATTATGATATTTTGGGGGTGAAGGTTATGGGTCCTGATAGCATCTGTATATAGTGACATGGAAATCAGCAAGGACCTTGACAGCAGCAGAATAGCAGCGACAAGGATTGTAGAGATTAGTGATGTTATTTTATTTAAACAGAAGCTGATAAGTACTGGAAGGATTTTGATTTTTTCATAGAAGTAATTTACAAATCTGTTTATTAAAAATAAACCAGTTGATTAAAAATAAATTGTTTTCCACCGAAGTACCCAGTTAAATAAAGCACCAGAAATTACATGATATGATATGTAGCAGGTCTGCCATATGCATATAATTTGTATAGGTTGGAAGGAAGGATTAAATGGGCACTGTCACCAAACTATATTTTTATATGTTGTAGTACTTATGTACTACAACATATCTCTAATATAGTTTCATAATTGTTTTTATCATTAAAATAGTTTATTTAAATTTTTAAAACCGGCCACTAGGGGTCTCCCTCCTAGTGTCCGGCTGCAGGCTGGTGTGACCGATGCCGACCAGGCAATTGGTCCTAATTCATTCAGCTTGCACTTACTCCCTGCCTGCTCAGACAGGCGGGAGCGAGCACTGAGAGCGCATTGGCTCCCTGGCCTCACACGCAGACTGAGAGCGGGGTTCAGGGGGTGGAGACAGAGCGGGATTCAGGGTAGCGCCATGGCCATAAAGTTTTTGTTTTCAACAAAGGCTGCCTCCAGTTGTTTCACCACTGCAACTCCAAGCATGCCCTGACAGCCAATAGATGTCAGGGCAAGCTAGGAGTTGTAGTGGTGAAACAGCTGGAGGCACCCTGTATAGATGAGCTAAGGGCGGAAGTCAGCCCCCCCATCAGGCATCAGTGACGTCGCGCCTGCTGGGGAAGTCTGCCTGTCTACCTGGTAAGTGAGTACACTACCAGGTAGACAAAAAGGCATTTCTGAGATCGTAAAAAAAATGCTAAGGCAGGGAGGGGGTTAGGGATAGATGGGCAATAGGCAGGGACAGAAAAAAAAAAGGATGGTGGGAGCTACTCTAATATTTTTTAATAGAAGTAATATACAAAATCGGTTTAACTTTCTGGCGCCAGCTGATTTAAAATAAATTGTTTTCCATCGGAGTACCCCTTTAAGACTCATAAAGGGACTGTCCTTTGAATACAAGGTGTTGTATAATACATAATAATAATATAATACATAATACATGTTGGTATTATGCGATCATTTCTGATTAAATGCCAGGGAATAGTTATGTATGCAGTTCATGTATGTATTTAAGGTGGCTCCAAGCTTGACATTAAACAATAAACCAACCCCCGCTTCTCCACCACCCCACACCCTTTCATAGATCAGCCACAAAGCACCAAGGATTTTCCTGGAAAGGTACAAATCATTGTAATAGGTCGCACTATTTGTCTTTCAGTGTTCTTCTTTGTGATCTGGATAATGGAAGTGTCTATATAAAATGTATTTATTGTGTAAGCTACTGCGGAGCCCCCGCCGGTGGCCGTCACGTCACAATACGGAAGACTGGAGCGTTTGCCCTGAAGTATGGTAACAAAAGACGACTCTGCAGAACTATTACAGCGGATTACGTCGCAGATTACGACTTTTCAACCAACCAAACAAAAAGTTTATTCACCGGTTTAAAGATATATGTTATAGCTTGACGGAAGAAAAAAAATAACATCTTAATCTCACCAATTATAATTTTACTCGCCAGCTTTAAGGATTATCTCTTTAAAATAAGGTGGATTAACCAAAAGAAAATATCTCAGCAAATTTCCAGCTTCCAAAGGCAAATGTTAAAATGCATTGTTATTTCGGTTAATAATGTAAACAGTATTCTGTCTGGAAGCCGGGGTAGGAATAAGTGGGGCGAGCTGTCCTGCTTGCTTTTGTACTGCACAGTGCTGACACTGCCACTCAGCACTTTACAATACGAGCCAGTGTGCGGCGCGGCACTAAAACCTGGATTATATCTACAAACATAACTAGGGGGATGAGATGGGCGCCAGGGGCAGACAATGCCAGCCCACGGCAGGTGGATTAAAATGCAAATGCGCATGTTATTAATATTGTCTGCATTTGTATGAAACAGGATGAGAAAGCAATGACTACGTAGAGTGCAGGCCCATTGGACATGGAATGGATAACTTCATATGTCCCTTCTAATAATATAGATATCGGTAAGTAATAGGGATGGTACTGCATGGCCAATGGAAATTACTCCAATGAGTAATAAGGGTTCACTAAAAATCAATAGGACATCTATGGCAATGTCCACTGGCTCAGTGGTTGGCACTGTTACCTGGCAGCACTGGGGTCCTAGGTTCAAATTCCACCAAGGACAACATCTGCAAAGAGTTTGTATGTTCTCTCCATGTTTGTGTGGGTTTCCTCAAGGTCCTCAGATTTCCTCCCACACTTAAAAAAAATAAAAATAAAAAAATAAAATAAACATGCTGATAGATTTAGATTTTGAGCCCCAATGGGGACAGGGACCAATTTGAGTGTACAGCTCTGCAGAATCTGTGTGCGCTATATGAATAAAGAGATTCTTATTATGTCCAAAAACTACCCATCCATTACTTCTACAGATGTCGCCAACTGCCTCACCAATCCGAAACACATTCATTTCGCTACAGTAACGGAGAATCATGTATTCAAGGGGCTTTTCATTCTCATTCTCAATGAAAATCCCGAATGTTCCTATCAAGGACAGTAGATTGGTTGCAACTCCGGACCCAGCATGCTTCCATAAATAAAATCACTTTTTTTATTTTTATTATATCCATTAAAATGGCGTATTACCAAAAAATTTTGCAAATATGAGAAAGCAAGTAGGACGTAAAAACAGAGACATACGAGTCATGACATTCTTATAGTTAGAAGCAAGTTCCAACCTCTACTCCTGCAATAACTAAATCACAATAAGAACAATGTACAAATACGTATAAACCACTCAAAGGAAAATAGGATATAAATATTTTAATGTATAATGAGGCCAGTGTGGTTATTTAGACCATTTGGGTGAAAGATATTCAGCATGAAAATCCAATATGATGCCATATGCAGCAACGCTCTCCTGGAGTCACCACGCTGACTGGTCTCTTCGCTTTTTAATAATACCAAAAGAACTGAACTTGAAAACATATATGCAGCAAAACGCCCTATATATTCCCACATAAAAAATTCTGCCTTAACCATGTATGCTTGTATATAGGGGCATAACTATAGGGGGTACAGAGGGTGGCAGTCGCACAGGGGCCCTGGTACCTTAGAGGGCCCCAGAGCACATCTGCCTCATTAGAGACCAATATTATTAGTGGCACATGAGGCCCTGTTGCAGATTTTGCATTGGGGCCAGGGGCTACAAGTTACACCTCTGTAGCCTCTGTAATATTTAACCTGTTGGGGACCAAGGTCACTTGCGCCCTGGTACTTAAAGGGGTACTCCGCCCCTAGACATCTTATCCCTTATCCAAAGGATAGGGGATAAGATGTCAGATCGCCGGGGTTCCGCTGCTGGGGACCCCCGGGATCGCCACTGCGGCGCCGCGCTATCATTACTGCACAGAGCGAGTTCGCTCAGTGCGTAATGATGTGCGATACAGGGGACGGAGCAGCGTGATGTCATGGCCCCGCCCCTCGTGACATCACGGTCCGCCCCCTTAATGCAATTCTATGGCAGGGGGCATGACAACCGCCACGCCACCTACCATAGACTTGTATTGAGGGGGTGGGCCGTGACGTCACGAGGGGCAGAGCCGTGATGCAACGATGCTCCGGCCCCTGTACTGCCTGTCATTACAGGCAGAGCGAACTCGCTTTGTGCAGTAGCGAACTCGCTTTGTGCCGCAGCGGCGATCCCGGGGGTCCCCAGAAGCGGGACCCCGGCGATCTGACATCTTATCTCCTATCCTTTGGATAGGAGATAAGATGTCAAGGGGCGGAGTACCCCTTTAAGGACCAAGGGCGTACCTGTACGCCCGTGGGAATTTTGATCCCCGCCGCTAGCCGGACGGGGATCTGAATGGGATGCCTGCTGAAATCATTCAGCAGGCATCCCGGCACATCACCAAGGGGGGTCCTGAGACACCCCATATCGGCGATCGCCGCAAATTGCTGTTGAATTCAGACCGACGATATTCGGTGATTCCGGGCCCTGCCGCTCGCCGGGCAGGGATCGGAGCGGGATGCCTGCTGAAATCATTGAGCAGGCATCCCATAACATTGCCGGGGTGTGTGTGTGTCCTGAGAAACCCCCATATCGGCGATAGCCTGCGGCGATTCCGGGGCATTCGGGTCCCGAAGACCCAGAAGTGCAAGGTGATCTGCTGACGTAACAGAGTCACCAGGTCATCCAGAAGCCTAGGCTGTGTGAGGCAGCAGTAATGCTCCTCCCACAGCGATTTGAATGGACGGTCCTGTACGACCGTCAAATCAAATCCATTGGCGGGAGTGGAGTCCCTCCAGGTGCCCTCAAACCTCTGCTCTGCCCACCAACAGCTGTAATTTGGTGAGCAGAGCAGAGCTTGTGAGGACTGATTGAGATCCCCCATACTGTGCCCCAGAGCCCCCCTGTAGCCCCCTTGCAGCCCCCTGTCCCCTTACCCTGTCAGGAAAAGCTTGTGTCAGGCAGGGGCAGAGTTTTCATTTACTAAAAAAGTTAAAAAAATATTTTTTTTGTGTGTGCACCGTCCGCTGTCTGGGGTCTGAGGGCATTTTTTGCGTGGCCCAACCCTTACAGGGGTTCTGCGGCTTACCCCCATAATTTTTTAAAGAATGTCCAGCCAATGTTATCGAATCGCCCACCCCACCAGGCTTTTTTGGGGTGTGTTTTTTAAGGGTTCAGGCAGGTGCTTTTTTATTCCCCCCCCCTTTTTGGTGTCTTCTGCACCCCCTACTGCCACTGAGCCCTAATCAGTGGCGCACACTACTACTACAGTGGTACTCTCTCTTTGGCGCAGGTTTTTTTGCATTAGAAGTACACCCTTAGTTTTTTTCTTTTCTCTGTTTTTTGTCTTTTTTTGTTAGTGGGTTAGGTATAAAGTAGAACCCCCCTCCCCCCCTACACACATCCACAAAGTAAAAAAAAAAAAACACACACACACTCCCCCCCTCCTCCCATAAGTGTTAGGCAATGGCTTGCAGGGCGTTTTCAGGGGAGGAGGCATATGCCATACTTGCCTCTGACTCTGGAAGCGCCAGTGAGGCTCTTCCTCGCTCCCCTGATCATCAAGTTCTGATGATGAGCTCCCAAGGCGGAGGTGACACCGCTGTGCGAGGCCAGATACCCCCCATGCAACTGACACTGTGCCCCATACTAGCACTACCGACCATGTCGCCTGTACTAGTATGCTGGCCCACCAGGCAAGTCCACCGGTAACCTCTACCGGTGAACTTGTCTGAACTACCCCAGAGAACTTTGAGCCCGTGATTCCTGGGTTTGTTGGCAACCCAGGAATCCAAATTGACATAGCTGGGTTCACTAAAATAGACTTTTTTAGTTATTATTTAAGTGACGACTTTGTCAACATTATGGTGACACAGACAAACCTGTACGCCCAACAGTTTGTTGCCGCTCACCATTGGCTAGACCCAATGGATGGTACGCCGTCAACGCTGTCGAAATGAGGATGTTTTGGGGCCTCGTGCTACATATGGGCCTAGACAAAAAAACAAGTGTCAGGCAGTACTGGAATGGGGACGTCCTCTACTAGACCCTGCTTTACAGTATGGCTATGGCACAGCGACGTTTTGAGGCCATAAGGAAATGCCTGCATTACAATGATAATGCAGCATGTCCCCCCCCCCCCCCCAAGGTGATCCTGCCTATGACCGGCTGTACAAGATACGACCGATCATAGATCACTTTGGGGACAAATTTATGGAGGCCTAAGTCCCCAAAAGGGAGCTCCCTGTAGATGAGTCTCTTATCAGTTTTAAGGGGAGACTCATTTTCCGCCAATATATCCCATCTAAGCAGGCGAGATATGGCGTGAAGTTGTATACACTTTGTGAGAGTTCCTCCAGGTACACATAAAAGTTTAGAATATACGATGGTCGAGATTCCCGTATTGAACCCATTCTGGGTGTCAGCAGGAAGATCGTGTGGGACCTTTTGCACCCACTACTAGATAAGGTTTACCACCTGTACGTGAATAACTTTTACACTAGTATCCCTCTGTTCAAATCCCTCGCCGCCAGATCTACATCTGCTTGTGGGACTGTGTGGAAAAATCAGAGCGGCCTCCTGACCTATCCCCTCCAGGTGCCATTCCCCAGGGGTGAGTCCTGTGCCCTTACCCATGAAAACCTGTTGCTGGTCAGGTATAAGGATAAGAGGGATGTCCTTATGCTCACCACAATTCATGGTAACAGCACCACCCCTGTCAGTGTCTGAGGCTCCACGGCATCGGTTCTCAAGCCTGATTGTATTGTGGACTACAATCAGTTTATGGGGGAGTTGATCTGTCTGATCAAGTGCTCAAGCCATACAAGGCCATGTGCAAAACCCGGGCATGGTACAAAAAAGTTGCGATCTACATGGTCCAGGTTGCCATGTACAATGCATATGTACTATACGGAGCGCTGGCAACACTGGGAGATTTCTACAGTTCCAGGAGGTGCTCATAAAGGCCCTGATCTTTGACGATCAGGGGGGAGCGTCCACGAGCACTTCCGGAACTCTATGCGCCAGGATTGTCCCAGGCCATCATTTTCCAGGTGAGGTCTCCCACACTGGAAAGAAGGGACGATCTCAGAAAAAAATGCAGAGTGTGACACCACCACTCAAGCGACACTTGCCCCAATCATCCGGGCCTCTGCATTAAAAACAGCTTCAGGGAGTACCACACTTCTATGGAGTACTAAATTCTCCTTTCCCAATTTTAAATCCCCTTGATTTGACCCCAATGTACCTGTCCACAGTACATTGTCCTCCAAATTTTTAACCCCCCCCCCCCAAAAAAACAAAACTCATTTACATAATATCCCTGTTGGTATTGGGCCATGTGTCAGAGTAATTTGCATCGGGGGTTTTCAGGTTGCTTCAAATGCGCAGCGCTCTCTCCACACCTTAGCATTAGCAGTGTGCGCATTCGAGGTAATAGAATAGGGACGGCCACACACATCACATTCCCAGAATGATGAATCAAAGCATATTTTTAATATACTAGAGTAATTTTTACTTTTGGCTATACTCTGGGTCATCATTCTGGGTACCCAATTGGTATATTATTAGGAAAAATGCTATTTTCTTTTTTCAAAAAACTACCCTTCATCATTCCTGGAAAATAAATCTAGAAAAACGCCCGTCCATTCAAAATATCATCACATGTGGCTGTTTCTTTTCCTTTTCCTATGAATGTGTGTAACTCTCAGTTACTGATACGTCAGTTAGAATCACAGGCCTCAAGCGCGCAGTGCTCTCTCCTCCACTGAGCGGTGTGTGCATTTTCAGGTAACAGTTTAGGGATAGCCACCCAAAAACACATTCTCATAGTGATGAAGCAGAGCATAGGGTTTGTGGCGATCACACGTTTTACTTTTGGCTATGCTCTGGGTCATCATACTCAGTACACAGATAGCATATCAGTTGGAAAATTGCAATTTTCCTTTTTCCTAAACTACACTTCATCCATTCCTGGAAAATAAATATAAGAAACACCCGTCCATTCCAAAATGTCCCATAGAGATTCCTCAGGTGGTGTACTTTCTATAATGGTGTCACATGTGGGTGTTTCTTTTTTTTATCTTCCTCTGAATAAATATAACCACCAGACATTGAAATGTCATAGCCCTCAAAGGCGAACATAGCTCTATGAGTCTTGAGTCCTGTTATTTGCCCACACAGCAAGTTACGTCAACATATGGGGTATTTTTTACTCTTGAGAAATTGATCTAAACATTTTTGGGGCTTTTTCTCCTATATGTTCCAAAAACCTGTGAGGTATAAATACTCACTGTACCCCTTGTTACGTTGCTTGAGGGGTGTAGTTTCAAAACTTAGGTCACTTGCCTTTTATTATTTTTTTATTTTAGGTCGAAATCTCTGCCACTGCCACTTAGGCCTCAAAAGTACCCGGTGCTCTTTCACTTCTTAGCCCTGTTGTGCACCCGCACAGCACTTTACATCTACATATGTGGTATTTCCTTACTCTAACAAAATTGGGCTACAAATTTTGGGGGGCTTTTTTTTCCTATAATCCATGTTAAAAATAATTAAAAAAAATGGTCTAACACTAGCTATTCAATGTTAAAAATCAGATTTTTAATTATTACGGCCCACTGTTCAAAAAACCTGTGAGTTGTAAATACTCACTGTACCCCTTGTTATGTTCCTTGAGGGGTGTAGTTTCCAAAAAGATGGCACAGTTGGGGGGATCCTCTGTTCTGCCACCATGAAGGCTTTGAAAATGCACATGGCCCCCAACTACAATTCCAGCCAAAACAGCGCTCCTTCCCTTCTGAGACCTGTCGTGCACTCGCAGAGCAATTTACGTCAACATATAAGGTATTTACTTATTCATGAGAAATTGGGCTACACATTTTGGGGGGATTTTTGTTCAATTACACCTTGTTAAAATGAAAAATTTGGGGTAACATCAGAATTTTAGTGTTAAAAATCAAATTTTTCACTTTTACAACTCACTGTTCAATAAACCTGGGGGGTATAAGTTCTTACTGTAATGCTTATTACGTTCCTTGAGGGGTGTAGTTTCCAAAATGGTGTCACATGTGGGGGGTTTATAAATGCACATGGCTCCCAACTTCAATTACAGTTTGATTCTCTCTCCCACAGCCAAACAGCGCTCCTTCTCTTCTGAGACCTTTAGTGCGCTCGCAGAGCAATTTACGTATACATATAAAAGGTATTTACTTATTCATGAGAAATTGGGCTACAAATATTGGGAGGATTTTTCTCTAATTAACCCTTTTAATGAATGAAAAATTTGAGGTAACACCAGCATTTTAGTGTTTAAAATCAAATTTTTCCTTTTTATGTCAAACTATAACGAATAGTCATCAAACACCTGTGAGGTGTTAAGGCTCACTATACCACTTGTTATGTTCCTTGAGGGGTGTAGTTTCCAAAATAGTGTGGGTGGGGTACAAGAGCCAACATGGAGGTAGCCACTCCCCCGTATGTGTAATTCAACCAAAGAATAAGTTGGCCAGCACTATTGATTCCAAACTATTGTAAAGACCTGGCTTACAGGTGCAGGCTGCTGGGCTAAATATACAGCAACAGGAGAATACAGCAGCACACTGCTAGCACAAAGATATAGATGAAACATGAGTATATAGATAAAACATGAGTATATAGATAGAACATGAAAAGCTATACAGCTGTAGTACAATAAATGAAAATATGAAACTATGAAATTATGAGGTACTTAGCTTGCAAATTTGGCGCCAAATAGCTTGGACCGTCCCACCACGGTAAGGTGACCTCATTCTGGGACGGACCCTACACTATGAATATGCCTCTGTGTGAACAGTACAGCAGGCATTGCAAGGTGTGAAACATCCAAGGCACCTTATATACACCTAATAGAGGTGGGTGGGGTGCAAGAGCCAACATGGAGGTAGCCACTCCCCCGTATGTGTAATACAACCAAAGAATAAGTTGGCCAGCACTATTGATTCCAAACTATTGTAAAGACCTGGCTTACAGGTGCAGGCTGCTGGGCTAAATATACAGCAACAGGAGAATACAGCAGCACACTGCTAGCACAAAGATATAGATGAAACATGAGTGAGTAGATAGAACATGAAAAGCTATACAGCTGTAGTACAATAAATGAAAATATGAAACTATGAAATTATGAGGTACTTAGCTTGCAAATTTGGCGCCAAATTTGCAAGCTAAGTACCTCATAATTTCATAGTTTCATATTTTCATTTATTGTACTACAGGTGTATAGCTTTTCATGTTCTATCTATATACTCATGTTTTATCTATATACTCATGTTTCATCTATATCTTTGTGCTAGCAGTGTGCTGCTGTATTCTCCTGTTGCTGTATATTTAGCCCAGCAGCCTGCACCTGTAAGCCAGGTCTTTACAATAGTTTGGAATCAATAGTGCTGGCCAATTTATTCTTTAATTATATACATACCTGGCTACATAACTACATACCTGGATACCTTTCTACATACCTGGCTACCTAACTACCTAATTAAATACCTGGCTACCTAACTACCTAGCTAGCTACCTATATGCCTGGAAACATACCTAGCTAGTTAACTACATACATACCTGGCTACCTAACTACCTAATTAGCTACCTACCCGCCCTTTTACTGTGCGAGGCTCCAAGGGGGGTATTATAACAGGTTGGGAAACACTGTTATGGGATTAATGATAAGATGTTGACCAGCACTAGGCTTGCGATAAGTATGCATTTTTTATTGTACCTGATCTCATCTGCACAGAGGGTTAGCTCTAGGAAAGTAATTTCTTTCTTACTCCATTGATATGTTAACTTCCAATTACATGAACTCATGTTGATCGATGAAGGTTAATGAAGGTCTGTACGGATGTACCAAGCCACATTGGTAAGAAACAGGCTACTTATAGAAAGTGAACCCACCAGAATACAACCAAATTAGCAAAACAAGGGGGAAACCTTGATACCCATACCCACCCCAGATACCTGTGAATAATATGTGCCATCAGACAAAAATAGTTATGTGACAAAATAAAAAATGCTTCATGTTGTCAGAAAAAGTGGAGCCCATCTGCACTACATCAGAAATAGCCCTTACACCAAAGGTATACAGAATACTGGTCAGGGCCGGTTTTAGGCTTAGTGTGGCCCTAGGCAAAATCAAAAGAGGGGCCCCAAAAGTCGTAATAGTGCACCAACCAGATTTGCACATTTTTGGTCACTTCAAATACCATAAAAAATATCTAAAAAGCAATTGAAAAGTACCAACAAAACAGAAATGGTACCGATAAAAACTACAAATCACAGCGCAAAAAATTACCCTCATACATTCCCATATACAGAAAAATAAAAGAGTTATAGGGATCAGAATAGTCCAATTTTATATTTTTGTATAGTTCCCCCACATTAGGTTGGCAGTATAGTTCCCCCCACATTAGGTTGGCAGTATAGTTCCCCCCCATTAGGTTGGCAGTATGTTCCCCCACATTAGGTTGGCAGTATGTTCCCCCACATTAGGTTGGCAGTATAGTTCCCCTTCTCATTGCTCCCCCCCTCTCCCCCTCCTTTTTCTATTTTTCATATTTCCTTACCTGGCCGCGCTCGGCAGGCTCAGGTAATGTAGCGGGTCTTGTGGGCTGTGTGGATAATATGACGAATGACGTCTCCTGCGGCTCCTCATGCAGGAAATGAGGAGTGACGTCCCTGATGCCGCGCAGAGGAGCCGCAGGAGACGTCACTCGTCATATTATGCACACAGCCCACAAGACCCGCTTCATTACCTGAGCCTGGCGAGCGTGGCCAGGTAAGGAAATATGAAAAATAGTATAAGCAGAAGTGTCCAGGTCCGCCGCTGGTCACGGTTTTAAAGTGGCCGCGGCCGGGCTGCTAATCTTTAACAAGCAGCCGGCGCTGTGGCCACTTTAAAAAAGTTGCCCCCCCCCCTACTGAGCAGCTGGCAGGGGGCC
Organism: Hyla sarda; assembly: GCF_029499605.1. Taxonomy (NCBI): domain Eukaryota; kingdom Metazoa; phylum Chordata; class Amphibia; order Anura; family Hylidae; genus Hyla; species Hyla sarda. Next base: position 37,039,444 of record NC_079199.1, on the reverse strand, counting down.
CCCGTGGGGATGGGGGCCCTAGGCAATTGCCTGGTTTGCCCCACCCTAACGCCGGCTTTGATACTGGTATATAAAGCCCACAAAAAGGGGCATGTAAGGAGGCATATGGCACTTGGGCTGCCATAGCACACCTTATTAAGGCCCCATATACTCCGCTAAAGGCAATGCTCCTATGGGCATTTTACATACTGTACATACTAAACTATTCTGATATAACCAATATAAAGCATTAAATGACTGCTGGATTCTACCCTGCACTAACAGCAAGGGCCAATTTTAACTTATGTGGAGCCAATTTAAAGTGTACCTGTCACTTTAAGAAGTTTCGACATGTCCTACCGACATGTTTTGATTGGTCGGGGTCTTCAGACACCAACCGATCGCTAAAATGAGCGGGTGCATCTCTCCTTGCGTGACACTAATATGATCCCATAGACTTATATTAGCAGTTTGTCTCGGTCACGTGCACAAAGCTGGGAAAGGTCATCCTCGGCAAGTTCTTTTATAGGCTTGTTCTAGTGTTTGGTCAGGGTCTGAACACCTACACACCGACCAAACTTTTCACATACATGTCTCTACGGCATGTCAAAAGTTTCTTTTTGTTTTTAAAAGTGACAGTGTTCATTTAATAATTTTGAAGTTTTTAGGCAGGAACATTTCTGTTTCTGCACAATTTATTTTGAAAATAGAAAAACAGAGCTGATCTTCGAAAAACAGCAACACACCTATCCTCAGGTTGTGTGTGGAATTGCAGGTCAGTTCCACTGAATGTTATGAAGCCAAGTTGTAATACTACAAACAACCTGAGGACAGGTGTTCTGTTTTTCTATTACTGGATATCCCCTTTAAGTAGTATGAAAAGGAGTCCGATCCAGCACTACCATGTAATGTGAGTATCTTGCTTCATGACCCCAGAATGGACCTGTCTCAGCCGAAACACGCATGTCCAGGGAGGTCTAACAGATGCAAAACCTTTTATTCTGTATCCGAAATCACATATACAGACAGAGCGGCACCACTGCGTGGTACACGGTGCATTCTAATGCAAAATGGAAAAACAAGCAAATTTGTTTGGTTTCCTCTATTTAATATACATATATGGTATAAAAGAAGTTATAGAATGATTTTCATGTAAGTTTTTATATATTTTTTTAATTTCCTGGAAATCTATTTTTCCCTTTATTGGATCTTTTTTTTTAATAACAGACTTCTTAATCATTAAGCCTCTTAAATATAGAAACCGAGATGTGGATCTCCAATATTGATACCAGCCAGATGTACAATTACATCCCACTCACGTCCTCCCCTCCCCGCTCCAGTAACGTATTAATCAAATGTGGTTTATATTGAAGAAAAGAGAGAAATTCTCTGACGTCCCTTAAGAAAAACATCCTCATTGTCTGGCATGTCGACACTGCGACTCCGAGACATATTTATTTTAATGTTCTCCGGCGTGTTTCGAGTTATATCTGGGGGTGGATCTGAGGTTTATTTTTGTTTTCCATTTAAATTAATTATTATATATATATTTTTTTTAAACAAGGAAAACAACATAAATTATTTGTGGATCCATCCTTACCAAAGGAGATCAAGATTTTGTATAGCTTATTGAATTACCATTTTCTATATGTAGCTTAAATAAATTGCAATTTCCTTATTTGTGCACTGTGTATAGTCATGGGACTGCATCTTCATAATGCTGCACATTGTCTTATTTTCTAGTCACAAACCAGCTGTTTTTAAAGGGAGTATCCAGTAGGCAGTCATGTAGGTCACCATTAAGGAGTGAAGGCAACATGCCGATTAAAGGGGTACTCCGCTTTTAGACATCTTATCCCCGAAACGCTGGAGACCCCTGCCATCCCCCCTACAGCAGCCCGGTACCTCAGCAGCCTGGAGCTAAGTTTTCTCTGAGGCTGATGACAGGTGGTGCAGGGGATGGGGCATCATGACATCACGGCCTGCCCCCTCGTGACATCATGCCCCGCCCCCTCAATACAAGTCTATGGGAGGGGGCTTGATGCCCCTTCCATAGATTTGCATTGAGGGGGGGCAAACATGACGTCACGAGGGGGCGGGGCAGTGACGTCATGATGCCCCTTCCCCTCAGAGCAGCTCCAGGCTGCTGAGGTACCGGGCTAAATTTCAAAAACTTAAGGGGGTGCCCTTTTGGATCCAGTGCTTTGGGCACCTACAGAGCTTTCCGGCTTCTGCATAGAGATGGGTCAATCAATGAATTTGAGACGGAGGGAATAACACTGGAGAGGTGGATGTGCATGGTTGACCAAGTAGACCTAGATCTAGGGCCATGGTTGCAACCTCTCTGTGTCTACAATTATTATTATAATGACTATAAACTAATTTGTAGGAGTTCTCTATTTGTAAAAGTGTCTTATTTCTTCAAAGGGTTGCTCTAGTCATAGTAAGAGTTGCTACTTTCCAAGCACAACAAAAGGTTATGCATGGTATTGCAGCACAGCCCAATTTACTGGGGCCAACACAACCTATTAACAGTGAAGGCACAGTCTTTGCAAGACAGCACTCCTATTTCTAATCCACAACAACCCCTTTAGCAAGGCATATTTAGAGCATTTTTTCAATGCTGTCCTATGATGTTCAATCTCTACTTTTGAGCTTTGTTCTACAAAACATTATATAGCAGCATTAGATAGCAGCTTCCTCTACTAACTTCCCTATTTGTATACCTCTACTGACCCATACACACTCCAGACACCTGTAAATAATATGTGCCATCAGACAAAAGTAGTTATGTGACAAAAAAAAAAAAAAGCTTTATGTTGCCAGAAAAAGTGGTGCCCATCTGCATGGTTTTAGAAATAGCCCTTATACCCAAGGTATACAGAATACAGGGGTATTAAGACCACAAAAAGGGCATGTATTACATGTACAGACCATTATTATTGGGGGCCCCATATACTCCACTAAAGCCAATACTCATATGGCCATTTTACATACTGTACATGCTAAGCTATTCTGATATAACCGACAGTAAGCATTACATGACTATTGGATTCTTGTGCACTGTGTATAGCCATAGGACTGTATCTTTATCATTCTTCACATTGTCTCTTTTCTAGGCACAAATCAGCTGTTTTTAAAGGGGGTTTCCACTTAAAAGCCTATGCCATACAATCTGACATTCCTCCTACTGACCTGAATAAACAATTGCATAAAGACTGGACCTCAAGTGGAGGAATTGACTGCAGAGACCTAAATAAGGCCCCTGACCACAACGTCTATGTGCACAAAGCCCCTATGGTTCTCCATTATAGGCAGTCTCTGTGTTGCTATTTGGTATCTTCATATGACATTTGGTTATGGAGGTCGTCCCCTTAGAAGCAATTTGTCTGTGAAAAACACTATAAGGCGTTTAGAGGGAGAGGGGTTGGTTTACTTACTTATGCTGCTTATTGTCTATGGATGATATAGTCAGGATAGGAAATATCTATTGTTCTCACCACCTCTAGCAGCATAACAAGCACTCTCCCCCCCCCCCCCCCTGTGACTATAAGATCAGCCATGGTGCACTGATCATTACTACAATGCAGATTACCACTTGTGCCCTATTGATTACAAACTAAAGATTTAGAGCTTCCAGCCGGTTAGAAGAGAGGATTACGGTGCCTCGGCCTTTACAGTGTGTACTGTTCCACCAATTACTGTTCATGTCCTGTTTTAAAGGAACCATCCGATCGTAACTCTGAGTTTAGATGTCCATAAAAATAAACTTACAAGGCTTGGAAACTCTGTTTGTAATTCCTGGTAACAAGTGCCAGATGTTTTATTAGTGGAAGCAATTTGTTATTTTAACAGTATACGAGGTCCTAATTACATACATGCCAGCAATGCTACAGTGAGAGCAGAGGTTTAAGGGGCACCACATCATGTACGGCGGGGGTAGAAGCATGTAAGCTTGTATAATAAATGTTTCCAGCCAATAAAATGAATTCTACAAATATCTGTATTTTATTCCATTGTTGGAGTGATTGTGCTTGGTTACACAATTTCAATATAAATGTCATTTTTTTCATCTGCCAGCTCTATAATGCTCAGATCTGCAAATAGATGACAAGGAGATAATATATATACCTGTCTCTTAGCTGATAGGCGTTTTTCTGATAAGCTGAATAGTCTTAGAGGTTGTGTTGAGCTGCAGCATGCATGCTTTCTCTCTCCCCCACCCCTTATTGCAGTACATATTTGATGTACAAAACTCAATGCTGGAAGCCAAACAATGTCAAACGTTATAGAGCATTGCTGGAAGGAGTGGGAAAAGGAGCATGTATGCATGCTGTAGCTCAGCCCGGTCTCTATGACTCTTGAGTTTGTAAGTATTATTCTATTTCATTTTTAAGCAGCCATTAGCTAAGAGACTGGTTTTATGTTCCTATCATCTACCCATGTCTGCAGCTCTGAGCATTATATAAACAGATCTGACAGATTTACTTCAAAGGGGTCCTCTGCCCCTAGACATCTTATCCCCTACCCAAAGGATAGGGGATAAGAGGTCTGATCACAGGGTTCCTGCTGCCGCTGCGGTACCCCAGACATCCCGTAGACTTGTATTGAGGGGGCGTGGCCATGACGTCATGAGCGGGCTTGTCCGTGACATCACGAGCCTCCGGCACGGCACCCGACGCTCTTAAAGAACGCCGGATGCAGCAGGGAGATCGCGTCGGGACCCCCTCGATCAGACATCTTTGGTTAGGGGATAAGATGTCTAGGGGTGGAGTACCCCTTTAAAGCCCAGGTTATGACCCTCTATCATTACAAGAGAGCATCACCCAGATCATGACCCCTATTATAACAATAATATACCGTATATACTCGAGTATATGCCGACCCGAATATAAGCCGAGGCCCCTAATTTCACCCCAAAACCTAGGAAAAGTTATTGATTCGACTAAAAGCCTAGGGTGGGAAATACATCATCCCCCACCATGTCATCATCCAGACCCTCATCATCATCACCCCCTTCATCATCACCCTGTCATCATCCCCCCCTTCATCATCACCGCCTGTCATCATCCCCCCTTCATCATCACCGCCTGTCATCATCCCACCCTTCATCATCACCGCCTGTCACCATCCCCCTGTCATCATCCCCCTGTCATCATCCCACACCCCCCTCCTTCATCATCTGGATGATGACGAAGGCCGCAGTGGTCTTCAACCTGCGGACCTCCAGATGTTTCAAAACTACAACTCCCAGCATGCCCGGACAGCCGATGGCTGTCCGGGCATGCTGGGAGTTGTAGTTTTGAGAGATCTGGAGGTCCGCAGGTTGAAGACCACTGAGGGCGGAGAGTTCACTCGAGTATAAGCCGAGGGGAGGGGGGGGGGGTTTCAGCACGAAAAATTGTGCTGAACAACTCATTTACACTCGAGTATATAGGGTACCCACTAACATCTAAGCTCCATTCTGTCAAGACACTCCACCAAAGTGTAAAAGAATGACTTGATGTCCCAGTCACGACTAGTCTTACAACAAGTGTTTCTTGCTGCATGCTGTTCATGGTAATGGTATCCATATTGGTTGAATGTAATGCACTGCTTGAAAGAAAAAGGCATTAAGAAATGATATCTACCATTCAACTTTAGGTAGAGTTATGCTCACATAATTCTTATAAAAGGCTATTTCTATCATTATTATAATCATCATTATGTCTGAATGTCCAAACTAATAGACACCATCTCTTCTATGGCCACAGACACATGCACAGTTATTACAGAACCGTACATTCTGTGTTCTACGAAAATCTTTATTTTATAAATATTCAACTTACAAAGTAAAAAGCAGGTACAGTCATTCAGCGAAAGAAGCCGTTTTCCATTAAAGCTCTCAGATAATACCAGTCACCAGCTATCCATTCAAATTGGAAAATGTGTTCTATTATCCCACTCAATACCTCCAATACTAAAAACATAATGTCCAAACAGAGTCATTATCAGTACATCAGTCTGTAATGCTTCCAAATTAGTGATTGGCTCCGGTGAAGGAATTAATTCTTCCATCTTCCAGAGCGCAGATAAATGGTCAGTCATGTGCTAAGAATACGGTGTCAACCTCTGTATTATTCATGTGACCCTAATAAACAAAACGTCGTTTAATGGCCATTGTCCCAATGCATAGATATAATCTGTTAGTACACAAGAAAAAATAGAACGGAATCCAGCTCAAGTGCAGATCAAATATGCGCAGCTTTATTTCAACATCACGCCCAAAGCAACAGGTACAAGTCGGAAATGACGCGTTTCGGTCAGTACAATGCACAATACATAATGAAATGACAGTAATACGTTTTGCACGTGGATTTTGTTTCCGAGTGAGGGGCACTGCCGAGCTATCACCGACTGTTGTCTTTTCTGTAGCCTTTCAGGTCTACATATGAAATGTGGCGCAGGAGAAAAATCTCCTTATAAATATTGGCCAAATATATGATGTCCAAAACATGTTGGCACCATTGAAACAAAAATGAATAAATGTTATCTTCATCAATGGGGGGCAGAGCACTTAAAACTCCGATAGCTAGACTGCTGCGGTCTTCTACAGTTTACTTCCTTTGCCATTGACTGTAATGCGAGTCTATGATTAGTCTTAAAGGGGTACTCCACCCCTAGACATCTTATCCCCTATCCAAAAGGATAGCGGATAAGAGATCAGATCGCCGCGGTCCCGCTGCTGGGGAGCCCTGGGATCATTACAGCACAGAGCGAGTTCGCTCTGCACGTAATGATGGGCAGTACAGGTGCCGGAGCATCATTACGTCACGGCTCCGCCCCTCGTGATGTCATGGCCCGCCCCTTTAAATAAAAGTCTATGGGAGGGGGCGTGGCAGTCGTCACGCCCCCTCCCATAGACTTGCATTAAGGGGACAGGACGTGATGTCATGAGGGGCGGAGCCATGACGTCACGCTGCTCCGTCCCCCATATCGCCCGTCATTACGCACAGAGCGAACTCGCTCTGTGCTGTAATGATAGCGGGGTGCCGCAGCGGGGATCCCAGGGCTCCCCAGCAGCGGGACCCCGGGGATCTGACATCTTATCCCCTATCCTTTGCATAGGGGATAAGATGTCTAGGGGCGGAGTACCCCTTTAAATTAATTTGAGATACAGCATTGTATGCCAAAGAGGTACAAGCATTCTATGAAGTATAGCAGCCCCTCAGATCTAGCTATTAGGCTCCCACTGATAAGACCTCCTATGTCTCTATAATCTATTAACAGGCAGTCCAGTTACAAATGGCCAGATCATTAGATTAGAGTGATCCCATTACCAGAAGATTTGGCTATACAATAAAGACAGATATATAGTACATACTATCCAGATAAACAGTATTTGTAGTGACCAGATAAATAGTGCATACAGCACCCAGATAAACCATTATCAGTAACAAAATAATGTAGTGTAATAGGACTGACTTGTTAACCACATCTATCACTTAAAGGGGTACTCCACTGGAAAAAAAATTCTTTTAAATCAACTGGTGTCAAAAAGTAAAACAGATTTGTAAATTACTTCTATTAAAAAATCCCAATCCATCCAGTACTTATCAGCTGCTGTATAATACACAGGAAGTTCTTTTCATTTTGAATTTCTTTTCTGTCTGACCACAGTGCTCTCTGCTGACACCTTTGTCCATGTCAGGAACTGTCCAGAGCAGGAACAATTCCCCATAGCAAACCTCTTTTGCTGTGGACAGTTCCTGATGTGGACAGAGGTGTCAGCAGAGAGCACTGTTGTCAGAAAGAAAGGAAATACAAAAAGAAAAGAACTTCCTGTGTTTTATTCAGCAGCTAATAAGTACTGGAAGGATGGGGATTTTTTTTTTTTTTTATAGAATTAATTTACAAATCTGTTTAACTTTCTGGCACCAGTTGATTTAAAATAAAATGTTCCTTTAAGCAGTCCAGTGTAATGTGGGGGCCTGCATAAATTTAAGGTCAGTTTGATACAAGTGTTATATCAGTGCTTTTCTGCACATAATGGCTGCAAATTCCAGTTCAACCCCAGGTCTCAAAAACATCAGAAGGGCTTATAATACAATTAGTGTGAATGATAAAACCCATGGTTAAGTTTAAAGGGGTATTCCAGGCCAAAACTTTTTTTTATATATCAACTGGCTCCGGAAAGTTAAACAGATTTGTAAATTATTTCTATTAAAAGATCTTAATCCTTCCAATAGTTTTTAGCTTCTGAAGTTGAGTTGTTGTTTTCTGTCTAACTGCTCTCTGATGACTCACGTCCCGGGAGCTGTGCAGCTCCTATGGGGATATTCTCCCATCATGCACAGCTCCCGGGACGTGACATCATCATTGAGCAGTTAGACAGAAAACTTCAGAAGCTAATAACTATTGGAAGGATTAAGATTTTTTAATAGAAGTAATTTACAAATCCGTTTAACTTTCCGGAGCCAGTTGATATATATAAATAAAGGTTTTGCCTGGAATACCCCTTTAAATTTGTGCTATGGGTTGAGAAAAACAACTGTATTATGCTGATTTAAAATTAGTCTATATTTAGGGGAAGCTGTGATGAAAACCCTGAGGATGCCAAGATATTAGAGAAACATGTTGGGTTACCTCTCAATGTCTAGTCTGGTTAGCATTTTAATCAGTGTGATCAATAAATGTATGAATTATAAGTCACTTATGCACCCCATGGGCAGTGGGAGCTTTGTGACCTCATTCCCCACAGGGAAAAATATAATATTTAGCAAGTACTGCTCTATGTAAATAAATCACAGGAAATATTTGGTTGAAAATGTGCATTTTAAAAAATAATAAAAGTCTTAATGACGCTGTTCATGTTTTGCATTGTTTGTGCTTATTTTATATACTGTGAGTTTATCCTGCCACCAGAGTAGTCTACCTTAGCCTGCAGGACACATAAATATCTAACCTTGAACATAATGTGGCTACAATCGGTGAATCCATTAGTCACACTACCATTGAATATTGAAACTCTCAATGCCTTTCTATTTACACAGGAAAAAGTCTCACATTCTCCATTTAAATCTCCGTTTGAATATGGGCCAAAATAATATTGCTGCACAGGACTAAAATGACGCTGCCATATCATTTCTAAACGTCAGCCCCATTACTGTACCCAAAAAATACTGCATTGTAGTAATATACCATATTTTTCGCGCACTTTTCCTTTCCCAAAACTGGGGGGGAAAAGTTGGTGCGTCTTATACAGCGAATACACACACCTATCGCGGCGGTCCCTGCAGCCATCAACGGCCGGGACCCGCGGCTAATACAGGACATCACCGATCGCGGTGATGCCCTGTATTAACCCTTCAGACGCGGCGATCAAAGCTGACCGCCGCGTCTGAAGCGGAAGTGACACTAACCCGGCTGTTCGGGACCGCTGCGGTGAAATCGCGGCGTCCCGAACAGCTTACAGGACACCGGGAGGGACCTTACCTGCCTCCTCGGTGTCTGCTCCGCGCCGGGATCCCCTGCATGGCCGTCGCTCTCCTTCGTTGTGATCACGTCGTCGCGCATGCCGTCCCCTCATCCAATAGGAGCGGCGTGTGAAGCGACGTGATGACGGCGACAGAGAGCGTGGATCCCGGGGAAGACGACGTCCGGAGCATCGGGGATGCGGCGACAACGATGGAGGGCGACATCCAGGGTAGTGGTGACGAGCGGTGATGGTCCGGAGCGGCGGGGACACGTGAGTACTACCTCCTATACCAGTGGTCTTCAACCTGCGGACCTCCAGATGTTGCAAAACTACAACTCCCAGCATGCCCGGACAGCCAACGGCTGTCCGGGCATGCTGGGAGTTGTAGTTTTGCAACATCTGGAGGTCCGCAGGTTGAAGACCACTGTTGGGTTCAGAATCTTTTTTTTTCTCGATTTTACACCTTTAAAATTGGGTGCGTCTTCTATGCCGGTGCGTCCTATAGGGCGAAAAATACGGTAAGCCATAGTGCCCCTCTAACAGACCCAGACACATAAAAAACCATACAGTGTGCAAATTGCCATATCATTATAAATAAGCCAATACAAATAAATAGTGCAACCAGATTATTACTTTCATTTTCTAAACTGTACAGAAAACTAAAAGTCTAAAAAAATAAATCAGTTTAGTCTTAATTTTCTAACTTGTTGGAACGGTTATTTGCACGCTGCGGATCACAGTCTCTGAAATTAGTGCAGTAGAAAGATTTAAAAAATCAAACACTACACACATTACCTAAAATTCGTTTTTTAGAGACTAGTCTAGATGTTATTATGTCTACCATATGTTGCTCACACAGAAGGGGAGATCCTATTCTACTATATCTCTATAGTACACCCACAGAAGTAGCATGGAGGACATTATAGAGCAGACTATTTACTTCTGGTTCTCTCCACTCCCTCCCCCTCCCCTCTCTGTAGACTTCTATGAACAGCATGTAAACGGTTAGTACGCCCCTTTTCCTAAGACATACTTCAGCAGGTTTTTTTTTTTTGAGTGAATGATGATTTTAGGAAGGAAGGAGGCATATCAAAGCAGCCTGAAAAGTGTATAGTTTTTTTTTATATTCACAGTTAGAGATGAGCGAACTTACAGTAAATTCGATTCGTCACGAACTTCTCGGCTCGGCAGTTTATGACTTATCCTGCATAAATTAGTTCAGCCTTCAGGTGCTCCGGTGGGCTGGAAAAGGTGGATACAGTCCTAGGAAAGAGTCTCCTAGGACTGTATCCACCTTTTCCAGCCCACCGGAGCACTGAACTAATTTATGCAGGATAAGTCATCAACTGCCGAGCCGAGAAGTTCGTGATGAATCGAATTTACTGTAAGTTCGCTCATCTCTATTCACAGTACTATTGATTTATGCAAAGTTTATTGAAATGGCAGTGACCATTTAAGTACAGTGGTCCCTCAACATACGATGGTAATCCGTTCCAAACGGACCATCGTTTGTTGAAACCATCGCATGTTGAGGTAACCGTGCAATGTAAAGTATAGGACAGTGGTCTACAACCTGCGGACCTCCAGATGTTGCAAAACTACAACACCCAGCATGCCCGGACAGCCAACGGCTGTCCGGGCATGCTGAGAGTTGTAGTTTTGCAACATCAGGAGGTCCGCAGGTTGAAGAACACTGGTATTGGAGGTTATACTCACCTGTCCCCACCACTCCGGACCGTCACCGCTGCCCGGGATGTCGCCGTCCATCGCTGTCGCCGCGTCCCCGATGCTCCGGCAAGGCCTCTGCTTCCCCAGCATCCTCACTCTCCGTCGCCGCCGTCACGTCGCTACGCACGCCGCTCCTATTGGATGACGGGACGGCGTGCGCAGTGACATGAGGACGTCGATGGAGAGCGCTGACGATGCAGGGGATCCCGAAGAGGACGCGCCGGAGCCCTGAGGACAGGTAAGTGATCGTCAGCGGACCACACGGGGCACCGTAAACGGCTATCCGGTGGCAGCTGAAGCAGTCTGCGCTGCCTGATAGCCGGTTATGCGATGGCCCCGACATACAAAAGCATCGTATGTTGATGTTGCCTCTGAGAGGCCATCGCATGTTGAAATTATCGTATGTCGGGGCCATCGTAGGTCGAGGGGTCACTGTAATAGCCCCCTAACTGCAGACTATTGCAAAAACCTTCCTTTTTCTATATATCTTTTCCTTTTTCCATTTCATAATTTAAAGAGGCATCATGTCCTGAGCCTCTTCACCATTCATTTACCCTATGGACCAAACTATCTAAGAACGATTTCTAGGTTTACACAATCTGTCAATTCAGCATGGAGTAGTGATGTCATTGGGATATGGTGTTTTTTTATTGGGTATAGATGACGTGTCCACTTCAAGGACTGATTAAAGGTATTTTACTCTGTTTACACCCGCAGTGAGTCACTTGTTATCTCGCAGTAAATGCCACCATTGAGGAATACGGTTAACACATAATAGGAGAACTGTTGTAGGAACAATAGCAGTCAGTAATTTCTCACGTGTTCCCGCTGTGATAGATGCCCATGAGCATTTGATTATATATATACATTACATAATGGCAAACAGAAATGTCTGACACTTGTCTTCGATAACATTAAGTGCTTTATACTAGTGCTAAACACACAGTCTACAGTGGGGATCAAAAGTTTGGGCACTCCAGGTAAAAATTTGTATTAATGTGCATAAAGAAGCCAAGGAAAGATGGAAAAATCTCCAAAAGGCATCAAATTACAGATTAGACATTCTTATAATATGTCAACAAAAGTTAGATTTTATTTCCATTATTTACACTTTCAAAATAACCGAAAACAAAAAAAATGGTGTCTGCAAAAGTTTGGGCACCCTGCAGAGTTAATATCTTGTACTACTGGCTGCAATACAACCCCAAAGCATTATTGATCCACCCCCATGCTTAACAGTTGGACAGAGGTTCTTTTCATTAAATTCTGTTCCCCTTCTTCTCCAAACGTACCTTTGCTCATTCCTGCCAAAAAGTTTAATTTTAACCTCATCGGTCCACAGAACTTGTTTCCAAAATGCATCGGGCTTGTCTATATGTTCATTTGCAAAGTTCAAACGCTGATTTTTGTGGTGAGGACGTAGAAGAGGTTTTCTTCTGATGACTCTTCCATGAAGACCATATTTGTACAAGTATCTCTTTATAGTGGAATAGTGTACCACAACTCCAGTGTCTGCCAGATCTTTCTGGAGGGATTGTGCAGTCAAACGTGGGTTTTGAATTGTTTTTCTCACAATCCTGCGAGCTGTTCTGTCTCATACTTTCTTGGTCTTCCAGATCTTGCTTTAACTTCCACCGTTCCTGATGACTGCCATTTCTTAATTACATTCCAAACAGAGGATATTGACATCTGAAAACGTTTTGCCATCTTCTTTTAGCCTTCTCCAGCTTTGTGAGCGTCAACTATTTTCAGATTTCTAGACAACTGCTTAGAAGAACCCATGGTGCGGATTGTTGGGGCAAGGTCAGATGAGTCTGGGCATTTAAAACCTTTCAGATTGACATCACCTGGTCTTCCCAGATGATGATTGAGAACAATCCATGACACTGGCAGGTCTCAGCTTCGCAAAGGGGGCAGTGCATGCTATAAATTCTGCAGGGTGCCCAAACTTTTGCAGACGCCATTTTTTGTTTTCTGTTATTTTGAAAGTGTAAATGATGGAAATAAAATCAAACTTTTGTTGACATATTATAAGAATGTCTAATCTGTAATTTGATGCCTTTTGGAGATTTTTCCATCTTCCCTTGGCTTCTTTATGCACATTAATACAAATTTTTACCTGGGGTGCCCAAACTTTTGATCCCCACTGTATAAGCTCTTAAAGAAGAACATGGGTACATGGCTTTGTCAGGTATTGCATTTCAACTCCACTGAAGTAAATGGGGCTTAGCTGCCATACACTACTAGTGACCAGGTGTGGTGTGAGCAAAATACAGTCTATGAGTAAAAAAGAATGGAAAGTGCTTGACTTTCTATGGACTTTCTGTGAATCTGTACACTACTCTCCAAGCAGAGCTGAGTGTTTATGAGCAGACATGAATGGACAAAGAGCTTAAAGGGGTACTCTGCCCCTTGATCGCAGGGGTCCTGCTGCTGGGGACCCCAGCGATCTTCCTGCTGTACCCGGCGTTCGTTTAGAGTGTCGGGTCCAGCACCTGAGGCTCGTGACGTCACGAGCAGAGTGTGACCGTGACGTCATGAGCCTCTGCTCCTCATCGCTAGTCATCCGGCATCCAGCGAAGTTCGCTCCGTGCACCGGATGTCTGGGGTGCCGCAGCCGAGATCGCAGGGGTCCCCCGAGGCGGGACCCCCACGATCAGACATTTTATTCCCTATCCTTTGGTCTAGTGGTGGAGTACCCCTTTAACTAAGTACCACTGCCCATTCCTTTTAGCCATTTGGGGGTCTTAGCTCCCAATTGATCAAAATTTCCCACCTATAGGTATGTAGGCACCAGTAGCTACCTTGAGATTGAGAGTGGGTCAGAGGGGTAGTGTTGGGTCTAGGGGGCCCCTTGATCTCAAGATAGCTGTGGGTCCATAAGTGGGGGCTGCATCTATCAGACATTCATGGAATATCCTGAGGGAATACCCCTTTAACCTTAGAGTGGCTTCAGACCGTAGAGCAACGGTAGAGTTGTAGGCAGAGATAAGAGATATAGGGCAGCACTGTGGAGAGCGATGTGGGTGAGAGTGAGGAGAGTTAGAGGGGGCTACAAAAGAGTGAAAGAGTATAGCTTACAGTTTTACATGTAAACTCCTCTCTTTTTTACATATAACATCCTTACTCTCACTCTCCACAGTGCTGCACCTCCACACTCAACTCTGACTACCACTCTACCCAGACTCCATGTTCTACGAATGACGTCCTCCATAATCCAACCTCCTGCTCATCTGCAAGATTTTGCCAGTGCTGCACCAATTCCCCATAATGCGCTACCCTGGACAACTGGATTTATATCCAACACCCACATTTTAAATGTGCCCTAAAACACATCTTTTAACACAACTTTTAAAAATACAGTTGTCCCCCCCCACTTCATGCACTTTGTAGAAAGATAAATAGCTAGTGACTGGCTTATCCACTTTACATGCAATACTCTCTCTTCTCCCATGATGGTTGGACCATTTAAGTATGTTCTGCTCACACCTAGGGTTGCCACCTGGCCAGTAATTTACTGACACAGCCAGTATTTTGGCCACCCTGACTGTATTCTTATAATAAAAACACCGGCAATGCAATGGCCGGTATTTACCCAACCAATCCTTCGACTCCCAAAATATTGCACCATATACTATACCAGTGTTGCAACAGCTGGAGGCACCCCTGATTTGTAAACACTGACCTATACTATATACTTCTATACAGTCCAACATGCTGGGAGATGTAGTTTTGCAACAGCTGGAGGCACCCTGGTTCGGAAACACTGACCTATACTATATACTACTATACAGTCCAACATGCTGAGAGATGTAGTTTTGCAACAGCTGGAGGCACCCCTGGTTGGAAAACACTGACCTATACTACAGGGTGGGCCATTTATATGGATACACCTTAATAAAATGGGAATGGTTGGTGATATTAACTTCCTGTTTGTGGCACATTAGTATATGTGAGGGGGGGAAACTTTTCAAAATGGGTGGTGAACATGGCGGCCATTTTGAAGTCGGACATTTTGAATCCAACTTTAGTTTTTTCAATAGGAAGAGGGTCATGTGACACATCAAACTTATTGGGAATTTCACAAGAAAAACAATTATGTGCTTGGTTTTAATGTAACTTTATTCTTTCATGAGTTATTTACAAGTTTCTGACTACTTATAAAATGTGTTCAATGTGCTGCCCATTGTGTTGGATTGTCAATGCAACCCTCTTCTCCCACTCTTCACACACTGATAGCAACACTGCAGGAGAAATGCTAGCACAGGCTTCCAGTATCCACATACACTGCTATATACTACTATATACACCGCAGGAGAAATGCTAGCACAGGCTTCCAGTATCCGTATACACTGATATATACTACTCTATACACCGCAGGAGAAATGCTAGCACAGGCTTCAAGTATCCGTATACACTGCTATATACTACTATATACACCGCAGGAGAAATGCTAGCACAGGTAGCAGATGACCCCAAAGATAAAAGTCTAAGGGGTCAGATCGGGAGACCTTGGGGGCCATTCAACTGGCCCACGACGACCAATCTACTTTCCAGGAAACTGTTCATCTAGGAATGCTCGGACCTGACACCCATAATGTGGTGGTCACCATCTTGCTGGAAACACTCAGGGAACGTGCCAGCTTCAGTGTATAAAGAGGGAAACACATCATCATGTAGCAATTTCACATATACAGTGGCCTTGAGGTTTCCATTGATGAAGAATGGCCCCACTATCTTTGTACCCCATATACCACACCATACCATCAATTTTTGTGTTCCAACAGTCTTGTAGGGATCTATCCAATGTGGGTTAGTGTCAGACCAATAGCGGTGGTTTTGTTTGTTAACTTCACCATTCACATAAAAGTTTCCTCATCACTGAACAAAATCTTCTGCGTAAACTGAGGGTCCTGTTCTGCAGCACCTGAAACTACGGATACTGGAAGCCTGTGCTAGCATTTCTCCTGCGGTGTATATAGTACTATATAGCAGTGTATATGGATACTGGAAGCCTGTGCTAGCATTTCTCCTGCGGTGTATATAGTAGTATATAGCAGTGTATACAGATACTGGAAGCCTGTGCTAGCATTTCTCCTGCGGTGTATATAGTAGTATATAGCAGTGTATACAGATACTGGAAGCCTGTGCTAGCATTTCTCCTGCGGTGTATATAGTAGTATATAGCAGTGTATACAGATACTGGAAGCCTGTGCTAGCATTTCTCCTGCGGTGTATATAGTAGTATATAGCAGTGTATACAGATACTGGAAGCCTGTGCTAGCATTTCTCCTGCGGTGTATATAGTAGTATATAGCAGTGTATACAGATACTGGAAGCCTGTGCTAGCATTTCTCCTGCGGTGTATATAGTAGTATATAGCAGTGTATACAGATACTGGAAGCCTGTGCTAGCATTTCTCCTGCGGTGTATATACTAGTATATAGCAGTGTATACAGATACTGGAAGCCTGTGCTAGCATTTCTCCTGCGGTGTATATAGTAGTATATAGCAGTGTATACAGATACTGGAAGCCTGTGCTAGCATTTCTCCTGCGGTGTATATAGTAGTATATAGCAGTGTATACGGATACTGGAAGCCTGTGCTAGCATTTCTCCTGCGGTGTATATAGTAGTATATAGCAGTGTATACGGATACTGCAAGCCTGTGCTAGCATTTCTCCTGCGGTGTATATAGTAGTATATAGCAGTGTATACAGATACTGGAAGCCTGTGCTAGCATTTCTCCTGCCGTGTTGCTATCAGTGTGTGAAGAGTGGGAGAAGAGGGTTGCATTGACAATCCAACACAATGGGCAGCACATTGAACACATTTTATAAGTGGTCAGAAACTTGTAAATAACTCATGAAAGAATAAAGTTACGTTAAAACCAAGCACATTATTGTTTTTCTTGTGAAATTCCCAATAAGTTTGATGTGTCACATGACCCTCTTCCTATTGAAAAAAATAAAGTTGATTGAAAATGTCCGACTTCAAAATGGCCGCCATGGTCACCACCCATCTTGAAAAGTTTCCCCCCTCACATATACTAATGTGCCACAAACAGGAAGTTAATATCACCAACCATTGCCATTTTATTAAGGTGTATCCATATAAATGGCCCACCCTGTATATACTACTATACAGTCAAATATGCTGAGAGATGTAGTTTTGCAACAGCTGGAGGCATCCCTGGTTGTAAAACACTGACCTATACTATATACTACTATATAGTCCAACATGCTGGGGGTTGTAGTTTTGCAACAGCTGGAGGCATCCCTGGTTGGAAAACACTGACCTATACTATATACTACTATGCAGTCCAACATGCTGGGGGTTGTAGTTTTGCAACAGCTGGAGGCATCCCTGGTTGGAAAACACTGACCTATACTATATACTACTATGCAGTCCAACATGCTGGGGGTTGTAGTTTTGCAACAGCTGGAGGCATCCCTGGTTGGAAAACACTGACCACTACTATATAGTCCAACATGCTGGGAGTTGTAGTTTTGCAACAGCTGGAGGCACCCCTGGTTGGGAAACACTGACCTATATGCCACTATATAGTCCAACATGCTGGGAGTTGTAGTTTTGAGACAGCTGGAGGCACCCCTTGGTGGTAAACACTGACCTATACTATATACTACTATATAGTCCAACATGCTGGGGGTTGTAGTTTTTTCATTTGGGGCAGCAGCTGACCCACTACAGATTGGGACGTAAAAAATTAGCCCTCATACAGGCCCATATAAGAAGAAAAAAAAGAAAAAAAAGTTACAGGGGTCAAAATAGGACAAAATTTCCCCCGCATACGTGTATCCTGTAATGTTATGCATAGATAATGAATTATGCAAATTAGCACGGCCGGTATTTTTTTGCAGGAAAGGTGGCAACCCTAGTCACACCTCATGATTGCATTGTTAATTTGTTACTATGTAATGTCTGATTTTGTCTGTACATGTGAAATGCTGTATTGTAAATTGCTGCAGAATATGTTTGTACTATATAAATAAAGTAGATGATAATAATAATTATAACAATAATAATTACAATAATAATAAAAATAATTCTAATGATTTTAAATCATATATTGAACTTTAAACATTCTATTCTATGTTAGATCTGTCTTCTGCCAATTTTCGGTACGTGAATCTTCACACATATCTGGAATATTTTAATAATTTGCTTTGGGAATGTGGGATTACTTTAATCATATAAGACAATGCTCTGTACAAGTTTGTATAGTTACGAAGTTTTGAAACATGAACCTGAGCATTGAAATTAAATTAAGATTCCAAGATAATATTTGTCTTTAGTTTCAACCTAGAAACCCACAGATAGATCCGGGATGGAACAACCGAGAACACAAGGGTGTCCTATAATTGAAGATCCACAGAAGAATGTTATGGCCTGGTAACAGTACCAAGCACTACAGAGCAGCCATTTGGGGAAAATGTCATGCTATGCTTTCTGTATTTCGGGCCACAATTAGGGTTGCCACCTTTCTTGAAAAAAAAATACCAGCCATGCTAATTTGCATAATTAATTATATATGCGTAACATCACAGGAGACACATATACAGGGGAAATTTTGTCCTATTCTGACCTCTATAACCTTTTTCTTTTTTCTTTTATGGACTTGTATGAGGCTCATTTTTTGCGCCCCGATCTGTAGTTTTTAACAGGACCATTTTTGTTTTCATGTGACTTTTTGATCGCTTTTTTTTAATTAAATTCGGGAGTTGCAGTAAGTTACTAACTACAACTCCCAGCATGCCCTGATACAGCCTGTGGCTCAGCAGATGCCCCAAAGGAAAACTACAACTCCCAGCATGTTGGACTATATAGTAGTATACAGTGGTCCCTCAACATACGTTGGTAATTCGTTCCAAATGAACCATCGTTAGTTGAAACCATCGTATGTTTAGGGATCCGTGCAATGAAAAGAATAGGAGGTTATACTCACCTGTCCCCGCTGCTCCAGACCGTCACCGCTGCCCTGGATGTCGCCCTCCATCGCTGTCGCCGCGGCGGTGGATCCTGAAGAGGCAGGCCGGAGCGCCGGGGACAGGTGAGTGACCATCACCGGAACACACGGGGCACCTTAAACGGCTATCCGGCGGTAGCTGAAGCAGTCTGCGCTGCCGGATAGCTGTTTAAGCGATGGCCCCGACATACAAAGGCATCGTATGTTGAAATTATCGGATGTCGGGGCCATCGTAGGTCGGGGGGGGGGTCACTGTGTAGAACATGTCAGTCTTTCCCAACCAGGGGTGCCTCGAGCAGTTGCAAAACTACAACTCCCAGCAGGCTCAGACAGCAGTTGGCTATCCGGGCATGCTGGGAGTTGTAGTTTTGCAACAGCTGGAGGTGCTCTGGTTGGGAAACACTGGTATAGGTTATGGTGCAACATTCCAGGAGTTGGAAGATTGGTTGGATAAATACTGGTCATTGTATTTTATATAAAAAATACCGGCAGGGTGGCCAAAATACTGGCTGTGCCAGTAAAATACCAGCCTGGTGGCAACCCTAGCCACAATATAAAAATGAAATCATGCCATGCGTCTAGGATGCTGTATGGATGGCAGTCTTCCCCACTGATGTAAAGGGACAAAAAAAAACTCACAATAAATACTACAGCAGTACAGGTATCAACTGCTGACAAGAATGACTGGTTTTGAAGTAGAAAATATTTCATACGTTACATACTGTCTGTACAGAGCTTTGTATGGAAAGACAAATGTTCAAAATACTGTACCATACACAAGTTAAAGGGGTATTTCATTTATGGAAGTAAAGCTAATTTTTTTTGTATAATATAATATTATACCAAATTATATATAAATTATAATAAATTTTCCAACATTTAACATGTCCATACCTTAGATCTTGTAGTGCTGTCAACTCAGTAGTGATAAGTATGACCATTATGATTTTGATTACTGATCAATATAAACAAAAAGCAACAGCACTCTAAAAATGCAAAAAAATATAAAAAGAAAGGTGCAGGCAACCTGTAAAAGGATCAAGTCCAATGATCCATCCAAAGATAAAAAAAGAAGATCAGGGCAGCACTCCAATAACGTGAAAAAGGTGAATTTTATTCCATCAAAGCAATGTGCAAAACAGCAGTAACGTTTCGATCCTCTCCAGGATCTTTTTCAAGCTTGAAAAAGATCCTGGAGAGGATCGAAACGTCGCTGCTGTTTTGCACATTGCTTTGATGGAATAAAATTCACCTTTTTCACGTTATTGGAGTGCTGCCCTGATCTTCTTTTTATATATATGTTATGTTAAAAATAGATATATACTAATAGTCTGGAGAAAAACATTATTTTCCTCATGAGACATATCAGCTTGCTATGAAGACCTTGGAATGAGGCCAAAAGAAGCAAGATAAGAAGAGGCTGAAAGTTGGAAGACAAAATATTTGAAGAGATATAAACTGTGTAGAAGGGCAGATATATCCGGAATTTTCCGGTAGAAGAGTGAGAGGGCAGCATAAGTGAACTATGGCCAAGAAAGAAATGCTTAATGTGTTAATATATATACAGATACACTATTCAAATAACCAATCAAAAAATAACATGATGAGCCAGTATGCTGAGAAGGAGATATATACCAACATTTTGTCTGGTGTTTATTTCTTGTGTCGACACTCAGCAGTATACAGCGGCAGTCACGCACATTTTAAGGCCTAAACTGCAGCCACCCTTGACAGTAGAAACCATGAGAGTTTACTTCTAGAAAATAAAAATATATACTGGTCACAGGGGCACCCAGGACCGATTACTTTATCCCCTGTTGTTATGAAAGATATCAATTGAGTAAAGTTATGTCAAGCGATGCAATGATGAAGTGTTCTATATTATTGTACAATACGAACGGTCCGGCACTTAAAAAGTTAAAGTATTATGTTTTGCATGACATTTCCAAAGTGATTATTAGGAGCTTTCACTTAGAATTATATGCTACGTACCTGTTAACCAATGCTCACTGTTTGTAATAAGGATTACTATATAGACTACAGTAGACTGTAAAAAATAAATTGGCAGACATTTCATGAAAGTGTTCAAAACCAACGGGGAGACTACATAAAATTTACTGAACATCTGTCAAATTCCCCAAATCAGTGCATGAATGTATGAATACTTGGTGAAAGTACTATAGGTTAGCGCACGTTCACAAAAATGTTGTACATGCTTTATAAAATGGGCTCTTCCCTGCCACAATTACACCACACGCCTAAAGGCCCTATGACAGCTGATGGCGTTTCTGCTTGTTTTTACTCTCCACAATTTTTGGGTATCATTTTAATATGATTTAATACATTTTGGATTTTATCAATTTTTTGGGAGCTGGAATTTTTTGCAATTTTTTGCACCTTTTGCTTTTTGTATACTGTTCACACCAAGATTTGCGGCTTGGACCTGTATTCTGTTGTTACGCCGAGCGCTCCGGGTCCCCGTTCCTCCCCGGAGCGCTCGCCTCATCCTCGTTACTGCAGCGCCCCGGTCAGATCCACTGACCGGGTGCGCTGCGATACTGCCTCCAGCCGGGATGCGATTCGCGATGCGGGTGGCGCCCGCTCGCGATGCGCACCCCGGCTCCCGTACCTGACTCGCTCTCCGTCGGTCCTGTCCCGGCGCGCGCGCGCCGGGTCTCTGCGATTTAAAGGCCCACTGCGCCGCTGATTGGCGCAGTGGTTCTAATTAGTGTGTTCACCTGTGCACTCCATATATATACCTCACTTCCCCTGCACTCCCTCGCCGGATCTTGTTGCCCTTGTGCCTAGTGAAAGCGTTCCCTTGTGTGTTCCTAGCCTGTGTTCCAGACCTCCTGCCGTTGCCCCTGACTACGATCCTTGCTGCCTGCCCCGACCTTCTGCTACGTCCGACCTTGCTTCTGTCTACTCCCTTGTACCGCGCCTATCTTCAGCAGTCAGAGAGGTTGAGCCGTTGCTAGTGGATACGACCTGGTCACTACCGCCGCAGCAAGACCATCCCGCTTTGCGGCGGGCTCTGGTGAATACCAGTAGTGACTTAGAACCGATCCACTAGCACGGTCCACGCCAATCCCTCTCTGGCACAGAGGATCCACCTCCTGCCAGCCGGCATCGTGACATCTGTGCTTCCTACATCACCCGAAGTTCCTTCCTATCATATAACATCTACAGGGGTGAGCTGGTTCATTGACTTTCTTTCCAGCCTGACCACAGTGCTCTCTGCTGACACCTCTGTCCGTGTCAGGAACTGTCCAGAGCAGGAGAGGTTTTTCTATAGGAATAGGATTCTAATATGGACAGTTCCTGACACGGACAGAGGTGTCAGCAGAGAGCACTGTGGTCAGACAGAAAATAAACACATTTCTCTGTTTTATACAGCAGCTAATAAGTACTGGAAGGATTAAAAAATGTTAATAGAAGTCATTTACAAATCTGTTTAACTTTCAGGCACCAGTTGATCTGAAAACATTTGTTTTCTACATGTTTTGACCGGAGTTCCCTTTTAAAGGGGTATTCCAGGCAAAAACATTTTTTTTTATATATCAACTGGCTCCGCAAAGTTAAACAGATTTGTAAATTACTTCTATTAAAAAAATCTTAATCCTTCCAATAGTTATTAGCTTCTGAAGTTTTCTGTCTAACTGCTCAATGATGATGTCACGTCCCGGGAGCTGTGCATGATGGGAGAATATCCCCATAGGAGCTGGACAGCTCCCGGGACGTGAGTCATCAGAAAGCAGTTAGACAGAAAACAGCAACTCAACTTCAGAAGCTAATAACTATTGGAAGGATTAAGATTTTTTAATAGAAGTAATTTATAAATCTGTTTAACTTTCCGGAGCCAGTTGATATATAAAAAAAAGTTTTTGCCTGGAATACCCCTTTAAAGGGGTAGTCCAGTGGTGAAAAACGTATCCCCTATCCTAAGGATAGGGGAAAAATTTGAGATCGCGGGGGGCCCGACCGCTGGGGCCCCCTGCGATCTCTCTGTACAGGGGCCAGGCTCTCCGGCCAGATAGCGGGTGTCGACCCCCGCACGAAGCGGCGGCCGACACGCCCCCTCAATACATCTCAATGGCAGAGCCGGAGATTGCCGAAGGCAGCGCTTCGGCTCTGCCATAGCGTTGTATTGAGGGGGCGTGTCGGCCGCCGCTTTGTGCGGAGGTCGACACGCCCCCTTCCCGCGGGCTCTCGGGGTTCCGTACAGGAGATCGAAGGGGGCCCCAGCGGTCGGACCCCCCGCGATCTGCAACTTATCCCCTATCCTTAGGATAGGGGATAAGTTGTTCACCACTGGGTCACCACTGGACTACTCCTTTAAGGCCTGCTCTGGACGCCAATAAGTGTGCTCTAACTGTGGGATGGGATATAGGGCCTAGCTGATTCAGGCCCTCTAACCTATCATTGGACCTCAATTGACAAGAATAAGCTGTCTCTACATGTACTCGACTTGATATAAGCCTGATGTTCTTGGCATACACATTTTGGGCACAAGTCTTGAGCAAAATTCGCCGTAACTCCCTACAAGACTTTAGGCTATACATCAAGAGGCCGAGTCTGAAGAGGCACGCTTAGGGAGAATTAATAAGAAATGCATTTGCAGCGCGGATACCCAGACAGTAAGTAGTGGAGCCATAAACAACTATAGCTACAACATGGAGAATATTTATAGGTTAATTTTCTGCATTTTTTCTGCACTGGTTTCAAAAGGATTGCTCAAAACTGTGCGGAATACTAAGAAGTTAAGCTCTCCTCTACCACCGCAGCCAGCATCACAGAAGACCAGCGCCTGGTTGCTATGGAAATAGAGTGAATTTTCCATTCTTATTAAAAATAATTCTGATCTCCCTTTTATTTATGGTATGGATAAAATAATTAAAGGGGGTATTCCAGGCCAAAACTTTTTATATATATATATATATATCTATATATATATATATATATATATATATATATCTATATATATATATATATATCTATATATATATATATATATCTATATATATATATATATATATATATATATATATATATATATATCTATATATCAACTGGCTCCGGAAAGTTAAACAGATTTGTAAATGACTTCTATTAAAAAATCCTTAATCCTTCCAATAGTTATTAGCTTCTGAAGTTGAGTTGCTGTTTTCTGTCTAACTGCTTTCTGATGACTCACATCCCGGGAGCTGTGCAGCTCCTATGGGGAAATTTTCCCATCATGCAAGGGATATTCTCCCATCATGCACAGCTCCCGGGACGTGACATCATCATTGAGCAGTTAGGCAGAAAACTTCAGAAGCTAATAACTATTGGAAGGATTAAGATTTTTTTAATAGAAGTAATTTACAAATCTGTTTAACTTTCCGGAGCCAGTTGATATATAAAAAAAAGTTTTTTGCCTGGAATACCCCTTTAATTACAATTCTAATACTTACATTATTTTCTTTATTTTGAACTAGTCATGGCATTTTGGAATAGCTTCTGAAGGGCTTATCTGGGTGATTCTATCATTTTGTGAACTTTATTCAGTAAAACATACTAAACTATAGGGCCAATAGGGAATGGATTATTTAGTTTTAAAATGATCCTTTACTTTAGACCAGTGGTCTTCATCCTGCGGACCTCCAGATGTTGCAAAACTACAACTCCCAGCATGCCCGGACAGCCGTTGGCTGTCCGGGCATGCTGGGAGTCGTAGTTTTGCAACATCTGGAGGTTCGCAAGTTGAAGACCACTGCTTTAGACCATTCTCAATTCATCTATACCATCCTGCTTCATAATAAGCTAAAGATTTCAACAAACAAAAACAAACTTAATATGGTGAAAAAGAAATGTAAGTTATTCTTCCTGGGGATTTTTTGTATAAATTATCTTGAGATGTTCTCCAAATTTTTGGATAATATCATTGTCTAATGAGGGTTCATGCATGTGAATGGAATATGGCTCCATGTTTTATATAACTATAAAAGAGTAGCAGGAGCCCTATTGTACCCCCATATGGCGCTAATATAATACAGAGGATTTTATGATTGTGCATAGGAAGAGTGGAGCAGTTGCCGATAGCAACTTGAGGGGCATCACTGTGACGTCATGAGCCTCCGTTGCTGCAGGGAGATCACGGGGGTTTCCCGATCAGTCCTGTCAGCAAGCATTTCTGACTCATGCTGGAGTCCCAAACACTCAGAGCTGACAGCCTGCTTTGTTCACAGCCAAACAGGCTGTGAACAAAGCAGGCTGGCAGCTCTGAGTGTTCTCCTTTGTGAACAAAGCAGACTGGCAGCTCGTAGTGTTTAGGACTCCAGCATGAGTCTGAAATGCTTGCTGCCAGGACTGGTAGGGAGACCCCTAGTGGTCATTTCTTCAAAGTGGAAAATTAAATAGAAAGAAGCATATTTTTTAATAACATGCAATTGTAAAGTTATTCTGCATACATTAATCTATAATATATCAAAAGTTTTTTTGATGAGAGGGACCCTTTAAGGTTATGTTCCCTATATATGCTAAGATGTACCACCACATACCTGAGCTAAGCACTGAAAGGACCAAAAACAATCTACTAGTTATATTTTGGGACACAAAAGTAAGGGCACCTAGAAAAGCTGCCCTTGGGTTCATGGTAGACTATGTTTACTCCATCGAAATTAATGTGCATAGATGGTGTATGCTGTGGCATACATTGGCATCCTGCCCTGCTGGTATGCTGACATAAAGAGAAAAAATGCTGCATGGAACAAGTGTGAATTTAGCCAAATCTTTAAATTCTTTGTCAGGATTATTTGGGAAATTAAAATTCTGTTTAGAAAGTCTATAGTTTTTTTTTGCCAGCAGTACTTGCTGAAATAATAGTACTTTGTAGTCTAATGCTAAGGAGCAAATGAGAGTGAAAATGGTCATAGCTGTCAGATGATTGGGCAGAGCACTCCACATAGTGGAACACCTCTAAGGATCTATTCACATGGCAGAATTCCACTTCAAATTAAAGCCCATAGACTTCTATGGGATTCCACACTCTCATTCACACTTCTGAGCGTGAATTAAAGGGGTAGTCCAGTGGTGAAAAACTTATCCCCTATCCTAAGGATAGGGGATAAGTTTGAGATCGCGGGGGGTCCGACCGCTGGGGCCCCCGCGAACTCTCTGTACAGGGGCCAGGCTCTCCGGCCAGATAGCGGGTGTCGACCACCGTACGAAGCGGCGGCCGACACGCCCCCTCAATACATCACTATGGCAGAGCCGGAGATTGCCGAAGGCAGCGCTCCGGCTCTGCCATAGAGTTTTGTTGAGGGGGCGTGTCGGCCGCCGCTTCGTGCAGTGGTTGACACGCCCCCTTCCCATGGGCTGTCGGGGCCCCATACAGGAGATTGCGGGGGGGCCCCAGCGGTCGGACTCCCCACGATCTGCAACTTATCCCCTATCCTTAGGATAGGGGATAAGTTGTTCACCACTGGACTACTCCTTTAAGAAGTGTGAATGGGAGTGCAGAATCCCATAGAAGTCAATGGGCTTTAATTTGAGGCAAAATTCCGCAAGCTGAAATTCTGCCGTGTGAATAGACCCTAAGGCTAAAAAAACATATCTAGTAGAGACCAATATATGGAGGGTGGAATTTGACCACTAACTCATAGACTACCAAACAGGGTAGCCCAAAAAAACCCTTTATTTCCCATATATCAAGAAAATGTGAATTTAAAAGTGCAATCTTTATTGAAATCGGGTCGCACTTAATGGTGTTTTAAAAATATAGAGCACCATATCGTCCTACTTGTTAGATTCTATATGCATATAAATTGGACCAACTGGTCTATGGATTGAATGAACACTGGAGCGGAGAAGAGGTGCCTGCAGATCACCTGCATTCAGCGCTATTGTAGGACAATGGAGCTCAAAGTTAAAAACTTAACATGGCCCCCCTCGACATGTTTCACTGCCTCAGCAGCGTTATCAAGAGGTAGATAGGCACTGAGTTAAAAAACGCCGTGCAGGGGGTTATAATACCTCCCTTAATGATGTCACAGGATGTCGGGATTCACACATAATAAATTCTCCACCAATGCCTCTCATGTATTAAGAAGTGACACTTAAATCGACCAATCCACATCTCTGTATTGGATCAGCCAATCTCTGTTTGTGTTTCTTGTGCCCAATCGCAATTCCGGAGCCTTGACTGGCACGTACATCGGCGAATCCCCGTAGGGTAAATCGCCAATGACGTGCTGCGCCAGAATCTCGTGCGCGAGGTGATAGAACGAAGGAGCCGAATTCGACTCATCTGCGCATGCTCCGTTCTCCGACGGCTAACAGTAAACTTCCGGTTGCGCGTCTCGATCTGCGCGAGAACTTAGAAATCCTTCATATGCGCGGAAAAGATGCGCGAAAACATAGAGAATTTAGTGAAAACTCATGTCTATTGATTGGTATAGACTTTTAATTCAACAGACTTAATGGACTGAATTGTATATATTGTTATACATATTATGGATTTATTCGGCAAAGGAATAAAGTGGAAAGGTTTATTCTGATCTCATCTATGTGAATAGATATGATGAGATTCTGGTAAATCAAGCTAAATGAGTCAGTAGACTGATAAAAAGGAGAGGAGAATTCGATAATGAAAATTTGCATCCCAGAGGAAGTGTGATAGCTGTGACACCAATAAAAGGCTTAAATGCGACACTCACGTAATAGGTATATGAAATACCATAAATATAGGTTGTTATAAATAGTGTTATATTTTATTTAAGGCAGGTAAACTTAATTAGATAAATGGGCTGAAGGTGAACCCTTCATTCAGGCCCAAAGGAGACATAGATTTCAGTCGGTAAATCCACTTAGCTTCTTCTTGTAGAAGCTTTTTATCCAGATTGCCACGTCTTGGTCCTAAGCGTGGTCTGGCCAAGCCAAAAAATCTCAAACAGGACCAATTCCCCCCATGGTGGGACCAAAAATGTCTTGCTAGAGGTGTATCTGCTCTAGTTCGTATCGTGCTTATATGCTGAGAGATCCTTCTTCTGAACTGTTGAGTGGTTTTTCCTACATAAATCATAGGGCATCCACATTGAGCTATATAGACAATACCGGAGGTTTGACAATTGATAAATTCCCTAATCACATATCTTCGTCCATCAATGGGATTCGTAAAGTCCTTTGTTTTGGGGACTCTCTGACAAAAAGAGCAACTTCCACATGGATAGGAACCAATAATGGTGGACCTCAACCACGTTTCTTCCACATGGTCAGAGTAGTGGCTCTTTACTAGGTGCTCTCTAATGTTTCTCCCTCGTCTGAATGTGACAGACGGATAGTCGGTAAGTACTTCTCTCAGATCGCAATCTGCCATCAAAATGGGCCAATATTTCCGCAAAACGTCCATTACCCGGCGATTGTTTTGATCAAAGGTACCTATACATCTCACAATCTTCTGCCCCGGTACTGTCGTAGATCTTTTGTTAGTGGTGAGTAATTCATTTCTCGGAGTGTCCCTAGCTTGGGCAAAAGCCCTATGTAGAACTTTCTTTGGATATCCTCGAGATATAAATCTCTGATATAGCAATTTGCTCTCTGCCAGAAAGGCTTCATTAGATGAGCAATTGCGTCTCGCTCGCAAGTATTGCCCAACTGGGATGCCTCTCTTTAGGGCTACCGGATGATGACTTCTCCATTGTAGGAAACTATTGGTGGAAGTCGGTTTCCTAAATATCTTTGTATGAATACTGCCACTCGGGTCCAGAGTGATTTTTAGATCCAAGAAGTTAAGAGTGTTTTCATGTATTTCGTGTGTAAAGTGCATACCTATATTATTTTGATTGAGTGCCGTGACAAACTCATTGAATAAGGTGATAGTGCCATCCCAAAATAATAAAATATCATCAATAAATCTACCCCAAAATAAAACGTGACTAGTGTACTTGTGTAAGGTGTCAGAAAAAACTATAGTGTCCTCCCACCACCCTAGAAAGAGATTAGCGAAATTAGGTGCACAAGTAGTGCCCATAGCGGTGCCTTTACATTGTAAATAAAAGTGGCCATCAAATAAAAAGTAATTGTGAGTGAGAAGGAAATGAAGTAAACATAAAACAAATTCATTGTGACTGGTGTATTGTGTGCCTCTTGTGGATAGAAAGTGTCGAACTGCCTCCAAGCCCAAATCATGCTTTATATTGGTGTATAGCGCCTCAACATCGAGGCTTGCTATAAGGGTTTGGGGCGGAAAAGAAATTTCCTGGAGTCGAGTGACAGCATCTCCTGTGTCTTTGATGTACGAAGGGAGGGCCACCACAAAGGGGGCCAGAATCTGGTCCACATACACACATCCCTGGACGACCTATCGTTTCAGGGAATGAAAATTTGACAGAGGGGATATGTGTGTATGTGGACCAGATTCTGGCCCCCTTTGTGGTGGCCCTCCCTTCGTACATCAAAGACACAGGAGATGCTGTCACTCGACTCCAGGAAATTTCTTTTCCGCCCCAAACCCTTATAGCAAGCCTCGATGTTGAGGCGCTATACACCAATATAAAGCATGATTTGGGCTTGGAGGCAGTTCGACACTTTCTATCCACAAGAGGCACACAATACACCAGTCACAATGAATTTGTTTTATGTTTACTTCATTTCCTTCTCACTCACAATTACTTTTTATTTGATGGCCACTTTTATTTACAATGTAAAGGCACCGCTATGGGCACTACTTGTGCACCTAATTTCGCTAATCTCTTTCTAGGGTGGTGGGAGGACACTATAGTTTTTTCTGACACCTTACACAAGTACACTAGTCACGTTTTATTTTGGGGTAGATTTATTGATGATATTTTATTATTTTGGGATGGCACTATCACCTTATTCAATGAGTTTGTCACGGCACTCAATCAAAATAATATAGGTATGCACTTTACACACGAAATACATGAAAACACTCTTAACTTCTTGGATCTAAAAATCACTCTGGACCCGAGTGGCAGTATTCATACAAAGATATTTAGGAAACCGACTTCCACCAATAGTTTCCTACAATGGAGAAGTCATCATCCGGTAGCCCTAAAGAGAGGCATCCCAGTTGGGCAATACTTGCGAGCGAGACGCAATTGCTCATCTAATGAAGCCTTTCTGGCAGAGAGCAAATTGCTATATCAGAGATTTATATCTCGAGGATATCCAAAGAAAGTTCTACATAGGGCTTTTGCCCGAGCTAGGGACACTCCGAGAAATGAATTACTCACCACTAACAAAAGATCTACGACAGTACCGGGGCAGAAGATTGTGAGATGTATAGGTACCTTTGATCAAAACAATCGCCGGGTAATGGACGTTTTGCGGAAATATTGGCCCATTTTGATGGCAGATTGCGATCTGAGAGAAGTACTTACCGACTATCCGTCTGTCACATTCAGACGAGGGAGAAACATTAGAGAGCACCTAGTAAAGAGCCACTACTCTGACCATGTGGAAGAAACGTGGTTGAGGTCCACCATTATTGGTTCCTATCCATGTGGAAGTTGCTCTTTTTGTCAGAGAGTCCCCAAAACAAAGGACTTTACGAATCCCATTGATGGACGAAGATATGTGATTAGGGAATTTATCAATTGTCAAACCTCCGGTATTGTCTATATAGCTCAATGTGGATGCCCTATGATTTATGTAGGAAAAACCACTCAACAGTTCAGAAGAAGGATCTCTCAGCATATAAGCACGATACGAACTAGAGCAGATACACCTCTAGCAAGACATTTTTGGTCCCACCATGGGGGGAATTGGTCCTGTTTGAGATTTTTTGGCTTGGCCAGACCACGCTTAGGACCAAGACGTGGCAATCTGGATAAAAAGCTTCTACAAGAAGAAGCTAAGTGGATTTACCGACTGAAATCTATGTCTCCTTTGGGCCTGAATGAAGGGTTCACCTTCAGCCCATTTATCTAATTAAGTTTACCTGCCTTAAATAAAATATAACACTATTTATAACAACCTATATTTATGGTATTTCATATACCTATTACGTGAGTGTCGCATTTAAGCCTTTTATTGGTGTCACAGCTATCACACTTCCTCTGGGATGCAAATTTTCATTATCGAATTCTCCTCTCCTTTTTATCAGTCTACTGACTCATTTAGCTTGATTTACCAGAATCTCATCATATCTATTCACATAGATGAGATCAGAATAAACCTTTCCACTTTATTCCTTTGCCGAATAAATCCATAATATGTATAACAATATATACAATTCAGTCCATTAAGTCTGTTGAATTAAAAGTCTATACCAATCAATAGACATGAGTTTTCACTAAATTCTCTATGTTTTCGCGCATCTTTTCCGCGCATATGAAGGATTTCTAAGTTCTCGCGCAGATCGAGACGCGCAACCGGAAGTTTACTGTTAGCCGTCGGAGAACGGAGCATGCGCAGATGAGTCGAATTCGGCTCCTTCGTTCTATCACCTCGCGCACGAGATTCTGGCGCAGCACGTCATTGGCGATTTACCCTACGGGGATTCGCCGATGTACGTGCCAGTCAAGGCTCCGGAATTGCGATTGGGCACAAGAAACACAAACAGAGATTGGCTGATCCAATACAGAGATGTGGATTGGTCGATTTAAGTGTCACTTCTTAATACATGAGAGGCATTGGTGGAGAATTTATTATGTGTGAATCCCGACATCCTGTGACATCATTAAGGGAGGTATTATAACCCCCTGCACGGCGTTTTTTAACTCAGTGCCTATCTACCTCTTGATAACGCTGCTGAGGCAGTGAAACATGTCGAGGGGGGCCATGTTAAGTTTTTAACTTTGAGCTCCATTGTCCTACAATAGCGCTGAATGCAGGTGATCTGCAGGCACCTCTTCTCCGCTCCAGTGTTCATTCAATCCATAGACCAGTTGGTCCAATTTATATGCATATAGAATCTAACAAGTAGGACGATATGGTGCTCTATATTTTTAAAACACCATTAAGTGCGACCCGATTTCAATAAAGATTGCACTTTTAAATTCACATTTTCTTGATATATGGGAAATAAAGGGTTTTTTTGGGCTACCCTGTTTGGTAGTCTATGAGTTAGTGGTCAAATTCCACCCTCCATATATTGGTCTCTACTAGATATGTTTTTTTCTGCTTTTTTTGGGTCAAATCCCCATCATCTGAGACCGTACCTCTAAGGTCTGTCCATATTATGGCAGGATTTCTTTCCACTAAATTAAATCCAGATATTTTTCTGGCACAAGCCCAACATGTATTCTCAGCCAATGAATTACCACTGAATCAGATTGATATACAATCAGCTTTTCGTAATCTGCAAAAAACTTATAAAAAATACATTCGCTCCTGGTGGGAGATAGCGAGCTTAGAGACCTACCTCCAACAAAAGATAGTATATAGGGGTCTACGAATCAACATTTTGCCCAATTCACATCAGGAGGATAAGGAGTTTATACATGGGTGGCAACAACTTCTGACCGAAAATTCATTACGTATGCTTGATTATTTAGTAACATATGAAAAAAAGGCCTTTATTGCTGTCGGTGCTCATCTGGAGAGTCAGATTGAAGAAATACAAGCTTTCAAAAGCAATCCTGAATTCTCGAATTTGGAACAAAGGTTACAGAAACACATAGAAAATTTTCAATCAGATATTAAAGAAAGGAAACATAACAAATATATTAGAGACAGGAGAGACTTTGATACTGGTCAAATTTACATCAAAAGACCACAAAACAATTATATCAACCAATATACAGATATTTCGGAGTCTGAGATATCTGAATCTGACGAGACCTCAAACGTGCCCACACGAGCATTTAATCCGACAACGAAACCTAAATACAAAAACAAACGTAGAAATCCTAATAGACGTCCCTACCAAAAGGGCACCACAGCATACGCTCAAGGATCCACCCAGGGAAATCACTCTGTGAACCAGTTCCACAGTGCAGGAACTCATCCCCAAGTAACATGCCATCCTGGACCCTCCCAAAGAAATCCAGATGGGACAAACATGATGGGAGTACATCCCCAATCGACATGCTATTCTGGCACAACTCAAGGAAATTTAGAAGGGATAAATATGATGGGGGTCTCTCCCCCTGTGTCCACCTTCTCCTCCTCTACTCATTCTGTGCCTTTAGCCCAACAGCCAGTGGTGACCACAGCTGTCCCAATGATGACTACTGGAACACTAAATTTACCAACACCAGCAACTTTTTTAGGGGGAGGAGTCCAACTTCGAGACCGGGAGAAATGGGCTTATCCCTCCCAGTCGAGATAAAAAGGGATGAAATGCAGGTTATTAACCTGTCTTCTCATGAATTAACATCCTCTCAGACTGATATTTTAAAGAAAGGTCTATCATATGTCCCAACACCTTCCTATGACTCCTTCACCTGGATAAAAGACATAAACCTCTTCGCTAGAAAATTAGCCCTCCATAAGATGCATAAGAACAGAGAATCTAATCTGTCTACAAATAGGGAGCGTGATGAAAGAGCTATGTTGGATCTTGTAGATCTTCTAGAGGAGAATGACACAGGAGTCAGAAGGATGGAGCCCCCTTTTTCGGATTTAAGACCAAAGTCTAGGACCACACCACCCCTTAGCCAATATGGAAACATACAAACCTTTGTGGATATGGTTACGAATGACTTAGGGAAAATCAAGAATTCCAGTAGATCTCGGAATTTTACAGTGGCGGAGTCCAAGGCTTTAAAAGAATTGGAGCAAAATCAGCAAATTATTATAAAACCCTCTGACAAAGGAGGAAATGTCGTAATTATGAATAAGATTGATTACAAGAATATGGTATTGAGACTAATAAAGGACCCTTCCACCTATAAGAAATTAGACAACAATCCCACTGAGGTGTATGTGACGGAGCTTAAAACCATCTTGACAGATGCTAAGACAAACTGTTTGATAACAGAGGATGAATTCCGGGTTATGTTTAACCCTAAACCAACCATAGCTACTCTATATGCACTACCGAAGGTACATAAACAGAAAACCCCTATCCCTGGACGACCTATCGTTTCAGGGAATGAAAATTTGACAGAGGGGATAAGTGTGTATGTGGACCAGATTCTGGCCCCCTTTGTGGTGGCCCTCCCTTCGTACATCAAAGACACAGGAGATGCTGTCACTCGACTCCAGGAAATTTCTTTTCCGCCCCAAACCCTTATAGCAAGCCTCGATGTTGAGGCGCTATACACCAATATAAAGCATGATTTGGGCTTGGAGGCAGTTCGACACTTTCTATCCACAAGAGGCACACAATACACCAGTCACAATGAATTTGTTTTATGTTTACTTCATTTCCTTCTCACTCACAATTACTTTTTATTTGATGGCCACTTTTATTTACAATGTAAAGGCACCGCTATGGGCACTACTTGTGCACCTAATTTCGCTAATCTCTTTCTAGGGTGGTGGGAGGACACTATAGTTTTTTCTGACACCTTACACAAGTACACTAGTCACGTTTTATTTTGGGGTAGATTTATTGATGATATTTTATTATTTTGGGATGGCACTATCACCTTATTCAATGAGTTTGTCACGGCACTCAATCAAAATAATATAGGTATGCACTTTACACACGAAATACATGAAAACACTCTTAACTTCTTGGATCTAAAAATCACTCTGGACCCGAGTGGCAGTATTCATACAAAGATATTTAGGAAACCGACTTCCACCAATAGTTTCCTACAATGGAGAAGTCATCATCCGGTAGCCCTAAAGAGAGGCATCCCAGTTGGGCAATACTTGCGAGCGAGACGCAATTGCTCATCTAATGAAGCCTTTCTGGCAGAGAGCAAATTGCTATATCAGAGATTTATATCTCGAGGATATCCAAAGAAAGTTCTACATAGGGCTTTTGCCCGAGCTAGGGACACTCCGAGAAATGAATTACTCACCACTAACAAAAGATCTACGACAGTACCGGGGCAGAAGATTGTGAGATGTATAGGTACCTTTGATCAAAACAATCGCCGGGTAATGGACGTTTTGCGGAAATATTGGCCCATTTTGATGGCAGATTGCGATCTGAGAGAAGTACTTACCGACTATCCGTCTGTCACATTCAGACGAGGGAGAAACATTAGAGAGCACCTAGTAAAGAGCCACTACTCTGACCATGTGGAAGAAACGTGGTTGAGGTCCACCATTATTGGTTCCTATCCATGTGGAAGTTGCTCTTTTTGTCAGAGAGTCCCCAAAACAAAGGACTTTACGAATCCCATTGATGGACGAAGATATGTGATTAGGGAATTTATCAATTGTCAAACCTCCGGTATTGTCTATATAGCTCAATGTGGATGCCCTATGATTTATGTAGGAAAAACCACTCAACAGTTCAGAAGAAGGATCTCTCAGCATATAAGCACGATACGAACTAGAGCAGATACACCTCTAGCAAGACATTTTTGGTCCCACCATGGGGGGAATTGGTCCTGTTTGAGATTTTTTGGCTTGGCCAGACCACGCTTAGGACCAAGACGTGGCAATCTGGATAAAAAGCTTCTACAAGAAGAAGCTAAGTGGATTTACCGACTGAAATCTATGTCTCCTTTGGGCCTGAATGAAGGGTTCACCTTCAGCCCATTTATCTAATTAAGTTTACCTGCCTTAAATAAAATATAACACTATTTATAACAACCTATATTTATGGTATTTCATATACCTATTACGTGAGTGTCGCATTTAAGCCTTTTATTGGTGTCACAGCTATCACACTTCCTCTGGGATGCAAATTTTCATTATCGAATTCTCCTCTCCTTTTTATCAGTCTACTGACTCATTTAGCTTGATTTACCAGAATCTCATCATATCTATTCACATAGATGAGATCAGAATAAACCTTTCCACTTTATTCCTTTGCCGAATAAATCCATAATATGTATAACAATATATACAATTCAGTCCATTAAGTCTGTTGAATTAAAAGTCTATACCAATCAATAGACATGAGTTTTCACTAAATTCTCTATGTTTTCGCGCATCTTTTCCGCGCATATGAAGGATTTCTAAGTTCTCGCGCAGATCGAGACGCGCAACCGGAAGTTTACTGTTAGCCGTCGGAGAACGGAGCATGCGCAGATGAGTCGAATTCGGCTCCTTCGTTCTATCACCTCGCGCACGAGATTCTGGCGCAGCACGTCATTGGCGATTTACCCTACGGGGATTCGCCGATGTACGTGCCAGTCAAGGCTCCGGAATTGCGATTGGGCACAAGAAACACAAACAGAGATTGGCTGATCCAATACAGAGATGTGGATTGGTCGATTTAAGTGTCACTTCTTAATACATGAGAGGCATTGGTGGAGAATTTATTATGTGTGAATCCCGACATCCTGTGACATCATTAAGGGAGGTATTATAACCCCCTGCACGGCGTTTTTTAACTCAGTGCCTATCTACCTCTTGATAACGCTGCTGAGGCAGTGAAACATGTCGAGGGGGGCCATGTTAAGTTTTTAACTTTGAGCTCCATTGTCCTACAATAGCGCTGAATGCAGGTGATCTGCAGGCACCTCTTCTCCGCTCCAGTGTTCATTCAATCCATAGACCAGTTGGTCCAATTTATATGCATATAGAATCTAACAAGTAGGACGATATGGTGCTCTATATTTTTAAAACACCATTAAGTGCGACCCGATTTCAATAAAGATTGCACTTTTAAATTCACATTTTCTTGATATATGGGAAATAAAGGGTTTTTTTGGGCTACCCTGTTTGGTAGTCTATGAGTTAGTAGACCCTAAGGCTAGGTTCATACTACGGAATCTCCGGGCACAAAATTTCCACCTGGAGATTCTGAGTGTGGCCAGCACAGACTGAATCAGTTGGCGCTAGGACTGCACGGACACTGCAGTCTCTAATAGACTACAATGTGTTCCGCAATTATTTCTGCCTGAAGAATGAGCAACTTCCGAAGTGTGAATTTGTGAATGGAAATCCATTCACTATACTATACATTTTAGTAAGCAAAATTTCTGCCTGCAATTTCAAAGCGGAATTGAAGGCGGAAATTCCGTAGTGTGAACCTAGCCTAAAGGATCAAAATCCTTGCCAGTTCCTAAATGCATACAGGCCCTTAGTACCACTAAGTAGTTGCTTTTGTCGTGCACGTTTTGAGTTGCTTTGGCCTTCAATAGGTTCACATGGCAGCCCTAATTCCCCCCCTCCCCACCCTCTCACTGACTCGATCCCTGTCCTTATCTAGTTTGTAAACCCCCTATAAATACCTTTTTTTGTGCTTGTTCGACAGCTCTTTTTCCTGCCGTGTGCGAGGGGAGGAAGGGAGCGTGGCCCAGCAGGCACGACGTCATCTGATGCCTGCCAGGGCTCGCTTCCGCCCTTCTTCCTGTATGCCGCGATCCCTCTCAGGAGCATTCATACAGCCTCAGCACACAGCAGGGACGGCAGATTCGGCAGATCGGTACCTGATCTCTCTTAAAAGCAGAACAGCGCTCCACTGACTCAGGGCCAGCACGCGCCAGTACTCCTTGTCAGGGGGCGGAGCCTGAAGTCGCTTCTGGCCGGCCGAGTCAGGAGCGCACCCTGCTGTGGTACGAGCACAGCACTCGCTTCCGCCTGTCTGATTAACAGACGGGGAGCTGCGCTGAGCTCGTCACGTGTCCAGGCTGCAGTCTGGGATTTCGGACTCATGCCAGGCCTGCATGAGTCCGAAATCTATACAAAGGCTTGTGGCCAGGGACTGCTAGGGAGACTTTTTCAAACAATAAAAAGAAATAAAAGGAAGCAATTTATTTTTTTATGCAAACCAATAGAAAAGTTGTTTATTAGGCATTCATCTATAATATATCAAACATTTGTTTGATGAAAGGTACTCTTTAATGATAACATATAACTATGTTAAATGTCTGAACACAAAAATACTCTATTTTCAAATCATTCATAACTTGCCATTACAGGCCAAATACCAAAAAATAAAACCTGAGAGACTTAAACCTAAACAACTTTGGGGCCAAGGTAGGAGCTGTCATTCTGCTACGGAAGAGCCATCTTTACCTCATACTGCTATGCTCTTCAAGAAAACATCTGGCAGCCTCAGGATTTGACAGGTTGGTCTCTCCAATGGATGAGAACTGTTGACTTTGGATACAACGTCCAAGTCAATTGCCAAGATCACTGCAGTAGAAGGCCGGGACGATACGGAAGGATATTGTTACACAGTATCTCCAGTGTCCCACATCTGGTCTTAATAAAAGTACTTGGAGTAAAGGGGGGAGGGAGGTGGAAATTCTCCATGGACTCCATTTCCTGATTTTAGCATCAAGCCCATGAGCTATGGATTAGTCTGCAGCTGATCATTTTTAGCAATTTGCATGTCAGACCAAGGAAATGCAGAGTTTAGCCTGCTGGATGGTTAAAGGGAAAATAGTGCAAATTTATTAACCACTGTGTTTTCTTAATCTTTGATCAAACTTCATAGTGAGCCTAAAAATCCATTGTTCTTCACAAAACTAGAGCCCATTATCCTCTTTGTAACTCCGATAAACATTGTGTTACTAAATATTCATTACTCATAGATCTGCTTACTCCATGCTGCATATAGGAAGTACAGTTAGTACTATTCTTACTGCTGCAAACTTTTCCTTTTATAATTTTTGGAAATTAATATAAAGTTTGATGTCTAACTTTTTGCATTGGTCCTGCCCCGTAAGCCTCGGGGGTGGGTTGTCTCCAGAATCAGTACCACCCTTGTCCTAGTGCTGGCTTTGCTATTGTTGTTCAGCTCCATGAATTAGGCCTAATGCACACAGATGTATTATGGATCAGTGTTGTACAGATCTGTAATCCAGCAAGCATGAACATCTCAAACTTCCAATTTTATTTGGAATCTGTGTGACCCGGGTTTCAGCACATGCTATGTTATGAAAACTCTCTCTCTTAGGCTATGTTCACATTGCAGAAATTCTGCGTGGAATTCTGTGGAATAATTCCACTGGAAATTACACTGAAATTTACTGCACATGCTTAATGCTCAATGCGATACTGATGTCCCATTCACAAGGCGGAATTTCTGCAGCGGAAATTCTGCATTCTGCAAATTGATTGGGCAGAAGTCACTGGGTCTTTGAATTTCATCAGAATTCTGTCTTTTGAGCGCACAGAAACTCTGCTGGAATTCCGTCCAAGTTCAGCCAAAAATTCGGCATATCTGCAAAAATTCGGCAGGCAGCTTTGCAGAACAAAATTTGAGCGGAATTGCAGAATTTCCACCGGGTGAACATAGCCTTAAAGAGGTTTTCCACTTTGAGCAGTCTGTACTTGTTAGGAGTGTCTTTTCCTGACAATAAGGTGACCCCAAAGTGTCAGCCGGCTTGGACCCCCAGGGATCAGCTGTAATCTGTGGGGAAGCTTGGCAGAAGATGTTCAGTTTCCCTGCAGCTCCACCACAGGGGAAATGAAGCAGTGTTTGATAAAATCATCGGGTTGTCTGCAGCCAAACGTATTGTTCGGTGCTTTATGGCTATTTTCCTGGGGATCGCACAGTTGAGGCTATCCAGGAGGCCTGGCGCCTTATGAAATGTTATGAGGACACTTTGTGGTTTGCCAGGAAATGCCTTATTGTAAACTCAGATTGGATGTCCATCTAGGACTGCCTCAGATTGGATGTCCATCTAGGACTGCCTCAGATTGGATGTCCATCTAGGACTGCCACAGGCTGATTCACAGCCTGATGATGAACTATTCCATCAGGGACAGTATGGATGTCGAGGAGGAAGAGGATTAAGGGGTTCTCCCATGGAAACTTTTTTTTTTAAATCAACTGGTGCCAGAAAGTTAAACAGATTTGTAAATCACTTCTATTAAAAATCTTAATCCTTCCAGTACTTTTTAGGGGCTGTATACTAAAGAGAAATCCAAATAAGAAATGCATTTCCTCTGATGTCATGAGCACAGTGCTCTCTGCTGACCTCTGCTGTCCAATTTAGGAACTGTCCAGAGCAGGAAAAAATCCCCATAGCAAACATATGCTGCTCTGGACAGTTCCTAAAATGGACAGCAGAGGTCAGCAGAGAGGAAATGCATTTCTTTTTTTGGATTTCTCTTCAGTATACAGCTCCTAAAAAGTACTGGAAGGATTAATAATGTTTAATAGAAGTGATTTACAAATCTGTTTAACTTTCTGGGACCAGTTGATTTAAAAAAAAAAAAAAAAAGTTTTCCACGGGAGTACCCCTTTAACCCCTTAACGACGCAGGACGTATATTTACGTCCTGCGACGGCTCCCGCGATATGAAGCGGGATCGCGCCGCGATCCCGCATCATATCGCGTCGGTCCCGGCGCTAATCAACGGCCGGGACCCGCGGCTAATACCACACATCGCCGATCGCGGCGATGTGCGGTATTAACCCTTTAGAAGCGGCGGTCAAAGCTGACCGCCGCTTCTAAAGTGAAAGTGAAAGTGACCCGGCTGCTCAGTCGGGCTGTTCGGGACCGCCGCGGTGAAATCGCGGCGTCACGAACAGCTGATCGGACACCGGGAGGGCTCTTACCTGCCTCCTCGGTGTCCGATCGACGAATGACTGCTCCGTGCCTGAGATCCAGGCAGGAGCAGTCAAGCGCCGATAATGCTGATCACAGGCGTGTTAATGCACGCCAGTGATCAGCATTAGAGATCAGTGTGTGCAGTGTTATAGGTCCCTATGGGACCTATAACACTGCAAAAAAAATGTTAAAAAAAAGTGTTAATAAAGGTCATTTAACCCCTTCCCTAATAAAAGTTTGAATCACCCCCCTTTTCCCATAAAAAAAATAAAACAGTGTAAAAAAAATAAAAAATAAACATATGTGGTATCGCCGCGTGCATAAATGTCCAAACTATAAAAATATATCATTAATTAAGCCGTACGGTCAATGGCGTACGCGCAAAAAAATTCCAAAGTCCAAAAAAGCGTATTTTGGTCACTTTTTATATCATTAAAAAATGAATAAAAAGTGATCAAAAAGTCCGATCAAAACAAAAATCATACCGATAAAAACTTCAGATCACGGCGCAAAAAATGAGTCCTCATACCGCCCTGTACGTGGAAAAATAAAAAAGTTATAGGGGTCAGAAGATGACATTTTTAAACGTATAAATTTTCCTGCATGTAGTTATGATTTTTTCCAGAAGTGCCACAAAATCAAACCTATATAAGTAGGGTATCATTTTAACCGTATGGACCTACA
Organism: Hyla sarda; assembly: GCF_029499605.1. Classification (NCBI taxonomy): domain Eukaryota; kingdom Metazoa; phylum Chordata; class Amphibia; order Anura; family Hylidae; genus Hyla; species Hyla sarda. The sequence continues at coordinate 36,998,084 of NC_079199.1, read as the reverse complement.
GAATAATGATAAGGTGTAATTTTTACCGAAATATGCACTGCGTAGAAACGAAAGCCCCCAAAAGTTACAAAATGGTGTTTTTTTTTTCGATTTTGTCGCACAATGATTTTTTTTTCCGTTTCGCCGTGCATTTTTGGGTAAAATGACTAATGTCACTGCAAAGTAGAATTGGCGACGCAAAAAATAAGCCATAATATGGATTTTTAGGTGGAAAATTGAAAGGGTTATGATTTTTAAAAGGTAAGGAGGAAAAAACGAAAGTGCAAAAACGGAAAAACCCTGAGTCCTTAAGGGGTTAACACACCTTTCCTTCCCCCTCTCCCTTGTGTGTCTTTTGTCTTTCAATAAAGCTTTGGGCCTGTGATCTTCCCTACCTGTCCCATGTTTTCCTGCCCCCCCCCCCCCCCCCGATTCCCTGTCGTGGTCCCCTATGCTTTGTTATTGCATATTGTACATACTGTTGTTTTTGATAATGTTTTTATGATGTATGCAGGAGTGTTAGTGTAGCATGTGGTAGGGATCCTGTGCTGTATATTATGCTGTCATGCTATGAATGGTGAATGTATTATTTATTATGTAAGTGTTTGACAATTTATTGATAATAAAGTTATTTTCAAAAAAATAAAATGTCGGGTTGTCTGTGTAATATAGGACAGGACAGGTCTTCCAGAAATGCTTTTTGTATCCAGTACCCAGTCAGGAAAACAGATGAGAAGTACGGGACGGGTCCTTGAACAAGATATGCTCTTTTTCCACTCTGGAAAAGAGATGAGAAACAAGGACCCCCCCCCCCCCCCCCCACACACACACACACACACACACACCACCTTTTATCTCTAAAATCCCCAACATGGTGTATAGAGATGGGTTTTCTCAATGGGACAACCTATTTGAAAGCATTGAAAGAACTCACGGTTCCACCATTGTGGCTTCTCTCACACATTTTCCTTAGAGCGATGGCTGAGCTTATATTACAATTCTTCTCCTGCATGGACTACATCAGAGAAATTTTATTTCTGGAAGAAACAACTTTTTGTACTAATCTCACATAAACCCCGTACAGTAGAGATGAACTTTGTGAAAAAACACCACAACGGAGAATTCTGAACTAAGTTGTAGAAATACTGACACATTTTGTCACAGTGAAGGCTAAATATAGGGTTGCCTTTAATGATAATATAGCTTGTGGGATATTAGGGGGGTGTAGGCCTTCATAAACTTTTTTTTTTCTTTTACAGTTTGCTAAATTATAGCCAGAGGATGTAAGAATATACAATACTTGTGTGGGTGGCGGAATGAAGCGAACAACATCATGAATTACTAATAAGTTCCTAACAAAAAAACTGTATAAAAAGTTCAGTTAAAAAAAAAAAAAATGTAAGAAAAGTTTTTAACAGAGAACAAGTTGGGAAATAGGGTCACAATAGCAGGAAAAGAAGAGTAATGGTATAAAGAAGCATTGGTGAGTTTCTGCCTCCCACCCAAACAACCAGTCAAGGATAGAAAAGAGTAAAGTTATTACATGCAAATAGTTTCTGTAATTTTAAAGGGGTTCTCCGCTGCCCTGCCTTTTGGAGCTCCGCACGCAGCGTCCGGAAGTTCATTACTCCGAACACTGTGCGCGGGCTTCCGTGTTCGCAGCCGCCGGACGTGACGTCACACCTGGCCCCCTCGTGACGTCACGGCCGCCCCCTCAACGAAAGTCTATGGGAAGGGGGCGCGACCGCTGTCCCGCCCCCTTCCCATAGACTTTGGTAGAGGGGGCGGGCGTGACGTCACGGGGGGGCCGGGTGTGACGTCACGTCCGGCGGCTGCGAACACGGAAGCCCGTACACACAGTGTTCGGAGTAATGAACTTCCGGACGCTGCGTGCCGAGCTCCAAAAGGCAGGGCAGTGGAGAATCCCTTTAACTACAGTGTAACCTGAACACCTTCTTCCTGGTGTGCGTCAGAGCAGATTAGGTCTCAAAATACATGAGCACTGCTAATAGGAGCCATGTATAATCCAAGATGACCAATATCCATAAAGCAGGGGTTACAAGGTACCAATTATAATCTGATGTGATACAATCTTGCATGCCATATGTACATCATAACATTTTGCAATTGCATTTAGAGGAAAAGCATTTAGAGGAGAAGCGTGAGAGAGGATAAAAAAATGATCGCAATGCACTATTGCGTAAAACAATGATTCCATGTAATTTCAATTAAATCCTGGGGGAAAGGAATATATATATATATATATATATATATATATATATATATATATATATATATATATATATTTATATTTACTATAATTGCAAGATCTTAGTTGAATGAAGCTGCACATACATTATTGGTCATCTGCTTATGTGATCACCAGCCACAATAAATGGCCCTGACGTCGGTATACGGTGAAGCATCCTAAGAATAAAGATTACATTCCCCTTGAAAGCCTTATATGCTCTGAATTTAATGAATTTGGAAAAAGTCTTTCTGATAATTGCATAAAAAGACACTTAGGATATGGGATGGCAAGGTCATATTCTTGGTAATAATGTTATCCTTTAATGAATCTGTACTATGGCACACTCACATCTGTTGAAGTCATTGTAATAATAGTAATAATCCAGACGCCATTGAGGAAATCCCATACTTGCCGTATACATCTCCAATGCCCTATTAATAAGAGTCAAATCTCACCTATTGGACCTTTCACATGTTTCGAGCTCCTTGTATTCTCGGTCAATGAATATTACGACCCAGAGAGAGGTAATGACATAACGTTTTTTGTAGAAGGGAGAATTTGGCCTGGCTTACTTCTATTGATTGCATTTTAACGAAACAATATTGCTGCTTTATGGCTGACTGGCCATTATACTTTTCTGTGACATATTGTAAATATTACAACATGTGCTGTAAAATCTAAAGGGAAAAAACTAAAAAGTTAAAAATAATCGTATGTATAGCAGAAAAAAAAAAGTAAAGTAAAGAGTGTCTGATACATTCACAAGTAAACTTTTATTCTTAGTGCTAGTACATAACGCGTTTTGGCGTTTTTGAACTCCAAAACGCAATATGTACTTGGTCTAAGAATAAAAGTTTACTTGTGAATATATCAGCTACTTCATGGAAATCCAGTTTTTTCTCTTGTCTGCTATCGTGTGTACCTCTCGGCTAGCGCCGATCCCTGGAAGGCTGCACCGTCTGTTTTCGTGCCTACATAGTGGTTGTGTCTGCTTACACAACCTAAGGTGGTGAGCAGTTACCCTTAGGTGGGGCTCAACTTATCTATACATCATTAGTTTTCAAAGATACTGCCCTATGGGAAGCTCAGCTCCTTTTTTCTTCCTCTAGACATACACTTTACATTATAAATACATGTTACCTTCTAAATCTCCTGAGGGAATGTAAATGCTGTCGATTTATTAAAATTACACCTGGCAGCTATATCCTGTTCTGGATCTATAGAAATATTGAGGCTGCAGATTTCTAGCAGTTTCATACAGGCTCTGGTGCCTAAAAGAGGCATAGAGGCACCTCTGCCACATAGGGCCACACTAGAATTGGCACATAGTAGATAGGGGATCCAGTTGCAGACTTGGCACATAATAGATGGTGGATCCAGTTGCAGACTTGGCACATAATAGATGGTGGATCCAGTTGCAGACTTGGCGCAAAATGATGCCTCTACCAACTAACAGCTTTGCCAGCTCATAGAATAGCATCTTAACAGCTAAAACTAGCACTATTATGTAAAACAAAATGCATACTATATTTCTGATGCATTCATTTTAATAAGAAAGTATATGTCTTAAATATACAATTTATAATAATAATAATTATAATCATAATGATATACAAGTAAAAGGAAACACAATGGTGGTCTGCAAGGAGTGCAATAAACGTTGCATTATTTTCTTTGAAGGACAGCCTTGGGTTATAGAAGCTGAAATGTAGATGTGGTAATGGATTGACTGGCAGGTGACAAGCGACGTGTTGACAAGCTCAGTTAGGAGGTGTTTATATAGGGTTACTATTTCAATTACAGCATCATAAATAGGTCAGTGTGATTCCCTGCATAGTGAAAAGTAACCTGGCTTTAGAAGAGAGCCTAGAGGCACACCAAAGGCAGAGGTCAATAGAAAGCAATACAAAGGTCAAGATGGAGTCACTTATGTTCCTGTGGTGGTGGGGTGTGTGGTGCAGGGTAGATGTTGTTACCCCAGGGGCAGATGGCATTAACCCCTTGTATTCCTGATGCCAGGGCGTGGTTTAGCCTATAACCACCAGAAGGTATACGTCTGGATCCTGGGCTAGGCACAGGGTCAATAAAGACTCTGACGCAAAGTTACGGACAATGGTAGCTTTACTGAGGGTAGACAGTTGGTAAAGTCTATACAGTTCAGCCAGGGCCCAAGTAGGTGACCAGTGAGACCTTAAGGGCTTTCTGGGACTTGTAGTAGGACTGAACAATTCAATGCAGACCACGCTGATTTGACAGATGACAGGGACTGACTTGACTTAGCTTACGTGAAATGATGGTGGCTGCAGGACTTGACTTTGAGGTCTCCAACACTCTGGACACACACACTAGGCGACTGCACTGGACCTCAGAAGAGCAAAGCTCAAAGAGAGAGGCTAGCTCCACCCAGGGCTTATATGGGGGAGACTAGCAGGGAGCCAATAGGTCACTCTTGGGATCACCTGGTCACTGGTACCTCCTGGGTTACAATCACATGACATATCACATGGTATAACTCTTAAAGCAACATTATATTTTATAACACTTTATATGGTAAAACATATTTACAATGGGAAAACAAGTGCAGGGGGCCTTGGGGACACTGAAGGAGGCTGCCTGACAGGACAGCAGGAGCATGGAGCAGCACCTCCCATACTGGGCCACCACATTCCATTTTGAGAGAACAGAGAGTCAGAAGAAATCTTCTTGACCTGTAGAGTCTGAAGGGGTATAGAATGATCTACAGGACTGACTGTCATTAAAGGGGTATTCCAGGATTTTTTTTTTAATTGACTATGCTACAGGGGCTGTAAAGTTAGTGTAGTTCATAATATAGTGTCTGTACCTGTGTGTGACGGTTTTTTCACTATTCTTCTGTGATTTCCCCCCTAATATTTATTTTTACCAGCATACAAAATGACTGTTGTCTCAGATTTTTCCCACCTTACAAAGCGGCCGAGACCTGACTCACTATTCAGCTGATGACAGGGAGCCTGTCTGCTTCAATGGGTGGAGGGATCAATCTGCAACTAATACAATAGCTGGAGGCACCCTGATTGAAAACCACAGGTCTTTTGTTTCAATGGGTGGGATGACTGATGAGTGGGAGGGAAGAAAATGGCATTGTGGGATTTGTAGTAAAAAAAAGAAAAGTCAAACAGAAAATACAAGTTAACAAAAAGCTAGCCACAGTGTTATGGTAATCTCACTTAGCCCCAAGACAAGCACAGATCCTTCCTAAGCATGTCCATTACTGTCTGCCAGGTACGTACTAAAATCACTTTATGGTGGATAACCCCTTTAAGCTGCGGAATTCTCTGCCGCTGCAATTCTGCAGTGTGAATGGGTCAGCGAAAGGCCCAGTCACACAAATTTTGTGATTCATACAGCAGAATTCCCTAGTGCAATTTCGTGCATGTAAATTTCGTAGTGTGAACACACCCTTAAAGAACCCCAAGAATGCCACATCCTGTATATAAATAAAAAAAAATAGGAGCATGGGGAGCCCTGACCAGACGTGTATGAGATGTATTACATACTGACAAATTCCTGACTAAATGTTGAGAAATCACACTTGTGCATTAAAATATCAGATTTCCTTTGGAATTCCCACCTCATAGTGAGGGCAAAGCATTCTTTCATTTTATATTTTGTTGGAAACTGCTTTTTCTGTAAGGCTCCAATCATATTTGCATTTAAGCATATTTTTCAAATTCCATAAATTAAAAATTAGAAATAGTCTTCCTATTAAAATGCTAGACACCACAATCTACAACCACAATACCGAAAACTCATAAGCTTCAATAATGTATATTCTAATTGCTACAAGCATTACTAATATGCAAAACCCCCAGGCTATGCTCAGAATAGCCTTATTTTGGTTAGTATTTTTTATCATAACCAGGAGTGGGCAAAAAACAAAGAAAAAATGTGAAAATCCTTTTATTATAGTTATTCTCTGTGTAAATACTGACCAAAAACTTAAAGTGGTACTCCAGAGGAAAATAAAAAATTAAAATCAACTGGTGCCAGAAAGTTAAACAGATTTGTAAATTACTTCTATTTAAAAATTCAAAAACTTTTTATATGTTGTATATCTTTGCAAAACATTTAAGGGGTTATCCAGGAATCAAAAAACAGAGCTTTTTTCCCCCTCCAAAAACAACTCCCTGTCTGTCTCCAGGTTGGGTGGGGTTCTGAAGCTCAGTTCCATTAAAGTAAAAGGAGCCAAGTTGTAATACCACACCCAACCTGGAGACAGACAGGGAGCTGTTTTTTGAAAGAAAAAACTCTGTTTTCGATTCCTGGATAATCCCTTTAACCTTTATAAGAAAATGTTCTTTCCTTTGTCCAAGCTGAAGCACAGACATGGACAAAGTCCAGTAAGTGAGGGTGGACTAGCACTCCTCTGTGCACTCTCGTGTCTGATAGTACTCCTCTGTGCTCTTTCCTGTCTGATAGCGCTCCTCTGTGCTCTCTCCTGTCTGATAGGACTCCTCTGTGCTCTCTCTTGTCTGATTGTACTCCTCTGTGCTCTCTTCTGTCTGATAGTACTACTCTGCGCTCTCTCCTGTCTGATAGTACTCCTCTATGCTCTCTCCTGCCTGATAGGACTCCTCTATGCTCTCTACTGTCTGATAGCACTCCTCTGTGCTCTCTCCTGTCTGACAGTACTCCTCTGTGCTCTCTCCTGTCTGATAGGACTCCTCTGTGCTCTCATCTGTCTGATAGGACTCCTCCGTGCTCTCTCCTGTCCGATAGGACTCCTCCGTGCTCTCTCCTGTCCGATAGGACTCCTCCGTGCTCTCTCCTGTCTGACAGCACTCCTCTGTGCTCTCTCCTGTCTGATAGTACTCCTCTGTGCTCTCTCCTGTCTGATAGGACACCTCTGTGCTCTCTCCTGTCTGATAGGACTCCTCCGTGCTCTCTCCTGTCTGATAGGACTCCTCCGTGCTCTCTCCTGTCTGATAGGACTCCTCCGTGCTCTCTCCTGTCTGATAGTACTCCTCTGTGCTCTCTCCTGTCTGATAGGACTCCTCTGTGCTCTCTCGTGTCTGATAGTACTCCTCTGTGCTCTTTCCTGTCTGATAGCACTCTTCTGTGCTCTCCCCTGTCTGATAGGACTCCTCTGTGCTCTCTCTTATCTGATTGTACTCCTCTGTGCTCTCTTCTGTCTGATAGTACTACTCTGCGCTCTCTCCTGTCTGATAGTACTCCTCTATGCTCTCTCCTGCCTGATAGGACTCCTCTATGCTCTCTACTGTCTGATAGCACTCCTCTGTGCTCTCATCTGTCTGATAGGACTCCTCCGTGCTCTCTCCTGTCCGATAGGACTCCTCCGTGCTCTCTCCTGTCCGATAGGACTCCTCCGTGCTCTCTCCTGTCCGATAGGACTCCTCCGTGCTCTCTCCTGTCTGATAGGACTCCTCCGTGCTCTCTCCTGTCCGATAGGACTCCTCCGTGCTCTCTCCTGTCTGACAGCACTCCTCTGTGCTCTCTCCTGTCTGATAGTACTCCTCTGTGCTCTGTCCTGTCTGATAGGACACCTCTGTGCTCTCTCCTGTCTGATAGGACTCCTCCGTGCTCTCTCCTGTCTGATAGGACTCCTCCGTGCTCTCTCCTGTCTGATAGTACTCCTCCGTGCTCTCTCCTGTCTGATAGGACTCCTCTGTGCTCTCTCCTGTCTGATAGTACTCCTCTGTGCTCTCTCCTGTCTGATAAGACTCCTCTGTGCTCTCTCCTGTCTGATAGGACTTCTCCGTGCTCTCTCCTGTCTGATAGGACTCCTCCGTGCTCTCTCCTGTCCGATAGGACTCCTCCGTGCTCTCTCCTGTCTGACAGCACTCCTCTGTGCTCTCTCCTGTCTGATAGTACTCCTCTGTGCTCTGTCCTGTCTGATAGGACACCTCTGTGCTCTCTCCTGTCTGATAGGACTCCTCCGTGCTCTCTCCTGTCTGATAGGACTCCTCCGTGCTCTCTCCTGTCTGATAGTACTCCTCTGTGCTCTCTCCTGTCTGATAGGACTCCTCTGTGCTCTCTCCTGTCTGATAGTACTCCTCTGTGCTCTCTCCTGTCTGATAAGACTCCTCTGTGCTCTCTCCTGTCTGATAGGACTTCTCCGTGTTCTCTCCTGTCTGATAGGACTCCTCTGTGCTCTCTCCTGTCTGATAGGACTCCTCCGTGTTCTCTCCTGTCTGATAGGACTCCTCTGTGCTCTCTCCTGTCCTTAACACCGTGTAAACATGGCCTAACAGTTTAAATTTTTTCCCCTCAAATGTATTCAGTTAAATTTTTTAATTACTACTCTGGATTAGTGTTTCCCAACTAGGGTGCATCCAGGTGTTGCAAAACTACAACTCCCAGCAGCTGTCCAGGCCAACTAGAAGTTGTAGTTTTGCTACAGCTGGAGGCACCCTGGTTGGGAAACACTGCTCTTCACAATGAGGATCCTAATCCAGCTACCATGTACAAAGCGTAACATTTTTAGTCACTCTTCTGGCCCCTTGCATTGTTAACCCATTTGAAGGACATTAAAAGGAAAGCTTATCACCAGTATGTTAGATATTGAGAAAGAATCGCCCCAGTGATAAGGATCTATTGGTTTTATCTGGAGGCTACAGCCTCTGAACACAGGCCTGAGAAGCAATCTATTCTGTGAGGCTTACCAAGCCATGTGAACTGGAGATACAAAGCTTTGTACTCGGAATCAGTCAATAGTTGTCTGTTTCTTGTCAACTTCAAACAACTACCAAAGCACTGGCCGCAGTGTTCTCCCCAACTACGTAATCTGGCCACAACTTACTTTTCTTGTTGGCGTTTGACAAGCTTCTCCCCTCTGATGTGTGTTATGTGTCGGTTTTGTATGTTTAAATAAAGGGCCGGTTTGGTTTCTTCCTACATGTGTAGATTATTTGTCTGTCATTGTCAGCCATTGTTTACAAAATCCCATGCTCGTGTCGAGTTACCGCCTCTTCGGATTTCGTTTCTTCAAATGGAAGAGCAAAATAAACTTTCTGGGCCTGTTGTGAATTAATTTCGGGAGGCTCTGGGACCCTTTGGATAGATTGCCGTTTTCAGTAGTTAGGGCCATTAATGCATTTTAAATGACTTTTGTTTCATCTCTCAATCATTTCCCAATTGCTTCTTTCCCTCTTTTACACGTAACACTTTGTTTACACTATGGAATACCTATGAAAGAGTGTGGTTCCTCTTGGATGCAAAGTGATCAAAACATGTCAATTATGACATTGTTTTTTTTTGTTTACCATTTATGGCATTAACCGTGCAAGATATATAATGTTCTGTTTTAAGAGTTTGGACTGAATATTATGTTTTGTTTTTATATGGATTTTTTACTTGAAAGATGAAAAAAAAGGAGTGAATTTGTATTTTATTGCAGGGCAATTTTTTATGTTTTTAAAAACTTTTTTTTTTTTGTAGTTTTTTGCTTTTCCATCCTCTACACTATGACCTGACTATGCAATAGCTTTATTGCTTGTACAATGCAAGGCAATGCTAATGTATGCAGTTGAGGGGGGCCCTAACCATCTAAATGCTATTGACTACTGCATCTACATGGTAAATCAAGAGATGAGTTATGCCTGGTCCCGGCAGATAGCGGCCGACAGCTGTGTACGTACGGAGCAAGTGTACATGTACAAGACAGGTCATTAGGCGTTTAAAGGGATTTTCCAGGATTAAGAAAAATGCTGCTTCTTCCTTGCAAAAACAGCGTCATCCCTGTACACAATTGTCCCCAATATTGCAGCTCGGCTTTATTGAAGGCAATGGGACTGAGCTGCAGTACTACACTCAACCTGTTCATAGGAGTGGTGCTGTTTTTGCAATAAAGAAGCAACATTTTTCTAATCCTGAACAACATCCTTAAAAGGGATTTTCCAGTTTGGAGATATTTGAGGCACCATAGGGGGGGATTTAGAAAGAACGACATTTGTAATTCTGCTCTGCACAAAATTTATTAGGTGGTGCACACTTGTTAATACATTTGGCGTATCTTTTGGTTGTTTATGGACCTGAAAAGCAAACTTATGTAGATTTGCACTATAATGTATGCATATTTTTGCATAAATTATGGTATATCTGTCAAGTCACAGCTGCACTCATGACAATTCACACCACATTTTGGGGTATGGCAGCCGTATCCGGCAGAAGAATTTAAAAACCAGCCACTGCTGTATCCCTATATAAACCAAAAAAAAACATAAAAAGTTGACCAGCGCTCAATGAAGTACGACTTAAAGTATGTAGGTAAAAAGAGTGGTACATGCACTTACTCCACAGTGGGGGATCTACGTGATCCTTTCACCAAAGATACCCCCTCCAAGACAGCTTATATCACTCAGCGCCGGATATAGGTAACAAGTCACAGCGCCAGGATAGCCAGAGATTCAGGAATTTATTTAATATAGCAACGCTTTTCAGAGGTTAAAATATACCTGCTTCATCAGGCTTACACATAATAATGAAACATCCATTCAATTTATACTCACACAGCGTCTCCTCTGACACCGGCATCTTCCGCTCACTTCGTCCCTTCCGTTCTCATGGTCATATGACCGCGGTCACGCAACCATAGCTGTTACGTAGCCGTCACGTGAACTAGATTAATCACTTGCGATTGCGCTGTGACTGAAACCATGCATCCCAGCCTGGAACTCACAGGTATTAGACACATGTATCATTAGCACATGCGTCTCGCACAGGGAGCTAGGCGCATAGATCTATCCACGCATGCTCTGTAATAACCCCATGCATCCCAACCTGGAACCAGAAGACCAGAAGAGACGAAGTGAGCGGAAGATGCCGGTGTCAGAGGAGACGCTGTGTGAGTATAAATTGAATGGATGTTTCATTATTATGTGTAAGCCTGATGAAGCAGGTATATTTTAACCTTTGAAACGCGTTGCTATATTAAATGAATTCCTGAATCTCTGGCTGTCCTGGCGCTGTGACTTGTTACCTATATCCGGCGCTGAGTGATATAAGCTGTCTTGGAGGGGGTATCTTTGGTGAAAGGATCACGTAGATCCCCCACTGTGCAGTACGTGCATGTACCACTCTTTTTACCTACATACTTTAAGTCGTACTTCATTGAGCGCGGGTCAACTTTTTATGCTTTTTTTGTCTATCTTGTTTATATTGTCTATGTACGGGCATTGTTTTGTTCCCGGAACAATGTGTGCTCTCCAGAATTGTGGATTTGTGAAGAGACTACGTTTATATTGATTGACTTGACTGCTATCCAGGCCCGTGGGTGTTAGTGGAGAGTTGCCTAAGGCACCACTCCACATACACCGGGTGAGTTTATATTTTGATTCTTGATATCGGTGGTGGGACTTGGATTTGAGCGCTAATTCCCTCTGTATTTTCCTGTACCTATACTCACTGCTGTATCCCTGCCACACCCCATTCATTTTAATGAGTCAGACGGAGTCGGATCATTTTTGGACCGTATCCGGTTTTGTTGCTGGACTGAAAGCAGTGGTCTGACATGATTTTTAGTCTGGCAACAAAACTGAAACAATTAAGAAAAAAATTTTTTTTTTGCTGGTAGATTATGCAATTTAAGAAACACATTTATAAATTACTGGCACCTCCAGTTTACATATTGCAAATTAAAAATATCAAATATATGTTGTAATGAATGAGGGAGAGATTCCCTGTGTTGTCAGATTACTGTTACAAGCGGTAATTCCCTACAGGCAATAGTACTGAAAACCAAGCCAATTTGTGTTAAAGCCACACATTGATGCTGTTTTCAATTGAAAATTATCTTCTACGTGTCTACCTTTGTTCAATGCCCAGGTGAAATTTCTCATACATAGTTCTTAAGGTTGAAAAAAAGACCAGAGTCCATCAAGTTCAACCTATACAATTTCTTTGCCCCTATTGTGTTGATCCAAAAGAATGCACAAAAACCCGTATGAGGCTGATGCCAGTTGCCCCATATCAAGGGAAGAAATTCCTTCCCCGACTCCAAATATGGCATCAAAATAAGTCCTTAGATCAACGTTATGTCCCTATATATCTATTATCCATAACAATTTGTGGTATGGGGTGTGATGCAGGGCAGATGGAATTACCCTCGGGGCAGATGGCATTAACCCCTTGCATTCATGATGCCAGGGCGTGGTTTATCCTCGATACCACCCGAAGGTATACCGCTGGGCTAGGCACGGGGGCAGTAATGACTCTGACGCCAAGTTACGGACAACGGCAGCTTTACTGAAGTTAGACATGTGGAAAAGTCTACACAGTTCAGCCAGGCCAACGGAGGTGACCAGTGACTTCAGAGACCTTAAGGGATTGCTGGGACTAATAGTAGAATGGGACAATTTAGTGCAGACCACGCTGACTTGACAGATGACTGACTTGACTGACTTGTGACTGATAATGCTGTGACTGTGGCTTACTTGTAACTTGTGGCTGCAGATTTGACTTGAGGCCTCCTATGACTCTAGACACGACTGCACTGGACCTTACCTTAGCAGAAAGAAAGAGAGCAGAGGCTCCACCCAGGGCTTTTATGTGGGGAGACTCTGGTGGGATCCCAATGGTCACCCTTAAGTCACCTGGTGACTGATACCTCCTGGGTAACAATCACATGACATATCACATGGTAAACAGTCTTAAATTGACAACACTTTCTTCACACATTACACAGTATAATTCATGGTAAACATATGTACATGGGGGGGACAAGTGCAAGGGGGGCCCAGGGGACACTGAAGGGAGGCTGCCTGACAGGACAGCATGGGTACGAGGTAACAATTCCCGTACTGGGCCACCACAAAGTAATGTTATTGTTCTCCTCTTTTGAACTTTTTTTTTATTGTGTTCACCATGACCACTTCCTCTGGCAGAGTTCCATAGTCTCACTGCTCTTATGTCCAAGTTGACAGCCTAGTTAATAGAAAAGTGCTTACATGGGAAAACAGGTTAAACTGATCTTATGTTTTGGCTTTTCAAATTTTTTTTGAAATTGGTAACAAAACTGTATAGTTTCACTGTGATTTCGGAAAAAAATTTCAGCAGAAATTGTGAGGTATAAGTAAACCCTTAGGTCATAGCTGCAGGTGAGAAGGTCACATTGGTGAAGTCTGTAGTTTGGGGCCACCGATGATTTCCAGAATAGAAGGACTACAAGGCATATAAACTACTTCGGCACAGCTCAATCCCATTGACATGAATGGTTCTTTGCTTAGAATGTCGCGTCATAGCACATATCAGAGAGACTTGAGTCTTCATAGAACTCTTTTACACTGGAAATGAAGCCTGGTAGCCAGATATCACAACGTCTCCAGTGTGACCTTCTCACGTGATCATTTTGATTAGATTTCCCCTTCAAAATGCCTGCAGTGCCCTGTGATAGAATGAATACAATGATTTACAATAAGCTTATCAAAATTGATGAGATCATAACCTGAGGGTGAAGGTGACTACTAATTGTTTATCGGACATTGCTGAGAGATCTGTCCATTAGGTATAGCTAGTTTTTATCCACATCAGATACATTGACCACCTTTTGTTGCCTCCAAACAAAACAAACAAAACAAAATAAAATAAACTGAAAATTACCAACAAAAGCAGCAGATAGACTGGCCTAAAACTCATTTTGAGGCCACAATAATGGCTGTTTTGAGACTTTGACTTTTTTTTTTTGCACATTTGAAACACAATTTTGGTCAATATTCGGTCTATTTGGTCATCATTGTTATGAAAACCAGGAGTGGAACAGATACCGAAAAAGTACAGTGACCCCTCGACCTACGATGGCCCCGACATACAATCATTTCAACATGCGATGGCCTCTCAGAGGCCATTGCATGTTGAAGGCAGCATCAACATACAATGCTTTTGTATGTCGGGGCCATCGCATTAACGGCTATCCGGCAGCGCTGACTGCTTCAGCTGACCCCGGATGGCCGATTACGGTGCCCCGTGAGCTCCGGTGATGGTCACTTACCTGTACCGGCGCTCCGGACCGTCCTCTTCGGGATCCCTTGCATAGTCGGTGCTCTCCATCGACGTCATCACGTCGCTACGCACGCTGTCCCGTCATCCAATAGGAGCGTTGTGCGTAGTGACGTGATGGCGGCGACGGAGAGCGCGGTTGCCGGGGAAGCAGAGGCCTTGCCGGTGCGTCGGGGACACCTCAGGGACGCGGCGACAGCGATGGAAGGCGACATCCAGGGCAGCGGTGACGAGTAGTGACGGTCCAAAGTAGCGGGGACAGGTGAGTACAACTTTCTCTAACAGTGGTCTACAACCTGCGGACCTCCAGATGTTACAAAACTACAACACCCAGTATGCCCGGACAGCCAACGGCTGTCTGGGCATGCTGGGTGTTGTAGTTTTGCAACATCTGGAGGTCCGCAGGTTGTAGACCACTGTCCTATACTTTACATTGCACGGATCCCTCAACATACGATGGTTTCAACAAACGATGGTCCATTTGGAACGGATTACCATTGTATGTTGATGTTAAGGTTGTTCTTTTCTGTCTAAGTCCTCTCTGATGACACCTGTCTCTGGAAACACCCTGTTTAGAAGAGGTTTGCTATGGGGATTTGCTTCTAAACTGGGTGTTTCCCGAGACAGGTGTCATCAGAGAGGGCTTAGACAGAAGAGAACAACCTTAACTTCAGAGGCTCATAAGTACTGAAAGGATTAAGATTTTTTAATAGAAGTAATTTACAAATCTGTTTAACTTTCCAGAGCCAGTTGATATATATAAAAAAGTTTTTTCCTGGAATACCCCTTTAACCCTAGGCTCAAAAAACTTATTTTTTTTTTTTGTTTTAAACTTTTTAGGCTGTTCTTTGGCCCCTTTTTTGTGGATGTTTTTGTAGGCAGTATTTGGAGCAATTTTTGGCTCCAGCATAGTCTACAGCCCAAAAATGGCTACTTTAGTTTGGGCTGCATTTTGGGTTGTTTAAAACTTGCTTTTAAAAAAATAAAATAAAAAATAAAAAAGGATTTTGGCTATGTTCACACAACAGTTCTGAGTAGAGTTGAGCCAACTTTTCAAAAGTTTCCATAAAAGTTTAGTTCATGGAGAACCTGACAAAGGTCATAATATACACTATCATGTATGATTTTGTGCCAGTGTTGCTGCTTTATGTGCCCTTTCCTCCATTTCAGATCATTTTAATCATGCAATATTGTTTTAATTATTAAAGGGGTACTTCGGTGGAAAACATTTTTTTTTCTTTAAATAAACTGGTGCCAGAAAGTTAAACAGATTTGTAAATTACTTCTATTAAAAAATCTTTACCCTTCCAGTACTTATTAGCAGCTGTATGCTACAGAGGAAATTCTTTTCTTTTTTAATTTCTTTTTTGTCTTGTCCACAGTGCTCTCTGCTGACACCTCTGTCCGTGTCAGGAACTGGCATAGGTTTGCTATGGGGATTTTCTCCTGCTCTGGACAGTTCCTGATACGGGCATCAGGTGTCAGCAGAGAGCACTATGGACAAGACAAAAAAAGAAATTCAAAAAGAATAACATTTCCTCAGTAGCATACAGCTGCTAAGAAGTACTGGAAGGTAAACGTTTTTTTTAATAGAAGTCATTTACAAATCTGTTTAACTTTCTGGCACCAGTTGATTTAAAAAAAATATATATATTTCCACCGAAGTACCTCTTTAAGTTGTTACATATTTTTGATACTCCTTTTCGTTTTAGCTCCATTTCTTCTATGTTCTATGTACAGGACACCAAGTAGAGCATTATTCTTGATAGAGGCACCATATGTGGGAAGTTTGTGTAAAGGTGAGAAGAGTGCTAAAATTGTTTAGACGAATTGTGGCTGAAAGAAGTTGTATCGAGGGTCTGGCCAGATGGAGAAGATAAAAGGGAACAACTCTGAACAGGGAAGATGTCACATGTGAGTCACTGGATATAACCGCACTGAATTCACTTACTGTATATGTTTTGCAGTAGACATAGTGTGGCGGTGTTATTTAGGAGTTACGTAGTTGTATTATTGACAATATGTTTCTGTGTAAAATGTTTATTGTTAGTTGTAATATGGAGGTGGACCGTGGAGGTAATATTTGCGTCAGCCATATCAGTATCAATGTCACATCAGAACTATGTCAATGTGTACTTTTTTTTTTTTTTTTTTTGGGGGGGGGGGGGGATTTGCTTTGGGGCTTGTGATATGCCCCTGGGAAAATTAAAAAGCTTTTTAGTTATATAATGCACAGGCTCCTTTTAACACATTGGTGGAGCCAGTACAAGCATTTCATAACAAACCCCCTCCCCTTTATGCTGGATCATCAATCCTGGTACATCAGTCATGAGGGTCAGGGCGGGCTGGGGGAGGGGAGGGTGGAGATGCTGCTGCAGCTCAGCACAATCAGTTTTAATCTTGACAAAAAAGGCCCTTTTTATAACTTTAGATAGGGAGGATCAGCCAAACTAAAGGTATGTTTAATTGAATCCTCTTCCCAGGATCTGAGGTCTTTTCCTGGTATTAGCTGAGATACTCCCATTAAAGGGGCATCTGAGTATGTTAACAAGAAGATCAATGGGGGCCCAAATACTAATACCAATCATGAGAGCGGGGAGAAAACTGTCCCTGGAATGAATGAAGTGCGCGCACAGTCAGAACTCCATTCATTCTCTATGGCACCAACAAACATTTCTGAATTTGGCACCTGTTAATGTTCGACAGCCACTTAGAGAGTGAAGGGAGACCTGGCCATGCACACACCCCATTAATTCCTGGGACAATCTTGTCCCATTATTGTGATCGGTGGGGGTCCCAGTGATTGAACTCCCAGCAATCAGCTTGTTATACCTATCTTAGGGGTAGGGGACAACATTCTTAGGTCTCAGTTTGGGAATATTTCCAGACCTATACCTCTAACCTCCATTACAAAGTATACCTCTGACACTGCATAGGCATACAGTGAAATCTCTGGCCCACAGGCTCCTGTTATAAGTTTATTATTTATTATTATATGTATGGCCTTTTATGATTTAAATCCACTTTGTATGGTAAAGTAGGCTATCTCTTCTGATCCCTCAAGAAACAGTCCCCTTTGCCAGGCATGCCTTTTTAAATGGTTAGAAAATGCTTCCAGGCTCCTCTGGGGGAGGCTTTGTTCCTGGTAAACAATAGTATTGATAGACACCCATACACACTGGAGGTTAAGCTGGTTTCACCATAATTGGTGGGTTTGGCTGCCAAATGTGTAATGTGCATGGCCATCTTATGTTCATCCACAGATGACTCCCATAGAAACTTCTGTGCTGGGTTATTTTTGCCACTGGGACATTCCCTTTCCGTATGGATAAAATGGCCCAGCTTATTGGTATGACCCAAATTGACCCACAGATAGTCACCTCAATAGAAAGACTAAATAAAGTGTATCCCAATGACAAAAGTGAACCTTTCAACTAGTCGATAACAATTGACGTGAGAACAACACACAGAGGAGGACCAAACAGGCACCCTCCTTATGAGGGAACAATCAGTTTAATGGACTCCAATATCACGACCAGCTGTCTATGTATGTTTTACCCGCACCTGGAGCATGGCACTTTTTCATTTCAATTTTGGTGACTATAAGGTGAAGAATAGCCAAGATAAAAGGTGAAAAAGTCCTGTGAGAAGCGCTAACAAGGCCAACAAGAGAACAATGGATGCAGATGGGAGTGGAGGGATTAACAGCGAAATGTAACCTCAGTGTATCTACTTTCGTTTGACTATGTATATCTAAGCCAAGCAGCTCCAGGTGTTTTCATGGCGTAAATTTAGAAAGGTTTATAACATTAAGATTGCAGAGGCATAGACGGACACCATGGGTGAGAAGGCCTTTGTCATTGCTAGGAGATGTCCTTTATTTAATAATGAATAGTTCCTTATACAAAGCACTTAAGACCCATCCCTTATGTAGCCCATCCCTGTACATTATACTATAGGATAACTTTACATGAGTCATAAAAATCCTCTAGAAATGTCTACAAAAATCATACAATATGTACTGTATCTTTATTTATTTTTTTTAGCTGGTTGAGCTTATACCATATCTTGAAGTTATTGGGCAATGAGTATGGTTTTTATGGTGCTTTGCTCCTATTGATCCCCATGGCCACAGTTAAAGGGGTACTCCGTCCCTGTACATCTTATCCCCTATCCAAAGGATAGGTGATAAGATGTCTGATCATGGGGGTCCCGCAGCTGGGACCCCCCCAATCTCTGTGCAGCACCCAGAGTTTGTTTAGAACGCTGGGTGCTGGTGGCGGGGGTTGTGACATCACAACCATGCCCCTTGCGATGTCACACCACGCCCCATCAATGCAAGTCTAAGGGAGGGGGCGACCACGCCTCCTCCCATAGACTTGCATATAGGGGGCATGGTGTGATGTCACTAACGGTGTTGTCGTGACATCATGACCCCCCCCCCCCCCACCGCCATGTAACACAGTAACATATTTTGTAAGGCTGAAAAAAATATATAAATTAATCCAGTTTAGCATATTTTTTGCAAATACAAATATGGAAATCACAATAAATCCCTGGATTAAAGAGGAAAAAAAAAAAAATAAAAAATAATAATAAAAAAAAAAATATATATATATATATATATATATATATATATATATATATATATATAACAATAAAAATGTACATATATATATGAACATGTAAAAATTTACTAAAAACTGACATGTCACCCAGCGAAAGAAGAATAAAAAAAGACTTTGCCCTTTCAAATTACCATAATCAATTTCGAGAATCTTCTTTTTGTCTATATGACAAGTTTTATGAAGCATCATATAATAATTCTTTATAGTCACGCGGCCTGTTATTTTGTTATGACAAAAAGGCTTGTAGAAATCCCATATCCGATATCTAATATGTCTAAAGCCTTCCCTGTTATTTTGACAGCTAATCCCAATCTGAATTTTAATTATTTTGTTAACATGGCAAACATCGGCGGTGACGGTAAACCTCGGTGGTGAAGCTTTTTGTTTCAGCTGACAAGAGGTTTAATTATTTTTGCATCATGATGGAAAACATTGCAAATCCAAGATGGCAGCTATAATTGGCAATTCATTCCCTGTCAAGAATCACACCCTTACGCCTCATGCATGACTGGTGTTTGACGGGAGGTACCTACTATGGCAAAAACAGTTTGCTTTATCTTCTGTTCCTAAATATATATAATTCTTATCAAATATATTGTTTTCAATATCAATTTTATCACAATATGATTTTTTTTGTAAAAATTATAATGAGTTCTTCTGATATCCTCATTAATATCGAGTACATCTGTGTGCGCTATATAGTTCTCCAGAGGGGTTGATAGGGGGGTGGGGGGGTTCGGCTAACTGGGCTGGAGCCCCGGGTCTCAGGCCCATAGCTCCGGGACTCAGGCTGCCGCTGTGTTTTGTTTTTTTTTGTTATTGCCACCGCTGCTTTAAGACAGCAGTGGCTTTAGGGTTTCATGGTGACGTGCTGCGCATTGGCACGCCAGACGCAAATGTCAGTTGTCCCACTCTCCATGCCTAGCAGCAGTCTCAGAAGATTTCAGACTTTCAGGCTTGGCATGGAGAGCAGGAATACAGAATTTCACTGCCACAGAGGGACTTTGGAGTGCAGGCAGAAGAAGCACTCCACAGACCTGCTTCCTTCCTCCTGCGTCGCTCAACACCCGCCATTCACATCGGCCCACCACACATCTCTCTGTCACAGCCGCACCACACATCTCCCCCCACTCACATTGCCCCCGCGCCGCATATCTCCCACCACTCTCATCGCCCTCGTGCCACACATCTCCCACCGCTCACATCCCCCCTGCACCATCCATCTTTGCTGGTTACATTGACCCACCGCACATCTCCCACCAATCACATTGCCCCCGCGAGGCACATCTCTCTGCTGCTCACATAGCCCCGCAACCTCCTCCACCCGCTACCATTAGCAAAACTCTCAGCATGCCCTGACTGTTTTAACATACTGCTCTCCGGTTGCTGACTCGGGCCGTGAGCGTTGCGTCCCCGACTCCCGGCGGGGCCGGGGTTCGCATCGCGGGACGCGCTCGCATGCGAATCCCGTCCCTTACCTCGCTCAACTCTTGCTGCTTCCTCTCAGCCCCGGCGCGAGCGTCCCTGTCCCTCTGGGCGCGTGCGCGCCAGAGCTTTGAAATTGAAAGGCGCCAGTGCGTCCATAATTGGTTAATGCACCTGTCACCATGTTATAAGATTTTGCACCTCCCACGCCCCCCTGCCAGATCTTCAGTGTTCATTGTCTAAGAGAAAGCGTTCCTATTGCCTGTTTTGCCTACCCGTGTTTCCTGACCTTCCTGCTACGTTTTTTTACTCCAAGCCTTTGCCAAATGCCTAGACCTTCTGCTACGTTGACAATGCCTCTGCTTCATCCTCCGGTACTTTGCTTTACCCAGTTACCTTTGTGGTCGGCCGTATTGGGGGTAGTGACCTGGGTGTCGCCTGCCGCAGCAAATCCATCCTGCCTTGCGGCGGGCTCTGGTGAAGACGAGCGGCACCTTAGACTCCGTTCCCCGATACGGTCCGAGACATTAGCCACACAGGTCGAGGATCCACATTCAGTTCCGTGACAGCCCGCATTCAGGTGCGTGACAACTATGACGATATGCTGGGGGTTGTAGTTTTGCAACAGCGCGGCCAGCCCCTGTAACATCTCCTCCCCGCCTGCTAGCATTAGCAAAACTATAACTCCTAGCATGCCCTGACAGTGAAGACTTGCTGGGGGTTGTAATTTTGCCACAGCTGGGGAGTCATAGATTGAGGATTGCTGTATCCTAACAAAGGAATAAATGTCCGACCTTTGAAAATAGAATGTTTATTATCCCACGCAGTGAACAGAAAAATGCTAAGAAAAAACTCTAAACGCTAAAATGTATTATTTATGATCACATCACAAAAAAAAAAAATGGAATATAAAGTGGATCAAAAAGCCAGAACTGCAATGGTACCATTAAAGACTACAACTCGTGGCGCAAATAATAAACCCTACCACAGCTCTGTAGATTGAAAAATATAAAAGTTATAGGTGTCAGAACACGGCATTGTGGGAAAAAAAGAAGAAAAGAGGTGCACTCCTAGTGGAATACTGTGATTTCTGGGGTGCAGTGTGCTGTGTATTGCACCTTACATATGGTGTTGTTCTGAAAGCAGTTCTCTCGGAGCTTGTAGATCCAAAGGGGTGGCTGCCTCAGCGTCCCTGACCGTGATTTTTAACCAATAAATTGCCATTTTGTTTATCAGAGAGGAGGGCGCCATCCAGAACGTCCATTTTTTTTATCCTTTTTGCTTTTATCCAGGACACAGCAATGAACAGAGTATTTTTTTTTGTTTTACATTTTTTTTAAATCCATAAAAAAAATCATCTAAGTTTGCTATCATTAGAATCATACTGACCCATAGAATGAAGTAAACGTCAGTTTTACCATATTGTGAACTCTGAAAAAAAAATTGCCCCACAAAATGGTGCAATTCCATATTTTGCCATACATGCAATTTTTTTCCCGGCTTCGTAATGCAACATAAAATAAAATAAAGTACACCAATAAAAGTATAACTTATGCTGCAAAAAATAAGCCCTCACACAATGCAATGGGTAAAGTTATGGCTGTTGGGACATTGTTACTCAAAAAAAGAGAAATAAGAGTTTTATTGTGAAAAGGAAAAACATAAAAAGCTGTATAAAATGGGTATCGCATAATCATAATAATTGCCATAATCATTATGAAGATAACATTATTTTTATCACACACTGAATGCCATTAAAAAAAAAACTTTTTTTTTTTTACAATCTTTTGGAGTAATTCACAAAAAAGCTGCCTATAGTAACAAAAATTATTCACTAATATAAAGTACAAAATGTTACAAAAAAATAAAAAAATAAAAAAACTCTCAGTATCACTTTGCTCAAAAAATAAAACACATTTTAAAGTTATTACCACTTCAAGACCCACAGGTCAGCGTTGAAAAATTGGGCCCGGTCATAAAGGTAAAACTGAACCGGATGAAGCATCACGAAACAGTCTGTCGTTCCTTTGCTGCACCAGGTGTTTCGTTTCTTATGTGACTAATCTTGAAAAAAGTCCAGTTATTTATGCTGAACTACGACTGGTGAGTACTATATAGATCAGTCTTCTTGGGTTTTGGACTTATATTGGTTTCTATATTTCATATGAACTCAGCGCCGCAATCCATGATTCACCTGGTTTCCATTAGCCTTTCCAGTGCTTGTATTATCCACAGTGCCTATCCAGTCTCCTCACTGCCTATAACATCACATAATACAAGTTGCGTAACATGCGGCAATTACAAAAAAATCCTGGCTAGATATGTGTGTATGTTTGTGTGTATATATATATATATATATATATATATATATATATATATATATATATATTTTTTTTTTTTTTTTGTACAGTGACCCCTCGACCTACGATGGCTTCAACACACGATAATTTCAACATGCTATGGCCTCTCAGAGGCCATCGCATGTTGAAGGCAGCATCAACATACGATGCTTTTGTATGTGGGGGCCATCGCATAAACGGCTATCCGACAGCGCAGACTGCTTCAGCTGCCACCGGATAGCCGTTTATGGTGCCCCGTGAGCTCTAGTGATGGTCACTCACCTGTCATCGGGGCTCCGGCGTGTCCTCTTCAGGATCCTCTGCATCGTCGGCGCTCTCCATCGACGTCATGCCGTCCCGTCATCCAATAGGAGCGGCGTGCGTAACAACGTGATGGCGGTGACGGAGAACGAGGATGCCGGGGAAGCAGAGGCCTTGCCTGAGCATCGGGGGCATGACGTCGATGGACGGTCCGGAGCGGCGGGGACAGGTGAGTACAACTTCCTCTAACAGTGGTCTACAACCTGCGGACCTTCAGATGTTGCTGTTGTAGTTTTGCAACATCTGGAGGTACGCAGGTTGTAGACCACTGTCCTATACTTTACATTGCACGGATCCCTCAACATGCGATGGTTTCTACAAACGATGGTCCATTTGGAACGGATTACCATCGTATGTTGAGGGACCACTGTATATACATACATACATATTTTATTTATGGTCTGTGGTGGTAATGATATGATTGTCAGTCTATCAGGGGTGTGGTAGAGGGTGGGCTAAGGGCGTGACTTAGGGTGTGGCTCAGGGCGTCGCTGGACTTTGGGCTCTAGCCCCAGGTCTTTTGAAGACCTAGCAACGCCCCTGTAGTTCTCAATATTCATGGGGACCTGCTTTCTCTACCCAACAGCAACTTACTGCCAGTAGGTGGGGGAGCATTGTAGCATGGCACTCGTTCGCCTGGATACCAGGAGAATGGCTGCATTACAAGATGTAGGTAATGCCTCACTGCAACCAGCGACTGTCACTAGATTAGGCTTTTTAAACAATAAACTCCAGATGTTTGCTGGGAGTCAATAGCGAAATATTATGGAGTTCAAAACACAGATACCAGTACAAATCTTTCTATTATAGTATCTCTTTGTGTAAGTTCCACAGTTTTGGGTCAAAATAATGACCAAAATATTATGTGTAAATCCATCGCATCGCCAGTCATCAGGCACGGATTGAAGTTCGCTCCGTGCACCGGATGTCTGGGGTGCCGCAGCCCAGACATCCCAGCAGCAGGACCCCCGTGATCAGACATCTTATCCCCTTATTCTTTGGATAGGGTATAAGATGTCTAGGGGCGGAGTACCTCTTTAAAGGGTACCTCTCATCAAATAAACTTTTGATATATTTTAGATTAATGAATGTTGAATAACTTTCCAATAACATGTTAATGAAAAATATGCTTCTTTCTATAGTATTTTTCCCGATCAGTCCTGTCAGCAAGCATTTCTGACTCATGCTGGAGTCCTAAACACTCAGAGCTGCCAGCCTGCTTTGTTCACAGCCAAACAGGCTGTGAACAAAGCAGGCTGGCAGCTCTGAGTGTTCTCCTTTGTGAACAAAGCAGACTGGCAGCTCGAAGTGTTTAGGACTCCAGCATGAGTCTGAAATGCTTGCTGCCAGGACTGGTAGGGAGACCCCTAGTGGTCATTTCTTCAAAGTGGAAAATTAAATAGAAAGAAGCATATTTTTTAATAACATGCAATTGTAAAGTTATTCTGCATACATTAATCTATAATATATCAAAAGTTTTTTTGATGAGAGGTAACCTTTAATATTTATGGCCATCTTACCTCTCCATCTGATCCCATATCTTTTTTTTTTTTATCTATAAATCCCTTTTATCTACCGTCCATCTATTATCTATCCATGCATCTCCTATCTATGCAGCCCATCTCTAGAGCAAATATATTTTACAGCCTGCAGCAAAAATACAAGAAGGCAAATAATCTCGATTTAGATTCAGAATTCGTAGACAGCACGTTCCTTCCTGGAAGCTGTAATATTCAGTGTATGTTCTTCCATTTTTCAGGGCCACGTATGACTGATGAATGTTAAGAAGCTGCTTGCTCTAAACCCGCTAATGTGTGTGCTTTGCCGGAGACGGTCGGCTGCAATGAAGTGCATATCATTAATAAAAAGTGATTTATACCAACACCCAGTCCTCAGCATCCGCTCGCTAGGCTTACTACGGAGCCATCTATATTTTCAATTACCTCATTGCCACACAAATACAAAGTCAATTAAAAATGGATGTGTTGAGTAGATTAAATATCATGGACAATGTGAGTCATAGCTCTCGCCCGGCCAACACTTATAATCATATACTACTAAGCTTATTGTCAGGCTTTCAGGAAAATTACACAAATCCCTCAGTATATTAAACCACAATGTCGAGATTTCCAAATTACTGAAATTATATTTTGCTGTAGAAATGCCGCAGGATGAACGTGATCCAGATAGAATTCCTTCCCTAGTAGGCCTGTGGTGGTGCCTGCATTGAAATGGATGGTGCTTATAGCTGTTCCTCACCGCATTCATTGCATACAACGGGCACTTGTTTTTTTTGTGTGCGTTTCCCCCCCCCAAAAACGTAAAAAGAAAACGCCCCCATGGTGTTTTTTCTTTTAGAATATGCTGCGGCCAGATGTTATCTGTAAATCAATGAGAAAATCGCAAAACTATTTTTCCACTTTGGGTTTTTCAGTTTGGAGGTTTTTTTTGATCCTTTTGGCATTTTTTCACTCTTTTTTTTTGCGTTTTTCAGCTCCTTGGTGGTTTTGCAAAGTCGCAGCATGTGGAGCCTATGGCGTTTTTCTCCCTGAAATCGTGGCGTTTTTCTCCCATAGAAGTCTGTAGGAGAAAAAAAACACCAAGAAAAATGACATGTGGGTTTTAACTTTGGTGTTTTTGCAGGCGGTTTTTATTCTTTTTTGGACTTTAGCGATCCAAAAAAAGTGATGGAGATTCCTTTTTTAATAAAATTTCTTAGGGTACCATTAAAAAAAAAAAAATTATAAAAAAAGATACAGTAGTGATGGAAAAAAATTGTATTTAACGAAATGTATCTTTATTAGAACAAAATTATAATTCATGTTTACACAGGGATCAATTTATGTGGGCGGGCATTAAAAACGTATCCGGCAATAACAATGTAGTGTGTGTGTGTGTTTTTCACTTATTTTATTTTATTTATTTTGTTATTTTTTATGGTAGTACTACTACTCCCAGCATGGAACTCACTGTGGAAAATACCCAGCACAAAACTCAAACCTGCAGCAGGGATCGTGTGGGTAACCCACCATTATGAGCATACCCTAAGGCCCCATTCATATGGCCGGCAGAAAAATTCTGCTAAAAATTATATTGCAGCAGACTCCCATTGTTTTCAATGGGATTCGGCTGCACTGTGTGCACTCAGTAGAAATTCAAATTCCATCCTCTGTCAATTCTTTCTGCCGAACCCTCTAGGAAATGCATTGCCGTCAACAGAGATGGTGCATTTCCGAGCAGTCCTAGCGACGAATGAAGAGTTGCGCCTGCTGCCCAAGGAACATCTGTACGGAATTTTATCAGACAGAAAGTCAGCAAAAATTCTGCTGTGTGAATGGGGCCTAAGGGTCTATTCACACGGCAGAATTTCCACTCGTCGAATTCCGCCTCAAATTAAAGCCCATAGACTTCTATGGAATTCCCCACTCTCATTCACACTTCTGAATTTCCGCAAGTGGAAATTCAGAATTATGAATGGGAGTGCGGGATCCCATAGTAGTCTATGGGCTTTAATTTGAGGCGGAATTCCACAAGCGGAAATTCTGCCGTGTGAATAGACCCTAAGGCGAGGTTCACACTGCAGAATCTCCGGGCGGAAATTCCGAGTGCGGCCAGCACAGACTGAATCAGTCGGCGCTAGGACCGCGCGGACACTGCAGTATCCAATAGACTGCAATGTGTTCCGCGAATATTTCCACCTGAAGAATGAGCAAATCCATTCTTCAGGCGGAAATTTTCAAGTGGATTTTCCGTTCACAAATTCAGAAGTGGGAAACCCATTCACTATACTATAGATCTTAGTAAGCGGAATTTCTGCCTGTAATTACAAAGCGGAATTGCAGGCGGAAATTCCATAGTGTGAACCTAGGGGGAGATTTATCAAAGCCTGTGCAAAGGAAAAGTTGCCTAGTCGCCCATAGCAACCAATCAGATCGCCTCTTTCCTTTTGCCTTGGCCTTGATGAAAATGAATGAAGCAAGCCGATTGGTTGCCATACGCAACTGGGCAGCTTCTCCTTTGCAAAGGTTTTGATGAATCTCTCCCTAAGGGTGCGTTCACACGCTATTACTAGCAGCGGGTTTCCCGCTGCGGTAATCCTGCTGCAAGTTACGCAACCATTGATTTAAATGGGTCCACAGACAGTCCGCAATAGTGTCAGATTTGCGGACTGTCTGCGGACCCATTCAAATGAAGGGTAGCGTAACTCACAGTGGGTTTCCCGCAGCGCGAAACCCACTGCTAGTTACTAGCGTGTGAACGCACCCTTAGACTAAGTTTCAACTTTTTTTTAAATGCCAAGAAAAACGGCAAAAAAATGCTGCGGCCAGATGTTAGCTGTAAATCAATGAGAAAATAAATAAATACTTATTCCACTTGGCATTTTTCACTTTGGCATTTTTTTTAAATCCTTTTGGTGTTTTTTCACTCTTTTTTGGCGTTTTTCAGCTCCTTGGCAGTCTTCCAAAATTGCAGCATGTTGAGCCACTGGCGATTTTTTTTGTCAAAATCGTGGTGTTTTTCTCCCATAGAAGTCTATGGGAGTGAAAAAACGCCAAAACAAATGATATGTGGGTTTTAACTTTACCATTTTTGCAGGCGGTTTTTATTCTTTTCTGGACGATCCAAAAAAGTGATGGAGATACCTTTTTTAAATAAAATTTCGTAGGGTACCAAATTTTTTTTATAACCAAATTGTTAATAATTTTTAAAACAGGGATCAATTTATGTGGGTGGGTGGGGACCTAAAAATTTTGCAGGCATTAATAAACTGTAGTATGTGTGTGTTTTTCACTTTTTTTCAATTTTTTTTAGGTAGTACTACTACTCCCAGCCCGTTGCGATCCTCCTGTATAATGTATAGATGCGGGCGGCCGCTCTATGGTCCCCTGCACTTCCGTATATACACACCTATTCATATTTCCCTGTGATAGCCCGAAGTTGCACAGAGCTCTCATAGCCTCTGTTGCCCGATTCCGAGAGCGGAATGGGGCCACGGAAGCCAATCCATTTACTGTGTCCTCCCTGCTGTGCCTGTCAGCTTGTGTGCGCCTCGCACATGCCGACAGTCAGTGTCACCCGCCAGCGCGATCACTATTCACCGCTAACGGGACCCTTGTGCCCGCTAGCAGTGTTACGTGTGTCCTCCGCCTCCGGGAGCCATCCACCCCGCCCGCGGCTCTGTTCCCCGCTCCCTGTTAGCTCAGGGAATGGGAAACAGATTTAAAGGGCTTAGGGCGCAGCGAGTACTGCGCATGCGTAGGCACTGCATGCGCTAGCCATTGCGCATGCGTCGGTAGGTAGCGTAGATTTACTTTTAGTGTAGCGTAGTTTAGGATTAGTTTGAAAGAGACTACAACTCCCAGCATGCCCAGGCATGCTGGGAGTTGTAGTGCAGGGAAGGGCCCACAACTCCCAGCATGCCCAGACAGCTGAAGGCTGCCCGGGCATGCTGGAAGTTGTAGTGCAGGGAAGGGCCCACAACTTCCAGCATGCCCAGACAGCTGAAGGCTGCCCGGGCATGCTGGGAGTTGTAGTTTAGCTGATGGGACCAGAAATCCCAGCATGCCCAGACAGCTGAAGGCTGCGCAGTGATGCTGGGAGTTGTAGTGCAGTGAAAGGACCACAACTCCCAGCAAGCCCAGACAGCTAAAGGCTGCCCAGGCATGCTGGGAGTTGTAGTTTTACACAGGTATAAAGTAGTTAGCGTAGTGTTAGCGCAATTTTAGTGTAGTTAGCGTAGCGTTAGCTCAATTTTAGCGTAGCTTTAGTTTTACATTTCTCAGCGTAGCGTACTTTTAGCGTATTTAGCGTAGTGTAGTGTTAGTGTAGTGTTAGTGTAGTTTTAGTGTAAGCGCAGTTTTAGTGTATGTAGTGTAGTGTTAGCGCAGTTTTAGTGTATTTAGCATAACTTAGTTTTAGCACAGTTTTAGCGTATTTAGCGTACCTTAGTTTTAGCGCAGTTTTAGTGTATTTAGCATAGTGTAGTGTTAGCGCAGTTTTAGTGAATTTAGCGTAGTGTAGTGTTAGCTTAGTTTTAGTGTAGCTTAGTGTTAGCGCAGTTTTAGTGTATTTAGCGTTGTGTAGTATTAGTGCAGTTTAAGTGTATTTTGTGTAGTGTTAGCGCAGTTTTTAGTGTAGCGTATTTTTAGCGTAGTCTCGGAGTAGTTAGCGCAACGTAGTATTAGTCCAGTTCTAGCATAGTTAGCGTAGTTGTACACTGGTGTAGTGTAGCTAACTTAGTTTTACAGGCAAATAAAGTGTAGTTTAGATAGTTTAGCGTGGGGTGTAGCTTAGCTTAGTAATAAAGTGGCTACAACTCCCAGCATGCCCAGACAGCCAAAGGCCGTCCGGGCAGGATGGAAGTTGTAGTTTTGCAAAAGTAGCAGAGGCAGTTGCGCTCTGCTACGTTAATGCAGTATACAGCCATCTGTATAAATGGCTGGATACGATGATCACAAGGCCACTTACCTAATTTTCGGTACAAAAAAAAAAACTGCCAAGGTGCAATTTCCACACAAATTATAAAAATGACAGAAGAAACACCAGACGCAGGAAATTGAACTGGCGTTTTTTCAGGCATTTTTTCTTGCGCTTTTTTTCAAACTAAAAAACGCAGGACAAAAAAAACAAGTAGAAACTTAGCCTAAGGGTGTGAATATTCACAGCAAAAATTATTTGCTGCAGAAAACCCAAATTGATTGGTTGTTCTTCTATGGATTTCTTTGCGCATAATTTTTTTAAATTAAAATAAAACCTCAGAATGGTGTAAAACGATGCACTAGGGACTTTGCTGTGGATCTGCAGTTTTCCTCAGAACAATCCCCAACACTGAAAATCTACTGCTGATTTTGACTTTAATGGGGAAAATGCACAATAAATACTCAGGTGCTGACAACCCAGGACTTGCCTTTGGTCATCTGGTCAGTGGTCATGCTTACTGGTCACTGGGCATATTCACAACTACCAGCCACACATTACTATAAAAAATGCAGGCAAAATAATCTGTGATTTGCAGGATTACAAAATCTGCATCTCACATGTCCATAGGTTTTATGTGGTATTGCAGTATAGTTTAGCTGCAATACCAGACACAGCCTATGAACAGGTATGGTGCTGTTTTTTGAATGAAAGAAGCCACAATTTCCTATTTCTGTATGACGCCTTTAAATGGGCACTGTCAAATACAAAAACATTTCATATGTTGTAAAGCATACAAAACCAATAGGCCTTGCAATAGCTTTCATTAGACCAGAGCAGAAGATGACCGATAACCCTGATCAGTGCTGTTTCCTATACATAGCACTGAACAGGATTAGCAATCGAATGATTGCTATACATAGTCCCCTATGGGGACTATTAAAGTGTAAAAATAAAATTAAAAAAGTAAAAGTAAAAAAAAAATTGAAAAGCCCCCTCCCCCAATAAAAACGTAAATTGTCTCATTTTGCCTATTTCACCCCCAAAAAGTGTTAAAAAATTATTTTATATACATATTTGGTATCGCCGCGTGCGTAAATATCTGAACTATTAAAATAAAATGTTAATGATACCGTACGGTGAACGGCGTGAATGT
Source organism: Hyla sarda (assembly GCF_029499605.1). Lineage (NCBI taxonomy): Eukaryota > Metazoa > Chordata > Amphibia > Anura > Hylidae > Hyla > Hyla sarda. The sequence goes on along the minus strand of NC_079199.1, from coordinate 36,967,577 downwards.
AAAAAAAAAAAAAAAGTCCAAAATAGCTGCTTTTTTTTAAATAAAATTTTATTCCCAAAAAAATGTATAAGAAATGTACTAAAAGTTTTATATAAGCAAATATGGTATCAATAAAAAGTATAGATCACAGCGCAAAAAAATGAGCCCTCATACCGCCGCTTATACGGAAAAATGAAAAAGTTATGGGTCTTCAAAATAGGGGGATTTTAAACGTACTAATTTGGTTAAAAAGTTTGTGATTTTTTTTTAAGCGCAACAGTAATAGAAAAGTATGTTATCATGGATATAATTTTAATCGTATTGACCCAAAGAATAAATAACACATGTCATTTTTACCGTAAATTGTACAGCGTGAAAACGAAACCTTCTAAAAATTAGCAAAATTGCGGTTTTCTTTTTAATTTCCCCACACAAATAGTATTTTTTTTGGTTGCGCCATACATTTTATGGTAAAGTGAGTGATGGCATTACAACGGACAACTGGTCGCGCAAAAAACAAGCCCTCATACTAGTCTGTGGATGAAAATATAAAAAAGAGTTATGATTTTATGAAAGCGAGGAGGAAAAAAAAAAAATCGAAAACTTAAAAATAAAATTGTCTGCGCCCTTCAGGCCCAAATGGGCTGCGTACTTAAGGGGTTAAAAAAAATTTTTTTGTCTGATCTGACCGCTACGCTTTAACCCCTTCAGGACCAAGCCCATTTTGGCCTTAAGGACCAGAGCGTTTTTTGCACATCTGACCACTGTCACTTTAAACATTAATAACTCTGGAATGCTTTTAGTTATCATTCTGATTCCGAGATTGTTTTTTCGTGACATATTCTACTTTAACATGGTAGTAAATTTTTGTGGTAACTTGCATCCTTTCCTTGTGAAAAATCCTAAAATTTGATGAAAAATTTGAAAATTTTGCATTTTTCTAACTTTGAAGCTCTCTGCTTGTAAGGAAAATGTATATTACAAATAAAAAAAAATTTTATTCACATATACAATATGTCTACTTTATGTTTGCATCATAAAAGTGACGAGTTTTTACTTTTGGAAGACACCAGAGGGCTTCAAAGTTCAGCAGCAATTTTCCAATTTTTCACAAAATTTTCAAACTCACTATTTTTCAGGGACCAGTTCAGGTTTGAAGTGGATTTGAAGGGTCTTCTTATTAGAAATACCCCACAAAAGACCCCATTATAAAAACTGCACCCCCCAAAGTATTCAAAATGACATTCAGTCATCATTTTAACCCTTTAGGTGTTTCACAGGAATAGAAGCAAAGTGAAGGAGAAAATTCACAATCTTCATTTTTTACACTCGCATGTTCTTGTAGACCCAATTTTTTAATTTTTACAAGGGGTAAAAGGAGAAAATGTATACTTATATTTGTAGCCCAATTTCTCTCGAGTAAGCACATACCTCATATGTCTATGTAAAGTGTTCGGCGGGCGCAGTAGAGGGCTCGGAAGGGAAAGAGCGACAAGGGGATTTTGGAGAGTACGTTTTTCTGAAATGGTTTTTGGGGGCATGTTGCATTTAGGAAGCCCTTATGGTGCCAGAACAGCAAAAAACCCTCACATGGCATACCATTTTGGAAACTAGACCCCTTGAGGTACGTAACAAGGAATAAAGTGAGCCTTAATACCCCACAGGTGTTTCACGACTTTTGCATATGTAAAAAAAAATATTTTTTTTTCACTACAATGTGTGTTTCCCCCCAAATTTCACATTTTTCCAAGGGTTAATAGCAGGAAATACCCCCCAATATTTGTAACCCCTTCTCTTCTGAGTATGGAGGTACCCCATAAGTTGACCTGAAGTGCACTATGGGTGAACTACAATGCTCAGAAGAGAAGGAGTCATATTTGGCTTTTTGAGAGCAAATTTTGCTCGGGGGGCATGTCGCATTTAGGAAGCCCTTATGGTGCCAGAACAGCAAAAAATACCCACATGGCATACCATTTTGGAAACTAGACCCCTTGAGGAATGTAATAAGGAATAAAGTGAGCCTTATTACCCCACAGGTGTTTCATGACTTTTGCATATGTAAAAAAAAAAATAATAATTTCCACTAAAATGTGTGTTTCCCCCCTAATTTCACCTTTTTGCAAGGGTTAATAGCAGAAAATACTCCCCAAAATTTGTAACCCCATCTCTTCTGAGTATGTAGGTACCCCATAAGTTGACCTGAAGTGCACTATGGGCGAACTACAATGCTCAGAAGAGAAGGAGTCATATTTGGCTTTTTGAGAGCAAATTTTGCTCGGGGAGCATGTCGCATTTAGGAAGCCCCTAAGGTGCCAGAACAGCAAAAAAAAAAAACACATGGCATACCATTTTGGAAACTAGACCCCTTGAGGAACGTAACAAGGGGTACAGTGAGCATTTACCCCCCACTGGTGTCTGACAGATCTTTGGAACAGTGGGCTGTACAAGTTTTCATTTTCATGGACCACTGTTCCAAAGATCCGTCAGACACCTGTGGGGTGTAAATTCTCACTGCACCCCTCATTACATTCCGTGAGAGGTGTCGTTTCCGAAATGGGGTCACATGTGGGGTTTTGTTTTTTTTGCGTTTGTCAAAACCGCTGTAACAATCAGCCACCCCTGTGCAAATCACCTCAAATGTACATGGTGCACTCTCCCTTCTGGGCCGTGTTGTGCGCCCCCAGAGCACTTTGCGCTCACATATGGGGTATCTCTGTAGTCGGGAGAAATTGCGTTACAAATTTTGGGGGGCTTTTTTCCCTTTTACCTCTTGTGAAAATTTAAAGTATAGGGCAACATCAGCATGTTAGTGTAAAAAATAAAAAATGTTTACACTAACATTCTGGTGTAGACCCCAACATTTCCTTTTCATGAAGGGTTAAAGAAGAAAAAGCCCCCCACACCTTGTAACGCAATTTCTCCCGAGTACAGCGATACCCCATATGTCGCCCTAAACTGTTGCCCTGAAATACGACAGGGCTCCAAAGTGAGAGCGCCATGTGCATTTGAGGCCTAAATTAGGGATTTGCATAGGGGTGGACATAGGGGTATTCTACGCCAGTGATTCCCAAACAGGGTGCCTCCAGCTGTTGCAAAACTCCCAGCATGCCTGGACAGTCAACGGCTGTCCGACAATACTGGGAGTTGTTGTTTTTCAACAGCTGGAGGCTCTGCTTTGGAAACAGTGGCGTACCGGACGTTCTTATTGGGGGAGGGGGGCTGTGTAGGGGTATGTGTATATGTAGTGTTTTTAACTTTTTATTTTATTTTGTGTTAGTGTAGTGTTTTTAGGGTACAGTCACATGGGCGGGGGATTACAGCGAGTTTCCCAGCGCAAAATTTGCTGCATCTCAAGATGCGAGAAACCCACTGTAAAAGCCTCGCCCATGTGAATGTACCCTGTACATTCACGGGGGTGGCGGGGCGGGGGGGGCTTGCATCAGCTGTTGCAAAACCACAACTCCCAGCATGCATGGTCTGTTAGTGCATGCTGGGAGTCATAGTTTTGCAACAGCTGGAGGCACACAGGTTAGGAAACACTGAGTTAGAAACAGACAATGTTTCCCAACCAGTGTGTCTCCAGTTGTTGCAAAACTACAACTCCCAGCATGCCCAGACAGCTGAAGGGCATGCTGGGAGTTGTAGTACGGCAACATCTGAAGGGCCAGATGTTGCTGAACTAAAACTCCCAGCATGCCTGGACAGTCAGTGCATACTGGGAGTTGTAGTTTTGCAACAGCTGGAAGAGCACAGATTGGAGACCATTATACAATGGTCTCCAAACTGGGGCCCTCCAGATGTTGCAAAACTACAACTCCCAGCATGCATGGTCTTTAGTGCATGCTGGGAGTTATAGTTTTGCAACAGCTGGAGGCACACAGGTTAGGAAACACTGAGTTAGAAACAATGTTTCCCAACCAGTGTGTCTCCAGCTGTTGCAAAACTACAACTCCCAGCATGCCCAGACAGCTGAAGGGCATGCTGGGAGTTGTAGTTCGGCAACATCTGAAGGGCCAGATGTTGCTTAACTAAAACTCCCAGCATGCCTGGACAGTCAGTGCATGCTGGGAGTTGTAGTTTTGCAACAGCTGGAAGAGCACAGATTGGAGACCATTATACAATGGTCTCCAAACTGAGGCCCTCCAGATGTTGCAAAACTACAACTCCCAGCATGCCCAGACAGCCAAAGGCTGTCTAGGCATGCTGGGAGTTGTAGTTTTCAGACTCCTAGAAGCAGCAGTGAAGATCTTCACTGCTGCTTCTGAGGACCATATACTCACCCGTCGCTGCTCGTCCACGTGGCCGGTCCCGCGCTGCTCCTCGGTCCCGCCGCTGGATCAGGTAAGTCCGCCGGTCCCCTCCTGTTCCCCCCCGTGTGCCGCAGGTCCCCGCGAGCCCCCCCAGCCTTCGTCCCCCGTTCTGCCCGACTTCCAGGGGCGGGCAGTGCGGGGGATCTGAACTTTCACCCCAGATCACTGTGATTGGTCCACAGGGACCAATCACAGTGATCGCTGACCAGGACCATCAATTGATGGTCCTGGGGGTGAAGCAGAAGTTGTCCCCTGCTGGAAACAGCGGGACTTCTGCCAGTTAACCCGTGCGATGCTGCGCATCGCCGGGTTAACTGAGTGTCATTTATAAACGCCGGGATGCGCGAACGCACTGCACAACCCGGCGTTTATATATGACATTCTGCGGGAAGGGGTTAAGTGATTTTCATTGATGGTATCTCTCCGTATCTCACACCATCTGCTAAAAGCTCATTTTAAAATTTTGGTTTAGCAAAAGCAAACATTGTGTATTTACAGATAACCAGAGGAAAAGGACCCTATTAAAAACCCCAGATTTATGCGCTCGGTGCCTGGGTGCTTGGCCTTGCTTTCAGCTGTTAAATCTTGCAACATTTGTGTGAAAACCTCCCCTAGCACATAATGTATGGATTACACAGCTTGTAAAACCTGCACCTTGCAGACATAAGTGTTTCAGGTAGATAGTAACACATTTTTATTTTATCACCATCTGCCTCAGCTCCACAATTACAAAAACACGACTCAAAAGAGATTATATATATATATATATATATACTAGCTGAGTACCCGGCGTTGCCCGGTTTTTCCTTCCTCATCCTTGTTGGGGAGGAAAATCAACAAAAGGAGGAAGCTTTTGACTTCAAATCCCATCCCCATCCCCATCATATCCCGTCCTCCTATCCCGTCCTCCTATCCCGTCCTCCTATCCCGTCCTCCTATCCCGACCCATAATATGTGTACCAGGTATTGAAATACCTCCAGTCGTACAGAAGATGTGCGAGAACATACATTTCCCATTGATTTGCATGGGACTTTAAACAAAAACCCCGACCCTCAAAAATGGGGGTAGTTAAGGGTTAAATTAACTATCCTATATTTTAAATGGACATACAAGTAACATGTGACCAAGTATTATGGAAATATCTCCAGCCGTTTGGAAGTTATGCAGTAACATATATTTCCCATTGACTTGCATGGGACTTTAAACATAAGCCCCGCCCCTGGCAAATGGGGGTGAGTAAGGGTTAAATCACCTATCCTATGTTTGTTGGCGACATATAAGTAACATGTGTGCCAAGCTTTATGTTAATATCTTTAGCCGTTTGGAAGTTTTTGTGGAACATACATACACACACGTTGAGATACATATATATATATATATATTTATTTATTTGGTACTAGTCATTGGTTTTGTTTCTCTCCAAGATCATTTGTACAGTGGGTCTATTTTTGGTCCAGGACCCATATAGATTTTTTTTTTTTTTGTTACGAAGGCAATTGTTACTGAAGGTATAGAGATTTTACTGACTTTATTTCATTGATGGTCTATCATTACCCTCATTCATGTGAATGGGTTGAACTGCATGGTTCTGCTATTTAGTGGAGTGGCGCATGCAATGGGCATTGTACCAATCATTTCCACTAGATAACGTAGGCATCCTCACAATTATTGCTCCATGAACCTGACTACTCTGCTAACAACAACATGACCCTAGGGCAATGGTCTTCAACCTGCGGACCTCCAGATGTTGCAAAACTACAACTCCCAGCATGCCCGGACAGCCGATGGCTGTCCGGGCATGCTGGGAGTTGTAGTTTTGCAACATCTGGAAGTCCGCAGGTTGGAGACCACTGCCCTAGGGCATCAAGACCAGGTGTACACGAAGAAAAGGGATCTCAGAACAAGGAGCCATGAAGATGCTGCACTGTGGTCTAAATAATAATCATCATCATCCATAATCATTCATCCATCCATCATCATCATCATTCATCCATCCTCATCATCATCATCATTCATCCATCCTCATCATCATCATCATTCATCCATCCTCATCATCATCATTCATCCATCCTCATCATCATCATTCATCCATCCTCATCATCATCATTCATCCATCCTCATCATCATCATTCATCCATCCTCATCATCATCATTCATCCATCCTCATCATCATTCATCCATCCATCATCATCATTCCTCCATCCATCATCATTCCTCCATCCATCATCCTCATCCTCATCATCGGTCTGTTCTGAGGTCTGGATTTTTATGGGGTCTTCTGAGAAGCACCTAGTCAACAGAGAAGAGCATACAAGCATGGATCTCGGCACAAAGAGTGTCAGAACATAGGGAGTAGGCCTGCTTTGGTGCTTTGTGCTGGCATCTGTCCATCTCTGGTTTAACAGCTTAAAGGGGCACTCTGCTGGAAAAAAAAAATATTTAAAATCAATTGGTGCCAGAAAGTTAAAACAGATTTGTATATTACTTCTACTTAAAAATCTTAATCCTTCCAGTATTTATCAGCTGCTGTATACTACAGAGAACGTTATTTTCTTTTTGAATTTATTTTCTGTCTGACCACAGTGCTCTCTGCTGACACCTCTGTCCATGTCAGGAACTGTCCAGAGCAGGAACAAATCCCCATAGCAAACCTCTCCTGCTCTGGACAGTTCCTAAAATGGACAGTGGTGTCAGCAGAGAGCACTGTGGACAAACAGAAAAGAAATTAAAAAAGAAAAAGAACTTCCTCTGTAGTATACAGCAGCTGATAAGTACTGGAAGAATTAAGATTTTTAATATACAAATCTGTTTAACTTTCTGGCACCAGTTGATTTAAAGAGAAATATTTTCCAGTGGAGTACCCCTTTAAGAGTAGGTAGAGGAGGATGGTATGTGTCTACCTCTGCTGAGCACCGAGTTGGGGAGAGAGTGGCTTGCAATATGCCAGGCACTCCCAGTTAAAGGAGTACTCCGGCGCGCACTTTTTTCCTTTTATCCCGTCCGGGCTGCAAAATAAAAGAAAAAAACACTTTCTCTTACCTGCCAACGAGCCCCCGGTGCTCCGGTACAGGTGTTCGGTCCCCGGGCTGTATTCTTCTTACTTCCTGTTAGCCCGGCACGTCACACGGAGCTTCAGCCTATCACCTGCCGCAGCGATGTCCCGCCTCGGCCAGTGATAGGCTGAAGCTCCGTGTGACGTGTCGGGCTAACAGGAAGTAAGAAGAATACAGCCCGGGGACCGAACACCTGTACCGGAGTGTACCGGAGCTCCGGGGGCTCATTGGCAGGTAAGAGAAAGTGTGTTTTCTTTTATTTTGCAGCCCGGATGGGATAAAAGGAAAAAAGTGCGCGCCGGAGTACTCCTTTAAATCTGTTAGGACATGTTCACACGGTGGAAATTTTCCAGACATGGGCCAACATTCTGCAAATAGCGGGTGGCGGCTGGAACATGCTCGCACTGCTCGGGAATGCGCCGTCTTTAAAGCGAACTCAACAAAAGAATTGACATGTTCATTCTTTTGGTGGACACTAGAATCGGAATTTCTGCTGCAGGAACATCTGCCACAAAAATTCTGCAAGGCGCACAGTGCAGGAGAGTCCCATTGAATACAACAGGACTCTGCAGCAATGTCATTTCCGAGCTGAATTTTTCTGCCGGATTCCACTTGGATATTCCACCGTGTGATCATGGCCTTAGGGTGCTCCTTCTACAGACAGCACCGAACGCTGAGGCCCCCTGCAGTCTCGAGTAGGGTTGCCATTTAGCTGGTATTTCACCGGCACAGCCAGTATTTTGGCCACGCTGCCAGTATTTTTATATAAAAAATACCGGCAACACAAAGGCCGGTAATTTTTTGGGTAGGGGGCTGGAGGTAGCAGCCGCTGCTGGTCACTGATTTAGAGTGGCCATGGCCAGAGCTGCGCCCAGGGCTGGATTCATGTAGAGGGGGACGGAGCTGGAGCTGCAACTAGGCCCTGCATCCGCATAGGATGCCAGGCATCCTCTTAGGCCACCGGCCTGCCCTACCGCATGCCACCAAATTCTACTTGTTCATTGAGCAATTCATGAGCAACTGTACCGCCTAGTGTGCTACCTTCATCTCTCCAGGGCAGATGTAAGGTCAGGCAGACGAGTGAAGGTAAAGTGACACTATAAGCTGTTGTTTATGACTGCACCCTTAGGTGATGTACACACAATATATTGCCACTTATTTTAAGCTTCAAGAAAATTCTGTTTTTACAGCCAAGACAAGACTCAAACATTCCCATGTTATTTTTTTTTTTTCTGGCATTTGGAGTGGGATTTTTAAATGTTTTTCATGGTTTTTTTCCCCTATAATGCAATTTACAAGCCAGACATTTATAGAGCCATAAGCGGCACAAAGAATGGAAATGGCGCAAATAATTTCCTAGAACTTTGACATCTGCAATAATTATAGATGTCAAATTAAACTGAATCGATAGTTTTACCACTAAATGATAAACCTCCCCCAAAACTGAAGAAAAAACAGTTTTTAATATATTAAACAGTTTTTTCTCTCTTTACAAAAAAAATAAAAATAAAAAAAAAGCACCAAAATACTGTAGGTGCATGCTGGGGGTTGTAGCTGGAGGGGCCCTGGTTGGGAAACACTGGCCTAAGACTTAGGTCATGTTAGACTTGTTCACACCACAGCATATTTGCAGAATGTCTGCACGGAAAACATGGCCAGATATTCAGCAAAAAGCGGACATTGGCAGGACATGCCCCCTCCCATAGACTTGCATTGAGGGGGCGGGGCGTGACGTCACACGGGGGCGGAGTCCTGACGTCACAGACTTCCGTTCCCGTGGTCGCGACCCAGACCCTCCAGCGCTTCCAGACAAGAAACAGGTGGGTGCCGCATGCAATATTGCGGGGGTCCCCAGCCGTGGGACCCCCGCGATCAGACATCTTATCCCCTATTCTTTGGATAGGGGATAAGATGTCTAGGGTGGGAGTACCCCTTTAAGTAAAAATTTGGCCATAGAACTAGATGCATTATCAGGTCCAGTGTCTCAACATCCCCACATTGGTAGAAAGAAGTAACTAGAGATGAGCGAACTTACAGTAAATTCGATTCGTCACGAACTTCTCGGCAGTTGATGACTTATCCTACGTAAATTAGTTCAGCTGCTCCGATGGGCTGGAAAAGGTGGATACAGTCCTAGGAGACTCTTTCCTAGGACTGTATCCACCTTTTCCAGCACACCGGAGCACCTGAAGGCTGAACTAATTTATGCAGGATAAGTCATCAACTGCTGAGCCGAGAAGTTCGTGACGAATCGAATTTACTGTAAGTTCGCTCATCTCTAGAAGTAACCGATAGCCCATGTGCCTGTCTGTAAATAACACCATCCTTTCTGATGCTTTGCTGTTGTATACATTCCTGGCGCCACACAAATAAATTAAAATTATTTCAAAGTCAAATTGTTACTCTCGGCAGAGATGTGTATCGACAACTGTATGCAATTTGCAGTAATTTAGTTGAACAAGTCCCATATAAATCATTTGAACCTTCTGTTACAAAGTGCTCTGTGAGAGTCTTGTTGTAGCTTGTGTTCCCTCAAGCCATGGCTGTCACTTCATGTTTGAGCTGAAGACATATGTTGTCTACACCTATGGTGCACGTTGGCACTACCACTGTACGTCTTGTATACATTACGTCACATTAATGTAGCTGTTTAAACCTCAATTAAAATAAATTATTCTGAACTGCAATACCAAATACGGCCTGTGGACAAAAGTGGCCCTGTTTATGGGGGGGGGGGGGGGGGGGGAGTAGCTTCTTTAAAGGGGTAATCCGGCCCCGAGACATCTTATCCCACCGTGGGGGTCCAATTGTGAGGGCCCCCGCAATCTTGTATTCGCCACTCACCTGTTTGAGCTGCACGCTGCGGTGCCAGCTCACAAACAGCCGGATGGCGACCACGGGGCTGGAGTATCGTGAACTCACAACTCTGCCCCCGTGTGACGTCGCCCCCACCCCCGCTATGCAAGTCTATGGGAGGGGGCGTGACGGCCGTCACGCCCCCTCCCATAGACTTGCATAGCGGGGGCAGCGGTCCATTCATTCCTATGGGTGCACCAAAAAGACCCGAGTATAGCTCTCGGGCATCATCGGCGCACCCATAAGAATGAATGTAGCGTGTGCAGTCTACCAGAGATGACACACGCTCCTAACTGAGAGCATCAGAGTCCTGTCCCGGTGATCGAAAGGGGCTCCAGCGGTCAGACCCCCCGCGATCAGCTGCTTATCCCCTATACTGTGGATAGGGGATACATTATTTTTCGCTGTAGTACTTAGTACTCCTTTAAAGGGGTACTCCGCCCCTAGACATCTTATCCCCTATCCAAAGGATAGGGGATAAGATGTCAGATCGCCGGGGTCCCGCTGCTGGGGACCCCGGGGATGGCTGCTGCAGCACCCCGCTATCATTACTGCGCAGAGCGAGATCGCTCTGCACGTAATGACGTGCAATACAGGGGCCGGAGCATCGTCACGGCTCCGCCCCTCGTGACATCACGGCCCGCCCCCGTCAATACAAGTCTATGTGAGGGGGCGTGGTGGTCGTCACGCCCACTGCCATAGACTTGCATTAAGGGGACGGGCCGTGATGTCATGAGGGGCGGAGCCATGACGTCACGCTGCTCCGGCCCCTGTATCGCCCGTCATTACGCACAGAGCGAACTCGCTCTGTGCAGTAATGATGGCGGGGTGCCGCAGCGGCGATCCCCGGGGTCCCCAGCAGCGGGACCGCTGCGATCTAACATCTTATCCCCTATCCTTTGGATAGGGGATAAAATGCCAGCGGCGGATTACCCCTTTAAGGGTCTGTGAAAATACTGTATATGTTTACAATCTAACAAAAATGTCATACATTAGCACACTCCAGGCTTAATGAATAATGAGTACAATTAATCCATTTCACAGACATAGGGCAGGGTCACATGGGGCGTATTTCGAACTGTGGATGCACCGGCAAGCAGTCACAGAGATACTGTAGAGCAAGCTCCTGGCTATGACATGGTAGCTCTGTGTGTCTGTTTGTAATGGCGGATTTCCTGCTGTAGAACTCCGCCGCTACGAGAACTACCAGGCCACAGCCGAGAGCTCACTCTGCAGTCCCTTTGTGACTGCTGTCGACAAATCCGCAGAGTGAAATACGCTGCGGATATGCCCCGTGTGATCTTGCCGATATACTGTAAAATTTGTGGAGCTCAAAAGGCCAGCCAGACTACAACTGTGAGTCCTGCACAGATTCATTATATGTTCCGGAAATGGACCAAACATATTTAAATAGTTGACTAAATTCAGTTTATTAAACTAAATAGTCCAATTAAAAGTAATGTGTATCATATCAAAGCTCTGTACATATTCTAACCAAACATTTCCGTAGCCCCTTTTTTTATTCTCCTTCTGACTAAGATATACCAACAGTGTTTTTTCAGCCCAAAAAAAAAATAAAAAATGCTGGTAGATATTGCTGTGTCGCAGCAGCTTCAGGGTACCTTCACATGGGCGTATTTTGCTGCGGATTTTCTGCAGCTAATATTGCTACCGATTGACTAATGGGTGGCAACACACACAGCTTTTTTTTGTTAAGTAGTTTGTTTTTGCGACAGCCTTTCATTTTTTATTTTTTTTTTACCTAACCCAAAGATGGGAAATAAAAAGGCTGATGTGCATGTGGATTTTCTGCACAGAATTTCTTTGTGTGGAAAATCTGCAGTGTCTACAGTAGCAAAGTAGATGAGATTTCCAAAATCTCAACCACATGCTGCAGGAAAAAAAAATAAACACTTTGCAAAAAGTGACCTGCCATGCGCATATGCATAAGTTCATTGTGGATTCCCCCCCCATTGACGTCAATGGTGGCTGCCATAATGGCAAATAAATCAACCAGTTTGGCTGCAGATATGATGTAAATTAGGGTTATTAGGCCATGTTCACACAGTGGAATTTTTGCAGAATGTCTGCCTGGAAAATTTCCTGCGGCCATCCCTCAAACAGCAGGCACTGGCAAAGCATTCTGACATAAGGACCGCTCGGAGATGTGCAGTCTTTCTGCGGAGGCCGGAATCGGGATTTCCATGGCAGATGTTTCACAATGTTCACAAGGCAAAATTTCAGAGCAGAATTCCATGAAAATATTCGAGTCCCACTGATTTCAATAGGATTCTGCTGCACTGTGCACATGGCGGAATTTCTGTGATAGAAACGTCTGCCGCATAAATCCCGGTTTCAACGTCTGCAGAAACAATTAACATATTCATTGTTTTTATGGATTCCACTTGAAAATCCATGCACCAGTCTATGAATACATTGGCCTAGTGCTGGTGGAATGTGCAGATTTATGGTACGTCCACCCAGGTTTTTGAGGTGGAAATCCCACCGCGTGAACGTAGCCTTTGTAGTGCTTTTAGTTGCATTTCCCTATGGGAAAACATTTGGCCACAACAAAGCACCTAAAACAATACCAAAAAATGTGTCTTTCCAGGAAAAACTATGGGGGAGATTTATCAAAACCTGTCCAGAGGAATAGTTGCTCATAGCAACCAATCAGATTACTTTATTTTTGATAAGGCCTCTGAAAAATTAAAGAAGCGATCTGATTGGTTGCTATGGACAACTCAGCAACTTTTCCTCTGGACAGGTTCTGATAAATCTCCCCCATGTGTGACCCCCAGGTTTATAATGTGTGAAAAAAAAAAAAAAAAACACGGATTTAAAAAAAAGCAACCAGAGTCACAAGAGGTGCATACTACGCAGAGGAGCAGTAACCAGCATATTATCAGGGAAAAGAAGCCACTTGGTAAGAAAGGGAGCATGGCGTTTGTGTAGTCTCACCTGCTAATGCCCCTTAGTGAACAACAATTTTTGCAGTAGAATCACTTTAGATGCATGCAAAAACACTCTGGGGTAGATCTATCACAACCTGTATCAAGGAAAAGTGGTGCAGTTGCCCATAGCAACCAGATTGCTTCTTTCATATTTCAGGTCCTTTTAAAAATTCATTTGATTGGTTGCTATGAGCAACTGCACCACTCTTCCTCTACACAGGTTGTGATAAAATGTCCCCTGTGTGTGAAGGAAACCTAAAGAGACATTTCCCTCCCAAAAAACAAAAGCACAGCAAAATATGTCAGCCCAACATGGCGATCTCATTCCACAGCCCTGTGGCCCTATCTCCCACTCTGTAGTCGCTTACTCTAGTAACTCCATACTTTACCAAAGTAACAAAACCACTGACCTGTGTGCAGCCTCCATAGTGTCCTCCCCTCATATAGGGAGCCGGCCTGCTGCTGCACTAGTTAATAGCACCTGGGACTGGGTGGGAGGAGGGCTAGGTTGCAAAAACAGGAATGGATCAAAATAAGACATTAACCCCTTAGGGTTCTGTGATGTCCCAGTACAGGACGTGGCTCTGTCAGGTTGAGACCCTCAGTGACCTGGGGGCTCCCCTGCAAGGTCTCCCCCTGTTGTTTCCAGAATGTTGTGTATATCCCAATGATGCCTAGACAGCATCCTTATGTATAGGCAGTACAGAGGACCTGAGGGATGTCTCAAGGACCTGTGTAAGTCTGTCACATGTTATGTTATGCAGTCACATGATTTGTTGTCACATGTTCTCCCAGAGAGCACCAGCTTAACCTATGACAATAATGTCACCTAAGCCATATAAGCTATTTTAACTACGGTAGTCAAAATTGCAGTCTGCTGTGTTGTCCAGTTTTTTTTTTTTTGGGTGCAAATTCTGGCGCAGACACAAATTCTGGTGCAATGCGCACAAGCCGACAAAACAGGTCAGGTTTACAATACTAAATCAGGACCAGTGTTTCCAAACAAAGATGCCTCCATCTGTTGCAAAACTACAATTCCTGGCATGTCCGGACAGAAAAATTACCTCAGAATATTGGCAGAAGGGAGGGATAAATATAAACTGTGAAAACAAAAAGGTCAGGTTTTGCTCATATCAACCAATCAGAGCTCTGGTTTCATTTGTCCACAAGCTCTGAAAAAATGAAAGCTTAGGCTGTGATTGGTTGCTATGGAACAACATCAGAGAGGTTTTGTTTTCACGGTTGCAATTTATTCCCCCCATTGTGTCGAATTTGTTCCCACGAGAGATTGGAAGCGCAACCAGCGTCTGGCCAAAATGGCAGTGTAGCTCTTGTCTTATTTAGGCTACGAATACACTGCGTTACTGCCCCCGTAATCGTATCCATCGGCAGCCCAGCAAAAACTTGATGCCAACGTATATTGTTAATGGGAGCAGTGGACCCTATTCACTTCTATGGCCGCAAGGAGTCACCTAGTCGTGTGCGCCATTTCAAAAAGGCAACAGACCCCGTCATGAGTCTGCTTAAAATGTCCGAACCGAGTCACGAGGGGGGACTCCGTTGGGCCATAAAAGTGAATGTAGTCCATTGCTTTGATTAATAGTAAACGTTGACATCCCGTTTTCGGCTTAGTGCCCCCAGATACCATTAACGGCGGCAGGAACATAGGCCGACATTTATCATTGTCTTTAAACTGTTATTTTGTGTCTAGAAAAGGTGCAAAAAAGGCACAAACAGGGTTTATTTGCGCCTTTTTTGCGCCTTTTGGTTTACACATTTCTGCTGATTTTGAGTTGCAATACACATGATATGGAAGGGTTTTATGAACTGCGCCTTTTTGTGAAAAGGCGCAAAAAAGGCGCAAAGCCACTGAAAAGTCTATAAAACTACACCCAGCCCAGACTTAGCTTAGCTTTTTGGTGTATGTCAAGAGAGAAATTTCGGAAAATGTGACCTGCACAAAATGTATCAAATGCTCTGTGACCATTTAATAAATTTGGTTCTCCTACACATTACCAGCACACACAAAAAAGTGTAGAAAAATACCTCACTTACACCTACAATCAGAAATGCCGGCCATAGTGTGTACATTTAAGGAGATAGATACAGATTGTCTAGTTTATAGGTTAGGTTTAAACTGTGTTGTAACTCTCTATCACAGGTATCTGTCAGCAGAGGCGGCTCTAGACTTTGTGAGGCCCTAGGCAAAACTTGAACACGAGGCCCTCACTGACAAGATAATAGTGTGGGTTGGCAGCACCAGGGCCAAGGGACAGTTTTGTGTAAAATACTCGGCAGCTCACTACTCGTCACAGAGATGTCACCCTGGTGCCAGGAAGTGTAACAGGAGTACTCACCACTGTTTGTCCGGCCTGCGGAGTGCTGTGAGGTGCAGAATGGAAGCAGCATAAACAGGACCTATTGTGACAGACAGGGGCGCTCCCTAAGGCTCTGCTGCCCTGTAAGTCTTCAATTCTCTGATACTCCCCTGAAGAACCTTCCCCTGTTCTGCCACTCTTCATCTGCAAGCCCTATAAATATCCATTCCCAGAGACTCCCCATTTCCCCCTCTGTATGGACCCCTCCTTCTGATCCTCCTTTAATAGGTGCCATTCCTGCACCCCCACATAGACTCTTCTGTCCCCCAATATAAATGCTTTCCTTCTGTCCTTATCTTCTGTCCACCCATAGACCCCTCCACTCCTCTCCTCTTCTTCTGTACCCACTTATATGGAGCCCTCTTCCTCTCCCCCTGTACCCCCTTATGTAGAGTCCTATTCTTCTCCTGTACCTCTTATATAGAGCCCTATTCTTCTCCTGTTCCCCCTTATATAGAGTCTATTCTTCTCCTGCACCCCCTTAGAGCCCTCTTCTCTTCCTGTACCCTCTTTATTAAGCCTTCTTTTCCTCCTGTGCCCCCTTATATACAGCCCTTTTCCTCTCCTCCTGTACCCTCTTATTTAGAGCCCTCATCCTCTTCTTCTGTACCCCTTATTTAGAGCCTCTCCTCCTTATGTACCCTTTTATATAGCCCTATTCCTCGCCTTCAGAACCTCCTTTTATAGACCCCCTCCTGCCCCCCCCCCCCCTTACAGACTTCTACTTTCTCCCTTAATAGTGGCCCTGCTCTCTTTAATAGTTGTCCTATTTTCCCTTATTTCTCTTTCCCTGCTGTGATTGCCCCCTCGTCTGCTTTCTGGTGTCCGCGCTCTCTGGTTCAGCAATGCTCAGTCCTCTTCCCGGGCCTGAGTCTGTTCTGGTGCAGGACTTCTAGTGCAGGCAGCGCACAATCGGATGATGTCATTGTGATCGGCCTGCAGGGTAAGAGATGTGGAGCTGTGAGTACAGGAGCCGGGATTCCTGTTCTCTGCTCCTGTAAATGTACGCATCACCACTCCTTTTACTTTCTTAGGGGGGTGAGTTAGGTGCCTGCAAGGCCCCTGCTAATGTGAGGCCTTAGGCGGCCGCCTAGCCTGCCTATTGGTAGAGCCGCCTCTGGAACTGGAAGGCTTGAGATTTTGCAAATCTGTATATTTTTCTGACACCAGCTGATTTTAAATGTTTTTTTCCCCCTGAGGAGTACCCCTCTCATTAAGTTCATCTGAGTGGAACTGTCTTGGTGGCAAGTACATGAATTCTGCAAGTACCAGTCAAATAAATGGGAAGCTGGCTGATATTTTTCAAGAAATCTGTGAATTTACCCTAATTTGTTTGAAGGACACCAACCATGAATAAAAAATAAAATGTCCCAAATAGATGGCCATTTTTTTTTTATTATTATTTTATTTATACAAAAAAAGAACCCAATTTACATGGACATACAAAAATAGCATACAATATACCAATCCAAATCCCAGCCAACCACAGAAACATGCATTAATTTTGCATAGCACAAAACATAGTTCTGAAAAAAAAAAAAACTCAAATGGCACTGTAGAACTAGTGAAGGTGTGCATGACATGGGCAAAAAACAAACAAAAAAAACGGAGTGCTTCTTTAAAGGGGTATTCCAGGAGCTGTGCATGATGGGAGAATATCCCTTGCATGATGGGAGAATATCCCCATAGAAGCTGGACAGCTCCTGGGACGTGAGTCCTCAGAAAGCAGTTAGACAGAAAACAGCAACTCAACTTCAGAAGCTAATAACTATTGGAAGGATTAAGATTTTTTAATAGAAGTAATTTACAAATCTGTTTAACTTTCCGGAGCCAGTTGATATATATAAAAAAAGTTTTTGCCTGGAATACCCATTTAAGGTAAACAGATATGCCATGGTGTAAGTTGGCATACTTATTCTGACATATAGCTCTAATTTACAGTCCGAATCAAGCCTAACAGGTCTCGCAAGTTATGTTGTATTTATTATCCCGTCTGCGCTATTTCGATAAATTTGGCTCAATTTGCTAACTTGTAATAAGATAATGCATTGTGCAACAATATTGATGTTTTTTTTTTTTGGAAAGTACTATGGAGGCAATAACAGAAGTAGTCACGGACACTTTTATGCTCTGTAAACAAACTGTTGGCGCTAAGGATTATAGCAGCTTGTGCAGCAGCTCCCTGGTGTTCAGCGATTTTATCATTTATTTTAATGAGCTTAGACTAATACCAATTAACCCATAAAATCTCACAAGACGGCTGCTGACACTTGAGATCCTCTGTTTCGTCCTTTATTTCGAGAGCTGCCTCCTGTTGCTGTGGCAACCATCCTTCTATCTAGAGATGAAAGGACAACTGGAGTGGAGGTACCCTCACTTGGAAACCTCTCACCTCTCCGACTCATTAGGGAATAACAATGCACAAAACAGTATTAACACAAGCATCACTTTTTGGGGAAAGCTGTCTAATTCATTCTGCTGTCTCTAACAGGTGGAGAGGCCACAGCCAAATGTTGCAGATAAATGATAAATTATACAAAGTTATTAGAAGCATAACAATGACAAAGATCATTTCTCTGTTGACTCTACAGTGAGTGAGATGCAGTACCACGAATAACCACTTAAATTCAAGTGGCGCTGTATTGAAACTGCAGTAAAGAGGCCACAGTGCTTCAACCAGTGTTATGGCTTTCTACCAATCAAAGGGGCTTTAGAAGTTGAATCCTCACTCATTAAACACTGTTGTAAGTTCTAAGTAAAAGCTATCATTGTTACATCTTAGAAGACCACTTTAAAGAGTACCTGTCATTTACCACAAAAAAGAGCACAAAGAAGTGCTAGTCCCACCCTTACTTCCTGCACCTTGTCCCTTCCTGTGTCTCAGCTGGGACAAAGTTGATGCTGTAGGCAGACATGATTATGTTCTGGATGGTATGGGGACCCCTAGTGGTCTTTTTTTTTTTTATAAGCCATGATTTCTATAAAAATCAAACAACATTGTCTCATAAAGTATATTAGAAAGGTAACAAAGTAACATAGTAACATAGTTCATAAGGTTGAAAAAAGACCAGAGTCCATCAAGTTCAACCTATAACCCTAATGAGTCCCTACTGAGTTGAGTTGATCCAGAGGAAGGCAAAATACCCTCATAGTAAATCCGGTAAAAATTTCTTCCTGACTCCAAATATGGCATCAGAATAAATCCCTGGATCAACGTTCTGTCCCTATAAATCTAGTAAACATAACCAGCGATGTTATTATTCTCCAAAAATGCATCCAGACCCTTTTTGAACTCTTTTACAGAGTTCACCATGACCACCTCCTCCGGCAGAGAGTTCCACAGTCTCACTGCTCTTACAGTAAAGAACCCCCGTCTGTGCTGGTGTAGAAACCTTCTTTCCTCTAGACGTAGAGGATGCCCCCTTGTTATAGATACAGTCCTGGGTATAAAGAGATCATAGGAGAGATCTCTGTACTGTCCCTTGATATATTTATACATAGTTATTAGGTCTTCTCTAAGCCTTCTTTTTTTCTAAACTAAATAACCCTAATTCTGATAATCTTTATGGGTACTGTTGTCCTCCCATTCCCTGTATTACTCTGGTTGCCCGTCTTTTAACCTTCTCCAGCTCCACTATATCTTTCTTGTACACTGGTGCCCAGTACTGTACACAGTATTCTATGTGTGGTCTGACTAGTGATTTGTACAGTGGTAGAATTATTTCCTTGTCATGGGCATCCATGCCCCTATTGATGCACCCCATGATTTTATTAGCCTTGGCAGCGGCTGCCCGACACTGGTCACTACAGCTAAATTCACTGTTAACTAAGACTTCTAAGTCTTATTCCATGTCAGTTGTCCCAAGTGTTCTCCCATTTAATACATAATCCCAGCCCGGATTTTTCCTCCCCATGTGCATTACCTTACATTTATCAGTGTTGAACCTCATCTGCCACTTCCCAGCCCAAACCTCCAACCTATCCAGATCCATTTGTAACAGTGCACTGTCCTCTATTGTGTTTACCACTTTACAGAGTTTAGTATCATCTGCAAAGATTGCTACTTTACTATTCAACCCCTCTACAAGGTCATTAATGAATATATTAAATAGAACAGGACCAAAGACTGACCCCTGTGGTACCCACTAGTAACAGTCACCCAATCAGAATAAGTACCATTAATAACCACCCTTTGTTTCCTATCACTGAGCCAGTTACTTACCCACTTACACACATTTAGGTTAATGTTTTACCAAGATGTACAACATGTTAAAAGTTTTTGAATGTGGCATTAAACTCTTATTTATTTTTTTTTTATCTCAACATTCAAATTAGTTGGAACTGTTTAAGATGTGTGTCTTACAGAGGTGTTCCAATGATTTAAAAAAAAAAAAAAAAAATAGATAATATAATATAAGCCATACATTAGATAATACAATACACCTATATATCCCAAGTCCCCTGCTGGTCTCCCACAGCTCCCAATTGGTTCTATGTTTTCCCCAGAACCTTCTTCTAGATTCCATTCACTGGCAGCAGAGTAGTCCAGGCTCGGACAGTGATTAGCCGAGCGGGAACCAAACACCAAGCTCTCGTAGGTCATACAACTATATTTCCCGACTTCATCAATAACAAACATGCTTAGCTCAGGAGGGGAACAGGAGACCTTAGTTCCTAAGATAAGCATATTTATTTTTTATTTTTTTCTTCATACAAGCAACATTATGGAATAATATCGCTTCCGATACAGTTGTATCATTTATTCTACACTAATGTTTTACAGGTCCTCTGCCTGCCTAGAGCTATTATCTGCAGGTGTGCAGCCTTTATAACTATATGCCAAATAATCTGAGCAATATCTATATACAGTACAGTATATAGTTATAGTTTATTGTTTTTTTTTTGGTCTAATATTTGCTCAAGTGTAAATTATTATTTTATAAGGTAATTACTTAGGCATTCAGGAAACAGTTAAGTAGAGGCTTTAGAAAGCAATAAAAAAATATAAGAAAGAGCACGTTATTGAATGTAAGAAATACGGTACGGCCACAGGTAGCTGAAATGTGGAAACATTTCGGAAGTGTAAAATCTGCAGCAACTCCACATTCAAATCTGTAGCAGAAAATCTTCACAAAATTGTGCAGATTATAGAGCGGATTTGTTGCAGATTTTCCACTGCAGATTTTGGTGCAGATTATGCATATTAAATAAAAACAAAATATGTGTTTAAAAATCTGCACCTGTGGCTTTTTCTGTGGAATAGCAACAACATAATCTGCAACACTGCAGATATAGGCTATGTACACACAGTATATAATTTAGTGCTTTTAAAGTATTTTATTTCATGTTTACCTTTTTTCCCAATGTTCACCCTGCAATGTATTATGGTCAATGGAATATTTAACATTGGGTACCTGCTGGTTTATGGAATAAAATTATTTATAATAACCTGGACATTATTTTACATTAGGTCCCTATAGGCATTTAAGCATTCAGTGTTTAGTAACCGGTGGTCAATAAAACATTTAGTGTCTGTTCCCTGGTGACCAGCAATATATTCATTGTCTGGGCCACAATAAAAAGTTATATACCTAGGGTTAAAGTAGTCAGTGATATATTGGCATACTTCCCAAGTGTCTCTCTTTTGGAGGGACAGTCTTTACTTTTGACCAAATCTCCTCTTTGTCCTTATCTGTCCCTCTTTTTGATCTGGGAAATAGCTTTACATTAAAGGGGTACCACCGTGCTGACAACTTATTCCCTATCTAAAGCATAGGAGATAAGTTGCCTGATTGCGCGGGGTCCCGCCGCTGGGGACCCCCAGCGATCTCGCACACAGCTCACCGCTCTCTTTAGGCCCCGGAGCGATGTTCTGATGACTGCCGATCACGGGGCCGGAGTATCGTTACGTCATGGCTCTGCCCCCATGTGACATCACGCTCCGCCCCCTCAATGTAAGTCTATGGCAGGGGGCGAGACAGCTGTCTCGCCCCTGCCATAGACTTGCATTGAGGGGGCGGAGCGTAACGTCACAGGGGGGCGGAGTTGTGACATCACGATCACCGGCCCCATCATCAGACCCGGAGCGGATGTTCACTCCGGGGCCTGATGAGAGGGGGGTGCTGCGTGCGAGATCGCGGGGGTCCCCAGCGGCGGGACCCCACGCGATCAGGCAACTTATCCCCTATCCTTTAGATAGGGGATAAGTTGTCAGCACGGTAGTACCCCTTTAATAAACTGTTAACATTGTTTCAGACTCTATCTGGTTCCTTACTGGGAATTAGGCTGCTTTCACACTATAAAATTCATCCGTTAAAAGATCCGTTATAAACGTCCATTATAAAAACCCAGAAAATCGGCTGTTAAACGGCCGTTAGAAAATCCCATTATAGTCTATGGGATTTTTACATTATCCGTTTTAACCCGTTATAACCTGTTATTAATAACGGACGTTATTTTGTGATGGAAGACAGTAACGGGAGAAATAGGGCATGCATTGTTTCTTCCGTTCATTCACCCGTCACCCGTTATTAATAACAGGCTATAACGGGTTAAAACGGATAATGTAAAAATCCCATAGACTATAATGGGATTTTCTAACGGCCGTTTAACAGCCGATTTTCAGGGTTTTTATAACAGACGTTTATAACGGATTTTTTAACGGATGAAGATGCCTCTGTGCCCACAGGAGCACTCTCTATGCACTGATATATTGTGAGCTGCTTGTTTAGTACTTTTTGAAATTCAACTTTTAAATACATTGAGGATTTGCAAAAATTTTTTTATCTTTTCCTTCCTCGTTTTACCGCAGCAGTAAACCCTTTGCTCCCCTCTTTGGCGCAGGTCTTTGAAGGTGCACGCTGCATTGCATTTTACTTTGCAAAATCAACTCATCACTGACTAATCAGCTGAAGTTATTCCAGAGATGCCTTCAATGTGCCAGTCAGAACGGTTTACCACGCTTTTCAATTTGTAACTTAGCCGCTATGTTGCCTTGGCTTTGAGCCTATTTGAAGATTAGAGATCCCAGGATATTATTCATGATAGAGAAGTGAGGATTTCTCTTCCCAGAAGGATGGCTGTTTGTAATGTCATTACTAATCCATTTCCCATGTTGAGCCAGGCTCCTTAGAGATTATGTGCTGCTAATTACGGGTACACACTGCTGGCTGCCCTCCTGCTGAGTGCCAAGACTGCTGTGCACGGTAGAGATTACACACCAAGGGCACTGGGCTCATTTCATGGAAGGAACTGGCCTTATAAAGTAGGATAAATTCCCCATTTGTCTTTTAGGCACAAATTAGAAAACTACTGGAAGTAATATTACTATTTTGGTGAGTCGAAAAGCCCCATGCCCCCCCCCCCCCCCCTTAAATATACATACATTAGTGTACAACATTTGGGTCAAGTTGCAGCAAACAGCATGGCTGCATTAAGTTGTGTATAGTCACAATAAGGGTTAAAGCATATTACAAAGCAGTATAGCGCACACCAGGCACCCTACAGCAGGCTTGGAAGGAAGGGTGTGTGTGTGTGTGGGGGGGGGGGGGGGGGTGTAAGATGGAGGCAGCCACCAAAGAACAATTCCCTTCTGGGACATTTAGGACATTTCCAAAGATAAGGATTACTATGCAGCAAAACCACTAGGAAAACTGCAGCAGCCAATAATCGCATCACAAAAGCACAATGATTTGCTGTAAATCACACACTATAACATACCTGTGTGTGGTTAAGGTGGACAGCTATACCTTCTGACCAAAAGGCATGACGAGAGAGAGAGAGAGAGAGAGAGAGAGAGACCCTATACCTTGAATTGCTGTCAGTTTTTTGGCCCATAGGTACCTCACCTGTTCCCTGCATAAAGATGAACGTTTGGCCTTGTCAAATGTTCATGTGTTCTAAAAGGAGAGAGGAGGGGTATGCTGCTGTCAGGCCTGGTGATGATTTATCTCCCTGAAAAATAAAGGGTCAGGCAGTTAAAACCCAACATACCCAAGCCTTCTCTCCCCTGAGAAAATAGCTGGGGGTTCAGACCACTTTTGACAAATGTCTATGGAAGCTTTAAAGCGCAACTTTCATGAAATCTTGGTGCAATAACCTGCACATAGCCTTTGTACTGTGTGCAGGTGGTGTGTATAGCAATGTTTTTACCTGATATTTGCAGACTTTCATGATGCCAAAAAATGCCTTTAATCAAAGCCACTGATGGTCGGATAGGGCTCAGTGCGCAGAGCAGCGAGCAATCAGGTTAGTTCTCAATACTAGGTGCTGGGGGAGCGAGCGCTTCCAGGATGACACACAGCGGCGCACGTTGGATTAGCTGAAGGGCGCATGTGCTGGGACCTGTGTGTCAATCACACAGTGGTCCCAGTGCTGAGATACTGGGTAGGCGTGGGGTGGGCGTGGCCTATCCGACCGTCAGTGGCTTTGATTAAAAGCATTTTTTGGCATCATGAAAGCCTGCAAATATCAGGTAAAAACATTGCTATACTACCACCTGCACACAGTACAAAGGCTATGTGCAGGTTATTGCACCAAGATTTCATGACAGTTGCGCTTTAAAGGTACCTCTAATTTCCCAAAGGCATGCAGCTCCCTCTATTTTCATTTCCACTTTGCTCAGCAAAAACAAATGATCTACAGAATTACCCAACTTGCAATGCAGAAATGAAACAAGATGGTTCTTGGAGGTACCCTCTTGGCAGGTTCAGGCGACATTCGTCTATCATGTATGGCCACCTTAAGAGCAACTAAGCTCACAAGTGATAGATTTCATTTTGAAGCTTGAGGTGTAAGGATTTCTTTTCTCCCCTAAATCACACGTCAATCTGCAGTTTTACTAATTCATGTCACGTTCCAGATCCACAATATTCTGTAGCAAGTTTACAATGTAAATTGTGACCTCCCATAGCAAGTAGATGAATAGCATATCATTTAATCCTCATCTTAATCTGCAATTGGATCTAGACACTGCTGTGATATTACGGGGAGACAAGACACTTGTATTATATATAACAAGGCTTTCTCCGTCTTGCCTCAGCATGCCTGGGTGGTGGCGGCCAGTAAAACACCAAGAGGTGCTAAACCATCCTCTACATGAAATATTGCGAAGACAGTTTCTATGGAAACAAAAGAAACAACAAAGAAAAATATGACACGAAAAAAAGGCAAGTAGAAAAGACGCAAATCAGCCGAGACTTTGAGTGTGAAGAAAAGTAATTTCCTGGCATTAAATTGGCTTATAATTCCCTGGATCGGAAGTCTTGAATGAATAAGCACCGGACAAAAAGCCTTAGAATCCATATTTAGAGGTGCATAGTGACCCTTTGAATTACAGTATGAAGTTAAGGTTCAAAGAAAAAGATTCAGGGAAATATACAAATGAGCTTTTTTTTATATCAATATTTTATTAAACTAATCTTATCAAACCATAGGGTCCTAATTCCAATGTAAGTTATAATGTCATATTTTGGCCAAAAATATATAATAATGTTTTTTTAATATCAAGTCACCTATTAAAATGCACCTGTTGGCAGAAAAACAGGGGTTTAAAGGGGTACTCCGGTGAAAGGCTTTTTATTTTATTTTTTTTAAATCAACTGGTGCTAGAAAATTAAAAAGATTTGCAAATTACTGCTATTAAAAATCTTCATCCTTCCAGTACTTTTTAGGGGCTGTATACTACAGAGGAAATGCTTTTCCTTTTGGATTTCTTTTTTCTGTCATGACCACAGTGCTCTCTGCTGACCTCTACTGTCCATTTTAGGAACTGTCCAGAGCAGCATGTTTGCTATGAGGATTTCCCCCTGCTCTGGACAGTTCCTAAAATGGACAGCAGAGGTCAGCATACTGGCCATGCTAATTTGCAAAATTTATTATCTATGCGTAACATCACAGGGTACACATATGTGGGGGAAATTTTGTCCTATTCTGACCCCTATAACGTTTTTTATCTCCTTATACGGCCTGTATGAGGGTCATTTTTTGCGCCCTGATCTGTAGTTTTTAACAGTACCATTTTTGTTTTGATGTGACTTTTTGATGGTTTTTTATTTTTTTTTTAATTAGGGAGTTGCAGTTAGTTACTAACTTTAACTCCCAGCATACCCGGATACAGCCCCTGGCTTAGCAGCTGTCCCAAATGAAAACTACAACTCCCATCATGTTGAACTATATAGTAGTATATAGTATAGGTCGCTTCTCAGCCTTTTGGCTAAGATCAAGTGTAGTATCTGTTCTTATCAGTTTCATGCCGGTGGTCTCCACAGCACCGGTTTGGAGCTGGTGGGGATGGGTGCTACATGGAGGGGACAGATGTACCGGGGCGTTCCGGGGCTGGTTCTAAGAAATCAGCTTGACGGCTGCCCTGATGTGACCTGTTTCCCTCCGGGTCCCACCATGAGGCTGAGAGGGTCTAGAGCCGAGGTACTTAAGTGCCTCGGGGAGTGGTGACCCCGAAGTGTCGAAACTCACTGGGAGGATAGGCTCACTGAGTGGAAGCACGGGCACCATGATCTCTTAACCTTGTGACACTCATCTCTTGTTTCCCGGCCTTCTGGCTAGGATCAGAGAAATTTTTTATAGATCCGGCCGGATGTCCGGGCAGTATATCTGCACACATTCACTTATTTATTTATTTTTGTCACTGTGGTGACGGGGTAGTGTAGGGTATATTGGTGTTAACCCTTAATTGTCGTGATTCCAGGGTCCGGTTTCCTCAATGTTATGGTCCTACCGCCAGGAGCATTTGTGGTTCCTTAGTAGCTTTGGGGAAAAGGGACATTGAACCTGGAACCTTGCAGGTACCTTTTGGCCCGGAGGCGAAGGGTTATGGTGCAACATTCTGGGAGTTAGAGGATTGGTTGGATAAATACCGGCTATTGCATTGCCAGTATTTTTTATATAAAAATACCGGCAGGGTGGCCAAAATACCGTCTGTGCCGGTAAAATGACCCTACCTTTTAAAGACGTCAACCAATAGGTTCATTTTATTCAATGGTGTTTGGAAAGAAGGCAATAGGATAGACATTAAATCCCACTAACTACTTAAAGGGGTACTCCAGTGGAAAACATTTTAGCTTTAAATGAACTGGTGCCAGAAGGTTAAACAGATTTGTAAATTACTTCTATTAAAAATTCTTAATCCCTTTAGTACTTTTTAGCAGCTTTATTCTTTACTTTTTGAATTTCTTTTTTGTGTTGTCCACAGTGCTCTCTGCTGACACCTCTGTCCGTGTCAGGAACTGTCCAGAGCAGCATAGGTTTGCTATGAGGATTTTCTCCTGCTCTGGACAGTTTCTGATATGGGCATCAGGTGTCAGCAGAGAGCACAAAAAAGAAAAAAAAAATTCTCCTCTGTAGCAAACAGCTGCTAAAAAGCACTGAAAGGATTAAGATTTTTTAATAGAAGTAATTTACAAATCTGTTTAACTTTCTGGCACCAGTTCATTTAAAAAAAAAGTTTTCCACCGGAGCACCCCTTTAACCTGTTGGGGACGAAGGGCGTATGCATACGCCCTTGCGTCCTGGTACTTAAGGACGAAGGGCGTAACCATACGTCGGTGGGAATTTCGGTCCCCGCCGCGCGCCGGGCGGGGACCGGACCGGGGTGACTGGTGATATCTATCAGCAGGCACCCCGTGCAAATGCCCAGGGGGGTCATTAGACCCCCCCATGTCGGCGATCGGCGCAAATCGCAAGTGAATTCACACTTGCGATTTGCGCTGATTCCAGGTCATTACGGGTCTATGGTGACCCAGAATAGAAGGGGGATCGCGGTTGTCTAAGACAACTACAATCCCCCTGAAGCGATAGAAGTGAGGTGGCAGGAGTGCCACCCCCTCCTATCCCTGCTATTGGTGGTCTAGACGCGACCACCAATAGCAGATCGTGGGCGGAGGGGTTTACTTTCATTTTCCCCGTCCTGCCCACCCACAATAGACGGGGCAGGACGGGGAAACGACGGGGACCGAACGCCGAAGGTTCACTTACCCCTCCGGAGGCTGCGGGCGACGGTGATCGGCGGGCGGCGACGGAGATCGGCGCAGGTGGCGTGCGGCAGAAGAGGACGGCTCCCTGGATCCTACGGAAGCCGGTAAGTTGCCTAGCAACATCTGGAGGGCTACAGTCTGAGACTGTAGCCCTCCAGATGTTGCAAAACTCCAACTCCCAGCATGCCCAGACAGCTGTTTGCTGTTTGGGCATGCTGGAATATGTAGTTTTGCAACAGCTGGAGGGCTGCAGTTTGAGACCACTATATAGTGGTCTCTAAACTGTATCCCTCCAGATCTTGCAAAACTACAACTCCTAGCAGGCTCAAACAGCTCTTTACTGTCTGGGCATGCTGGGATTTGTAGTTTTGCAACATCTGGAGGGTCACAGTTTAGAAATCACTGTGCAGTGGTCTATAAACTGAAGCCCTCCAGATGTTGCAAAACTGCAAATCCCAGCATGCTCAAACAGCAAACAGCTGTCTCACCATGCTGGGAGTTGTAGTTGCGTAACCTCCAGCTGTTGCATAACTACATCTCCCAGCATGCTCTTCGGTGATTAGTACATGCTGGGAGTTTTGCAACAGCTGGAGGCACACTGGTTGGAAAATTCTGAGTTAGGTAACAGAACCTAACTGAAGGTTTTCCAACCAGTGTGCCTGTCAGTGCATGCTGGGAGTTGTGGTTTTGAAACAGCTGGAGGTTTGTCCCCCCATGTGAACGTACAGGGTACATTCACACGGGCAGGTTTACAGAAAGTTTCCTGCTTCAAGTTTGGTCTGCGGCAAATTTTTCGCCGCAGCTCAACCTCCTAGCGGGAAACTCACCGTAACACGCCAGTGCGAATGTACCCTAAAAACACTACACTACACTACACTAACACATAATAAAAAGAGTAAAACACAACATATACACCCCCTTACACTGTCCCCCCCAATAAAAATGAAAAACGTATTGTACGGCAGTGTTTCCAAAACAGAGCCTCCAGCTGTTGCAAAACAACAACTCCCAGCTATGTCCACCCCTATGCAATTCCTAATTTAGTCCTCAAATGCGCATGGCGCTCTCTCACTTCAGAGCCCTGTCATATTTCAAGGAAACAGTTTAGGGCCACATATGGGGTATTTCCGTAATCGGGAGAAATTGCACTACAAATTTTTTGGGGGCTTTTTCTCCTTTTACCCCTTATGAAAAGGAAAAGTTGGGGGTTACACCAGCCTGTTAGTGTAAAAAAAAAAATGTTTACACTAACATGCTGGTGTTGCCCCATACTTTTTATTTTCACACGCAGTAAAAGAAAAAAAAAAAGCCCCCCAAAAAATTAGTAACGCAATTTCTCCTGAGGAAATACCCCATATGTGGGTGTAAAATGCTCTGCAGATGCACAACAAGGGTCAGGAGTGAGAGCGCACCATGTACATTTGAGGCCTAAATTGGTGATTTGCACAGGGGTGGCTGATTTTACAGTGGTTCTGACATAAACGCAAAAACATAAATACTCACATGTGACCCCATTGTGGAAACTACACCCCCACGGAACGTAACAAGGGGTATAGCGATCCTGAACACCCCACAGGTGTTTGACGAATTTTCTGCTGGTTTTACCCTAAATTTTTCATTTTCACAAAGGAAAATAGGAAAAAAGCCCCCCAAAATTTGTAACCACATTTCCTCTGAGTAAGAACATACCCCATATGTGGATGTAAAGTGCTCGGCGGGCGCACTACAATGCTCAGAAGAGAAGGAGCGATTTTGAAGAGAAAATGTGTCCAGAATTGAAGGCCACATGAGTTTACAAAGCCCCCATAGTGCCAGAACATGTGACCCCATTTTGGAAACTAAACCCCTCGTGTAATGTGATAAGGGGTATAGTGAGCATTTACACCCCACATGTGTCTGACAGATTTTTGGAACAGTGGTCCGTGAAAATGAAAAATTTCACTTGAACAGTCCACTGTTCCAAAGATCTGTCAAACGCCAGTGGGGTGTAAATACTCACTGCACCCCTTATTAAATTCTGTGAGGGGTGTAGTTTACAAAATGGGGTAACATGTGGGGGGGTCCACTGTTCTGGCACCACAGGGGGCTTTGTAAACGCACATGGCCCCTGACTACCATTCCAAACAAATTCTCTTTCCAAAAGCTCAATGGCACTCCTCCTCTTCTGAGCATTGTATTTCGCCCGCAGAGCATTTTACGTCCTAACATGAGGTATTTCCATACTCAGAAGAGATGGGGTTACAAATTTTGGGGGGCATTCTCTCCCATAACCCTTTGTAAAAATGGTAAATTTGAGGAAGAAACTACACTTTAGTGAAATTTTTTTTTCATTTACACATCCGATTTTAACGAAAACTTGTCAAACACCTGCATCGTGTTAAGGCTCACTGGACCCCTTGTTACATGCCTTGAGGGGTGTAGTTTCCGAAATAGTATGCCATGTGGGGTTTTCTGCTGTTCTGGCACCATAGGGCTTCCTAAATGGGACATGCCCCCCAAAAACCATTTCAGCAAAATTCACTCTCCAAAATCCCATTGTTGCTCCTTCCCTTCTGAGCCCTCTACTGCGCCCGCCGAACACTTGACATACACATATGAGGTATTTCCTTACTCGAGAGAAATTGGGTTACAAATTTTTGGAGGCTTTTTCTCCTATTACCACTTGTAAAAATTCAAAAACTGCGTCTACAAGAACATGCGAGTGTAAAAAATGAAGATTTTGAATTTTCTCTTTCACTTTGCTGCTATTCCTGTGAAACACCTAAAGGGTTAACAAACTTACTGAATGTCATTTTGGATACTTTGGGGGGTGCAAGTTTTATAATGGGGTCATTTGTGGGGTATTTCTAATAGGAAGGCCCTTCAAATCCACTTCAAACCTGAACTGGTCCCTGAAAAATTTAGATGTTGAAAATTTTGTGAAAAATTGGAAAATTGCTGCTGAACTTTGAAGCCCTCTGATGTCTTCCAAAAGTAAAAACATGTCAGCTTTATGATGCAAATATAAAGTAGACATATTGTATTTGTGAATCAATTTATAATTTATTTGGAATGTCTATTTTCCTTACAAGCAGAGAGCTTCAAAGTTAGAAAAATGCAAAATTTTCAAATTTTTCATCAAATTTTGGAATTTTTCACCAAGAAATGATGCAAGTATCGACAAAAATTTACCACTACCATAAATTAGAATATGTCACGAAAAAATAACCTCGGAATCAAATTTATAAGTAAAAGCATCCCAGAGTTATTAATGCTTAAAGTGACAGTGGTCAGATTTGCAAAAAATGCTCCCGTCCTTAGGGTTATAATGGGCTCCGTCCCCAAGGGGTTAAACAAGTATCAAAGAGCTAAGTGGGAGGCCAATCAGTGTTTTGTGCACCTTGGTGAATACTGGGGTATCAGCCCAGGTGGGAGCCAGGAGCAAGTTGAGTTTTTCCTAAGCTTCAGGGAAGGAAGGCCATCAATTCCTGACCCTTGTAGAAGCCTTCTGGCCTGGAGGGAAAGGGAATGATTTGTGGGCGCTCATCTGTTTTAGAGACGGCTCGTGTAGCAGTGTAGCACGCTGCACTTTATTTGATGCACTTAGTAGACAAAGCACATACTTTTACAAAAGAAAAAAAAAACTCTCCCCTGTAATAGATGGGATGGGGAAGCCTGAACCAGCATCAGGAGAAGGTCTTTTTTTCCAGTAAAAATTTTTTTTTTTATTAAAAACATTAATGTAGCCAACATACAAATGCAGTATGGTTTGATCGGTATTCACTATTCTATCACTATGCAATGCTTTCCTATGGTAATGCCGATGACTATAATGTATTCTTGTGAGTGATCTAGTATTTCAATAAAGGCATTGAAATTAAACATTACATTGAATGTGATGGGTTTTTGCAATTAGTTTATTTAATGAATCCCCAGTGTACCATTTTCTTTATTGACATGGCCACTAAGTCTTTTCCCTCAGTGACATCTAATCTCTGTTAGGATAAATTCACACATAATCAACAACACCACTACAGATTTTTTAAATTTCACATTTAAAAAAAAAATTTTTTTAGCCAAAGCCAAAAGTGGTCAGCGAAAAATATAATTCCCTCCATCTACTTCCCATTCCCATTGATTCTGTTCTAATTTTGACCAAAAATGGAATAAAAAATCCTAGTGTAGTGAAGTGAAGAAAATCCCAGCTCTCTTCCCTCAACGTCCAATACCGGACTGGCTTGGGATAAGCCAGAAATGGAAAACTGAAGAAAGTGGATTGTCCAGCGCAAATGGAGATCACGAAGCAGTTTATTGAGATAAAACCTCAGTACATGGACAGCACAGAAAGAGTGACGCGTTTCGGCCCACCTAATGGGCCTTAGGCTAAGTTTCCACTTGTTTACTGCCACTGCAGTTTTTGAGCCAAAGCCAGAAGTGGATGCATAAGGAATAGGACATATAAAGGAAAGACTTATACTTCTCCTCCCTTATGGAGCCACTCCTGACTTTGGCTCAAAAACTGCAGTGGCAGTTTTCTAAAAACTGCCAGAAAAAAAACCAAGTGGAAACTTAGCCTTTGTCATACTCAAAAAATCCTAGTGGTAATTTTTCACAAAACACTGTGTGTAAAGGTAACTGTTATGTCCTGCGCTCCGGCCAGACACACTGGCCGTGAGCGCTTTCCTACTCTGCCCACCTCTGCTGGCGGGGCCGGGATTCACCTTCCTTGTCCTTTGTCCCTCCTGTGTTCTCACAGTGTCAGCGCGCATGTCCACGCCTCCTAAGGCGCGCCTGCCGATGCTCAGAGATTTAAAGGGCCAGTACGCCCTTAATTATTAGTTACACCTGCACCTCAGTTATAAGTTTCTGAACCTCCCATCACTCCTTGCCGGATCTTTGTTTGCCTTATGCCATTGTGAAAGCATTATTCTGTGTTGCCCTGCCGTGTTCTGACCCTCTGTTTTGTAACCTGACCTTGTTCCTGTGCCGCCTGCCTATTGACCTTCTGCTACGCTCCTGACCTCGCATCTGTTCTGCCTGCCCTGATCTTCTGCTATCCCAACGACGAGTTGCCTGCATCCTCCGGTGCCATGTATCTCCTATGTGGTCGAGTAGTGTCAGGCGTAGCGACCTGGGTGCTGCCTGCCACAGCAAGTCCATCCTGCTTTGCGGCGGGCTCTGGTGAAAACCAGCGGCACCTTAGACTCCGCTCCCTGACACTGCCCAAGTCATCATCCACACAGGTACAGCGAATCCACTATACCGTGACTGTTACAGTAACATTGCTATATCTATTATGCAGCCAGGTATAAACAGGCACTTAAAGGGGTACTCCGCCCCTAGACATCTTATCCCCTATCCAAAGGATAGGGGATAAGATGTCTGATCGCGGGGGCTCCCGCCTCTGGGGACCCCAGCGATCTCCGTGCTGCACCGGGCGTTTGTTTAGAGCGAAGCGTCGAGCGAAGTGTGCTCCGTGCACCGGATGTCTGGGGTGCCGCAGTCGAGATTGCGTGGGTCCCCTGTGGCAGGACCCCTGCAATCAGACAACTTATATTCCCTAGATGTCTAGGGGCGGAGTACCCCTTTAAGGATCAGAAGATTTTTTTATTTTTTTTAACCCCTGATCATTCCAGAGATGATAACTTTCTTTTTTTTTTTAAACATGATTGTAGGTTTGTAACACAAGTTACATTTATTTCCACTATAGTGGGTTATATGTACAGTGTTTCCTTTATATTGACCTATATTAAAGCGGAAATGCAAATATATATATTTTTTGGATATATTTGTTGCATAGGACTTCAAAATTACATGTGACCAATCGGCCTTCATGTGTGTTTATAGAGAGGATTTATCAAAACCTGTGCAGATGAAAAGTGGAGCAGTTGCCATAGCAACCAATGATATAACTTCTTTCATTTTGAAAAGTCTCTGAAAAATGAAAGAAGCGATCTGATTGGTTGCCATGGGCAACTGCACAGGTTTTCATAAATCTTCTGAAATGTTTATAAAATAAAGAGCATAATCAGCTGCTGTATAACACAGAGGAAGTTGTGTAGTTCTTTCTACTCTGACCACAGTGCTCTCTGCTGATACCTCTGTCCATGTCAGGAACTGTCCATAGCAAACCTATCCTTCTCTGAACAGTTCCTGACATGGACAGAGGTGTCAGAAGAGAGCACTGTGGTCAGACTGGAAAGAACTACACAACTTCCTCTGGAGCATATAGCAGCTGATAAGTACTGGAAGGATTAAGATTTTTAAATAGAATTATTTTACAAACCTGTATAACTTTCTGGCATCAGCTGATTTGAATTTTTTTCTCCACCAGAGTACCCCTTTAAAGAAATACTCCACTGAAAAACATTTTCTTTTAAATCAACTGGTGTCAGAAAGTTAAACAGATTTCTAAATGATTTCTATAAAAATATCTTAATCCTTCCAGTACTTATCAGCTGCTGTATGTTCCACAAGTTTTTCTTTTTGAATTTCCATTCGGTCTGACCCCAGTGCTCCCTGCTGACACCTCTTTCTATTTTAGGAACTGTCCAGAGTAGGAGAAAATCCCCATAGCAAACCTCTCCTGCTCTGGACAGTTCCTGACATGGACAGAGGTGTCAGCAGAGAGCACTGTGATCAGACAGAAAGAAAATTCAAAAAGAAAATAACTAAAAGCCTCATGATTTTCAGGAACTCTGCTTGCTGTTAGTGAATCTAAACTCATCTTATGTATACTGCTAACTACTGTTCTTGTAAAAAAAAAAATTACTTTTTGCCATAGAGCAGTGTTTTCCAAACAATGTGTCTCCAGCTGTTGCAAAACTACAACTCTCAGTGTGCCCGGACAGCCAAAGGCTGTCCGGGCACGCTGGGAGTTGTACTTTTGCAACAGCTGGAGGCACACCGTTTGGAAAACACTGTGAGGCTGTTAAAAAAAAAAAGTCTCCAAAAATGTCACAAATACTACACAAAGGTTTTTTTTCTTTTAAGCCAAAAAATCCTGTGGCCAGATGTTAGCTGCAAGTCAATAGGGATTTATTAAACGGCATAGGCACCTGTTTTTTTTTGCACCCCTCTTTTTGGCGTTTTTTTTAAATTGTTTTTGGGCTCAGTGGGCAGTTTTCAAAATTCGCAACATGTTTAAACCATGGTGGTTTTTTTTCACTAAAACCTTGGCGTTTCTCTAACATAGAAATCTACGAGAGTGACAAACCGACATTAAAAAAGCCGACGCAGGTTTTACATTGGCGTTTTTTCGCTTTTTTTTTTTATAATTTAGGAGTTCAAAAACCGGGTGGACACAGGAACAGGACAAAAATAGTAAAAAATAGCAAAGGAATAAAAACAGTTTTTACACAAAGGAAAAAAAAATGATTCCTGTGGTTTTTTTTTCCCGGACAAAAGTTAAATTTCGCCTCATAGAGACACGACAATAGTTTTTATTGGTCAGGGTCTGGGTACTGAGACCCCCACTGATCGCTAGAGTGATGCTTTGTTCTGGCACAGTGTGAGAGTTGTAGTTTTGCAACAGCTGGAGAGCAACGGGTTAGGGAACACTGTCCTAGCATAAACGGGGGGGGGTCACAGAACATTAAAGGAGAACTTCAGACCATAAAAATTGTCCCCCATAGTGCCGGCAGTAAAAAAATAAAGGTGTACATACCTTCCTCCGCTCCCCCGGGGCCTCCGGTAACCAACTCGGCCAGCGATAGGCTGAGCGGCAGTGTGAAAACGCTTCAGGACACACAATTCTTAACTACACCGGCACCTGCGGCCGGGGACGAAAATGTCACACTGCCGCTCAGCCTATCGCCGGCCGAGTCGGACTGCGCTGCGGCTGGTGATTGGCTGATTCATCCGACCACCGGCAACGAGGAAGTGGATTGCGGCGGAGACCGGAGCCGGTTACCGGAGGCCCCGGGGGAGCGGAGGAAGGTATGTACATCTTTATTTTTTTACTGCCGGCACTATGGGGGACAATTTTTATGGTCTGGAGTTCTCCTTTAACTCTTAACCTACAAGTCATAGTGCGGAAAAACAAAAACTAAAAAAACTGGAAAGACATGCAAGAATTGGAAAAAAAAAAAAATTTAAAAATTGAGCTGCAACTTTTACTATGCTATTCCTGAATGACCTCCTTGTACCCTATAAACCATTGCACCCTGATTATTAGCAGACGCCCTTTCTATAGCAATACTTGGGGTTGTCACCTCAGCTGTGGACCCCAGAATGATCCTTCTTGCACCCTATAAATAGAGTTGCCACCTGGCCGGTATTTTACCGCCACAGCCGGTATTTTGGCCACCCTGCCGGTATTTTTTATATTAAAAATGCCGACAATGCAATGTATTTATCCAACAAATCCTTCAACTCCCAGGAATGTTGCACCATAACCTATATCAGTGTTTCCCAACCAGAGCACCTCCAGCTGTTGCAAAACTACAACTACCAGCATTGTAGTTTTGCAACAGCTGGAGGCAGTCCGGGTTGGAAAACACTGACCTATACCATATACTACTATATAGTCCAACATGCTGGGAGTTGTAGTTTTCGTTTGGGGCAGCTGATGAGCTACAGGCTGTATCAGGGCATGTTGGGAGTTGTAGTTTAGCAACAGCTGGAGGCACCCTGGGTTGGAAAACACTGACCTATACTATATACCACTATATAGTCCAACATGCTGAGAGTTGTAGTTTTTTCCTTTGGGGCAGCTGATGAGCCACAGGCTGTATTAGGGCATGCTGGGAGTTGTAGTTTTGCAACAGCTGGAGGCAACCCGGTTTGGAAAACACTGACCTATCCTATATACTACTATATATATATTGCACCCTGATTATTAGCAGACACCTCACCTATAAACCATTGCACCCTGATTATTAGCAGACACCCTACCTATAAACCATTGCACCCTGATTATTAGCAGACACCCCACCTATAAACCACTGCACCCTGATTATTAGCAGACACCCCACCTATAAACCATTGCACCCTGATTATTAGCAGACACCCCACCTATAAACCATTGCACCCTGATTATTAGCAGACACCCTACCTATAAACCACTGCACCCTGATTATTAGCAGACACCCTACCTATAGACCACTGCACCCTGATTATTAGCAGACACCCCACCTATAAACCACTGCACCCTGATTATTAGCAGACACCCGACCTATAAACCATTGCACCCTGATTATTAGCAGACACCCCACCTATAAACCACTGCACCCTGATTATTAGCAGACACCCCACCTATAGACCATTGCACCCTGATTATTAGCAGACACCCCACCTATAAACCACTGCACCCTGATTATTAGCAGACACCCGACCTATAAACCATTGCACCCTGATTATTAGCAGACACCCCACGTATAAACCATTGCACCCTGATTATTAGCAGACACCCTACCTATAAACCATTGCACCCTGATTATTAGCAGACACCCCACCTATAAACCACTGCACCCTGATTATTAGCAGACACCCCACCTATAAACCATTGCACCCTGATTATTAGCAGACACCCCACCTATAAACCATTGCACCCTGATTATTAGCAGACACCCTACCTATAAACCACTGCACCCTGATTATTAGCAGACACCCTACCTATAGACCACTGCACCCTGATTATTAGCAGACACCCCACCTATAAACCACTGCACCCTGATTATTAGCAGACACCCGACCTATAAACCATTGAACCCTGATTATTAGCAGACACCCCACCTATAGACCATTGCACCCTGATTATTAGCAGACACCCCACCTATAAACCACTGCACCCTGATTATTAGCAGACACCCGACCTATAAACCATTGCACCCTGATTATTAGCAGACACCCCACGTATAAACCATTGCACCCTGATCATTAGCAGACACCCTACCTATAAACCATTGCACCCTGATTATTAGCAGACATCCTACCTATAAACCATTGCACCCTGATTATTAGCAGACACCCTACCTATAAACCACTGCACCCTGATTATGAGCAGACACCCTACCTATAAACCACTGCACCCTGATTATTAGCAGACACCCTACCTATAAACCACTGCACCCTGATTATTAGCAGACACCCCACCTATAAACCATTGCACCCTGATTATTAGCAGACACCCTACCTATAAACCATTGCACCCTGATTATTAGCAGACACCCTACCTATAAACCATTGCACCCTGATTATTAGCAGACACCCCACCTATAAACCACTGCACCCTGATTATTAGCAGACACCCCACCTATAAACCACTGCACCCTGATTATTAGCAGACACCCGACCTATAAACCATTGCACCCTGATTATTAGCAGACACCCCACCTATAAACCATTGCACCCTGATTATTAGCAGACACCCTACCTATAAACCATTGCACCCTGATTATTAGCAGACACCCTACCTATAAACCCCTGCACCCTGATTATTAGCAGACACCCCACCTATAAACCATTGCACCCTGATTATTAGCAGACATCCTACCTATAAACCATTGCACCCTGATTATTAGCAGACATCCTACCTATAAACCATTGCACCCTGATTATTAGCAGACACCCCACCTATAAACCATTGCACCCTGATTATTAGCAGACACCCCACCTATAAACCACTGCACCCTGATTATTAGCAGACACCCCACCTATAAACCACTGCACCCTGATTATTAGCAGACACCCTACCTATAAACCACTGCACCCTGATTATTAGCAGACACCCTACCTATAAACCACTGCACCCTGATTATTAGCAGACACCCTACCTATAAACCATTGCACCCTGATTATTAGCAGACACCCCACCTATAGACCATTGCACCCTGATTATTAGCAGACACCCTACCTATAGACCATTGCACCCTGATTATTAGCAGACACCCTACCTATAAACCACTGCACCCTGATTATTAGCAGACACCCTACCTATAAACCATTGCACCCTGATTATTAGCAGACACCCTACCTATAAACCACTGCACCCTGATTATTAGCAGACACCCTACCTATAAACCATTGAACCCTGATTATTAGCAGACACCCCACCTATAAACCACTGCACCCTGATTATTAGCAGACACCCCACCTATAAACCCTTGCACCCTGATTATTAGCAGACACCCCACCTATAAACCCTTGCACCCTGATTATTAGCAGACACCCCACCTATAAACCATTGCACCCTGATTATTAGCAGACACCCCACCTATAAACCATTGCACCCTGATTATTAGCAGACACCCCACCTATAAACCATTGCACCCTGATTATTAGCAGACATCCTACCTATAAACCATTGCACCCTGATTATTAGCAGACACCCTACCTATAAACCACTGCACCCTGATTATTAGCAGACACCCCACCTATAAACCATTGCACCCTGATTATTAGCAGACACCCTACCTATAAACCATTGCACCCTGATTATTAGCAGACACCCTACCTATAAACCATTGCACCCTGATTATTAGCAGACACCCCACCTATAAACCACTGCACCCTGATTATTAGCAGACATCCCACCTATAAACCATTGCACCCTGATTATAAGCAGACACCCTACCTATAAACCCTTGCACCCTGATTATTAGCAGACATCCCACCTATAAACCATTGCACCCTGATTATTAGCAGACACCCCACCTATAAACCCTTGCACCCTGATTATTAGCAGACATCCCACCTATAAACCATTGCACCCTGATTATTAGCAGACACCCTACCTATAAACCATTGCACCCTGATTATTAGCAGACACCCCACCTATAAACCATTGCACCCTGATTATTAGCAGACATCCTACCTATAAACCATTGCACCCTGATTATTAGCAGACACCCCACCTATAAACCATTGCACCCTGATTATAAGCAGACACCCTTTCTATAGCAATACTTGGGGTGGTCACCTCCGCTGAGGACCCCATCCAGGGTGAGCTGGCTGCATGTCGGGAGACATAGGGGGAGGGGTCTGGTGACGTCACGACCCAGCTTACTTAGCCTGGCTGTGTGTGTGCGCTGCTCTGCAGAGGGGTAGAGTTAGTTGGAGACCCCGGAGGAGTGGAGCCCTGTCGGGCTGTCACAGGCGGCTCCTGGAGAGCGGAGGTGCGATATGCTGCAGGCTGGACCTTGATCGCTTGGAGTTGGCGGAGTGTTGCGGGATTTGTAGCCGTGTCTGTGGATGTTGTAGCGGGCAGGATGAAGACCCTTATGGCCACCTCCGAGCACAGCTCCCCCCGGCGCAAGGACAAGTGCGAGGCTGAGTCCGAGCGCCAGAGGACCCGGGAGCGCCTGGAAGCCACCCTGGCGGGGCTCGGGGAGCTGGCACACCTGCGGCACCGGCAGGAGACCCTGGTGAAGGCTGCGCTCTGCCCGCCCATGGCCACTGATGCCCCGGCTATAAAAGGGGACAGTCCCCGGAGTCTGGAGGAAAGGTTCCTGGAGGAGAACATCCTGCTGCTCAAGAAGCAATTGGTGGGTGAAGGGGATCTGTATGCCATATAACGGGGGGCATACGACGGATTGGGGCTTGTATGCCATATAACGGGTATACAGAGGGGGCATACGATGGATTGGGGGTTGTATGCCATATAACAGGGGTATACAGGAGGGGGCATAAGATGGATTGTGGGGTTGTATGCCATATAACAGGGGGCATACGATGGATTGGGGGTTGTATGCTATATAACGGGTATACAGGAGGGGGCATAAGATGGATTGTGGGGTTGTATGCCATATAACAGGGGGCATACGATGGATTGGGGGTTGTATGCCATATAACGGTATACAGAGGGGGCATA
This sequence comes from Hyla sarda, assembly GCF_029499605.1. Classification (NCBI taxonomy): domain Eukaryota; kingdom Metazoa; phylum Chordata; class Amphibia; order Anura; family Hylidae; genus Hyla; species Hyla sarda. The sequence goes on along the minus strand of NC_079199.1, from coordinate 36,927,266 downwards.
CGATGGATTGGGGGTTGTATGCCATATAACGGGTATACAGGAGGGGGCATAAGATGGATTGTGGGGTTGTATGCCATATAACAGGGGGCATATGATGGATTGGGGGTTGTATGCCATATAACGGTATACAGAGGGGGCATACGATGGATTGGGGGGTTGAATGCCATATAACAGGGGGCATACGATGGATTGGGGATTGTATGCCATATAACGGGGTATACAGGAGGGGGCATACGATGGAATGGGGCTTGTATGCCATATAACGGGGTATACAGGAGGGGGCATACGATGCATTGGGGGTTGTATGCCATATAACAGGGGGTATACAGGAGGGGGCATATGATGGATTGGGGGTTGTATGCCATAAACCTAGGATAGTATACAATACAGGGGATTTATACTGTAGAAGGATCTCAGTGCCATATAAAGGGGGGGGGGGATATTATACAAGGGTCTTACAGGAGATATATACTGTAGAAGGAGATATATACTGTAGAAGGAGCTCAGTGCCATATAAAGAGGGGAGGGGGGTATTATACAAGGGTCTTACAGGAGATATATACTGTAGAAGGAGCTCAGTGCCATATAAAGAGGAGGGTATACTATACAAGGGACTTATAGGAGATAATAGGAGATATATACTGTAGAAGGATCTCTGAGCCATATAAAGGGGGGGTATACTATACAAGGGTCTTGCAGGAGATATATACTGTAGAAGGAGCTCAGTGCCATATAAAGAGGGGTATACAATACAGTGGACTTATAGGAGATATATACTGTAGAAGGATCTCTGAGCCATATAAAGGGGGGGGGGGGTATATTATACAAGGGTCTTATAGGAGATATATACTGTAGACGGATCTCAGAGCCATATAAAGGGGAGGTATGCACATTCGCTGTATTGGGATCTATATGCCATAAAGCTAGACAGGGTATACAATACTGGAGTCTTACAGGAGGGGGTACACCATTCAGACTATCACCCAGGGGGTGCACTGGTAGGATCCACATGCCATACAAGAGAGGTGTAGGTATGCTATATTGGGGGCTTACAAGAGGGAGTGAGTATTCAATGTATTGGGATTTTTAAATACTAAAAGGATGGGTATACTATACGGGGGTCGTAGAGAAGTAGGGGGTGCACTAGGTTAGGACCTTTATGGCATTAAAGAGGGGGAGGGTAGAATACAGGGGTCTTAAAGGAGAGACACTGCATCCAATTGTCATACACTTATGGCTTTAGAAGTCCTAACACAAAGGAGATTGGGATTGCATAGGCTCTCTATGGCATAAAAAAGAGCATATCCCATAATGGGTTCTTACAGGAGGACGCAGACACGGTATTATGATCTCTATAAGATAATAGGGGTAACTACTATAGTATAGTCTAATGAGAAGGGGTTATTCACTGTATAAGGGTCTTGCCGTAGACTGTAAGGACGTCACACTATACCAGGATTTGCAGCTTGCAGCGTATTGACTGCACTAGGGTAGAGGTCTATATGAATATTAATGCCGGGACACGTGTAACAGGCAGGATATAGGTTTTTTTAGGAACACCTCTGTATGGCAGCATCATAGTCCATGAAATCCAAAACTAAATGTATTGATCAATGGGGAAATGCAGAATGTAATAATTCTGTTTTATTTTAAATGAGTGACACTATAGAGCGTATTCTAGAGCAGTGTTTCCCAAGCAGGGTGCCTCCAGCTGTTGCAAAACTACAACTCCCATCATGCCCGGACAGCCGAAGGCTGTCCGGACATGCTGGGAGTTGTAGTTTTGCAACAGCTGGGGGCACCCTGGTTGGGAAACACTGTTCTAGGGGCTGCATTCTGTAAATAGACTTTGGGATATATTATGGGAATAGGAGGTTGGTGCGGTGCATAGAATACAGCAGAGGACTGCATTGTGTAGAATAGAAGCATATAATGGGACAGAAGCAGATAGAAAGACATTGTCGAAGAAGTAGCGTCTGTCGATTGCCCATACTACTCTCTAATAATCTGTGGGGCAGGGGTATAGTATAGTGTTAGATTTCTATTATTTTGATTTCTATTAGATTTCTATTATGCTGTACTGTTTGGTACATTATGAAGAACAATGATCTTTATGATGTAAAGCCTTGGTTGCGTGTTGCTCAGTCTGGGTTCTCAGTGACCCCCCCTGTCCCCACATGATCCTTTTCAGTTGTTCCCCATGTAATCCTAAGGTTAGCCCTGACGCCCAGCAGTCCTGCACATGGAGCTGCTAAAGCCAGAGGGGCTGTAATATGACCATTTGGAGAATTTGTGCCTCCGGCGTTACAACGAAAGATGAATTTTTTTTTTTTTTTTTTAAGTAAATTGTATAACACATGTCGTGGAAATAATAGACTGGGGCAGGCGGAATAATTTTGGCATAACGGTTCAGAGGTATTTTAGTTAAATAAGGAGACCTTATTTGGGAATAAATAAGATGGAGACACCAGGGGGCGCTCTGGATGTGTGATGTTGGCTGCTGGTCTCCTCTGTGCTATAAGGCTCCTTTGCCTGTGTTGTGTGCCTTTAGGCGCTTCTCTCAGTAGGGTCCTGTGTCGGCTGAAAGGAGGGCAAACATAAGACAATCGGCTCCTTCAGCATCTAGGATTGATTTATTTGTCTTTTACGACAATCTATCATTTATAAACAAGCAGCTTCTTATACAGTCGGGAATTTCTGTGACTATCTTACATGTTATAGTGCTGCCTGTCATGTGTAAATGGGAACTCTCTATCAGTGGTCTGAAACTGTGGCCCTCCAGATGTTGCAAAACTTCAACTCCCAGCATGCCCGGACAGCCGTTGGCTGTCCGGGCAGGCTGGGAGTTGAAGTTTTGCAACATCTGGAGGGCCACAGTTTCAGACCACTGCTGTATACGGATATGGATGAGGGTATGATTAATTATGAGGAACTTGGGCATCATGCACATGGCAAAGCCTTAGGGTGCATTCACACCACGTTTTTGCAATACAGTTCCCGTATCAGGTTTTTGATGAAAAACTGATTCCTCAAAATCGGACTAAACTGTATCAAAACGTGTAGACAAATTTGAATCCGTATACAGTTAAAAACCGTATAGGGTTAAAAAATGAAGTCCGTTTGCATCCATTTTTAAGAAAAAAACGTATACTTGTTTGATTGAAATTCCAAGAAAAAAAACTGAGCAAAGTCAAAAACCGTATGGGGTGAAAACCGGATGGAACCGTACGCACATACAGTTCTGTACGGCTCCCATTGACTCCCATGAAAAAAAAAAATAAAATAAATAAATATACGGTTTAATACAGTTTTTCACCCGGACCAAAAACCGTGGTAGGCTACGGCTTTGGGTACAGGAAAAACTGGCAAAACCGTATAAGACGCAAAACAGACACAACCGGATGCATCATTTGGTATACGGTTTTCAATGGAGAGTCAATGCATACGGTTTTCAATATGGTTCCGTACGGTTTTCACATAGAAAATGTATACGGGAACTGTACGGCAAAAACGTGGTGTGAATGCAGCCTTACGGCGGCATACAGATTCCCTGCAGCTCCATACTAAGGGTTTGTGCTGTGCGCTGCTATATGGTGCCACAGTACAGAACGGTAAGGCTGGGTTCACACCACGTTTTTGCAATACAGTTCCCTTACGAGGTTTTTGATAAAAAATGGATTCCTCAAAACCGGACTAAACTGTATCAAAACTTGTGTACACATTTTAATCCGTATACGGTTTGAAAATGATGTCCGGTTGCATCCGTTTTTTTTTTAAGAAAAAAAGTATACGTTTTTAACTTTTCATTCCATTATGAATAAAGTTTCACTGGTTTGATTGAAATTCCAAGAAAAAAAACTGTGCAAGGTTAAAAACCGCATGGTGAAAACCAGATGGAACCGTACGCACATACGGTTCTGTACTGTTCCCATTGACTCCCATGTTAAAAAAGTATACGTTTCAATACGGGTTTTCACCCGGACCAAAAACAGTGGTAGGCTGCGGTTTTGGGTTCGGGAAAAAACCTGACAAAACTTTACTGGATGCAAAATGGACACAACCTGATGCATCTTTTGACATATGGTTTTCAATACGTTTCCATACGGTTTTCAAATTGAAAACGATATATGGGAAATGTATTGCAAAAACGTGGTGTGAACCCAGCCTTACAGATAAATTCTGCTCTGAAATTAATGCTTCTAGGGTAGAATAAATCTGTAATATTGAAAAAAAAATGTATGTAAAACTGGAAGCATGCATATTCCCTGCAGCTCCATACTAAGGGTACGTTCACACGAGCGGATTTACAGCGTATTTTACGCTGCGGATCTGCTGGTGAAGGCCCCGCTCTATGATGTCTTTACATGTGCATGCTCGTCGCGGCAATACGCCGCGACGAGCAGACACACTGCAGCAATGTGCGTGGCGTACTCGCACATCGTGGCCGCTCTCCCCGCTCTGAGCTAGGCAGAGAGCTCCCGCGATGTGCGCGGTTTACTGCGACTCACACATCGCAGTGTGTCTGCTCATAGCAGGGTATTGCCACTACGAGCAGACACATGTAAAGACATCATAGACTGGGCCTTCACCAACGGATCCGCAGCGAAATACGCTGCAACAATCCGCTCGTGTGAACGTACCTTAAGAGTCTGTAGTCACTTAGTGCTGTTATATGGTGCTTCCATACCGGCATGTGACGGTATATGTCCCCATAGGCTTATGAAGGTGCTGTATTGTGGTTCCCTAGAACTCTAAGGTCCTAAATCCTAATGCTTGTTCAGGGAAAAAAGAACAAAATAAAAACTTTCCATGAATGGTATTACCGATGCTCAAATAACGTCGCACTCCTGTAGTTGTGTAGAGTAGTTTGTCCTAACAGGGTGGTGCTACGATAAGGCAGACATTTTTGCCCGTCTAGATGTGGTATCTGGTTCTTATCCAACTTCAATTGTCACACTCCTGCATGTGTGTGTTAGGGATTTGGCCATTTTATCTGTGGTACAATACAGAACTTTGTGTCTTTTATTTGCTACAAACGTCTAAATATTTTTGTTTTGTATATTTCCATAGAACTGCTTGAGAAAGAGGGATGCTGGCCTGTTAACCCAACTACACGAGCTGGACAAACAGATCAATGACTTAAAAATAGACGTCGAGAAGACAACTGAAGAGCATTTGGAAACTGATAGCCGTCCCAGTTCAGGTAAATTATTTAATTATTTTTTCTCCAAATTTCTTAGTTTATTTACTTTTTTTAAAATTTAATATATATTTTTTTTCTATTTTGTATGTAAAATTCTAATTGATGAGCTCACGTCAATTTTAATTGTAGACATTTTGGGTTGTCAAAGTGTAACGTAAGGCAATAGTGGTCATTCAAGTAACACATTGTGAGAACTAAACTATCTAAAAAAATAAAACCCTATACACTGTCATTTGGCATTTCTTTTAAGAGTGTAATAACTTTGTTCAGACATGAATAGTGAAGTCTATCAATTCTGTGGTACATCTGCAATGAATTTTCCCTGAGAATGGTGTTTTTTTTTATTTTTAGGATTTTATGAGTTGAGTGATGGGACATCGGGATCTCTTTCCAACTCCTCCAACTCGGTCTTCAGTGAATGTTTATCCAGCTGTCAGTCTAGCACCTGCTTTTGCAGCCCCCTCGAAGCATCATTAAACATCCCAGATGGTCAACCAAGATCAGCAGGTAAGGTTTTCTCCTACCTTACTTCCCCCATCTACAGTTTTGGTTGTTCTAATAAGTTATAAAGAGAAGACTATGCTTACAGTTGTGTCCGTTGTTATAACCTTGTTTTGTCTTCATTTTCTAATTTAAAACCCTTTCAATATAAGGGGTCAATTACTTTAAGACGAGACTACAACCAAAATGTTTTTTGCCCTCCCAGTATAAGCATGGGGAGTGTAAAAGGCTGCCCCGCTCCCTTCTCTTATCGGGCACTCTGTTTTCACAAGAAGATGCTGGTTCCAGTCCCTGCTGCATTGCTGATTCACATAGAGCTTGCTGTGTGGACCGAAAATAACTTTGCCAGTGAGACCCTTAATGAGTCTCATAGTTACATAAAGAAAGGGACTTCCAGTGCGCACACAAACCCAGAGGGAATTAACTGGAGCAGCAGGAATCCAAAACTGTGTCCTATCAGGAAAATGAAGGGCCTGATAATGGGAAAAGGGGTCGCTGTTTACCCTAACCATGCTTATGCTGGAGTGGCCCCTTAAGACACTGATTCTTGGAGGTCTACTATGGGAGGTGGTCATGAGGAGAATTTGGTTAAACGTAACCAGTGTAAGCAATGAGAATTAATATTAGTGGGAATTTTATTCAGTATCCTGTTTATGGGGTTGTCTAATTCTAAGAAGTGATCCAACATCCAAAGAATAGGAGATAAATAGCTGATTGATGGGGTCTGACTGCAGGAGTGCAACATGGGGCTTAATGTTCGGAATCGCAATGTGCTTCACTCATTCTAGGGACAACTTTCTCCCCATTTTTGGGATTGGTTGTGGTCCCATACCGCGGCCGATCTGCTTGTTCTTTTCTACTTAGTTTACATAAAAAAATACTCCTTTTATGATTTTCATTTTAGAATGCTTTATTGTACTTGAAATAGTAAAACCCGAGTTGGTAATACTGTGTTTTTTTTTTTTTTTCTCCATTTCAGAAGACTTCTTTGAATGGTTGGACTATAGAGAAGGCCAGTGTGAAAGTACAGGAACTGTGCGTCGCTCCTTTTCGGCACCCCATTCTAATACCACTGAAGTTGTTGCTGATGTACATCCCAAGTACCAGTGTGATCTCGTCTCCAAAAATGGCAATGACATATACAGATATCCAAGCCCTCTCCATGCTGTAGCCGTGCAGAGTCCCATGTTTTTATTATCTATGATGGGCAATGTAAAAGCAGAGGAAGAGGCTGAAATGGGTGCAAATATGAATGACTCTTTAGTGCCTGAACTGGACTCCCTAAAACATGAAGACTCTTCTCAACAGAGTAGTTTTTGCCCTGCGCCTCTACCTTCCAGTAAAAAATTGGATGGCTACATTTTAGGCATAATTCAGAAAAAATCACATCCCGTACGGACTAACAAACCCAGAACCAGTGTAAATGTAGACCCGGGAAAAGGCATTTTACGACATGGGAGTATATGTGTCAAACAGACTGGTGGCATCTCTCATAACAGCACCACTAACATGAAGAATCCTAAACAGCCATGTTTACATTCCTCTGGAGTAACCTCTGTGGATAATAGCACTTACCCGTCTCTTAAACAGTGCGCTAAAGAATCTCAAAGTGAACAGCTGGAAAGTAAAAAGATGCCTTCAGTCCTGAGTTACCAACCTGGTAATATTACTGAAATTCAAAGCCAAAACAATTCATGGAACTCTGTGAAGCCGGTCTGTCAAAACCTTGGAAGGGGCCCTGTGGTTGGAACATCAAATATTCCCAAAGAACTGCATGTAAATCCCTTGCCTTCCAGCAATCCCTTCCCAAACATTTCCAATCCACTTTGTAATGGATCTCCCAAGGAACCACTCGCTACCCTCCCTCTTCCTCAGGAGGTTAAAATTGTGCCACCACCACCAAAAAGGATTTCACCCAAAAATACTATTAACTCTTATAATGGATCATCTCATGATGAGAGACCTCCATTAGACTTCAAGAGTGAAGGTTCCTCTTCTCAGAGCTTAGATGAAGGACTGTTGGTCAATGCACACTATATTCCCGCACAGCAACAGGGTGTTAAACTGCATAAAAGTACCAAAAATGTAAAGCTTGTTAAGAGCTCAACGCTAAAACACAAGTCAAATGTAGTGAATGTTATGGAACATGGCTCTCAGACTTTGAAGGACAAGGGTAAGGTTGTAACAAAGAAATGTAGGTTCCCAGATGACTTGGAGGTAACTAAAAAAGTTAGGAAGGTTTCTCCGAGAGGTAAAAAGATTGTTCATTCGCAAGTAGAGACTGGAGTTGTAGGTAAAAATCCAGGGGGAAGCAAGTCTGTCAATAAGCCTCATGGACATGCAAAAGATGTGGTTTTGGCTAAGCCTAGACATAAAAGAGGAGACTATCGAAGGTGGAAGTCATCAGCTGAGATATCTTACGAAGAGGCTTTACGAAGAGCAAGACGGCGAAACCAGAGAGAAATTCTTGGTGTTTATGGTCAAGTTCCTGTTCCATATGCTAGCCCGTATACCTACATAGCTAGTGACTCTGAGTATTCGGCAGAATGTGAGTCTTTGTTTCATTCCACT